>NC_134329.1:16132710-16732710 GCF_964195595.1 Calonectris borealis
TTTCCATTTAGTGCTGGTGATCAGATACTGTTTTGCTGTAGGACAGACAGTCTTGGAAATAGCCTGGCAGAGCATGGTGTTATTTAATTGTCAGCTTTTAGTAAATGTAAGTCTCTTGATATCACCTTTCTTAGCATGCCTCCAGATCTGTTGTTTTCACCATAAGAATTTGTTTGTGAAAGGAGCTTTCTTATGATTGCATATTAACACTGTCTTTCAATTGAACTTGGACACAATAGTTTGTAAAATCACTTGTGGTGGAAGAGAACAGAAGCCTAACAGACATCAAGATGACTTCTAGTTACTTGGTCATGGCCAAGTTTCAAATCTTTAAGAGCTGATGGAAGAGAAGACTCGGTTCTTATGCCTGCTCGTGTCCCTTACACATAGATGTTAGTGTATGAGGGGCAGGTCTAAGTGCTCAGGCTAACCCAGCATTTCCATAAGATCACAAAAAGAACTCTAAATAATATGCCTCTTTGGAAAATGTGAGAAAATTTAAACCATTCAAACTTAATCCAACACTGAAATTGGCCCTGTTTGAGAAAGGTATTAGACCAGATGGCTTTCAGAGGTCCCTTCCAACCAAGATTACCCTATAATTCTGTGATTTAAAAATATATGTCAGCCTAAAGCTCTTTCAGAAAGCTGGGGGGAGGGAGGGGAATGTATATATTCTCTCGTCAGTTTATTTTCCATGTTATTGCTTAAAAATAAGAAAGAAAAGAGATTCTGGAAGCTTCTTTAATATTAAGGAAGCTGGAAAGCATTTCTTTTTTAATTCTGGACTTGGCAGATACCGAATATTTGGGTAAAGAAAACATCTTTTTTTTTTCAGTTGAAAAGAACTTTGCACTTTTGCAAGATGTATGAGTTCAGCAGAAATACTTGCTGAATAGTTCACGGCAGAGGAAGTTCCTATAGTTGAGGATACTAATCTCATATATTAGATATGCCTTGGCAGATCTCTCCAAAGAAACCACTAATTTTGAAATATATTGAGGCCTTGAGTCTTGTGAAATGTAATGCTGCTTTTATATATAATTGCATTTGTTGAACCAGTGTGGACACTAATGAGCAAGGGATAAAAAAGGTGCATTATAGATCTCACCTTGGAGACGTGAATGGAGCTACGTGCTAAGATACTGGATCTTCCACTCTGGATTTAAGACTACAGTTAAATTTTGAAAAAGTGGGTAGGGGAGATAATTTTAAAATCATTTTTGATTCCAAAGTTAAATGACCAAGATGGACATCAAGGAGAGCAGCTGATGTCTGAAGCATGGATCATAAAGCAGCAAAATGCTGCATCTTTGATGTGAATGCGAAAATAGGAACTTAGCCTGGTAAAGTATCACTTCTTGGGGAGACTTACTCTAGAGACCAGTTTCTCAACACATTCAGGCTGGTGATTCCTTGCTTGAACCTTTTAAATGTATTACATTTGCTAGAAAAATAAAAATGAGCACTGTATCAATGGCAGCCGTTATAAGTTTATGTAAGAGGTTTATTAGGTGTGTATTTCAGAAGATGAGCAAGAGCATGCAGTCATGAAAGGCAATAACAGTGGAGTTAGGGGAGTAAGATTTTTACTCTTCAGCACCTCATAACCCCTTTGATTGCTTCTACCCGGGACTATGATCACGGCCTGGAAAACGATGTAGTAGACCCTGTGATAGGCACTCTCTAGAAGACAGAATTAAGGCTGTTTATACATATTCTGCTTGTTCCCTTTTGCAGAGGGGTGGATCTTAGAGGACCAGAGTCAATGACTGGATTATCTCTTTGTTCAACTCAATTTTGCCTAACTGCAATTGGGCTAGCTGTGCAAGAGAGTACTGAGCTAGGTCTCGGGCACAGCATATGCCTCCTGCATGGGCACATACATCCAAGAACTTCCTCTGGGCTCGTATGTGGTCACCATGGGAACAAAACCCTATTGCCTTTGTTAAACAAAATTCTTGAACTCAAGGGAAGCTTTCTTGTATAGCACATGTGCAGATAACTTGGTCTATATGGTTGCCTTTCCGGGATAAATAATTACTAAAAAAGGCTTAACCTGAATTCAGCAAGTCTAATCCCACATATATTTATGCATAAGTAAATTTGCTGTTCATGTATATAAGGGTTTTTAGGTGGATAAATATTTGTAGGATGAGGAAGGAATTTTGCTGCGGGGGTAGTGTACTGAGCACACTGCTTGATGTCATGATTTAGTACGCTGGGATTACTCAATAGCAAATATTTGCAGCACTGGCTCTGTAATTTTTTAGTATGAAAATACCGGGTCTCATTCCCTGCTGATAGATGTCATGTTTGTGCGACTCCTCCAGTTCAGCAAAAGGTTTCTTTCATTTTCAGGAGACAGCAGTAGTGAAGTGATAGTGACAGTGTTAACAGACTGGGAAATTGTAATGTGAATGAAATATCTAAGGCTTTTTTTAGGAACACTCAAGCCTGGTATTGATCTAAAGGCTTAGGTCTGGGGGTCATGATGTAAGAGTCAAATTCTCATAGCCCTGCCAGTCCTGGGCAAACCAAGGATACGGAGTCAACGCATCACTTCCATGTGCACTGAAGTGTTATTTAATTGAGGCCTTTATACTTGGTTTTCCTCCCTGTAAAATGACTATTATGTTACCTTTCTCCTATTTTTTGCTTTTGTCAGTTAAGACAACAATCATCACTTTCTGCAGTTGTCTTGTACATGTAGTCTGAGCCTTGGATGGATCCTGTAGAAACTTTACCAATTAATAACGATCATTTATGGCTGTATGCCTGGTTTCCTCTTTTGCAGTTTTATCACACTTATATGTGAGTTGTGTTAATTTATTGTTATTTTTATGCTGAGGACACTAAAAAACAGCAAGTAGGGAAACCCAGATTGACAATGTATTGCAGTGTTTTATTAGACTTCGTGCTGTCAGTAAAACTGTTTTCTTAGCCCTGCAATTCAATCCCACCTGCATAGTAACTGTGGTTTTTCTGCTGTTGCCTCATGATTGGGCTACTTCAAAAGTACTTGATGTTTACTGACTACTGTGTTGAATAATTTATTGAATGATTATTAGGCTGGATATAATAAAGTCAATGTTGATTTACCATCCCTTTAGCATAATGTGGTAAATGGTCACTGGATTTACTATGTCAAGAGATGCTCAGAATGATGGTTCTGAACTGAAATGCTGGCTTGGTGGGAAATTATGTTTTAAATTTATATTATATTAAAAGGTTTGCTAATTTTTACCCACTTTTGAATGATTTGAGTTATTTGGGAAAAGTGCTATCAACAGCTGGAAAATTGTATACTGAATAATTTACTTGAAAATAGCAAAGAAAAGTCAAATAAGTAATTCAGTAAATATTTCTCAACCAGCACTGCTGATGTCATGCTCCAGAGAGATGGATCAATTTTTTAAAATAACTTTATTACATGATTAGCAGTCTCATTTTTTTTGTGATTTTTCTTGCTAGTTGGTTCACTTTATACACTGATTCCTGAAGAAAAATGACTTTTCAGCCTACCCATCACTGAATTTTTAATAGTAAGATGACAATGAATAAAATTAAATTTTAATGTACTGCTGTACGTATCACCTTATCTTGATATATCAATGGTGACTAATGATCTTTGCTGTAATGCAGTAGGCTAGATTCTACAGATATTGTTTTCTTAGAATACCCTTCCCAAGGTCAGAACCCCAAGCCGCATGCCTCACTCTCCTGTCTAAAATATTTCTTCCTTTTTGGTGTTTGTTTAGACTGGGACCAGGGACTGATGCATATAGTATGTATATACTAGTATGTTGGCAACATATGGTGCAGGTATTGCACCATATTGTTTAGTTTTGTTTTAATAAAATTATAACTTTTCGGGTAAACTCGGGCATTTTATTTTCAATTGCAAAGGAGGGGTGGAAATCCTGCTAGCCTTGCCAGCGAGATTCATACCTACTGAATGGATTTAGGAGATCAAGCATTGGATATGGTGAGCTCACATTCTGGAGCTGAGCCAGCTCCGCAGCTGGTGAAAGGCAGTATCATGCTGTTAACTTGTTATGTTTAATGGCAAATCTTCTAATATTTGATTTTTACCTTAAAACCTAGGAATAAAATGGTTCACTATTTTGTTGTAGGAATAAAATAGTTCACTGAAATTCTGCAATTTTTATCCTGTATAAAAGCTTTTCCAAAAAAGCTGGAAAATATTCATTGTTTGCACTCTGGCTCAGAAACCAGAAGGAAAAGACAATCAGATTCATTAAAATAAAGAACGTCTCTCTGCCTGTAAGATTATTTTGAGGGGTTTTAGCTTATGGGTTTTGTACATATGAGACTGGTAAAAGAACCCCAACCCAGGGACGTAAAGCTCCCAAAAACTGCACATCAGTAGTGGAACGCTTTTCTCAGCTTTGTCTTCCCATATTGTATTGAAGAGTTCAAATCTTGCCTGAAGCAGACATGTTTCTGTGCATTGTTTTAGGGCAGACCTGCACAGGAAACCGAAAGGTAGCATGTTTTGATTGCTGAAGTTAAAAATGAAATACACAAAAAACACATAAAAGAGAGATTAAATGTGGATGTGAAGTTTACACCCATCATCGTCTCTTGCGGAGGGATTTTTAAATCACCCCTGGCTGAATTGGAAGAAGTTATCAGCATTTCCAAAGCAATGGCTTATTGTGTGGTGATGAGCACCAAAGAAAAGCCCAAATAAATTAGCCTACCATAACACATAGTGTTCCTTTCTCATTCTTTGCTTTTTATTCCTCAGATGCCAGTATTATGGTCTCCTTGTCAGTGATCCCAGACTTTTTACTTACATATCCCATACACGTAATTTCTAGGATGCTATCAAACATGCCAAGCAGAAGTAGTTTATTGCATTGCAAGTACCTGTTTATGCAGAAGAGATGTGATCTTTATCTCTCTGGCAAATACGGGGAGGAATGCAAATGTGTCACCCTGCCACAATGGTTTGACTCTCTTGTAAAAGCTTCTTAAAACAAACAAAAAATGCCCCACAAATAAAATTCTGCTCTTTCCTGAAACCAGGGGTATTTGTTAAGAATTCAGCAAAGACTAGAAAGGCAATCTTTTCTTGGTGAAGAAAAACTAAAACATTATTAGGATCCTTTCCTGACTACTTTAAATATAGGTGGAAAGACTGAGAAGGAAGTTTGAAACTGTGTTTTCTTTTTTCAACTCTGTTTCCCATTCATCTGGATTTTTTAGGTCTTTCTCACAAAGCACCTACGTACTCCAAGCCTTATTGTTTATTTTTCTATCATTCTCCTTTTATCTACATTTCACGGAAGTTCATTTTCTACTTTTCCCTCTCTCGCATCCTTCTGTAACAGGTCATTTTTCTTTTTCTCTCTGTGATTTTTTTTTTCTTAATTTCTTTTACTTTTCGCTTCCTTTTTTTCCCCACCCAAAATCTATTTAGGTGGGAGGACAGTATGTTACTCAGTTGCATGCCCTCAGTAGCATTGCCAAATGGGTAAAGTCCACAGACTTCAGGCACTGCTCGGGATATGCTGCTATAGAGGAGCATAAGCGTAATACTTGTGCGCTATGGTGGAGCTCTGGGATTGGAGAGAGATTATTAAGCAGAAGAGAAGGAGGTACAGAAAAGCAAATATCCTGAAGGAAAAGCTGATTCTTTAGTGGTCCTTTGAAGTCCCTTTGACCTCCTCATGTTTGGTTAGGAAACAAGTACCCTTCAGGGATAATATTAGGAGTAATGACTTGCAATTCCAAAAGGGGTGGGCAAAAAAGGCTTGTAAAACTGCTCTTAGTGAAATTGTTTAAATTCTGAAGAAAACACCGTAGAAAAAGCTTTTCAAAAAAACTGTATCAGAAATGAATTGTTTCGGAAAACTGTGGAGTTCTGTTACTAAATGACAATGTCTTGTTTTCACAGCTCTTTGTTATGCCTTTATTCTACATCTCATATTGTTTTATATTATTTCCTACCACACAAGGAAGAAGTTATATTTAACACATATTGCCACTGCTGGCTCTGTGCAATGGCAGGACAGATGACAAGAAGCCTTAAAACCTTTTTGCAGCCCAACTGGTAGAGCTGGAAATAGCTAGCATGGTGTTTTTATCTGGTATAACAACATAGCGTATTATCTTCCTTTTACCCAAAGATTTGTACCTATTTTTAAATCACTTTATTTCTGAAATAGTGGTTAGACACCACTTTGTGTGTATAAACCATCTTATACACTTTGTGGTGTTTAAGCCATCTCATCCCTCTTTTTATGGGAAAATAATTTTCAGTTTAATTTTCTCTCCTGTAAAATGAGGATAACGGTTTTCACAAACTCTCTCAGGCCTCATAGGATCAGCTGTGCTGCTGTCTCCCCTCCCTCATGCTAGAAAGTTTTTCCAGTTATCCCTGAAAACATTTCTTCCTTTTCTGAGCACTGCTGTTCCACCTCTCAGCCTGGCCTGTGCAGCGTTTCAGGCCACAGACTCTTTCGGTACCCTGCAAGAGATGTGCTGGAGACCTAGGTACATGTGTGGAAGTAGGAAAGAATAAAGATTATCTTCTTTCTCTCTTCTTCCCAAGGCTGTTTCATTAACATTCCTATGATACATCTTATTTAGCATATTCATGGCTTTAGGCTTCTTGTGTCCATTATAGCCTTCTAAAGACAGTGATAAAACTTTATATGTTGTATTATAAGAAACATTACATGCCCGGTCATTTTAGTAGGTTCAGAACAAATCTTGTTTCGTGAGCATTATATAAAGATCAAAGCCGATACCACAGCTAGTGAAATTAGGAGTGGGATACTTGAATTGCCTAACACTGCCAAGATCCAGTAGCTATTCTTGGGTTTACAGGGTCTCTTCTTGAAAATTGTGTCTTGCAGGGCATACCGTTCCTAGAGACCCAGAAGAGCGGCTGGTTCTTTCTCTAAAGAAATGTGACACAGTGCTCAGGTGTTAGCAATGAGCCGAGGGCCTTGACACCAGCCTCTCGGATTAAAAGGAATCCTAGGCCAAAAGGGCAGAAGAGAGATTTAAAAACAAAAAAATTTGCCTCGGTCAGGGATGTGTGAGGAAAAGCAGGTGCAGAATGGCTCTGTGGAGGTAGGAAATACTCCCCTAGAGACAGGACAGAGTTTCCCGTTGTTCTTAATTTGTCAGAGCTGCTTGATCTTTTGTTAGACAGGAAATAAAAGGCAGTTTAAGAAATACAGTATGAACGTGCCTGGGCTGTCCTGGCTGACCGGAGGAAAGACCAGACTACTCCATTCCAATGACATTTTCTTTTTTTTCTGTCTTCCTTGTTTTCAGATTGGGCTGAGACCCTTTAAAAATGTGTCTACACGGCACACAGCTCAGCAGGGCTCTGTTCACGAGGAGAGTTTATTGGCACCACAGTGAACTCCATTACAGTTTAACACTCAACTATAAACAGCAAAACCCCGTGTGAAGGATTTGACTTGAAATTAGCACCAAGAACTATTTTGCTTTGACCACTCTTCAGTTTGGATTGCTGTTGTGAACCTTTGGGTTTGTGCATCCTAAACTTTCTAATCGTGCAGCCTCCCACATTGTAACTAACACTGTTGCTGTACTCTTGATAGCAATAACGGTTTTAGTGTTAGCGAAGACAAGCTGCCAACATGCCGTTGCATTATAGTGACCATAAAGTGTATGCCTACCTTGAGGATTAGGCAGTGCATCATTTCAAGTAGCAATGGCTGACTACCCAAGAGAAATATTCCCATTGTACCAAGCAGCCTTGACTTTAAAAGAAAGGCCACAAATATTTTTGTGTGACTGAACTCCAGTAACGAATACGATTTGTCCAAAGTTCTCCATGTACATTTTTTAACTGTATTTTCTGAAGGGTAACTTTTTCACTTACTTCTCTATTGAAGGATTTAAATTGCTAAATACTGCTTAAAAAGGCTATAAATTGGGGACACAGATCCATGGGACTTGCACATGGAAGGATCATCGTAGTAAGTGATGAGTAAAGTAATTAAACAAAAGTTCCTGACCTGGTGCTGACAGCCTGGGTCTGATCATAGGTCATGCAATACTTTCACGTTTTTTTGGATACATCTTTAGTAGCAGTAATGAGATTCTTATTGATTTTTGAGGTGCTTTCTAATCTTGTCATTTGGAGGTGTTTAGTATTTCTAAGAGGAACTAGTTCAAATAATTTCTATCAAAATCACATTTGGTAGCCAAGTGGGGTTTTTTTTTGCTACAAGAAATGCTTCATTAAAATACCCGCTTTAAAGGAGAAATTAAAAGAAAATATTTCCATTATTTTGGGGTTACTGTAGTTGTGCCATTTGGGAGCTATAGTTCAAGAATATAAGGACCATGCTCCACTTCTCCCTCCCCATCTTTTCCTCCCTCTTTGTTTTCCTGTATCCTAATCACTTTTCTCCTTTTCTCCTAATACTCCACATCCCTGGAAAAGATTAAGCTGATTGCCTTTTTTGACAATCATTTGGTTTTTCCGTGGTATTCTGCGCTGGAGTCCCCTCCTGTGCAGCAGTCCCTCACTGCTGTTACAGGACACATTTCTGGTGACAGCACCAATTCTGCAAAGCCAGTGACTGGTGGTAGCAGACAGCAATACAATAATAAAGAAGGGCACCCGGAATAGAATCACAAAACCAAGGTTCATTATATGAAGATTCGATTAGTTCTTTAAACACAGAAACTGTGATAGAACATACTGTACAAAACAGGATCACTGCCAAGTATTTATAGGCAATGCATTGCCCATTCCTGCTCATACAATTAAGGTAACTGAGTTTCAATAGTCACAGCTGCATAAAGCAGCTTTCTGATCCTACCTAGGTCAGCATGAAATAAGACTGCATTCAGTGCTAGTTTAGAAATTGTGCTCTTTTTTTTTCCTCTGACATGAAGAAATGAGAAATTGAACACAATGTGTTCCGTTTTGGAAACCCAATGCTCCTTTTAAATTCCATCCAGGATAGCAAGAACTCAATGCATCCATTAAAATCCAAATCTTAAAGATGATCAGATTAAACTCTTCAAGCTGTAGCTTTGGATAAAGCATTGGATTTAGCCAGCATGATAAAAATCTCTGAGTATTTTGGGAAGCATCCCAAACTGGGGCTGTTGTCATAACTGGTCTTCATAAAAAATATGCCTAGTTTTAGCTCTTTTTCCACATCAGCTGGGAAAACCTGCTGGGTTTTGGGCACATTCTGCAATTCTAATCAGTTGCTGAAATGTTTCCTCTTTCTTCTAGTTGCACTCTCCGGTATAAGTGGCTTGTGACAGTTCAGTGCTGTGCCATTCTTTCTCTCCTTGAGTATTACCCCAGTGGAAGAAATTCTGCTCTTTCCTTTCCCCTCCACACAAACTCTGAAGATCTGTTCAGCCTTCAGTGCTTCAGAAGTAAAAGCATTGTCATTCTCAATATCCCCTGGATTTCTGCACTGCTAAGAAATTCTGCATTCCTCAACAACTTTACAGTAAATTGATTATTTTCTTGTCTCTATAAATGCCACTGGACTATGGAGCTCACCTTGCCAAGATACACAATAGAAACTTCACTGCATTGCTTTCTACACAGTAGCTGATTTTATAACAAGCTTTGCAGGAATTGCACCAATAAGCCCCTTTCCAATTTTCCCTTTTTACATTTCTGCTTTATGGTATTCACTTTTATGAACCATGTAACCTTAGGAAGGACAGCATGTAAAGACAAAGTAGCATTGATAAGGTATCAGTAACCCCAATGTTGCCAGAGTATCCTGGAGAATGACATCTAGTAACTCTGTTCTTTTCTAGTGTTTTTTACTCAAGGATCCTGGCAGGATTGGCCAATATTAAATAATCCAGTTTTGTATTTCTCCTGTCCCACAACAAGCTAAATTATCTATAATTCCTAGTTTAGCAAAGGACAAAAGGAGCTTCAGACAGACATTCACAGTAAGGTAGCAGCATAGCCAAAAATTAATTCCAAGTTTTCCAATCCTCTGCTCCCTGCTGCCCTGCTTCACAGACCCCATCCTGAGCTTTGACCTCTCTTTCATGCTTCCCTCTTTAAAAAGCGAAAAATACTTTTAATGCAGTCATTTCCCATTTCACGGGGTGATTCCCTTTAGATTTGCTCATGTGTTGCTTTAACAGGGAGGAAATACAATGTGTTCGTTAAAGGAAGAGCCTCAGAGTCAGGATTTTTAGGCTGTAGCTTTAGCCTTAGCTTTACCTTGATTTTTTTTGTTTCTCCACCTGTGAAATGGAGTGGTGCTTAGTGATCCATGTCACAGTGTTACCAAGCCACTGGAATGTATGGGAGATCCCCTGAAATCTTAAGACAGGTGCAAATGATTAATTCATTATTAAATCCATCATCTTCTCTTTGGAAGAGCCTTAATCTAATGTTTTATTAATATAAAAGCAATTATATTGCTGGCTTATCAGTCATGTGAATGGAACCTTTCTTTTTCTTTCTTTCTTGCAGTGCGGATGGTCCTTCCTCTGAAATCATGCAGATTGATTTTGAAATTGAAGACCTAACTGACTTACCTGGGACCCAGCTCATCACATGGCAGGTAGAATATCCTGGAGATACAACATCTGATCTAGGAATCTCCAAGATCTACGTAAGCCAGAAGGACCTGGTAGGAGTTCTCCCTTTGGCTATGGTAAGAAATTGTCTGGCTTTCTCCAAGTTTTTAATATTGCTTTACAACTTTGGTGTCTGACAGATGCAAATGATCTGCTGAAAGGGGTGGGGGGACAGAAAGTTTCCGCACCTTGAGTAAAAGATACTAACTTCTGAATTTTGCTTCATTCAGCGGTGAAACCGCTTGAAGTTTGCTTCGTTCAGGGGAAACCATAACTTCCCATGGAAGGCCCAGTCATGCTCTCTTTGACCAATACACTGACTTCTGGGAGCAGAAGCTGAGCCCATGGCATTTCCAGAATTCAGAACTCACCCTTCTTGTTGCATGAAGTGGTACACTTGGGCACTTGGTTCAGTGTGGTTTGTGTCTTACTTGAATCACAAGTACTTTTACATTTGGTCTAGTGTTTAAGGACTTCCTGAATCACAATTTTTTCAGTTTTTGAATTCTGACTCCATATTCATTTAAGAGTGAGAAGAGAAATAAAAGTCATGGTGTGACTTCTGAGTAATTTTTAATAACCTGGGGAACACAAAATACAGTACATAGCCAACTACATAAATGCATTCAAATGGGTTGCCTCACCGTCACAGTGCAAACTCTAGAGCTTGAAAAATACCTGATTCTTTAGCCTTGGTCTTACCTATAAAAACTGTTAGATACCTGAATTCCAAGTGCAAACAGAAATTTTGTGCATTTCCTCTTCTCTCCCCTTCACATTTCTTCATCGTTAGGGCTGAAGTATACTTGTCTAAGGTCTGGCTGTGTCCCGTTTTTGTTCTTAGCCAATCTATTAGAAAATATTGACACGTTATTATTTAGCACTGAGAGAAAAACAAAAATCAATCTCAGAGCATTTAAAAAAATGTAACCTGGATGTTTGCCTAGTGATAGCCAGTTAATTATGCCATTATTGAAGGCTGAAGGTGTTCTCTGCGATTCCAGACTCACAGAACTGGCTATTATTGTTATTTATCAACTTTAGAACTACACAGGTGTTGTGATTTTTTATTTCACTGGAAATATTTCTTTTCTTTTGTAATGGCTCGTGCTTTCATTACCAAGGTGTATATCACAGTTGAAACAGCTCTCTCCATCTGGAATTGTGGCCTCTGATTGCAGGAAAGTGGAGTTTTAGTTGGTACACTGTATGTAAATTATATCAACCCAGTTAGCTATCTAAAGGAATTAGTGATAAATCAAGTTTAACTTCATGTCTAATCTGTTCAGAGGGTACAGACCAGTAAATTCAACTTTACAATTTAGGATTTTTTTTTTCCTCAGAGTTGTATATCTAATCCTTTTGTTTGGCATGACTGTTTTAATGGGCTAGTTCCTGATATTGAACAGTGGGTGATCTCTGCTGGTTTGTCGATAAGAGGCTTTCAGGCTGCAGATGGGACCCTGATGCGCAGTCACACAAGTTCTGGAATATTGGGGGTTAAGGCTGTACAGGTGATCTGATTTACATAATCTGAGATGTGGGTTTATTCGCTCCATCCCTTAATGAAAAGATTTCTTTCCTAGTGGTTCCAATGGTTTCAGAAAACACTAGTTCTTCTCATACATGCCCATGATCGCTTTAGTATTAAGTGATATAGTGGCAAAAAGTAGTTCATAAGAACAAAGATAGATTCTCCTGACAGTTGCTACAAATCAACTCACTCTCTTCGTTTCTATTAAAAGATGAAAAAAAAGCCCATTTTCCAGAATCACAAAATTCTATGCTCAAAGGTCACATGAAGTCTATAAAGTTATAACTATAAAGTTATACTATAAAGTTATCAGTAGGTGGCATTTTACAAGGCAACAGGTGTTGGGATAATGGATAAGAGAGAAAGCAAAGATAAATGGCAGGGGTCCCCTAATTACTGACAGGCTGGGAATAGCTTTAACCTTCTTTGCATTAACTGGAGTGTCAGGGAAGAAACTCTGGGGTATCACAAATCTCCAAATCTTTGTAGTACTTCATTTTGAGCTTAGGAAATGATGATTCAGGTGCAGACCTTTCAAGACGTGTAACTTAGATTAGTTTGGTACTTCAGATTTCCCTGTGATCTTAGCAAAGCCAGTTTGTAATTTACAAATTTAAAATAAAAAAAAAAATAATCTACTCTTCCATTTAGGAAGAACCACAATGAAAACGAAGTGTTACATTATTTCTCTGTTTCTAGAGACTGGTGTTAATTTGGATTAGTTTTGCTGGGCTTCTTGGAGGAACATGTAATTTCATATTTAGAAGCACCAAACAGAAATGCTGTTGAATATTTCAATTACAGGTTAATTTTTCAAAACAATTTTACTGCTTTAATATTAGGCAGAGCTTTGTTTTTTTTAATAGACTAGCACATACCACCTCTGTATCATCTTTGTTTTCCGTAGTCTATTCTGCTAGCTATTTTGGATTTGTAAATTGAAAAGCAGAAGATTGGCCAATTTAGAGCTTCCTGCTTTCTTTTTTTGAGTTACAAAATCTGCAATGGAAAGATTTAAATGTATATATCAGTGTCAGGACACACTGGAAATGCCTACCTTCTGCTGAAGCTACTAGGACACTTGCTGCACTCACCTTACCTTTCTCCGGTGCATTTTTTTTTCCCTATGGCATATTAGCATTCCAGCTTTTGCGACTCCTGCAGGGCCCTACACCAATAACGGAACAGCAACACAAGTCACAGTAGAGCACTCAAGGATATTGATGAGAAAAGCTGTGAGGTGTATTTTATGGATGTGTGGGTACCATAAAGGTTGATATTTCTGACACTTTAATAACACCTTTTCTAATTTTAAAGTGTAACAGAACCCGTCTTGGGAAGCTGTGCATGGGACCCCAGTCAGCCCTTGTTAGCAGAATGGGAATAGCATGGGAGAAGACATTTAATTTGAGAACATTGTAAGAACGTGTGAGCAGCTGTTTGGATATTTGCAATGCACGATCCTTTCCCTTAAGCCTGATGAAATACAAGCAAAGATGTTTATCCAGCGTTATAAAAAATTATTGGCCTTTTACTGTGATTGCTTTGCAGTGGCTCTTACAGCCACATAGCAATGTCTTGCCTTGTTGACAGAAACGAAAACATCTACTAAACCCCATGGAAGAGGCAGATAATTGTATGGTATAATGTTCTTCACCAGCAGAGTTTCCACTGTAATTTGTGCATTTCTGGCATGGGCACTATCTCCCAACTTTCTCGCTGCGAGGTCTGTGTCTCCAGGTAGTGTGTGGCCAGGGAACTGCAGAAGAGGGGTATAAGAACACGTTGATCGGTACAGGAATTATAGAAAGAAAGAATGCTTTATTCTGGATGGAGAATTCTGGACAAAGAATGCCAGAGGATTACTCCATGGTAATTACTGAAAATTTGGCATTTCGGAAAAAAAAAAAAAAACAAAACACAAGTAAATAGTGAAGAAGCAAAAACCTTCTATGTTTTTCTGTGTTATCAGCTCACTTACATATTAATTCTCTTTAAACGTCATTCTCTTAACATTCACCTGTAACAGGGTATCCTTTGAGACAGAAGCCCTAGCACCTCTTGAGACCTTTGAAATATGGTATTAAAAAGGCATATGGTCCATTTGTTCATTAACTGTCTTGAACATGCTAAACTGCTGAGGTTTTTTGAGTTGAGGACCTGCACTGTAGTGTGACAGCCAGTGAGAATAATATGCCTGAATCTTCTAGAATATGACATTATTTTTTATTGGCATCCTAAAGAATCAGCTTCCAATTCCTGTTTGACTTCCTTCTGGTTTTTCTTCCCTATTTTATTTCACTCTCATTTTGTTAGGTGATGAATGGCACCGGTTTAATCACTCAAATTGTACATTTGCTGCTATTGATTATTGTTGCTTTTTAAACATTGTCAGCTCTTTTATAATTATGGTGTTCACCTTTTGTTGAACCTTAATGATTAGGTGAGGATGAGAGACAGACGAGCTCTGTAGCCATCTGTGTACATACAAGATAATCCTTACTGAGAAAGGCAGAGGGCAAATATGACATGCTGGTAAATGGATAAGTTGAAATCTGTTCTGTAAATAATAATAATAAAAATTGTGAATAATAAAATACTTGGGCTGGTTCTTAACTGAACCAGCTCTGAATCTGTAAATCACCTGTGTTACCTGTGTACATGCCCTAAACCTATTCCATATGTGCCCTCCCTTTATTTAATAATCTGATAAGGAATCAGGTCAAAACACCTGTTTCATAAATCTCATAGTGGGAGATGTTTGTCCCAGGGTTGATAAATCCCTTATTAGAATAGTCCTTTGACTAGGAAATACATTCTGTTAACTTTACTTTCTCCTAGAATACTGAAAAAATATATGCAGGATGCTCAATGTCCCTTCAGAAATTTCTTGAAAAGGTTGCAGGTTCCTGACCTTCAATTTTTGATAAATTGTTGTCTGCATACGTGTTTTAAATTTATAAGTCAGCAAGTCAATATTAGTGTGAGCCTGGCCCACACAAACATAGTTGCCCTCATGTTCAAGACATGATTAGGTTTAAAGATACAGATGTGGACCAGATGTTCCAGGTGGCGGTAGGACATATGAAGCTGATGAAGAAGCCAGGTAGCTGGATGATGAGCATCCTGGTGTGTAAAAAGTCTGTGAATCCGGATTGCTTTCTTGAGAGACCTCCCAGCCCTTACAGATGAACTGTAGGCTGTAATAGCCTGCCTTGTATGATCTGTGCAACTACGAAAGAGCAGAAAAGTTTTGCCTTCCAGAGCAAGAGTCCTTGAGCACTACCGACTCACGGTAACAGTGGCTGAGTAGCCCTGGATTACCTCATACCAATCATGATATTAATATTTTGGAGTCAATAATTCAGCTTTGTTGCTGCCCAGAGAGTCTCAACTTGCCAGCAGGCAGGACAGCTTGCCTCGGCACTAGGGCTGAATTAGCAGCGTTCACCTTCCCAGGGACTGGCAGGACAGGCTCCTTCAGTCTTTATCAAACTCAGCTCCAGGCTGGGGCTTGGTGAGTTTTATGCCCGTATGTCTGTGGAGTGCCTGTCTTTCCGTTGTTTACTGAATACACTGGGACAGCTCTTAGGTATGGTTATAATCTAGTCAGCATCAACCTAAAAATTAACCGTATTATTAGAGAACTGAAAGGGACAGGAAGAAAAGATGGGATTTGAAACTTGATCAATGGTACAGTGGTGAGGTCGCAGGCTGCTTGGCAGAGGCAAAAACTCCTAAGACAACCTTCCATCCCTCCCAGCCATATTTTAGCAGGCAAAGGTGGATGGTGAACAGTGAATTACAGACTTGCATCAGCAACTGCACTTCCATTATCTCTCTGGTTTTGGCCCATTATTTATTATCCTTAAGCAGTGCAACATTGGCCTCCAAGGCAGGCAAGTGAGGCGTGAGGCAGAGAGAGATTTAAATCAAACGTAGAAAAAAAACTCTGAGAAGAAACTCCTGATTTATGACAGGCTTAAATAGAGTCAGTGACCAAAGTCCAGCTCATTACTTTGCAAAAAACAGGTTGTAGCAAAGGCAAAGAATTACTCCAATTCGTCTGACCCTACCGAGGAGCCCCAACTTGGCGAGCTGTCCTTGCTCTCAGAAACACACAAACCCTCAGCTCTGTTCTTGCAGAGCAAAGCTGCTCTGGTGCCGCGCAAACTGACCTATTTTTAAGCTGCAAATGAAGGTGGTTTAAAGAAACTTGGGTGAGCTATTAGGAAGAAGGATCCCATTATCCTTCCGCTCAGGTGACTTATGAGGGTAGTAACCTCCAGGAAAGGGTTACTGGTAGTGTTGGAGCAAAATAACCTTTTAAACCAGCACAACCATTTTCGCAACGTTTGTGTCACCACAGCTGCTATTGTATGAAACACAAGTGGAATATTTATTTTACAAGGTCAGGTTAATAAACTAGCTGTAAAAAGAAAATGTTGACTTTATTTCTTGAACAGGTTATATTTTATTCTTTTATCCTTGAACAGGAAATATTTTATAATGCATAGCATGTAACAAACTTCCTATTTAAGATGATATTTTGTTGGTACATCCTAGCACAGTTCTCAAAGCAACATTGACTGTAAACCCATTCTCCCATTGCAGGTGAACATGCTCTTGTCTTCAAACCCATTAGAGCTATTTTGGCTTGTGAGAAGTTATATTTATGGCAGTCATATTAAATAAACTGTATCCAAAACCTGAACACCAGTTTAACATTATACCTTGTAGATAATTTATTGCTTCAACTTGCTCCTGATGTTCTTTATAAAACTTTAACGAAAATGTTGACAGGAAGTAAACTGTTCAGCATAAGAAGCTGGATAAATAGACCAAATAAATAAAATCAATTGCTGCAGCAAAGAGACTATCTATTATATAGGAAGCATTTCAGTATTAAAATTATTTCTAATAATTACAGGAATCAGCTGTCATGGCAGTGCCAGTCACTGCTGGATTTTAAAAATGCTTAGGATATTAATGCCCTTATAAATATATGTATCAAACCATTTAATTTTTAGCTAGTGCTGTTTATGTTCTGTTAGAGACGGGATATGTAGCTCAGACTTAGCTACCAGAGCGCTCAGTGCTGCGCAAACACGTATTTAATTATAGCCTCACCCTGAAGAACTCGGAAGACAAACAGAGAAGACTAATGATAAAAACATAAAGAAAATATTGGTCCCTTCTTACAGAAGAGGGATGGGGATGGGCAGTGCCCTGAAGTTCCCCCTGAAGTCAACCAGATTGCCTTTTCCTAGACCAAGGTTTCAGCTTGGCTCTTCTTCCTCATTACAGAAGATGTGATGGGTGGATCATGGTCCCTGGAGCACAGACCTAGCTGTGCAAGTGCCTGTATGGCCCACATGTAGCTCTAAAGATGGCTTGGCTCTCCCTGCCTCTTCCTTAGGCCCCCCCTTCTGCTCTGGTGCTTTGCCACTCCTCATGTTGGTGGAGTGCTGCTATTTTCTGTCGGGAGCTGCTCAGGAGCACAACGGGGCCCATGCTGGGGTGGAATAGGATATTGTTAGGGCCTTCTCTTTACCATCTTAAGCTGACGATTAGGATCGTTTTGGATGAAATTAATGCTTTTCTGTGGGAGAACTGGAATGTGAATCTCCATCTTGTCTGTATGATCTAGATGAACAAATTGGTTACAGGAAGGATCTGCTGTTGGCTGACTGGCCTGGGTTCTGCCTAGCAGCTGAGAAGTGCAGGATCGCATCAGCCAGAATCAGCTGCCCTACTCAACTTTAAGAGTGAGTATTTCTAAACACTTCCACTGACAGTCAGCTTTATGAAAAAGATGTCTAGATAGTAGTTAAAAGCTTTTACCTTCCTAATTCATAGCTTTTAAATTGCAATTACAATACTCGGCAATTTTTCAAATATTTAATTAAGATGTTACCCATTTCTGAAGAGGAACCTTTAAATCAAAATTATATTAGTGAATCACAGACGAAATCTACATGGGAAAGGGAGAAACCTTTGGATCATTGTGATATTGCAAGCAACCATTTTCTTTTCGTAAGTATATCCTGTTGCTTCCTAAAATTAGGTGGGTCAAGGTCTTACAATTTCATTTCATAAAACAGACTTTCCATTCTCCCAGTAACATCTCTTGGCACCCACCAGTCCACATTTTAATTCGTCTTTCTTGCAAATAGATATCCAAGAAGACTACAGGGTACCAAGTAATGTCCCTTGCCATTGTTGTCCAAGTGTTTATCCCCTGGAAATGGTTTTTCTCCATCTCAAATGATACATGCATGGGTTTGGTTCTGGTTGTTGTTGGTTTTTGTTTAGTTGGTCGGGGGGTGTGTACAATGGTATACATTGACCCTTTGACTGAATATTATATGCAGATCTTTCTTTTGCTTTGTTGTTTCAAGCTGAAGACCTCTTACCTGATGGCTGAAATTCTTGCTGTCAGTCCTCGTGATTGAACTTTGCACTGTGTTACTGCATTTAATTCCATTTCTTTTTCCTGAATCTTTGTTTTTATCTGGTGGTTCTTATTTAATAGTTCAAACTTCTGTATTGACAACGGCTTCCAAACTGATACCATTAGCAAATTTCAGTAGTCCATTTCATCTTGTTCCAGGGTAATTATTGACGGCAATAAAAAAAATCTGTCCCTAGGCTAGTTCTGGAATACTGTTGTATCAGTTCAGAGGAACAGGTTGTCATACTAACTCTTAATGTCGCAGCTTTGCCTGGATCGCTCTTTGGATTGGTTCTTGGTGGTTCAGGCAACTTCCAGCAGTGACTGGCACTGCCATGACAGCTGATTCCTGTAATTATTAGAAATAATTTTAATACTGAAATGCTTCCTATATAATAGATAGTCTCTTTGCTGCAGCAATTGATTTTATTTATTTATTTGGTCTATTTATCCAGGCAACTTTTTGTATTCAAAAGCTTGTTAATCAGTCTTTCTGCGATGCATGAGTCAGATCAGATTCCGTTTCACATTCTAATAACTGTAATGAGCCTGTACAGTTAATAGAAGAAACTGTTTCATCCAGTAAACACATAATAATCTGTTATGCTTCAGAAACGAATTGAATCACAGGTGTCTGAAGCAACAAGACATTTTTCTCATATGTAGATGTCAATTATCCATGCTTTTTCAGACCATGTGATATTGGCACTTATCTGTGCCCAAACGGTGGACCAGGCAGCCGAGTAGTCCAATCGGGTGTGACAGTTCTGGTATTTCCTACATGACTGTGTTCAAGAAGTGAATATACTCAGTTGCAAGGGGGCTAATGTATAGGGTTAATTTTCCAATTAGAGTTGCCTGTTAAAAATGGCTTGGCTTGGTCTTCAACTTACTGTTGTTATTACTATTATGCTAAACATTGGCCTTGCTCTAGCAGGCTTCTGTTGTCTAACTACCAACAAACTGACAGATGCGTGAGTCACTAGCACATAGCGTTTTGTTTTGTATACAGAGGGTGAAATGAGAAAATAATATAAGCAGTTGGCAATCAAAGATGCCTTATCTCCACAATCCAACAAACGCCATATTCTTTGGATTTTTCCTTCCAGAATTAATGACGACCCTGGGGTTCTTAACATTTGAAATAACAAGAAATAGCTCTTTCCCTTTACAATTAGACATTTTGTTGACCTGTCGAGCACGCAATGAAACAGTAACTGTGTTCATTGCAACATCAATGCAGACGTTTTGCTGCTTAAATTCCCAAGCAGTGAAAACCATCAAGCAGGTCTTCCAGTTTAATCCAATTCTTTTTCTGTCAAAGGTTACTACAGGCTCATGGAAAAAGATCTTGATGATGTTGTTGTTGTTTAAGACAAGAGGTTAGAAATCTTGTTTTTGTATCTGGAGCTGCAGTTGCTAGCTGACTAATACTGTAATCACCTGTAATAATAGAAAGCAACAATCACCCAGTTTTTGCCTGAGTGGGGAATGAGTAATGAGGGCTTGGACTGGCTGCTGGCAAAGCTGCTGACAGCCACACAATTTGATGTGGAACATTGAAAATTGGGTTCCCTAGAGAAGCAGGAACAAACACAAAGATATTTTTCTTATGAATTAAAGCCTAAGAAAAATAGCTTTGCATAACAGCTGCTGTTCTTCCTTAAGTGCAAGTTATGTATGTTTTTCTTGGTTAGACACATGCAGTTGAACTGGGTTGAAACAAGCCCAATCCTTCAGCCCTGTCAGCCTTTCTGTGTTGCTCTGAAGCTGCATGATGCTATGAAATGTAGAAAAGCCAGGAAAACATGGCAGATCTGAATTTAGAACAAGTTTTACCCAGAGCTTGTCCCTGCTTCAATGGACACAAGATTTAGAAGTCCTGTTTCTCGTTTTCACACTGCTGTAAAGCCATTGGTATTAAAAATGTTATGAGTTTGAAACAGAAATAATTTGGTGGTGAATCGATTTTGCAGAGTGAAGGTCTCAAATATTTGATAATTTGATAATTTTTGTGCAGCCCAGTTTCAACCAGCTGAAAGGGACCTCATTTTCAGTAGGTAAGTGCTTTGAATGATTTTAAAGTCAGGATGTCTTAAGATGTCTCACACTGAGTGCCCAGAATCACCAGTAATCACTGAAAATATTGCACCACCTAATATGGATTATTTTTCCAATACTTTTATATCTTTATGTTTACTAAACTCAATTAATATTAAAGAAATTTCAAAAGCTTTTTTGTTGAAAAAAACAGGGATGGTGTTTGCTTACTTTTGTTGAAATACAGTCAGATTGGGTTTATAGAAAACAGATTACTGCCTTCTGTTCCTCTTTTGTTTCACGTCAAGTTTCACTCACAGGATTTTATAACACAATGCTGCCATACAGCGTAGTAGTAAATATTGCAAAACAATCTTTAATTCTGACTGCTAAATTGTTTTCACTGAAATACAAAAGATCACAGAAAGTTTTCTTCTATGCTTAGATTTGGCGAATCTGGTCACATCAAGATCTAGAGTTTAGATTGATTTAAGAACATTCCTTCAAATATATATTCATTGAAGTGTCGTGTGTCTCCCCCCTCTTTTTAACCAGAGAATCTTGCTAAAGAGTTGTTAGAATCACAGAGCAGCTGAGGTTGAAGAGCGTTCCAGACGTTAGCTAGTCCAGTGCCCTGCTCAGAGAGCTGGTTGCTCTGGGCTGCGTCCACGTCAGTCTTGACGGAGATCCCACAATCTCTCTGGGAAAACTGTTTCAGTATTTGATCACCCTCATGGTAATTTGTTTTTCCATGTATCTAAATGGAATTTCCCATGTTCTGACTTGTGTCCTGCACCTCTCATCCTATTGCCATACAAGCCTGAGAACGGTCTGGCTTCGTCTTCTCTGTGTCCTCTGATGTAGCTGTAGAAAGCAGTAAGGTCTCCCATTTGCCTTCTCTTCTGAAGGCTGAAGAGGCCCAGCTCTCTCCGCTCTCCGTGTACATTATGTGCCCCAGCCCTTGACCAGCTTGGTGGCCCTGCACTGGCCTCGCTCCAGCACGTCAATATCCTTGGCTCGAGCTACAGCCTCCGTTGGCTTCCCACCTCTTAATTGATGTGGTTATGAAAAGATTTTTCCCGTTTGGCATAATGAAAGGGATGTTGCCTTAATTGGTTCCCTTCAGATTAGTGATTTGAATAAAACATAGTTGAAAAAGAAGCAGCAAATTTCGCCCTCCTGAAATAGATCCATCACCACTGTGGTGCTGCTTGAGCAAAGCAGGCGGGTATCACTCTTTTCAGCTTCTTGACGTTATTTTTAGATGTGTTTTGTGACTTTGAGGTACCATTTGGGGTTGGGGGCTTCCCTTTTTTCTTTTTTTTTTCTTTTGAGGATTAAAGCTTTTGAAATTATTTATTTACGAGCCATGAAAATCTCCCCAAAATGGATTTTAACAAGTGTGTAATTGGATAATTTGACAAGTGGTAAGCTGAAGCCCCAGAGATCAGGAATTACACTTTACTACAGAATAGTCATTTTTCATGTAGAATTAATTAGATATCCTCTAGATTACAAGTAGTAAGAAGAGTAGTCAATTAAGAGAATTATTCTCTGACTTTTCCATCCTTCTTTAATTCCCTGCCAGTAGTATTAAGAATTCCTTTTTTTATATGAGATGTCCTCAGAGGCAGGATGCTAGAAAGGGACAATGGATTAAACACTGGCCCAGGATTCAGAAGAAATGACCACTGGCTTTGTGTGTGACTTTGACTCACCTTCTGAGGGACCGATTATCCATTGGGCCTGAAAACTGCTGGGGTCACAGGAGGCAGACAGCAAAACGAGGACGGGTTCCTGAGCAGTTGAGGGTCATGTTTTTCAGCGGCATGACTAAATCAAGCAACTCCTCTTCTCCCCACCCCGCTCTCAACTGGGTTAGTACAAATGCCTATGCAGCTGCTGTGGAGCTGGGCTGAGGACCTGAGCTTGGCTAAAAACAACCTTTTTTTTGTTTTTTCTTGGGTCATTCTGAACCCAGCTCAGTTTCCCAGTTTGCTTTGTCACCTGCCCATACAAAGGCAAAAGTGGCACAGTCAAAGGAGTGGTTAAAAAAGTGGAGGCAGAAGCCATTTCAGGCAGTGTGGCTCCTGAAATGACAGCTTCAGGAACAGATATTGGCAACAGCCAAAAAGATCTGGAGGGAAGCTTAAACTTTTGTCATGCGTGGACATGGACAGGGCATGGACAGCTGAACAGGGTGGAAAAGCGCTCTGCTCTGGCCAGTCCTCTCCAAGAGCAGGGACTGGGGCACAGAGCAATGGAGGTGTTGCTTTTGTGGTGATTTTGTTATTTTTGTTGTGTGATGCTTTGGGGCTGCGCAAAATGAATTTGACAAACTGGATTTATGCGCAGGATGTTTCTGAACCTGAAAGCATCCGTACAAGGAGGTCTTCGGTATCGTACCCCCTCCTTCTGCTTTCTCTCGCACTGGCTGTTGGAGTGGCTCTCTGTGTGGGGTAGCAAAGGAGGGGCTCAGAGCGGGAAATAATTTTGTTTAGACAGGAAGGCAAAAAAAGCCGAGCAGACTGTGATTCAGATGGATGTCTGAGTCATACATCGTACCTCCTGAGGCTGCTCTTGATGTGAGGCACCTTACACTGTGCCTAGGGAGAAATTTAGTCTGTGGACTGTGCAGAGGGCTGTTTTCAGGTACTACTAAGTGTGGTCAGGAGGAGCAATACGAACACATGACCTCCAGAAGAGTGGTCCTATTCACCTTGGAAGAAGGACAGTAGAGACTTGCCTAAAGGTAGATGACGTGGACCCAAATCACCCAGAATTAAGATCTCAGAATTT
This sequence comes from Calonectris borealis, assembly GCF_964195595.1. NCBI lineage: Eukaryota > Metazoa > Chordata > Aves > Procellariiformes > Procellariidae > Calonectris > Calonectris borealis. Next base: position 16,156,134 of record NC_134329.1, read on the forward strand.
AATGTTTACTGAATGCAGAGAGAATAAATTTATAAGGTGACATTTGTTTCATTTTTATTGTGACCGTCAAAGAAGGGATGAGGGGAAAAAGGTAAAATAGGGAATCTGTACAGCTGAGATTTCAGAGTACCTAATGTTTTATAATCACTGATGTCATTTCTAATTGTGAGGAGAATACAGAAAACCAACAACATCAAAATGTGAAAAGTGTTCATTTAAAAAAGCTTGACATTTAAAGAGACTAAATTGTAGGCATATAAGAAATGTAAATGTGAAATAAAAAAAAAACAGGTTCTTTTTCCTACCACTTACTAGTAGTTCTGTCATAAAATAACAGAATCACTACCCTGCAGTAGGATTCTGCAAAATTACTACCCTGGAGATACAGTAGTTACAGTTCAAAGTGACTTTTTTCTGCAGTGCTAAACTTCTATTTCTTAAACGCTTCAGCTCCAAACAGTGTGAAAGTAAGTATTTAAACCACTCTATACCTTGCATGAAAATCAGTCCTGACAATTTGAAAATAGATTGCAGGACTTTCAAATATTCAAGCCAGCAGTAAAAACAAATAATTGTTAAAATATATAGAAAAGTAGTGCAGTTTCATAAAGAATAGCAATACACTATAGTGGTAAGTTTTTTCATTGTAATTCTTACTAAAAATCCCAAATTCTGCTTGTAATATTTGTGAGGCAAATTACCTTTGAATTTAAAAATAATTCTCTCTGTTTCAGTGGAATAAAGGTGTGTTGTTTTCACATATATATTTTCTCTTTGATCTTAAAAAGACGTCAGAAAGTGGAGTTAGGTTTCCTTGTCATAACTGGGTACAATCTAATATCTCTTTGCTGATTTGGTGATAACAGGAACCACTAAAAAAAGTAAAAAGCTTAGACATCAGGGGAAAAACAAAGCATTTCAACACTTAAAACAGAGAGAAAAAAACTGAACATATGTAAAAATATGTAAAAGTATACATCTAATTTTTTCATAAAAAAAAAACAGAAAAGAATAGATCTGTATTGCAGCTGGCATCCAAGAAAACCAAAGCTCTCCTACTTTGGGGACTTGGTTGAGCAGATGCGGTAAAAGCTGGTGTCAAATTTTGTAGTTTAGGGGCATATTTTGTTCTGTGGTCTGTTAAATGATTTATTGATTTCTTATTGTAAAAAACTTAGATTTTTTTAAACTTGGCTTTCTGAAGCAATTCTCAGCTTTCTCTGTCCCAGCCCCAGTTTATGTTCCCTTAGTTTCTATAGAATGAGTGGAAGGTCTTTAGGAGAAAGAAAAAGTACAGTTCCGGTTATCTTCACTGGTACCTTTATGTACCTTTTCCATATTAAACCAGGAAGATGTACATAAAGAATGAGAAAGTGTATTGTTGGTGTTTAGCCAGAATATAGATGGGCTGTTCTGTGAGTTTGAAGATATTTCCTTTGCTTGCTTCTGTTTATCTTTCCATGTGTCTCCACAGCCTTATTAAATAGTATGCTTTCTGAGGCAGACTGCTTTAAATATATTATTTATGTATAGTGTCCATAACAGCACTGCTCTGATTTCAGTTGGATATGCTGGGTTAGCGGAGAATAATATATAAGCAAGCTCAAGTAATGGAGATTGTCTGCCTGCTCAGTTTTTTCAAGGGGGTTTGAGGAAGTAATTTAGGACACTATAATTATGAGACCTCTTGAACAGAACATGTTGCTAGGGTTCTGAGCAATAAACCTATATGGGGAAAAAAAAGCCAAAACCTTCAGTCCTTCAAAATAGGTTCAGCTTTTTCTCATTGTCTGACATGGAAATGTGACAATATCCAGTCTGACCATTTTTTTTGTTTTGCTTTTGAAAAATCTATGTGCTCAGATCACTCTGGTTGCCCTTATCCTGGTCCAACACAAGGCCATTCTGTATTGTCTGCAAGGAAAACCGACCATGGTTAGTCATCAGGCAGGAATTTTACCTTTTTCATTTTAGGAGGAAGATTTGCCAAAGTTAGCCTGTTTTTGTGACATTTCTATTTAAAAGTGCAGTAAGATACAAAAAGAGAAAGGGTTTCCAGCTGGAAGAAGTGATTCTTCTTCCAGGATAAACTCAGCCAAGTTACCGGAGGCAGAGGAAAGCAGTGGTGCTGCCGCGCAGACTGAGATACCGATTTCTGGCATCCCAGCAGCTGAGAATGAGGTTGAGCCTTATAGACACTGAAGTTTTGTTAACGTTTGGGACTGTAAGTCGTAATGAGCTGGGCTAATAACTGGAAAAGATTGGGAAACCCTTGCACAAAATCTTTTCCTTTCACTTCCGTACATCCCAATAAACCAGATTAACAAAATAGGAGGAAGCATCATCAGGGATCTCTTAGGAGGTTGAGGAGGCAGATTTTACTGCCTTGTACATGTCTCTAGTGGATTCTCATAGTCCAGAAGACTTCAAAGATTAAATAAGAGGATATGCTTTTCTGTTTCTCTCTTGATAAAATTGCACAGGGACATCAATGAAGAACATAATCTGTGGAGAAACTCAGAAAATTCTAGAGTAAGGGAAGAACTGAAATTGTTTTTCTTGCATTTGCCATTTTCAGGAGCACTGAGGTTTCTATCTGGAGCTCTATCACCTTTCCCTGTCCTCTTACAAGCAGAGTCTGAATAAAACCAAAGCCAGCGCTCTTCAAGAGACCTTGAGAGCTGACCTGATTTCATCACTGTAGTAAATTCCCTCTGGGCATTGTGCAACCTGATAGCCAGGTTTTTTCTGCTTTTGTATTGCCAGCAAAGCACTGGCAATATGATTGCTACACTGAACGGTCCTGCATGCCCATGTAAACAGCTGGGCAGTTATCACCTCTGCAACATCTGGCTGGCCAAGAAGTGCCCTTGCTCCTTTGTGAGCTGGGTTTGATCCAGTACTGTCAAGAACAAGATCGCCCACCTTGCTATCTCCTGCGTACAGCAGGTGGTGGTGCTCTGATCGTCTGCTCGTTTTCTATTTATATCCTTTTCGGATTTACAGAATTTCTTGTTACTTTCTGGACTGTCCAGTGTGGAGGAACTTTAAACTTCAATGAGTTTATAATAGTGTTTTGGTTCTCTTTCCAATAAGGACTTTGTTGAGCAGATCTTAATTCTAAGAATTCTTGCTGCTGATGTCTGAAAGCAGTTACTAAACATGAATTTTCTAAAAAAGACTTAACAACTAGCCAAACTATTAGTAAACCAGTAGCACGTTGTGGTAAGATGTCTGTAGATACACGGGCTATTTGTTTATGTCTTGTCCTGGTTTCGGCTGGGATGGAGTTGATTTTCTTCCTATTAACTGGTGTAGTGCTGTGTTTTGGATGTAGTGTGGGAATAGTGTTGATAACACACTGATGTTTTAGTTGTTGCTAAGTAATGTTTACGCTAGTCAAGGACTTTCCATCTTCCCGTGCCCTGCCAGGTGCGACATGTCTACAGACGCTTGTAGATTAACAATGTAAAGGCTCCTTTTGCTATTCCCCCAGGTGGGAAGGCAGCTATGTCATTAAAAAGCAGTTTGGCTGTACAAATACAGCCACGTTTTCTGCTGGTAGAGCTGTATTAGGATCTTCTTGCTACTTTTCATACTGTTGAGCAGCATATCTGACAGAAGGGTGTTGTGAAGGTCTGTACTTCATAATCCTAAAATTGGACAGTCTTAGAGAAAGTAACAACAAATCTGCCCTTAAAATAAACAGGATATTTATATGCAGTCACAACAGCACTGTAATATATAAAACTCAAATTACAAGTGAAATGGATTTAATACTGTAAAAAAGCAGCATGCTATCTCTGAGAAACTACCTGAGACTTTTGATTGTCACAGGTTTTAGCAAGACTAATTAGATAATTTAAAAAATGGGAAGGAAAAGGACTGATATGGAAGCACATCTTAATCACATTAGGTGCAGGGTCAAAAGAAGGTAGTTTTAATTCCTCCTCTGACACTGGCTTTCTAAGTGCATGCGAGAAATTCTGTCAAAATGCAGTCATTTCTGAACCCAGCTGCCCCTTCTGTGTATCCACTTCCTCACCTGTGTGACAAGGATACTGTGGGGAGTTTTGCTTCTCTCTTCTGGAGCAGTGCAAGTTTTAGTCAAATAACATTTGTCAAGCGGTTTGATTTCCTCCAGTAGAAATTTCAGAAACGCTGAAAACGGGGGAGAAGAATTTGGATGCTCTGATAAACCGAATACACGAATTGTTTTAACTTCATACCTATCTTCCCACTGCCCTCTGCTGGGTGGCTTCTCTAACCTTCCCATGCGCAGAATTTCATCACACGTCAGTGTTTGCAGTCCACCTGTGAATATCTTCTTGGTCACTTTCTCTTACTTGTCTACCAGTATTCCTGGTAGAGAAAAGGATGCCCAGTCATGCCCTTTCAAAAGTCACTACATGCACATGACAATGTATATTTGCATACTTCCTTTAGTAATGGTAATTAATGCACAGAAAGAATTTAGGGTGGGAGCAAGGAAAGGGAAGGGTAGGAATGCGTCAGTAGCTGAAGTGTGCTCTGTTAACAAACTGACATTCAGAAATATCTGCCACTGGGCTCTTATTTCCTCTTTCCTTTTTTTTTTTTTTTTAAAGTGGATTAATCAATAGTTGCTTCATGGACAAATAGCTCAAAGAAAGCATTTAACTTATTTCCTGTTTTTAAAAATCTTAATACTAAGAAACATTGAAGAATACTTGCAATGAGAACTTAGAGGAACTTAACAGAACCTAATGTTACATTTACTTAATAGCTATACAGCAGACAGCACTTCTGTAATCTCTGATACATCTTGCTGATTTTAATGATGATTACACTAGCAGTATTTTAATTGTATCACAGGGTGGAATTCTTAGTGGGAGAGGCTCTCTCTAATGCCACGTACACAGCTCCCCTACACAGTAAACGCTTTCTGACCCTTCCCTTTCTTTCCACGGGGATATTGGCAGGGCTCTGTAAAACATGGCTCTGCAGAAGAAGCTGCCAGGGTAACAGCAGCCCGCCTGGGAGATGGGATGAGAGAGCACCAGCCTGGCACCTCGGGGAGCAGCTGGTCACACTGGTCATCCCCCTCCTCCCCAAATCCCCACCCAGGGTGGGGGATCCTCAAAAGAGTGTCATGTTCCTCTTTCCTATTTAAGACCAAAAAGTGCTTGAGAAATCTGTCCCCATTTTGTTGGATGTAGGTAGAAAAAGCTTTATGTGATTTCAGGGTACCTCTGGACGCTGGTTAAATACAGGCTGATGCTGCCCAAAACCATGGAAGATTTTAGACCAGCAGCTTTGGTCTGGGCTGTAGTTTCATGTTTCACTTCAGGCATTTGACAAATAACTTCAAACGCCAACCTAAGAAAAACTGCTGTGGAAAACAAGTGTTAGTCCAGCTGCATCTAATGCGAGCACTTTACCTTGTCACTATATTTTTGAAGGCTGTGAAAGAAGAAAACTGTCTGTTAATGGGCTCCAATTGGTTTTATTTAACGAAAGATAGATCTCTTCATGGCCAAAGAGCAGCTTTTGTTTTGTTGCTTCTTTTTATGTCTGTCTGATTCTCTTTCCACATACACTCTCTGCCTTTTGGTTGAAACTCAGGAGAGAAAGCCAAAGTGAACATTTCACACCTTGCTTGCATAAACGGTTTGTATTGTTGGAAAAATCCCCACCATTGAGCGAATGTAATTATTTATGTAAGAAGAGATCCACAGGAGCTATACTACTGCTATGTGACTACAATTCTTTATGGCTGCACAAATTAGTTGCAGCTGCCCTCCTCTAAGCTGTTCACGAGGCATTAGAGAAAAGGATTGATTTTCAGAATTCACTGGAAAGAAATGAAAATGAGTTTATTAATAAAGGTATCAGTATAAGAGCTCTGAGCACAGGCCTATTGACTTGTTCTTCCACCTGAATGTATCTATAGGCAGACTATCAGCTTGCTTTTTGTCTTGCGTATACTCGAGTCAGAATCATTCCCACTTCATGGGTGTTTATGTGAAGAAAATGATGCCCTACTACTGTCCTGGATATCGGCGTAGAAGGGTATGAAAAGATCATCAGGTGACCTTCAAAATGTATTAAAAATAATTTTCCATTTGTAAATTGTCCACGCTGAAGAAATGGATTGGAACAGACAGACAGCGTTTAGCACTTACCTGAACTCCCTCTCGCACCTTTTCAGAGTTAGGAGTGATTTGTTGCCATTCTGCGCCAGCCAGACACAGAAAGGATGTGCCTGTCTGCATGTACAGCTACAGGCGTTTAATAACCAGCCTTCAGGGAACTTGCCAAACCTGGGAAAGAGCACTCACCTTATTTTGTATTGCTTTATTTTTTTAATTTCTTGGTAGTCTTGACTCTGCAGAAGAGCTGAATGGGACTGTCTGTTAAGACCCTGGGGGTAGTAATAAGCCTTAATGGCCCTGATTGGTGTTAGCTGGGGACTCTCCCCACACCCATGGGTCCAGGAGCCCCATTTCAGCTCAGCCTAGGTCAGTCAGTCCTCCCTCACCATCACCAAACCCTCAACAGATCACTTGTCCTTCTTCCACTCCTTATTTTTTTCAATTTTTTGCTTTTAGAAGATGTGTCTATGACTCATTTCCTTGTGCAGTGATCGACAGCATCTGAGTCTTGCTGGGAAAACAGGTTATACTAAAGGCATGGCAAATTCCCTCCATCTTCAGTTGACCCTCACTATGTAAAAGTTACTTGGCTTGCTTACAACTATATTATGAAGCCACATTAAATATTTTGCAAAGCTTCTTTATAGCTCTTGATAAGGAATGTGTTACTTGGACTAGATGATTGTTGTAGGTCCTTTCCAGCTGAAATATTCTATTCTGTTCTACTCTATTTAAGGGCTATGCATTTGTACAGTTGGATTTTGCAAGATTCAAATTTTCAAGGTAAGAAGGAGGACCAGAAAGAGCACTTAAGAATCATGGCATTTAGCATGGAAGTTATAAATATATTTGGCTTTTTTTTCTATTTATAAGCGTTCTTTTCTTTAGCACTTTAAGAGGGTTGTATAGCTTGGTTTTTATAACCATGACTAACTTAATGTGAGGAGGGGAAGGGGATGGCGGAGGAAAGAAATGCATTTGCCTGTAGTGACACTGAGAGACCTAGAGGGTACAGCAGAAGGACAAGGCCTATAGTCACCTCTTAGTTTCATCCAGGTATATCCAGAGAGTGCTAGAGAGTAGAAAAGGGAATAAAAAGAGTATGTAATGAGTTATATCTTGGTAGCTCTGGCTGTAATTGCTCACCAGAGACAAAACTGTTGCTGGCGCATTGTCCATTAAAATGCTTTTACACTATTCATGCACTAGTGAGGTATTTCATACAGTCTTCCTCTCATATGAGTTTGAGTTTTATTGCTCCTCTTCCTGCCTGCTAAATATCTCAACATGTAGGTATTGTTATTGATTTGTAGAGTATTTCTTCTCATTTCCTTAATAATTTGGATCGTTATATCTGTTTTCAGTTATAAAACAAATCCTACTGCATGCATTATTTTTATAATCAGCTTTAGTTGTGTTTTCAGGTACTTGCAGTCAGCACTGGCAACAGATCTTCTGGGATCGGCATTTTTGTAGATGAGGTTTCTGTAACAATACTTGTGGGATGTCGTTAAAGGGTTACAAATAGAGTTTGGCTGCAAAGAATTTGTTTAGTGAAGCAACGCAGAGTTTAGTATAGCCCGTCAGTGCCTTTTGGCATATACAAAAGTGAATGCTCGTATTGAAGACTCTTGGAGGGCCTGAACTGTGACCTGAAAACATTGTTATTGTTTAAATATACCTCTTTGCATCTTTATTTTAAAAAGCAAAACTGAACTGGGGAATGTTTCTCTTGAGCATAGCTGGAGAATAGATTGGAGGATTCAGAGCATATGAAATCCATTCCTAGAGTGTATCAATAAATACACTGTTCTTTCTCAGTGTTCTTAAATGGACCATATTGAAAGACTGCACCAACAAAATCCTACATTTTATGCAGGCAGAATAGGTAATTGCACGTTGCAATGCCTGTTTAAGGGCACAGGTACCCATTTTGCAAATACTAATGAGCCTATGCAAATGCTGGGTGCAAGGAAAAAGAAACCCACCATCCTTTGAAAATTTATCCCTTTAGACCAACTTCTGTCCTTGAATATGCACGCAGAATTCCTATTGACTTTGATGGGCTGTGCATGAATACATTTGACAGAAGAATTTCATCCTTAGAATTCTCTTTCTTCTCTGCAGCTTCCTGCTTGGCTCTTATGTTAAGTTTTTATTTTCTCTTGGTTTAGGTAATCAAAATATTCCTACATTGCTGCATTAAAAGGAATTTTCTTGGGAATATTTACTGCTTACTTTAAAATTATTATTCTTGAAAATCATTTAAATGAGGTGCTTACCATAATAAAATAAATCGGTTTATATTATAAACTGTGTATTCGGCAGACAGCTGATACAATAGCTTTAGAAACTGTGCCATGTATAGTTACAACTGAAAGGAACATTGTGTTTTTCAGAACACAGACATGGAGCATAGATAATCTGCCTAAAATCTCTAACAATAATCAGGAGCCCCATATATTTATTTGGGCATCAACCTTTTATCTTTGTTGACCACTGGATCTGCATATTAGACTCTACTCAGCTAATGAGAAATAGCCCGATGCTTGAGTGAAACAAATCAGCTGGAGCCAGGTGGTAGACTAAAAGAGATCGATATCTTTTAAACCACTGACTCCCGACGGTGTGATTTGATGCTACCCCACCACCAGCAAGGCTTGAGATCTTGTTAGACTTGTTCAGTTTGATGAACATTTCAATTGACTGCTGCCCTGCCGCTGCCAGTTTCGGTGCCTATCTCAAACCATTTTTCTTTGTGAGGTGGCCAGATAAGTGAGTTGGCCAGTTCTTCTCTTCTATTAAGAGTATAATGGCGTAAGCAGAGGACTTCCCTATGACAGGATTAGGCTGTGAAGGTATTGTCTTGTGTTAATTTTCATCTCACTGTGTGAGATGAGCTAATCTTATTTTGCAAAGATGACCTATCTAATCACCAATCTCTAAGGCACATCATTTAAACTCATAAAATTAGAGGCCCTTTAACACAAAAAATATTTTGCCATCAGTCCTGCCTCCTCTTTCAGTGTGAGGAGAGGAAAAAAGGAAAGGAGATGTTTCCCATCCCAATTTCAGCTCATATTTTAATATTTCCATTGAAGAGTTAAATTTTTGCCCATCCAGGCTGACTGATAAAAACAGTCCTTGCCTTGCTTTCTGCTTTCCTGCTCACTGGTAAGCTTTTCTTTTAACCTCACCTTTTACTGTTTCTCTTGTCTTTTCTTGCTAAAACTTACCTCTGCTCTCAAATGTAGGTAACCATGAAAATTTCAGATGACATTGCCAAGTCCTTGGCTTTTTCAGTACCTGTTAGTCAGTAACATAAATTTTGCCTGTAGCCTATGAGAGGTGGCACGTCTGCAAGTGGTCTGCTTTTTCCCCCATATATGAAGCCAGATTTGAGTGCTCAGAATAGAATCCAGATGTCCCTTGGTATGAAAGTTTAATGCAGGAGGAAAGTCCCATTCCATGGCATCTTCCTTCCCATTTAAGGTAGATGGCAAATTCCTATAGATGTCAGTGGTGCAGTGCTGGGTATTCTGCGTGTTTTCTGTAATAATATCTTTAACATTGGAATGAATATTTATGTGTCTATATGCTTTTCAGAATGTTTATGTTTGAACAGCTTGTAAACTGTTCCTTTGACACAAGCCTGTTTCTGATTGGAGTATTAAGAAAGCAGATTGTTTAAATGCGTCAATTATGATAAGTCAATCAAAAAAATTCCAGGCCATACAGCAAATATGGAAATGCCTCATTTGTTTGCTGATGTCAGATTTTTAGGGGATACCGACACTATATTGTTACCATCATTACAAAGCCTCAACTGGGAATAATCAGAGTGTCTCGCTCTCTATGACAATTTTTGGAAAGCAGCTTGTGATTGACTATTTAATGAAGCAGAAAGTGGAGTTAGGTTTGCATTATAGAAGAATACTGAAATGAAATGAAATGTCATACTCAAAAGGAAAAAATCCTAACTTTCTACCTCCTCTTCTTCAGATGTCTTCATTTAAATGCAAATAGCAGCTTCATCCACAATGAAATAAAAAAAGCCTCTTTTTTTCCCTGGGTAACAATAATGAGGGTAAATTTAAGTCATTTCATTTTTGTAATAAGATAATCCTTTTCAATGCTCATGGTAATATTATGATAAAGGTTGATTTTAAAATTATTATTTTTGGATAGGGGAATGGATTTTTGGCTTTCGTAGAAGCAGGAATTCTGGATTCACTGTAACTCCTCCCAGATGCTGCTCCTGGGGTCAGTAAGTTCAAGGAGCTGATCTAGATTCTACTGAGCCCAGTGGGCAGATACTCCATAATATTATCTGCAACTAAATCTTGTCTCACCTACACTTTTTCAGGTTGATGAAAATGACAGTATGGTACTTGTGGGATTTCTCTGTGGTATTTGTACACAAGCGGATTTGATCAGCCCAAGACTGGTTGCACTTATCTAATTTATTGACTTTAGCGACAGTAGAGAAGATGACAATACATCAAGATAACTATGAGGTTCTTGAACAAGTGTTCTGGTTTATCATATACTTTCACTCAACACCTCACTGATTCTGGCCCAGGCTATACTAAGGATGTCCAATTGCTACTGATGTGGATAAAAGAAAATTAATTTGTCGGCTATATTTTCTGACACTAAAATTCTGTGAATGTATGTTCTTTGTAACACTGATAGGGAGTGTGCATGTCTGTTTATATGCGTAAGTGCAATGATTATAGATCTGATAAACTGCAGTAACATTTAGCTGTTAGCATGAGCATTTGATAACTTTATCTGTCAGTTCTCCTTGAAACATGTTACCCAAATCTTATTACATCTTTCCAAACTCTGAGCAGCTTCAAAGTGCTACTTTCCTTTAAAAAAACCCAAGACAGAAACGTTTCTCTTTCACTAGTACCTCAATGGAGTGAAGTCCAGGATAGATAATATGCAGTGCTGGAAAGAATTTAGAGCTTCTTGATAGAGGAATATGAATTTTATACAACAGCTTAATATTCAGAACTCAAAATCTTTCTGTTTAGCCATGGAAGGTCCAAAGGCAATAGGATATCATAGCATATAGGTATACAACAAGATCTTTCCAGCAGTCCAGCAATCAAAACGTACTTTTATTAATGTATCCTTTGTTTATCAAAAATTGAATTATTAATGTAACTATTAATAGCTATCAGAACACTTGTTGATATAGCTACTGAAAAAGAATGGGGTCCCTACTTATTTCAAGTGATTGGCCAGACTTGACCCATATGCCCCTGGTGGTTTGAGGGTATTTTTCAACTAAGAATAAGCGAACACCAGCCTTTCAGCCACATACAGATCTAATAGAAATGAGTGGGAAGATTTTAAAATTGGCAGAGACCTCTTTCTGTAATTGGTGTTACGACTATTGGTAGTATTAGTTCTATTAGTGCTATTACTATCAGCTATACTTACAGTGTTTACTCGGTTATATCAAGCCTTTGTTCCACTTCGAATACATGTCTTTAAGGATATTTCGTGTTCATGTCAGTAATCCTTTACTGCTTCTTCAGGTAGTTGTTTGAGTTCTCTGACGTGCATTTTGAAGTCCCTCTAAGCACTGCAAGAGGGCAATAACACATATTATATCCAAAATGGTCATTGCAGTATACTATAGATATATATTACATGCATTTTGCTTTTCTTTCTATTGCATATTTTTACATTGTTAGACTTTAATTAGCACATTAAATACATAGTTTCCCTCTATGAAGCCAGAAGGGTTTTCTTTGCAGTGAAAATGAGTGGTTCAATTACCCTCCTACTAATGGATAAAACATAATTAACATTGTCTTGAGGCTAATTTTCATTTAGGCTGCCATTCTGCATAAGCTGAACATCATTCTCTGGAAAAAGTCAATGTGTCACTTTTATTAGCCCAGTTTGCACTTTAACACCAAGAAAATTAATTCAAGATACATTAATGTACTTCAAATACAATGAAATAATCTGATGACAGAAGATAACTCTAACATGTCCTTTATAAAGTCGTGCAGTTTGGTTGTGGGTGTGCTTGATAAATGGGATTGTATTTATGTATGTGCACTTTGTGAAAAGGACAGAATGTAAAAAGCATTTCCAAGCCAGCTGCTGTTCAGAAACTTGCCAAGGTTTACATCCTTTCTCATGTGAACAGTAGCCAGAAAACCTTTTTTAGGTGGATTGTCTTTCCATCAGCTATGTTATCTTCAAAGGCTACAGCTGCGCAATTGTATCTAAGTTTTTATGCCTGAAAAACATTGACAATATCTGTGTTCTATCTTTGTAGCACAATTGCAGAATCATTTGGAATAGATTTTGGGGCATATTTTAGTGCTTTAGAAGCCCATAAGGAAAACCACTTCAGAAATACAGGCAGTGTACCAGATCCTTAAATGATTTTTTTCTACTCTGTATGTTTTTAAATATCTGGTCTATGCTGACATGCGAGAGACAGCTGGGACTTCTCTGCTTTCACACTGGGATTTTACAGTCAGGTGCTTGTTAGGAAACATTTCCCCACATTTAGTTTACATTTTTCATTGCCCACTTTAATCCTAAAGTTCCTACTTATAGTCCTTTCTGGGCCCCTAAACAATACCTCTTTTCCTCCCCTTTGTTTGGGTCTAGCGCTAAGAGACTAGTTCCCTGCTATGGAAAATGCTACGGTGTAAATAAGAAATACATATCCGTTGAATTACTGTACAGATTCTTTCTAGCAACTATTCTGATTGCTGCTGCTGTTGACAGTGGTTCACCCACATCCTGAGCTAGTTGTTGAGCTATTATGTTTCGCCATAAATGGTATAATGAACCTCTCTTCACCTTCAATCAACCCACCCCAAGAACACACTCCCAAAACAAAGAGTGACATAGCAGACCTCAGAAATCTTCATCTTTTCCAGAAGTGACTCCTTGATGCTTGATTTTTTTGTTTTGATTGCAGAAGTAACAATCTGACCCTGAAGCATGTATGTGGAAGTCAAATGTTTTGCTATTGTTTTTCCATTCTTATGTATCCCCCATGGACAATCCTTTAGCACCTGCAAATCTGAAACAATAATAACCATGGTGATGAAGAGAGACTGCGGTGTGATTGTAGTTTTGCTTTGCCCTCTATTGGGAGCACCTTTTTATAGCAGTAACCTCTCTGTGTAACACTGTAAAAATAAGTGGGATAGGATGAAGGCAGGTGTGCAGAGGGAGATAAACTCAAATAGTACTATATTATGACAGCAAAATCTACTGGTTCTTATAGAAAACATGCCTTTAGAAGAGAGCAGACGTTTCCACAGTGAAAAGCTCAGCAATTTTACTTCAGTTTCCACCAGAGACTGCAGAAGCAGGAGTGAGGAGTGTAAGGCAGGTGCCCCAAATGGTCACCTTCCCCAGCCCTCTGCTTCTGCAGAGTTGAGTGCCCCCACTACAGGAGTTATTCTAGCCCTCTGGAAAATGAGTGATTTTTGGGTTTTGCCATTCTTTTAGGTACCCAAGAACAGGGTTTGGCACTAGATTCTGCAGAGTATGGATGAAACCAGTTCAGTATTCAGAGTGAACTTACAATGTGCCTTTGGTTTTGGCATTTAGGAATAGTTCTGCATCCATCACCTGCCTCTAGGGTGAGAAAACAAAAAAAAAAATCACAGAGCTATCATGAATGCAAAAACGTGTATTATTGATAAACTTTTCCTTCTCAACATTCTTTCAAGTCCATTTTGCCTTGGATAATTATCCTGGTGAACAAAGCTTGGAATCTCCAGGATTTATTTCAGGCCAAGAGATCAGTCTTGGACCAGCTGATTGCCTGCTGTAATCAACCAAGGGTCTGATTGCAGGTTGCTTTAGATAACAGTGAGCTGCAGGTAGGTCATCACAGGTTAATCAGTGCAACAATGATTAGTAGTTGAATTAAATGTGAAAAGGCCAAGAAGGGTATATCTAATGCAATGCTTTTCTTCAGTTGCCTCCTTCTCAGGCTGCGTAGGAGCATGCATGCCTAAGTGGTTTTGTCCTTTCAGTGTGGTCCCTACCATGGTTAAGGATAGCATCTTCAGTGGCTTGGCAGCGGTAGGTAGGGCTATGGGAGCCAGCCAGATTAATCCAGTCTTTCCGGTGACGTACATAGCAGCTTGGAAATCTTTCTCAGTACAGAGTGGACATGTTTGTGTCAAAGTCATGTTGCAGGGTGTAAACGCTCAGCAATTGACCCAGGGAATGGAGAGCACTTCACTGTCTGTCCCAGCTCACAGCTCTGCTGTAAAGTCTATTGAATTCACTTGAGAATGAGTGAAAACCTTTCTGAGGATCCACTGTGCTGAGGAGTGGGAGTGAGGGCTGGACTCTAATGCAGCTGAGAAAAAAGCATCGGGGAAAAAAAGGCAAATTAAGATCTACTTGTTTCAGAAGAGCATGGATTATGGTACTAGCCTATCACTAGCTAGGGAGAAATGTGTATTTGAAGACAAGATCCTGCCTGGATTCAGATGGAATCCATAGGTAAACCCCCAAGGAACCAGTCGGTGAGAAAAAGAAGAACACCTGGTAATGGACATTGTAAATCACTCCCAAGTAGAAGACAGGTATCAAATCCTGTGCTCTGCAGGAGTAGTGTAATGGAGGAGGGGAAATCTCTCTGGACGGTTTCACTGTGTGGAAGTAAAATCTGTGGGGTAAGGATCAGGGAGACATTATGGACACATACAGTTGTGTCTCCATCTGGTTCCCAGCTCGAGCCTTTGAAATGGGCTCCTGCACCACGAGGTGCCTTCCTGGGAGTGGTGGAAGAGTAACTCTCAGACTTGCTGCCATCCAAATGAGCGAGCCATAAAGTGTAACTTCTTAATTAAATTTTGGCAAAAAGCGCAATAGCGACTAGGTATGTGGCATAGAATAAAGCTTTAACACAGCTGCTTTATTTCAGCAAATTTTCAGTGGATCTAGCTCTATAGGCTGAGCGTGTGTTTTACTGAATTAGGCCCAAATGCATGAAATCTATGAAGAAAAAGAGCAAAAGCACATAACTCCAGAGATAAGACACAGTTTGCACCAAAGCAACAGATTTCTTCCTCTTTTCTGAATTTGAATGTAGTTAGAAAATGAAATATGTTCAAAAAAAAATCCCATCATTATGGCATTAAATATATATATATGTTAGTAACAAGGTTGTAAGAGGCCTGGATGATAAAGTTAACATGAAAAGACACTTTTTTCTGTAATGGACAGCCTGGTCCTGTGTACAGATTGTGTTAAAAAACAGTTTCAAAAGACACGTTGCTGCTCAGGATCTAATCTCAGCAGGAATGCTCAGCCCACCTGCCCATTATTGCTCTCGTTAAATCAGTGTGCCCAATCTCAGCATATTTAAGGGTCTGTCAGTATTTCCATTTAATAACCATCACATGTAATACATTGGCCTCTTTCTTTGTATTGCACAGAGGTTATCAGTATGCTGTGGACACTATCATATTTTACAATATATTTAAGAAACAACAGGATTTAAATTTGATTGAACAGTTTTGACTGAGATGCTGGATTAGCATTTCAAATACTTTTTTGTGCTAACCTCTTGGGTAAGCCCTAATTATGTAAAAGTAAAACGCTTTCAGAAATAGATGACATCGCTAATTGAAACAGTCACAAATGAAAAAATAATGTACATGCTGCAAGTTAACCAAAACAATTTGGTTGTCTATAGGGACCATTACAGCAATCAGAGGTAGATTAACTATGGGGAGGAGCAGGGGGGATCAAGGAGTCTGTAGCAACATATACTAACTAGGATCCAAAACACATTTGTTACAAAATGTGTATGGACTACTCAGTCTTTCTGTTTTCTGATGTTGTGTATTATTATTGTACGTTATGGGCGTGCTACATAATTTCATAATTGTATTCCTAGAAAATTACATTCTATTTTCATCTTAAAAAAAAAAAAAGGAGGACAGTAAAAATCAAAAGAAATTTAATATCTTTGGACACCAAAATTCTGCTCGGTACTTTCAAGAAGCTGAATTATTCTGAAACAGCCCTTCAAGCTGGAGTTTGAAAATTATCTGTTAAGTGGGCAGAGTAGTGCCCCAGACTAGTTTTATGTCAGCTTCAGGACTGCTCTGTTCATCCCACTTTGCAGTGGGATGCATTACTGGTTAGGTACGGATCTCCATAATCACTAAGGCACCACTAAAGTGGAAAATCTCACCCTCAGTTTCTTCCTCCTTTCTTTTTTTCCAATAAACGTACAGGTCACAGTGGTTTTAGACATCTCTCTTAAACTGCAGCTTGAATACAAAACATAGTTCGTAATTCCTGCATTACCTGGGAGCCAGAGCCATGAGGTAGCCATTTGAATACAGTCTGAAGTCTGCATTCACGTGAGCTGGAAGGTTTCCTCGCTCTAACTGTGATCTCCTTAATAAAGGTTTTCTCTTGATTCAAGAGGAGAATGTGACCAGGACTGACGAGGGAAATCATAATGCTTATTCCACCCCAGGAGCACTCAGAAGTTTCACTAATTATGGTTTATAAGACTGCTAAACAAACGGTGCTGAATGAGCCCTATTTTGGCTCTGTGCTAAATAAGCTGCCCCAGGGATCACAGCTAAAACGACAACTGATGGATTCAGTAGCTTGCAGCAGCTACACCCAGGGGGTTGTCTGGGGAGGTCAGTACACCCCTCCGCAGGGGATTCAGCCAGCCCCAGCTCCTGCTGCTCTCAATGTACAAAGCAGAGGGGTGACAGAATCTTGGATCCAAAGGATCGTTCTGGCCAAGCTCCAATTTATTAATTTCTTTCCCACTATATAGACATCCTCTTCTCTTCAGGACCTTTTTGCCCACTTCTTAACCTGTGCTTCTGCTTTGGCTCTGTAGGTGCGCTATTTCAAGCATGAGCCAAAGGCCGTGGGAATAAAAGTAGAGCCAGGAGCTTTAGTACCAGATTCCCTCCAGTTCAAAACACCTTTCCACCAAGTAGCAAGCCAACATTGACATCTCTCTATTTCAGAACTGAAGTTGTATTCTTCACAGTATTTTGGCTAGTAGGAATCGGTCAGAGATAAGAAAAAAAAAAATGTTATGGGCTGTACTATTGAATTCTATCCATCCTAATGCAGTTTCAGAGCAAATCCCTCCATGTCATGTAAGTAGAACATTAAAGGAAACAGCACTCAAGATGATGCTGTAAAATGTGCTTTAATACCACAATCATTTATTATCATGTTGTATCTTTCATAATAATAATAAATTTGAAAGCAAATGTTTATGCAACATAAACCTAGCTTAAGGCAGACTTTAGAGTTTGGAAAGCTCCAAATACTGTTCAGAATCTCTCACAGGCACTTAAACTTAAATTCTCAGCGTAGGATTTTTTTCAATGAAATCTCTTCCTTTTCCTCCATTTCCTCTGGCTGGTGACAATCCTTCCCTGAGGTGGATGAGAGATTGATATTTTTATGACTCGAAGCTTTGCTCTTTGACCTCTCTGAAAGCCTTAGGTTCTACCCATAAATCCCAAAGTACCCAGCAGCCTTCAGTCTGATGTCTCTCAGGAAGTCTGGGTGGAGTTTTGGTGGCTTTGCTTTAATAGGCTGTATCTATTGAAGGCTTTACTAGTGCTCTGTCTGCTCAGCAGTGCCAGCATTGCTACCAGATGGACATTCCCAGGGCCTCAGATGGTGGGAGCCTTTTATAATACAGATTGCATTTGGCCAGAAGGAGAAAAATATGAGAAGAGCCTCTTAATATCACTACAGGGATGTGTCTTTCTCATTTTGGTTTCCCCTTTGTTATGCATGCTGGAGCCATTTCTGTTTCTTTGCTTCTATAGCTCCAAACTGAGCTCTAAACTTAGTGCCTTTCTCACTATCCAAAGCCATAATCTGTCACCCCACTGAGGTGTCTTTACTGTTGAATTTTGAGGGCAGACTGTGGGAGAGCAGTTGGATATCAGAGGAAGACACTGCACTAGGCATGAGGGAGGCTTAGGTGCTGGTATCAAGTAGACTGAGACAGGTTTCAAGCTCCTGTTGAATTCAAAGAGCTTGAATACTGCAGGTTCAGGAAAGGAGACGTTATTCTCCCTTGCCATCATTACAAGGTGAGCCAAGTCCTCCACCCAGTTGTCCAATCTACTGGTGAACGTGTAGTAGATGCCTTCTTCTGAGCCTGACCTATACATGATATAAGTCTGTTGGTGCTGGCGTTAGAGAACATGGCTGTAGTTTTTAGCGTAGGAGATCTATAGTTTGGTAGCAATTTTGTTGCTTATTGTAGTGACCCTCACACACGTTCCTCTGCCAGTTTAGGAAATAACTGAAAGCAAAGTTCATCCCAGAATACATTGCAATTGAAGAGTATGAAAAAATTCTGTGCCCAGTTGATCCATTTGTTGTATTCACAATACTCTGGTCCTTATTCTGGCAAGGCAGCCTACCTAGCAAGACGTGACTGGTAGGAGTTCTTCCTGAAAATATCCTGTGAGATCAGGAGTACAATCTACAGAGCACTTTGGGTTAGAAAGGAGCTGTATAAATTTAAAAATTCATGTGCTGCTTCCAGCTCCCACTTGACTTCCTGTGGCTTCAGCAAGATTCTTCTGATGTTGGAGAGAAGTGAAGACAGAGAAGTTTCACATGTCAAATATTTGAGCGCTGATGCTGAAAGAATATGTCACCATGAAGCTATATTGACACTTAGCAAAACCCCTGTCTCTCCCATATCAAGTCTTATTCAGCTGAATGGCAATGGATTATATTTTGTATAATGAGGCATGATCTATCCTAAGTATTTAGCATAATGGAAGAAGAATAAATCATTCTGGAGTTGTCAACATAAGACTCGGATGCTTTACGTTAGGTAAATAAACAGTGCCTCATTATACTCAGGAGTTTGTGTGAAATCAGGAGGCAGGAATTGTATTACTGTGTTTCCAATGGTTGATAATTATTTTAAAGCATTGGAGTGAATAGGTTGTAATTCATTTGTACCTCCCTTTTGTCTGCTGTTGAAGAAGACTTGAGGAATAGCCATGCTTGTAAGCACTGCTGTGTGCCTGGCACTGATAAATGTATCAAACTCTAGCATGACTTTATCTAGGGAACAGATTTTGATAGCTTGCTAGGATTTAGGTCATTGGATAATTCAGTGCAAACTGCTAATCTTAATGCTATTGACAAAAGACAGAGCACAAATAGGCAGCACTTTTTATAAATCCCAGACCTGTAAGTAGCTCTCTTTTCACAGATTTATAGTAAATGTCCTTGAAAGCTATCCAAAAAAATGAACACCCTGGGTCTAGATTGACAGGTTGGCTTTTCAGATTCATTGCATCCATGTTTGCCCTGTAAGGCATGTTGTAAAAGACCTGCTCTATAATGGAATGTGAATCCGTGCAGAATACAAACTTTCTAGGATTCAGAACCTCCTACAGTGTACAAGGAAAACTCCTCTGAAATTGCTAGGGTTGCACGTCTACCAGACTAATTTATCTGCGACTTGAGTAAGTTCCTCCTACTCATCTCTTTGAATGTTAAAATACTAAAGTGAGAGATTGAGATGCACCTCAGAAACCCAGGGGACTGGTTGGTTTGTGTGGGGAAAAGACAGGAGACAAAGAAATTGGGAATGTCAAAAAGAAAGGGTAACATTAGGTGAAAGGATACATACTTTTCTGATACATACTTTGTTTTTGTTTAGCTTTAATTTAAAAAAAAAAAAGGGGGGGGGGGAGCTGTCCTTCAAACAACGATAAGCCAGCATCTTCTGGATAGTCACTTCCTGAGCCTTTCTTTCAGAGGCTGGTCATCTTTTCCATGCTAGGAATTCATTTTAAATAACATATATGATTTCAAAGTTTCTTTCCTTTCCTTTTTCAGAAATTCAGGTCTAGTCTAGCTTGAAACACTCTATGACAATAGAGAAGTAACATATGTCACACCTAAAAAGAGAGTGGAGACTGAGTGACAGACAGTGGTTGTGCTCAGATTAATCTAAATCCTGGTTTCTGGCATGCTTTAGTTAACACTCATTTAATTCAACTGTGTAACATAGGGGAAAAAAATCTTTGTCAACCTCAGCACCCTGCTCCACCAGCTGTAAAATTTCACAACACAGACATTATGTGTTTTGTCACTAAAACATATCCCTTGGGGTTTAGTGCCATTTTAATGAAAATCAAGAGGATGAATACCTTTGTTTGACTTCTGGAGATAGGATTTAAGACCTGTGGATTTGTAAAACAAGTTCTACTCATTAATCTAAAGTCTTAGATCTCTTACCTTAGCAGAGGTAGAAGACGATACACATGCAGAAAAATACCCTTAGTGTGCGTTATCACTGGGGAAATTCAGAATTGGGCCTGTGTTTCTTACGGAATTAATGAATTTGTAGGTGCATCAGGGATTATTTACTGCTATCCTCCCCAAAATGGGGAGCTCTGAAAATTCTACTCTACCAGTTCAGAAAGCCCAAACTGGGAATCTTAACTTTAAAACGGGACTCGGAACATACAAAGGTGAGAAAGCACGTATGAGGGCTGTCACTTTTTTAGCACTCAGAGCAGCATCTGGGATAGAAACACAGTGAGCCAAGCACATCTTCAGGCAGAGTCTGCTGGCTTGAGAGTCTGTAGGTTTTCTCCAACAGTAGCCGTCAAACAAGACCAGCAAAGCATGAAGTAACGTTTTCTTCCCTTCTGCCTCTTGTTCCAACATTACTTAAAAAGCGCTGCTTTCAGGCAAATGCACTGAAGACTTTTCTTTAAAACATGTTAAAATAATAACATATGTTTTAAAAAAATGCCAAAATGCCAGGACTTTAAAATTATTGTCAAAGAGAGTAACAATAATTTATACTGTCAAATAGTGAATCTACGCAAAGAACTGCTCCCTTAAGTTTTCAAGTAACTTTTAGCAGTAACTTTGTGTTCAATCCCAGCAGTTACACATCTGTGGTATTATAGGAATTGCTCTAATATTTTGACAGATGGGGAAAACGGGGGATGTAAGTACCAGTATTAATCATTCTGTCAGATTTAAAATCGATTCCTGTATATTTTCTGCTTATTCTGTGATAGTGGAAAAGTTACCTGACTTGAGATGCATATTTCAGAGCTGTTCATTTCACAGGAAAAAATCAGAATACAACGAGCAGAAGTGCAATGTATATATCGTCCGTAATAGCTGTGCTCCTTGTGATCAAAGGCAGAACTTCTCAATATGCAATTACATAGTATCATGATACTATGATCAAGCTGGCAAGAATCTCATCGGATCTGCATAGGCAGGGTGATGACAAGGTGTTTATAGAAATTGATAGTGTGACCTTAAATTTTTACATTTTTACCATAAGTATGCTTGCCCTTTTCTTCTTCAAATGCTGTCATTTCATTTCCTGAGATTCTTTAATTCTTCGTCAGTCATCATTTACTTAGAGCTTGAAGGCAGAGTTCAGGTGTCACCTTAGTCAGGTGTAACTATGGTAACAAGGCAAGAATTATGATTTGTGGTCTTCCAATGCACATTTTGCCTAGAGTTAATAATGACCCCGGTGTTGGCAGCACTTAATTATCCCCAGGCAATTACAGAAGGAATTGAAGGAAAATGAAGGAAGATGAATGAGAATATTGGTATTGATAGTTCTGGACATCAGAGACCAGCTAGGAAGGAAATTAAGTCCTCCTGTGATACATGGGAGAAGCAGAAGTTCAAATTCCACTCTCTGTCTTCTTTTCTGAAGATCAAAGATGGACAGGACATGGCCTGGCCCTATTTCCCTGCAAGGGTCCTATTTCAGCCTCCTTAGACCCCTTGTCCAGCAAAGGGTAGGGCTGGGCAATCATGACCTAGTTTGGAGGTGGAGATGTGCTGGGCTGGTGGTGAGCACTTCAGAGGACATATCCGTGCTCAGGGGTCTCTTCCTATTTCTCACAGGCTGCTCTTCTGAGGCAGCTTAAATGCATTTAGCTACTCCCTGGCCATCTTGGTCAGGAATTTCCATCCCATCCCATCCTGTCTGGTGGCTCAGCACTCATCAGACCCAAAGCTGAGCCATTTCAGCTAAGTCAGCAGAAAACTAACCCGATAAAATGTACTTAACTGTCTGCTGGCTTAGCAGGACCAAACGGTCAGCACAGGGGCTGAGAAGCAGGAGAGGGGGAGGGCTGTGGCAGCCAGCACTTGCATTCCTCAGGGAAGGTGTGTTGTGTTCCTATTTCACAGTCTAGTAACATAAAACTCTGGTCCTGCTAGCTTCTGCAGGAGAGAGCGCTCCCAGGCTTCAGCCCTGCCTGTTCACGGCCATCCGTCCTTGGCTCATGTTCCTCCCTTTCCCAGCAGGGATATCAGATTCATGGCTTCTTGTCTAAATCACAAACCATGAGGTTTTAATCCCCCCCATCCTCTGAACTGCCATGGACCTGATGAAATATTCTTGTCAGTGTGCTGGGGCTGGAGTCATGAACAAAATGCCCCATCTAACCTCTGGCATGACGCTGCTCTAACTGCAACTGTCCCTTTTGCACATTGCAGCACATGGAAGTGTTTTGTGAGATTCACTCCACTTGCAAGGACGCAAAGCTCAGCTCCAGCGTTCACCGTGGCCACCTTTCAGAGACGTCCATTTCCGATACGAACATCCCCTCCCCTTGAACAGCGCACTCTGAGAGGACGTTAGGTATACTGCACCTAGAACTGATACAAAGTTCTGTAGGATGTTACCAGTGTTAGTAGACTTTAAATGCTTTGTCTTTCTGACTTAGAACAGCTTACATCAGTTCATTGTAAATGAGCTTCTGACACTGATCTTTGCTTTCACTTTGGTCTGGGTAGGTAGCTTTGCAAGCCACCTTTTGTCTAAAGCTGCTGCATGTCTATCTGTAGTCTTTAGCAATCACAAATATATCTGTTCCTACCTAAAGTCTCTGCACACCACCCACACATGGCCTGGAAAAGACCAGGTGATGATGTGAATGTAGATTAAATTGTATTTTAAGTATTACTTCTCTGATTGCAATTTCTGGTCCCCCTGATGAAGTGGTCTGTCTGTTTTATTTGTGTTATCAATGGAAACGCATTGAAAATTGCTCTGGTGCTGAGGAGAGCAGGAGGAAAACATTGCTTTACGGTAAGCATTTTGAAAGAATGTTTACACCCAGAGCATCAAATTAATTTCCCCAAAGAACAGGCTGAGTTGATCAAAACCAAAAATAATAATTGGTTTTGCACATATTTGAATACAAATAATTTCATTTCAAAATGTCTGTTAAATGCAGCAGCTCATGGTTATTTCCATATTTCCTCAAGCACAACATAATTATTTTCTTAGGCTCTATTTTCTTGTTTTTGTTAACCATGGAATAAGTTGTAGCATCCTTTTCTCTGGGATGCAGGCAGGTGCAGAGGCAGCTCAGTGACTGGGCAGAATCAGGGCACAACTTGAGACCTCATGTTCCCTATCTTAGTTCATTGAGGTGCCAACCAGCGGAGGTAGAGCAGCAGCACATCGTTCTTGTGTTTTCATTTTTTTTAATGTTTTTCTGCAATGCTTTTGATTCTCAGTGGAACTCCTTTGGGAATCCTAATGCAAAAATAGTTGAAAGCTTCAAAATCTCTAGAAATTCTGCCAGATCTTTATGCATTCTCAGAAACTCTTTAGCATTTGTGAGAATTGACCCACATAGTTTTTCATATTTTTTTTTTTTAGATGTGCCCCATCACAGTAGTTGGTGAATTGCATTACATTTACCTAACACCCTACAAGGCTGGAGAGTTGTGATCCTTTTGCTAAACACAAGGAATTGAGAAGCTTAGTCTTCAGAACTGTTCTTCGGGCCTTTCAGGGCATATGTGGCTGAAGTAGGAGTCAACGTCTGGGTCACCTCTCCTTCCTTTGGTTACACGCTTGATTCCTTAAACTTGTTCTGAATCTCATCTGTAAGAGAGGTGGTGTCATAAACAGCAAAATAGACTGGAAAATCCCAGCACATGACATCGACTACAAAAATGTGAATTCATCCTCCCTAAAATCAAAATCTATATCATTTAATGTAATTCAGGCAAAAAAACTTCAGTATAATCCCAGTCCTCTGAAAAGCCTAACAATTAGTATGGAAAACCCTCCAAATTAAGTAGAGCTGAATATAATGAATGCAAAAGATGAGATGCCAGTTGGGTGCTTTTGCTCTGTACAGTTGGCATTTAGCTAGCAGGTCAAACAGGAGAGTGTCCAATACTTTAAGACTAACCTTTGTAAAAATGTTAGGTACTGAAAAAAACATTTAATTTGATTATAGGTAGCTTTACCAACCTTTTGCAGTAAGCCACACACTAATTAATAGGAGATTTTATATCTTTTGGAGTCAAAACAGGTATGTATACAGGCTAAAAATAAAAAACCCTTGAAAGACAGCTTTAGGGATTCTGTAGGGGCTGTTTAGGTTCTGGCTGGAAGGATGGCAGCCTGTCTGAGAGCAGCGGTTGTTGGGTGGTGTCAGACCCATCTGTGTTGGAGAGAGTGACACGTGCCTCTCATGTGAAGCCACTCTGGTCGTGCTGCAATAGTGAAACAAGTTGTCAAATGGCAGATGGTCATTCAAGACTCAGTTCGGATCCTCGTTACTGGCCTGTTGTGACTGGGAGCACTGCGGGGTGTGCTTGACCCCCAAGATAAAAGGATGACCCTGATCCTATCCTATCCCCAAGATAAAAGGTCACCCTACAAGCTGCTCTAGAGATAGGAGTGATGGGTGGGCAGAGGTGCTGCAGTCAGGCTGAGTGGTGGCTGGAGGAGGAAAATGCACAAAATAAAGGAGACTTCAAGGAATCCCTCAAACATAAAAAGGGTACAGGTTTTAAAAATGCAAAATTCCATCTATTTGTCACAATGTGATAGTTTGTAAAGTGATGCTGGCACTGTGCATTTTACATCTTATGTCTTACCCTTTGTCCAAACAACGATTTCAAGGGAGTTTGTAAGTACTGTCAATATCCTCTCTCCATAGGCGAATGTGAATCTAATTACAAGGAAGTTAAAGTAGAAAAACTGACATTTTCAAAGCAAGGATCAAATTCTAATGTGAGTGGTTCAAGTGTGACACCTAAATTCATAGCCAGACTCTGAATTATAAGGAGCCTGATCACTGAAAATGCTCAGCATGCAATTCCCAGGCAGCTCACTTGTATTGAATTTTAATGGAGTAAAGTCATTTAATTAGGTCTGTAAATATGGATTTAGGTGAATAATGACACACAAGTTTGAAAATGTTGTGCTTTGGCTTGTCCAGTAGTCTTGCAACAAATCTGTGATGCTGCTAGAGCCAGGACAGAGCCTGGTCAAAACCCCATCTGCTCCTGAAGAGACCTAGTCAATAGGTTATTGGTATTTTTTATCATAAATCCTCTTGCAGGAGAGGCTTCTTTCTGGCCAGAGAGAACAAAAATAAAGTCATCATACACACATCATTGTATCAGTATCATTCATTATCTCAGCATAATCATAAAGTATTGTATAGACAGGAATTCCATATTTTCATTAGTCAGGAAGAGGGATGAAGTTCTTGCCCCCAATAAAAGATGAAGCTCTGTGCATGTCCTAACTTAAACCATGTCACTAGTTTCAGTGAAGTAGCTGAAAATCAGGAGACTAATGACCAACCAAATTAGTGTCAGGGGAGACACGTGAGTTAGATGAGGTGATGTGAGAGCAGTAATACTAAGAGAATGGGGTTACTTGGCAGACAGCAGTGTTCAGGATACTGAAGACAGTATTTTTGTAGATGATTATGTAGAATAAATAAGCCTCATATGGAATCTGTTCACACAGTTGTGGAAAAGCAGACTTTAAGGTCTGAGTATCAGAGTTTAATGTGAACAGAATCTCTGAACAGAGAGTTGACAGTGTTAACAAAGGTAATATTTGATTTGAATGAGAAACTTTGTACGGTTAATTAAAAATCAAAGACACAGTTATAATAGAAGTAATTATCCAGGAGTATTAAATCAGTTGCAAGTCCAAGCCCATAAAAGAATTAATCAGGAATAATTTAATATTTGATATTGAGGGCTTATATTTTCCACTAATGCCAAAATCCATTCCATTAACCAATACAATTCCTCAAGTCTGTCTATAAAATGAGTCCCTGAAAGCAGGACAATAGATGAACAACTCTATGGGAAGAAGTTTTAATTCTGCTTTTAAACTACAGTTACAGTAAATAGAGTACTGTTTCTATCTAGAGAATCACACTGGCTAAGGTCGAAGATTTTTCTGATCCATTTCCCCATGTCCAACAGTGGCTGATAGCGGATGCCATGGGAATGAAATAAGAGCAAAGAAAACTGCTTTCAAGGGTATGTAACTCAGCATGTTTGTGATCTAGAAGTGTGATCTAGTTCTTTCTTCCATTAAATTATTTAATTGCTCTTTAAATTCCAATGAAGGTCAGTCCACGCAAATATTCCTGTTTTCTGTGGCAATGAATTTCATGATTCAGCTACATTATGTGGAAAAACGTTATCTTCTGTTTGTTTTGAGCCCTGCTATCTGATAATTGTCCCCTTTTCTTTCGCGATGCCAGACTGTGAATCTCCGGTGTTGGTTCCCTTTCACCAGACCACTGCTCATCCCATGGATCTCTCTTGTAGCCTCTCTCAGTCATCTTTTTTTCTTGCATCTTTTTAGCTCTTTTGGGCCCTTCTCAGTTGTCCTAGACATGAACAGCAAATAATTAAAGGAGGTTAGAGAAGGAAAGCAAAAAGGATGATTTGCTTTTTTATGAAGAGGGAGTTGAGATGCTGGGGACATAGGGGGAAATTCCTAATGTAGAAAGCAGAAAGGCATGAAAGAGGCATTGAATGATGGGGAGATTGTAGTTACCATCTAACCACTGATAAGTTACCAACTCAGCTCAAACCAGATCTCACTGAAGTCCGTGCAAGCCACCACAGTAACTCCGATTCTTGAAAACAGGCTTTTGTTAAGCAAAACTGTCATTTTATCAAGGTAGATCAGGAGCTTTGTGCAGCTTTTGGCCGCAGGGCCCCTAGCTTGTAGTAAATTTTGAACAAACAGGAAAACCTAAGCAAATAAAAGCAAAAGTCAGATTACTTCAGTCCCATGTGTCTGGCGGCACCTTAAAGAAGAACCAAGCTTTTATTGCTGTCATCTAAAGATTTTCTTCTTCTTTTTTAACCCAATAAATAAGCTTGTCACAAACCAGTACCGAGCCTACTGCAACCGTTTATCAACTTGGCTCCTGCAGGAGCAAATGTCTAGAGGCAGTCTGTATAGCTGGTAACAAGGTGATAAATGGTCACACCAGGCTCAGTGTTGGCATCTGGAGGCAGTTATTTATCAGATCAAGCACTTTATAAACTATCGATAAAAGGCTCCTTTTACCTTTGCCTTCTTTCCTAACTGTAAACTTACCTCTGAACAAGTTATCTGGAAAAAACTCATTCCTCAAGCATACCTTTCTTAATTTTCAAAATTTGGAAAAAAAGGCTAGGACCTTGAGATACTTTTAGTTGCATTTGGTTAAGGTTATGGACTATCATATCACAGTAAGATAGATAATCTGTTAGTTATCAGGTTTACACTCATTAAAACCAGTGAGAATTTTGCTGTTGAAGTCATCAGATACAGTATGAGTCCCAGTCCTTTCTAGATGTCTGACCTTGGAAACAGCCTCCTGTGTAGTCATCTAACGCTACAAATAACGGCATTTATTATCAGTGTGAGTGTTGCAGCCTAGAACTGTTCAGGTTCACAACTTCGTAATCATTATAGAGTGACTAGTTCTTAATATAGTGCTTTATTCATGTGATTTTTTTCTCATATTTAAAATGAGAAGAAGCTGAAGGAAAAAAAGGAAGCTGTTACTCTTGCACTGACATCAGAAGAATTATTGGATACAGATCTCTCTCTACATCAGATTAGGAAAATACTTCAAATGTCCTGGGTACAAAATATGTAATTTGATGTCAAGTCCAGATTTATTTCCTTGAGGACATTGGACGGACACTAACATAAGTTCTCTACCAACCATTCGAGAAGGATTAGACATTAAACAATTGTTGCAGAATGTACAATATAGTCTTAAAGGCATTGAATCTGCAGCATGCATGTTCCCCAGGATATTATTACAAGACTCTTCATGTCTTTTTTCTAATGGCTTTTTGGATTCCCTGCTTTCAGCCTGCCACAACCAGCTTTACAAGTGTCCAACTGCTCTTTTTCTCTGTTATTAATTTTTTTCTATTGTGAAGCATTTCTGATCATTCTTCTGTCTAACTGCTTCTCAAGTTTATTGCTTTTCTGTGGTGCTGTTAGGGATTTTATTTCCCAACTGGTATTACTTTTTAACTACTCATGTAAATCTGTATCTGTTCAGATTCATGCAGAAAAAACAATTTGTTACAAATCTGCAAAGGCTAAATGATCAAAGCAGAGCTTGCGGGCTCACTACTTTCTTTCTCTGCCTACTTCATCAGACCTAAAAATATTCTATCTTCATTCAGATTCTTATACTGGCCTGTGCTATAGACTTTATGTATGGCTGGGGAAATAAATGTATGGGTTAGTTTCTTGCCATATCTGCAAGATCAGCGAAGTTGTACCCATTTATATCTGCAAAGGATCTGGCAGTAGTTGTTGTCACAGGCTAATCACACAGAAGTAGTTCTAAAACAGTAGTGCCACTGAAATCCAGGCACCAAAGTATCTTTATGGGCATAGGACTTGTAACTACAGAGTTTTTTGGAAATAAAATTTTGGTTGCTGTATCATATGAAAAAAAAATTAATCCAAATTTCCTTACCAAGACCAAATGCGAAGAGATGAAATTTTGGGCACCTCAGCTGTAGAGATGGCAGTGTTATAACCAAAGGTACATGTGGATAAATGGCACTTTTGTTCCTAGAAATACAGTGCTAATGCCCTTCTCAACACATGGTGTGACACAGCGAATGGATGAGTTTAGCCATGGCATGAGGATACAACCTCTGCAGCCACTGCAGGCAGGGACCAGCCTCCTTATTCAGTCACTGTCATGGATTTTTTCTAAGGACATACTGTGACCCAAATTCTGCCCTGGGCATCATGGTGTCCTCACGAAGGTCATGGTCACATGTCTCAGAGCAGACTTTGGCCCCATTTGCCATATGGGAGCTGGAACATCATATTTTTTCTGAATGTCCCTTTTGTTTATTTTTGTGTTTCTGTTAAAAGTTCAAAAGAAGAGCTAATTACTAACCCAGCAGAGCCGGTTGGCTGCAGGCTTCCCCGCTGCTCTGCCGTTAGTCTGCTCATGAATGAATTTTTGGTTTTGAGGCAGGTTTCCAGGGCCCCTGTGACGGTCCCAATTTAGCTCAGGCTGCTTATTGCTTGACATTCCTAAATATGAATGTGCTACGAAAACTACAAGGCCAATATATAAGAAAACTTTGAAATAGGCAACTTAGTCACTTCTCCTCTGCACAGTGACCAGGAGAACGTGACTTCGCTTGTTCCTTACAAACCTCTTTCTTCTCTTTAGAAATGTGAAAAACTAGTTCAGTCCTTGCTCTCTGGCTCTGCCATGGGAGCTTATATTAATTGCCACATTGGGGCAGATTTCATCCTTGCAAATCTGCTTTTTTCTAATTGTCATTGCATCGTTTTCTCCTTGTCTTCCCACCATGCTTTGTACATCATTGTCATGGTTTAACTCCAGCCGGCAACTGAGCCCCATGCAGCCGCTCGCTCACTCCCCGCTGTGGGAAGGGGGAGAGAACCGGAAGGGTAAAAGTGAGAAAACTCGTGGGTTGAGATAAAGACAGTTTAACAGGTAAAGCAAAAGCCACGCACACAAGCAAAGCAAAACAAGGAATTCATTCACTGCTTCCCATCGGCAGGCAGGTGTTCAGCCATCTCCAGGAAAGCAGGGCTCCATCACGCGTAACGGTGACTTGGGAAGACAAACGCCATCACTCCAAACGTCCCCCCCTTCCTGCTTCTTCCCCCAGCTTTATATGCTGACATCGTATGGTATGGGATATCCCTGTGGTCAGTTGGGGTCAGCTGTCCCAGCCGTGTCCCCTCCCAACTCCTTGGGCACCCCCAGCCTGCTCGCGGGTGGGGTGGGGTGAGGAGCAGAAGAGGCCTTGACTCTGTGTCAGCACTGCTCAGCAGGAACTAAAACATCCCTGTGTTATCAACACTGTTCTCAGCACAACTCCAAAACACAGCCCCATACTGGCTTCTGTGAAGAAAATTAACTCTATCCCAGTCAAAACCAGCACAATCATCTATGCTGCTATCAGGATTTTCCATGTGCAGCAGGGGAAATGGGGTGGCAGAGCTCCAGGGCTTGCTCCTGGCTTTGCCAGTGGCTCCATGTGGAGGCTTGGGCAGCTCTCCTAACCTTACTGCTTCTCAGCTTTCACCTCTGGAAAACTTGCAAGGGTGATGGCAGAACTTTTAAAATGATGTGAGAATCAAGTCAGAGTTGATAAATGTGTTAGGATTGTTATTGTAGAAAATGCTAAATGGCTTTCCTCTCTGAGGAGTACTTTGTAGACATGGAGGCAACTGAATCTCTATATATATTTATAAACACCATATGTGCACCTTGATTTACCTGTTTTGCTGACAGGTCTTGCTTGACCTCACAGAGTTAAACCAAAGTTGTGAGAGGTGGGAGAGAGGAACAAACATGTCTGTTCGAGACTTGCAACATCCTGTAGTGACTGTGGCAGAGCTGAATTTTAAAGAGGGTTGTAAAGTAACTAGCTCTGCAGGTGTCATGGGAAAAAGCACGGATGTGCTGGTGGAAGAGCTGACTGGTAGACATTAAAAGCTGGGAAAATTGTAGAAGATAACAGAGCAGCTAGGTAGGATGCAGCAAAACCGTCACGGACTTTGAGGTGAAAATGAGGCGTTTGCATTGTGTGCCTGGGTTATGGAGATCCTTAAGTTCCAAAGACTAAGTAGATGCTGTGTGTTTGGTGCTGGAGCTTAGGGCAGCGCAGGAGCGGAGGGAGTCCTCTGCGGAGATCTGTAAGAAGGAAGGCTGGATCTGCGCCTCTGCCCACATCCATGGGGCTTCAGGTAGGTCAGTGTGAACATGCGGCTGGCAAAGAAACGGTGACTCACCAGGGCAAACTCAGGGCAATAGGTTGGTTTGTGACAATAATTGAATGTTTCACAGCAGGGCTTCAAAGTACAAACAAAACTCTGCATAAAGCAGTGACAGACAGACCTCAGCAGATGTACCATCACACGTTGCAAGATGATACTGAAGTTGTTTTCAGGTGTGAGTTTGTGTGTTGGTAAAACAATAGAAAAATCTAAAGTTATTCAGAAAACAAAACGTTGAATCTCCTTTTGTTCCGTCTGTTTTGCGTATCTCGGAGGACTCTGATGGGGCCCGATTCCCACACGGCCTGACTCTGGGGAAGCCTTTTACAGAAACCTTGTTCCCCAGTAGCTTACATCATTTATACCTCTGTGATAATAGAAATATTTTTGTGAGAAAGTTGATGTGTAGCTACTGCGATCGTTGACTCGTTTATGCATTCCTAATCTATAGCATCAATAGTTCCGGTCAGTGGAGAAACAGGCTTCGTCCCACATGTGATTGTGTGGGAGGGAGAGAGCAGAGGACGGAGCATGACAGCAGTGTACGTGAGCAGGGAGGTCTCACTGCTAAAACAACAGCTTCGATTATCAGCTCTGCCCAGCGTCTATTGCAACATTTGCTACATATATTATACAGAAAGTTGCGAAGTCCTGTGTGCTTTAACAAAGTGAAGTGGGACAGTACTTTTCCCGTATTTTCCGTAGTCAGCAGCTGGCCTGCCCTGGAGAAACTGTGCGAGGCCCACTCCTTTCCTGTCCCCTTCCCCTCGTCTCTGCCTCACATTCCTTCCCACTCCCCGTCTCCCACCCTTCCCAGCCTCAGCTCTCTTTCAGCTTGTCGTTTGCTGGCTGTGACAGTGCAGAAATGTGGTTGTGGCCGGAGCAGACCGTGAGGACCGGGGCAGGAGTCCCTGGTGGCACAGAGCCCTGTCACCCGCCCCGGGAACAGCGGTGGCCGCAGGAGGGGGAGAGGAGCAGAGCGGGCAGGCAGGGGAGTACGCAGATTTTGTCGCTGTCTGGCTCTGGAAAGCAGAGAATGACAGAAAAGAACCTGTCAAATTTGTCTGCTGTGTATTTTTGCCTCCCAAGGGCTGCTCTAATCTGCTCCTTGTCGGCCAGGCCCCGAGGATCTGTACGGCAGATGGGGAAAGGGTTCCCTGGCCGTGGCCCTTGGTATTCCCCTTAGACACCGAGTGCACGGGGGTTAGCACAGTGCGGAAGATGGGAAGGGTTCATGTGCAGCTCAGAATACAGCCTGAGAATGACAGCAGCAAGCTGTGGAAGAAAGAGAAGGAAAAAAAGAGCATATTAAAAAAGGCCAGTGATTTGTTTTGGGATTTTTAATACTTCCCTCCATGAAAGCAAAGCTGTTTCAGTCAGTTTGACCCCAGTCATTCTGGCTCTGCTGCACATCGCACCGAATATTTACTCTGCTAAATTGCATTGCTAGAGTCTCATTGGCATCTTTTCTTTGAAGTGATATCCTAGAGCTTTCATTTTGTTGCTGGAAATTCCTACATCACGTTCCATAGTCCACCCCTTACAGAGCTCCAAAACCCCTGCAGGCACCAAACCTCTGCATTAGACTTCCTAACTGCAGGCCTGAGAATCAAAAGAGCCTTCACGCTGGCACATCAATCCGGGAGCTGAGATACTGACCCCATGTGTGAAATCTTGATTGGGTTTAGCTAATTTCGCATGACATGTCCCTACCAGTCTCCCCAGTCTCAGCAATTCAGCAGCATCAGACACAGTGTATTCGTGTACCTTAGGCCAGATCTCCCAGCTCTGCTCTTCTGAAAGGTCTTCCTTTGACAATCAGACATGCCTTTCCCTCCTGCAATGATGTAAAAGTGCTGGCAGCCTGCTTAGGAAAAGCAAAGAAAAAATCCTCCCCAAGTTTGTTTGTTTTTTTGCTTTTAAGAGCAAACCTTTTTGATTATCAGCTAAAGCAGCCTGTCTAGAGACCAAAATCAAGTATGCACACGCAGCTTCATGGAGTTACAGTCTGAAGCCTGTGAATTAATTAGCAATTTCTCTGAAGAACAGCAGCCTGACAATTCGCAGACTTCATCGCTCTCTGACTTTGATAAACAGACAACGTACATGACAGATTCCTGCGATCATGGTAGCCTACTTAGCACTGCAAACCACCAAAACACCAAAGGAGGACTTGCCAAAAGTACGCTAACACAGTTCCTGAATGTTACACATCAAAGCATTAAAGGGACTTTGTCATTTTAAACCTGAGACAAATTAAAATTTGCATTTACTCTATAGGTAGGAAAAAAGCGAACTCCCATGGGAGGATTTGACTCCTCAGCTATCTGAGTGTAAAGGAGATCCAGTACAGCTTGGATATTTTACTGGTAGCATTACAAACTGTCCCATTGCTGAATAGTTCATTACCCTCTCTAGGTAGTTTGCCTGTGTGCTGCCTGCTCCCAGAAATCCTTAGCAGAAAATACAGGCTTAAAATGACACACTTCTGCTCTGTAAAGTCACTGTTAAAAACATTAAAACCTTGTGTGCCTTTACCCCAGCAGCAGGGCTGTAAATAAGAGTTAGCACCGAAAACAGAGACAATGTCCTATCACCCCTGCTTTGTTCTTGCATTTGTTGTGAGCTTGCCGTGTTTCACCTTCAAGAAATCTGTTACCTATCGTTAGTCGGTTCGGCAGCTTGACCTCAGATCTGACCTGTGGACTGGACGCTGCACAAGTACCAAAAAAAAAACGATCCCTGTTTTGAGGCAATTCCAGTCTAGATACATGAGACAGACAAAGGTAAGGAGAAGGGACACAAAAGGCAAAGGCTTTTTTCTCTCCTTGGAGAGAGGTGATTTATTTCCTGGCTTTTTCATCACTTAAAGATGTGGAATTGCATCCCACGATAATAGGCAGAGTCCACAGGCCAGGATTGCCTAGTCGTAACAACACACAAATGTGAAACATGGGAATTTACCGGCCTGAACAGCAGCTTCACTTCACCGAGGCAGATACAGTAGCACTTGGATTCTGCTTCTGACTAAGATGCATTTTTTTCCTTCTTGAGCTTTTTGCTGAACATCACAGGCTGTGTAATGAGAGACCTCTCACTGCTGGTCATCTTACTAATGATCCCACTTTTCCTTTGTAACACCTACCTGTTATTTTGCTCCTTCTCTCCCTATTTACACAGCACTCATATATTTAACTTTTCTTTTCCCCCCTCAAACTTAGCAGTGATAGACTCTATCTATACAGAGATGAAAGTTCATTAGTAAGACTATAAAATAGCTAAAAGACTTTGCAAAAGTTAACTCTCAGTTTAAATATAATTAGGTATTTTTCCTGAATGCCTCGTGTGACATTAGGAGGGGCAGACAGTCTCGTGATTATCCCATGTTGCTTTTTTTCCCTACAGCACAATCCAGCCACTGGCTGTTCTCTGTTTTTAACAGGGAAATTGTGATTGCTGTGCTTTGTATGTATATGTGGCTTTGTTTCACTGCTCACCCTTGCCAAATCTGCTCACTCCATGAGCATTGATTCTGGCCCAGTGGAGGAGGAGTGAGAGTCACCCCCCATTGCATGGCAGTCTAAACTTTTCAAGGAATCACAGACTGAAAAAGGAAGAATGAAAAATATATTCAGACATCGATTCTGCCACCCATTTCTTTCTAACCAATGGTTCTGCAATCACATTTTGCTATTAAAAAAAAATCCATTTTTCCCTCTCTAGCAGCTGTGTGGAAGACTGGGAGTCAGCAGGTAGATATAACCAGAGAAACAGGCATTTGGGTTTGTGTTTATGCTCCTTTTTAACCCTGTGGTTTAACCCTGCACGTCTGATTGTGGAGCTCTCTTGCCTGTACCAAGGAGAAAAGGAAACTAATTAAGTAGCAAGTGCTTAAATTATACGTGATTAATTTGCTTTTATATCCCCTTCCTCTCTCCCATTCCCAGTGACTTCAGATTTCACTCTGCACATTGAAAGGTGCACACATTAAACCAAACAGCTAACTTTGAAGTTCATGTCAGTCTTTTCACATTTTTGCTTTCAGGTTTCACCATCATTTCTCATACTTGCAGTATTTCAACTTGTACTTGCAACTCTTCTATTTATATTAAAGGCCTCACAAATTATTTGGTGTTATTTCTGGCCACAGTTCCTTTATTCCTTTGGACACAGAAGAATTGCAGCTAATTTTTCAGGTTTTTTTAGTGCATCCTCAAGGCTCAGAAACCACAGGGCAAATAAATTAGAATTATATTTTATTTATTTCAAGCTTTCAGACCAAGTACTATGATATTTTAGGATTGAACTCAAGCCGTTTGCAAGCTCAGAGCTGACATTAATGTACTACAATCGAAGAAATTTGCTTTGGAGCATTTTCAGTTCCTCTGCACCACCATGTATCTAGCCCCACCAGCTGCTTCTAAAACTGGTACTTCAGCTGCCGTAATCTTATCATTAAAGGTGGATTTAAGTTTTAAGAACCAATGAACAAACCTTTGTACTTGCAACCAGAAGCTGGGAGATGACTCTGCATTTAAGGTGCAAGCTCAGCTTTACTCCAGCTTTGAGTACTAATCCAGCATAATCGAGTGTTAGATGGTACGAACTCACAGCAGCTCCTTTGGAGAGATGCATCTATTTGCTTTATTCAGCTGCTGCTTTCTGACTTTTCAAATCCCTTCTATGTTGTTGTTCTTGTTTCCTATCCTTGCAATGGTAACACGAGGAAAAAAGCTGAATTTGACCACATCCATGAGGATGTCAAGCATTTAGACTTTATTGGTTTAGAAGCTTACTAAATTTAAACAGAAGCATTAACATGGCCTTAGGCTCTCTTGACAGTTATAAACTCTTCCTTGGGGGGATTTCTGTAATGCCTTCTAATCAGCTTAAGGAGTTAATTAAACAGCTGTCACTTAGCTTCTTAATTCTGAGACTTGATGCTAAATAAGATTTGAAATTAGTTATGCATGACTGAAGCATGGATTCTCTGATATAAATAAGATGGCTGCTAGCTGAAGAGGAGGAAAATCTAGGCCTTTTTAAAATAAATAGTGAAAAGTTTCAAGGTGGTACCCTGGATTAATGCTCTACAGGCTGATTAATAGAAAGGAAAAAAAAAAAAAGAGGAAAACGGAGGATATTAATGAGTGCCAAATGGGACGGATTTTCTGGCAGCTATTCATTCTCATTTTGTGGTGTGCCCTGGACTTAAGAAGATTTCAGTGATCATTTTATTCTCTTCCCTATTGCAGTCTGTACATAGTAAACCCAAAAGCCAAGATACCTATTGAAAACAAAAAGGAATATGCTTGATTTTAAAAGTTAGATATTTAGCCTGCAAAAACATATTCCACTACTGTAATAAAAAATGTAACTGGAGATCTGCTGTGCTTACAGAACGCGTATTATAGTGTTGTGGGGACTTTTTAATACTTTTTTCCTTGTGTATTGTAGCAGGACAAGTACTTCTTCTGCTGAAGGATATGAGCTGCAGATCAGTCCATGTTATTTTGAGGAAACGGCTGCAGGTCTTTTTTGAAAACAAGCTGGTGCCTTGCTCACT
The DNA here is from genome assembly GCF_964195595.1 of Calonectris borealis. Lineage (NCBI taxonomy): Eukaryota > Metazoa > Chordata > Aves > Procellariiformes > Procellariidae > Calonectris > Calonectris borealis. The sequence continues at coordinate 16,192,963 of NC_134329.1, forward strand.
GCTGCTTGTAGCGTTGTGAGGGCTAACAGGGATTCAGCATTAAAAAGATGTGTTGAATCATGCTAAAATGCTTTTGGAAAAGAATGCTGACAGTTAGTACTAAATTTTTCTTCGTAACATAAATCTGATGTGAGGCCTCAAAGCTAAGCATGAGTTAGTCATGTATTTATTTCTTTTAAAAGTCATTATTAATATAAAAATTAGGAAATATTGTGTACACAGAGAGAACTAGGGGAAGAAAAAAAATTTCTTAAGATTTATGAAGACTTTGTTAAAGTCCTTTCTTTCACCTCAGGAATTATAAGGCAAAAGATATCCAAAGGGAAATTAAATTGCAGGGAAGCTACCAATTAAAATTGAAGAAACTAATAGGTATTCACTTCTGCATTTCTATTTAAATAGATGCTTACTGTGTACATCTTCTGAATATGTTTCTGCTGGAGGGCTTAATATGCTCAGTTATTTAATATGAATCTCTTCAGTAGGCAAAGAATGCTAGCTCCAGAATCTTCTTTAAAAGTATTACTATTTTTTTAACATGGTAGCAATTTCAGAACAAAGATTACCTGGTTTTCCATTTTTATTACATAGAGAAAAATGTTTTTCTCTGATTATTATTTCATTTTATTATTTGGGGGGGTCGGTGTATGTGAATTATAGAGATATGCTACGTAATAGTCAGAGAAAGTTCAGCATCTTCTTAATAGCTGCTCAGGGAATCAACTTTTAGCCGTTAGAATATTTGGCTATAGCTTTGCAAAAGCATAACTATTCCCATCTTGCAATGCCCTGACATCATATCTCCTATAATTTATGTTAGTTATGGATAAAGAACATAATATTTCTTCAGAAGATTCCTTTATCACTTAAGCAACAAAAGGTAACACTTTTAAATTAGTAACTATTTAGATTTATAGCTTTTACATGCTGAGACTCTGAACTATAAATCTCTGTATAGCTAAATAAGTATCATGTTTGTTTCCTCAAAATGAAATAATTTTTATATGCTTTCACCAGGGGAACATTAAGCCTTTTCTAGCCATTAAACAAATGACTGAAGAAGCATTTTACTCTGCCCCTGCTGTGTAAATTGGTGTAAATGGTTATTATGCCTCTACGTTCAAGGGTGAGATGCAAACCAGGTGCCTAAAGAAGTCATCTTCCAAGTCCATACATGTAGAGGTACTGAAAACTCTGCGAGCAGAATATACAGCTCAGTTATTCTTGTGTAGATTAGCACAGCTTCGGACCATTGCCAGCTTGCTTTGCCCTTCTTTTACTTTAGAGAGGTATTGGGTGGATTTGTTTTCCTGGGACTGAACAAGTGGTTGCTGATAGAAAGTCAGAAAATCACCACAGACATTTCTGTGAACTCCAGGCATTACTTCTTGCCCCTCACTGCCCTCATTTCTTTTGGAGAGAGAGGGGACAAAGCTTGTTTTGGAGATTTTTATGACTGTCTAAGAACCAGCAATACTGTCACATGCTGTGCATTGTGCTGATACGGACTATGCACAGTTCTGGAAACACGTGGGTTCTGAACATAGATCTAGAACATGGATACAGACAAAAACTACAAAACTTTGAATCTGGGGTCTTTGATTTTGGATAGAGACAACATATGAATTTCCTTCCTTACCTTAGAATCAGGTATGAATACGCTCATCTCCTTGCATTTAAGTACTCTCATTAAAGTCATTGCGATCGTTCACACAATTAGGTTAAGTACAGATCTGTCGGACTGTAGCCTCAGATAGAAAGCTCTGGGGCAGGACCTGAGACCGTGTTACTGAGCTTTGAAGCCAGCTGAGACTCTGGAGATGCAGAAGTTCCCTGTGGATTAGATGTGCTATGCACATAGACGTGCTATGCTATTAGATATGCACATGCTTTTAGAGAAGGAAAACAGGGTAGTGACAGTGAAATAGCTGAGTACTAGGTAGCCTGTTTTCACATGTGTTTCCGTAAAGTGGCAGGTACCAGATATGTTAGGATGCAGACTGTATTCAGAATATCCAAATCCAGCACTTGGAAAATTTGGAAACTCAGAAGAAATTCTTGAAGCTTGCGAGAATCATTCTCAGTTACTAGCTCTTGCCAGGGGAAATTACGTTTGCCTTTGGTAAGCAGACTCATTAATCACACTGTTTCAAAGGCTTGGTTATTAAACTTCCCTTTGCTTTATAAAATATTTGCAAGGGTCATACTGTAATGTATCAACTGGAGGAATAGGGCCATTCCTGGTTGGGGGAGCTGGTCTTCTCAGCTTGGTACAAGGTGCAAGTAGCTAGGCATGTAGTACGGCCTCTAATAGTCCCAATGAAATGAAATTCTTGCCCAAGTGTTTGCAGAATCAGGACCCAATGCCTGGGTTCTGTCATTATCATGGATGCTTAATAGCACTTGTTCTGTCAGGGTGCCCCCATTTGCAGCTCTGTGAAGCCTATAGGAGAGTGGCAAAAGTATCTAAATAACCTCCATGCAGTAACTTTGCTGCAAAGCCCAGATCTGAAAAAAATAAAAGAACCTGGAAACTTAACTGCAAATCTTTCTGAGATCCCAGTTGCTTGAATAATATATTCTCTACTGAGAACAAATGTGCACTCAAGGAGGGCCTTACTCAGATATTCTCACCTTTGTATGAATTATAATTTCAAAATATCTGAAGGGCTTTTGTTCTGAGGGAGGGAGAGGATTTTCTTCTTAAGTTCTCTTTTTGTGAAGTCCTATTTCACCCTCCCCTAAAGATCATGGTGAGAATGGGGAAACTTTAGCAAAGCAGATATCAAAAGACCAGGAGGGGTTTTTTTCTTTCTTTCTTTAAATATTACTTTGAGTCTGAATAAAGTGTCTCTGTTTCTTTAAGTAATAGGAAAAGGTCTTTTTGATCCATATCCTTTAGATGAGAGAAATCGCAGCTTCTCCTCTTTAGCCCAAGAGGCAGTAGGGGGAGTCATCATCTTCTGGTAACTTGGTTTCAATTTCCCACTTTGTGTCTTCCACAAGTAAAATCAGGTTAGTCTCAGAGCTCTTAGTGTGAGCTATTTAGATAATGAGAAGTTAGCACTTGGGGGGCTTTGGAAGCCTTTATTTCACAAAAGCCAGCTGAAATCAAGAGCCTCTTGTTCTACGGGATAGTCTGTGATTCGGCAGCACGGTTCTGAAAAGCTCAAAGACCTTTCCAGGAATGAGCAGTATCTTGCAATTAGGAGGGGAAGAATTCAGGCTCCAGTTTGTGCTCTCTCTCTGTCTTGGCACAAGTCAGTGGTACCTGCTGTGCGAGACTGGTGTGGCACCCAGGTAACCGAGAGTGCTGTTAGTCTCATGCTCTTCATATAATCAGAACTCAGCGCTTTTAAATTAGAAGTGATAAATCAAACAGAAGGAATGCGTTTTGCAATAATCATCACAACAATGACGTACCAGCGACACAGGTCACTACAGAGCTCGTTTTGTTTAAAGAGCCCAGGCTCTTCTCAGCATCCTTCCTTTTTGGGAGAGGATGGTTTTGCATGAGCTTCATTAAAAGGTAAAGAAACAGTTGTGAACAAGTGCTTGCCCACCATTACGCAACAAGAGTCAGGGTAAGTCCTAGAAAACCTGATGAGGGTCTGATTCTCTACAGTCCTGTGGTACATACGGTCATTTACGCAGGACCAGATGGTGGTACTCTTAAACTAATTGCCTAGGAGGCAGAGCAGGGGAAACCAGATCTTATCTGCCATGACAGACAGTGCCACTAGCCCATTTTACAGGCTGTGAATTGGGAGACTTAAGTTGAATCTGCCAACATTGCACCCCAAAGAGCAGCCCAAAGCCTGCCTCTAAGACTAGCGTTGCTTCCAAACATATGGCCAGCCTGAGTCCGACCAAACTAACGTGCGGTCAGAGGCCGTGCGAGAGCATGCCCTGCACGCCGGGTGGTTTAGTGTGCTACCAGCTGGCTTTTGTAGCAGCTATTGTCCCCGTGCAGGTTGTCTACAGACTGGAAGTTAGAAAGTGTGCCTATTGCAGAAGACACCCCCCACTGCAGGGACTTGTAAAAGATCACCCAGGAGCTTTGGGGCAAAGTGGTTTCCTGACTATTCTCAATCCAAACTTGTTCCCTAACAATTATACAGTACTACTTTGGTCTAAATGTTGACAGTATTTGTCCAATAGTGTCATATAATTTCAGTATTTGTAGAAAATTTTTCAGAAAACAGTTTTGTGGGTAAAACAGCAAGACTTAAGACATTATTTTTATGTGATCAGCAAGATCATTAGTGAGCTCCTCAGGATGGAGATTTCACTGTTGCTAGATGCAAGGCACATTTTGTTATATGGTGCAGGGTTATTCCTCGGGTGTTAGGTTGCTCTGACACTTGATGAGAATTCATGAAATAACAATTAGGGCATGAAAAATATCTTAACAGCCCTGAATCAGAACTGGGAGTTTGGTTCCAGGATTGAAGGGAGGAAATTTGTCTTTTCTGCCTGCTGCACTTGGAACAGTTCTTGGCATAACCATTAGAAATTAAAGTAAAGCTGAACATAGGTGGTACTAATGAATTAATAGCAAAATATATTAACTAAAGGGGCTTTTTTTGGTCTCTTAGGAAGCAGAGATTCTGAATACAGCTATTCTCACTGGGAAAACAGTGGCTGTCCCTGTCAAAGTGATCTCTGTGGAAGACGATGGGACTGTGACTGATCTTCTGGAATCTGTGGAGTGCAGATCATCAGATGAAGATGTCATTAAGGTAGGATCGTACTGCTCCATTGCACAAAGGCAGAAGCCCTGCAAAACAGTGGTATTCTCTAGTGTGACAAGTTCTTCCATCTTCCTAACTGTTCTACTGCTGGAAGACAAAAGGTTATTATCACTGTTGCATATAGATTGGTTCAGTGGAGCAATAAAACAAACACAAAATCACACATTTTCCATCCTGCGTATTAAATACTTGGAAATGTCTGTCACTTCCCACTGTTGAAGTATTTTTGGAGTTCACTCTACCTTTATGTTTTACTTTTCAGCTATATGGGCTGTGTAGGTTCAGGAATGCTGTCAGCTGATGTTCTAGACAAGGAGGTCGTTCCTCTGGAGTTGGTTTGCTACGTTGGAGCAGGAGCTGTATGACTCCAAGTTTGGGTCTTTTCTTGGTAGTGTCCCAGTAGTGTATTGCAAACAACATTAGCTTTAAATCTGGAATTTTCTTTGGTCGCAATTGCTGCTAGGGTGGCTCACAGGAAACACGTTGGCCGCCAATCATGGACTGGGAACTACTGGATAAGACACTTGACCAGTACAACAGCTGCATAGCCTAAACTTCCTTGAAAGATAAATGGCAGGCAATAATATACCGCTTCTCTTAGTTTTGACTTTGAAAGTGTGTACTTTCCTAGCCAGTGGTGAGGAGAGAGCTTGCAGGAATGCCTTTAAGTGCCTTTTTAGTACTGAAATCTTAGGGTCAGACTGGACCCTCCAGAAAATTGCTGTTTCTTGAAGGCTTTCAGCTCTTACCAATATTACTACTAAAAGCTTGTAAGAAGTCCTGCATATTCCTACTCGACTTGGTTAATGGTGAACACACATTAATGGTAATGGAAGGACATGGTCAGCAGTGGTGATTGTGAGAAATATGGTGGAAAGTATGCCAGCATAGTGACAGAAATGTTGGCTTGTCTACAGCAGCTTTTATCTTTTCACAAACTTATCTGTGGTTGTCACTTGAGAAGAGGAAACGAGAGACATGGCTACAAATAAAAGTTAAAATTGAATTTTTTTAACATAACCAGCATGTCACAAAACGATTACAAATACTACAGGCCACCCCTCCAGCTGCTGGGAATCACTGTTATCCCATTAACTTTTGTGAACCGCACCATATTGAGCACCCGGCCTTTGTGAAATTTGCCTTAGCCTAAAGCTGACTGGAATGCTAAGCTTTCTCACTGTTATGTTAGTTCATTTTATTTTGGATTCGAAGAGCTGAGGGTAGTGTTTAGCTCCAAAGCAAGCCTCCCTGGGCCCCATTAGCTGAAAAAGCCTCTTCCTAGTAGACATTTTTTGCCTTTATAGGCCAAGATGAGTGTAGGTACTTGGTTGTAACTGTCAAATGGGAAACTGTTGGGGGTTTGAAACATATCTACAAGTTTAGTAACTTCATGTCACAGAGGGAGTGACAACTTGGAGCAGGGTAGTTGAAGAATAGAGCTGGGTATGGGTTTAAATGATCCTTCCTGAGCTATCTCTAAACAGATTTTAATCTTTTTGTCAAAAAAATGCAATGTTTAAACTCACTGGACTTGTTTAAGTAACTTGATGATAATTTCTTATACACAAGATAAACCCAAGCAATTTAAAAGTCCAGCAGTTTTTATGTTTCCCTTTTAGAATCTGTGCAGGGTTTCAATTTATCTGGATAGCCACCATGCTGGTATTTTCTGATTAAATGTGTCTTTCTGGCTGTCTTAATCCAGACATTTTTTTTTACTTCTATGAAGACCTTTTGAATCTACTCTATCTGCCAAATATAACAAACTGATGGACTGAATCTAGGTTTAAAAACAGAAAGAAATCATTTGGGGTCCTTGCCTTGTTTTGTGGAAGTTAATGGACTAAATCTTCATTCACTAACTCACTCATTAACTAACTTTTTAATTTTTTCAGAGAACTGGAAAAAATAGTTTGAAAGCAAATATATCATTTGGAAGATATTTTAAAAATCTTTTTTTTTTCCCAAAGTTTTAGTTTGTCAGAATGATTTGGCATGTTCAATGGGTATTTGTGAAATGGTTTTAGCTGATATAAATCTGCAACAGTTTGTAGTATACAATACGCTCAGCTTTAACCCTGTCAAAGAGGTTAAAGTGGTAGTACTGCGTGTGTATCTGTCATTAATTGTAAGTACATGAATATACCAATAAAGGCTAGTGTGCTTAATATTATTCATATACATACCATTGCACAATGATGCTAATGATAGGCCCTCTGTCAAAACAGGAAATCACTAGTCAGAGATCAAGACATTCTGGGCTTCTGCAGACATCCCACCATAGTTCACTCCCCCGCAGCAGGAAGGCAGGTTTCAGCAGCAATAAAATGAGACGCTAGTTTAAAGTGAGCTCTTAATTGAAAATGTGTCTCTGAGTTTTCAGTTTACCTGCTCTGTTTCAGACCAAGCCTTAGTCACAGACATCTATCTAATGAAGATGAAGATATATAATTACTGGCCAGCCTTCAGCGTGCAACAGTAATTAGAGTTTCTGTTCTCTGGGCATTAGAGTAGTGAATATAAAATGGAAGGAAAAGTCTGCTTAAAATGCCCATTGAAATATAAAGCTTAAGATTACATTTCTTTGTCTCTTTACTGTTGCTGTTTTTCAATGCATCTGTCATGTAGCGTCTAACAGATTGATTACGTCTTTGTGGCTTAGCTTTTATTCCTATTTTTTTTGTGTTGATTAATGATGAGTTTAAGCTCATTTTCCTTGCAGAATGGGGATATCTCATTCTTCTTTTCGTTTCAGGGGCCACATTTATTACTTACTTCTTTCATCTGGGACTTCAAAGAACTTTAAAGAGCTAGACCAAATTCTGCACTGACTTGTTTTCTGCCAAACTGCATCTACTTGAACTTGGTTGAATAAGTCAGGACAGAATTTAGTCCATTAAAACAATATTGTTATTGGCAAATGGTTGTCTGAAATGATTTGGTCCACCATAATGGAGTAGTAACCATGCCAAAAAATGGAGGCATGTTATAGGCTTTGTTTCACAAATGAGGAATCTGAGACACAGAAAAGTTGAGGTGAGGATTTCAAAGTGCTGTAAAGAAGTTCTGACCATTGAAGTAGATGGTAAAACTCCTACTGCCCTCATGGAAAAGAGTGATTGGTAAGCAGACTTTTTTTGTTGAGTTGTTAATATGGATCAAATTCTCAAAATTACTTAAATCAAGAATGAGGAGGAGAGAGTGGAAAAATCAACATCTTTTAATCTTTCATTTTGAAAAGACATTTCCATTTCAAAATGGTCATTTTTTCAAGGCTTGACAAAGCCTAAAAGTCTCCAAAGCAACACTTTCCAATGCTCTGGGTTGTCAATTTGATGACTTAATTGAAAAATCTGCATTTTGGTTGCCCTGACATGAAAACACCTTTAGGTTCATTTTGTTTGATCAGTTAACTAAAAATTCCAATATATTCTCAGCTCTGTCCAGAAGCCACTTGCCAGAAGTCACACAGTGAATGGTGCCAACACTGGGAACAGGATACAGTTTCTCTGGCCCTTTTTTGTACTACGCTGTCGATTTTGTAGAAGGCCCCATTCCAAATCTGTGTGTTACCCAAAATTACATGCTTTTCTAACAAAAAACCTTTAGCTTATTTCTTTCTAGAGCATCTTGTACTTTTCTTAGATCTTAGATAAGGATGCAAACGGGAAGGCAGGCATACGAACTTTTGTCTGTATTACAAGCAAACTCCTGGGGGCAGAAGGAGTGAAAGGAGAATTGGTACTACTAATGTCCTTCGCACAACCTAGGACTTACCGCAGAGTTGTGGGGCTGTGTCCCATGTGCAGGGGCCGTGCAAGATGTTGCCAGGTGGCCTCTCGCTCTGAATTTCCATTTCCCAAAGCTCTACAACCAGTTCTGGCTGTGGGACGATTGCCTGGCCTTTGTGCTTGTCCTCTGCAGAGTCTCATCTTTCTGGCTTTGCGTGAGGAGCGAAGCTGTAATGTTTTATCCCCGCTTGCTGTTTATCAAGCGGCTGTAGAGTTGCAAAGCCCGACTGCTCCAGCCACAGCTACATGGGAGGAAGTTATTGCTGATCGGGCAAAGGCTTGGTAGGTGCTTTGTTCTGTTCACTTTGGACCGTATTAGAGGGGATAACAACACACTTGGCACTTTGTAAAATATTACTGCAGACCAATAAATCTTTCAATAACACTTAGTGTAGTTTTATCAGTGGCAAAATAACTTCTTTTTAATCAAATGACAGACTTTACAAAAACTGTAGTGTCAGAACATTTAAAATAGCCTGAAGCAGACAGTGTTTTAAAACATTAAACTTTTAACAGCTGTTTCTTTTCTTCCTTACACGGGTGCACTTCAGGGAAAAGTTGAATTCTTCTAAAGTCAGTGGAGTGACAGAGTAAGAAATAAAGGGGAGAAGATAATCGAGTCCAGGATTTTATCAGCTCCTTGGTTTAGCATTGGCAGTTCCAGTGCTGCAGATTTCACAACCATATTGCTAGTGGCAGCCCATTTGATATTCTATTCACAACACATTCTTGGATGCGTGTGATTACACAAGTTTTCAGTTCCAGCTTTCAATTGGAAACGAAAACCCTCACAGATGCAGGTCAAAGGCACGGGCCCCAAAATTGGAGGTACTACAAAGACACACAAAAATTTAAAAACAAGAGAGTATGAAGAATCCCAGTTTCCCTGTGATCTCTTGAGTTTAAGCCAAGCTAAGAGGGATTTGAGATGCATGTTATGGCTTGATTGAGTCTAACAGCTCACCTAGTCAAAAGGGGGAAGCCAAGTATTCACCCTTTCCTGGTGCTTGCTCCAGTGAATTAGTGGAGGGAGGAGGACAGAAGGAGGAACAGGATCCTGCAGTGGGGGCAAAGAAAAGTCGGAGAGGGGGAAGAGTGAGGAAGAGCAAGCCCCTGGTTCAGAAGCAGTAATCTATTAAACTAGCTAACCAGAATGTGCAATATCACATTCAGGTGAGGTTGTCGCATGGGTTTTGGTCGCTTGGGGTTCAGAGGACCCAAGAAGAAGCAAAAAGCAGATGTAATCAGCATAGTTCATTGAGTGATATCAGAGAAAATACTTTCCCATCAGCAAATGGGATTTTGTCTAGATTACACTTTGCTTAGAACACTTGCTTAGAATATGATGTGTAGGGCTGACTTTTATAATGGGAAAATAAATCTCTGCCTTGAAGGTTTGATGAAGATCAAGTTCATGCCATGATTTTCCATAATATAATGTGCTTTCTCTCACCAACAGAACTGCCTTATTCCATCCCAAATAATTTTGATCTGTCTTGAAACAAACATTTGATTTAAGTCAGCAAATGGATGTTTTTATTTTCTGCGATGTCTAAACATTTCATTTTGATAGAAAATGATGAAATCATGTCCTGTCATTTCAACTCAGTTTCAGTATTCCTGACATCAGAATCTTTCTGAACTTTTCACCTTAGGATGAAGCAACTGTGAAAAAGAAAATACTTTTTCTGATCTGCTCCAGTAGTCAGGAGACAGGACAAACTCAGAAAAATGCACTATCAAAAATAAAAGTTGTAATAATAACTGTTGAGTTCAGTCCATGTGCTGTTGATGTTGGTTATAAAGGGATCAGGAACAATTTTAAGCTCTCTCTGGTATGGAGAGCAGAGGTGGCAAAGATGAGTTCTAAGTGTAGAACTGATATAACAGTCCAACATCTCCCAGGAATCATCTGAAACTCACCTAAAGCTGTTGAAGTTCCTGGATTTGTCTCTTTCTGCCAATTCATCATTCTGATATGAATCTTGAGAGGTAACAACGTTTTTGTGGAGTTGTTTGCCTTTTTGTAATCACCCATACTGAAAATCCCAGTGTGACTGCTACAGTTGCTGTTGACTTCAGTTTCTTTATATTTGTGAAAGGCTATAAGCTTGTAAGATACAAAACTTCTGTGTAATGGAAAAATCCAAATAATTCCTGAATTGAGACTTCCTCAAAATTCTACAGATACCCAGAAATCTGTCTCTTTGTGCTTAATGGGAAAGAATATGTGTTCTTGTAGAGCCAGGGATGATAATCTCTTTTTTTCTGTGGGTATTTCTATTCCTTTATTGGGAGGAATATGTCTATATCCATAAAAAGAATGAGGCAAAATCTAAAGAATATCCAAACAGTGATGCCAAAGGGAATCTGAATGAGCAGACTGAATCATTTGCTGAACCCAAAAGGGGCCGATGAATGTCCCAAATGTGTTAAACAATTGCTAAGGTGCAATTCTGTGACTGTTCAACTAACATGGAGCTGCCATCCCTGTCTTTCTGCTGGCCATGAGTGCAGCTGAGTGAAAATGAATCCATTTTCTTTTTTTTTTTTTGTGAATGAGCTGTCTGCCCGCTCAGCTCCCTGCTCCCTGACTGAGTTCATTTCAGGTGCTCACGGTGCTTGTGCCAGCACTGGGAAAGAAGTGACATTGGAGTGGGAATCAGTAGCTGAGGGTGAGAGGTGGCCAGGAGTGCTTCTTTCTATTGTGTATTCGCTTTTATGACATGTGAAATTACGGCTTTGCACAGGCATTCCCATGCTGTCACATCATTAGTCTGATACCATCCATGTAACAGGCTTATCCTGGCCCTGTGCCTGTGAATCGCCCCAGTGAAGATGCTCAGGAACTATCATGAAGAAGACCTTCCAAGTGGCTCACCTATTTCCGAGTGTCAGATCTGTACAGCAAAAGGTACCCCTGTAGGAATGTCAAAATCACCTTGCCTTTCAAAGGGAATTAGGGGTCTTACTTTTTTTAGCTGCATTCAAAACCCAACTCACTGTATACTGAATCCCAGTATTGAGATGTGCTCCATCATCTCAATGAAAGGAGATTGGTTGATCTCTAGAAAAAATGTGCGGAGGAAGGAAAGAACAGACAAGCTGAATGCAAAGGGAAATTAGTTCTCTTCTTTCTTCCACTGGGCTAAGCCAGCAGTGCATTACTGAAGCACATGATGTTACACTGATATAAATGAAAGCTAAATTGGGCTCAGATCATCCAATAGCACCTGTCTCCAAAACAGGAACTTGCATTAATCATTATAAGTTGTGATTCTTTCTCTTAAAAAGTCCCCTCTACCTTTAAAACTCTGTGTTCTTCAGTTCTAGTGACCGTCTGCCACTTTCTTTTAGAAGATGTGGTATTTATAGCTCTTCGTGCCTGTTCTAAGCCATCCTCCAGATCATGACACAAAACTCTGTGTTGCTTTGTTACCACGCAGTAAGAAGTTACAATATGCCGTATAAATTACTGTCTTCTCAGCCCAATTTAGGATTTTTCTGGACGTATCAGATACAGCACAGCCACTAAATGACTTTGCTTTTGCTTATCATTTGCAGGACTGTCCAGATATTGTATTAGCTATGGAAGGGATTGGTCTTAATAAAATAAAAACATATGTGACAAGATATTTTCAGCTGATTTAAATATGCTTAGATCCTGTGACTCTATCAGTACTATATCGATTAATATTAGCTGAAGATGAGGTTGGAGTTAGTAGAGAAACTGCTAATCAGATCTGAAATATCCTGAATATTAGCTATGGGATACTTGGAGGATCCCTAGAGTTCTCAGAGGCAATTGGAAGAACAAGGGGCTTATTTAGGACATACACATATGAAGGAAAAAAAGAGCCTACAAGTGTTAGGAAGGCTAAGAGGTCGAAAGGACATAATGAGCCCGGACTTGTAATCACGTCCAGTTCTCTCTTCTTCATTAGTAATGAAGAAAGGAAGTATGCTCTAGTGGTTAAACCTGGGTGGGGATTTTAGGCATTACAGATTCTAATAAGGGCTCAGTCTGCATACAGTGGGTGACACTTGATTTTTATTTCATTTGCCTCTGCCTTAATAAGATTGGATGACAATTGGATAACCCATTGGATGGGTTTTCAGATGCTGCATTGAAATGTGCTGGTTAAAGTGTGGGCTCTGGCATATGCTTTCAGCTGTGACATCGGTGTGCTATTGTGATCTTTGGCATGTCATTTATTTGATCTGTCTCAGCATAGACACATACAAAAGATGTATAATGGTTCTGAATTACCTTGACAGATAAAGAGCATTAATACTAAATCCTTGAAAAATGCTTTGAGATCTTTGCATAAAATGTACTATCTAAGCGTCATCATTATGATTGTTAATAATATACATAACTAGGACAGAGCACAGACACTTTAGGAAGCACTCCTGTTAAATTTAACTTAATCACAGCACATAAAAATGACTGTCATGATAAAATATTAGTGGCTGAGTAAGGATTTAGAAATGTTTCCAGATTTCTTATGTAACAGAGTCTGTGCAGGTTATTGACTGAAGATTTCTTCTCTTTTATTCACCGTCTGGACCACTTCGCATTACTTTCTAGGACCTTGTTGAGGCAAGCATGTAACTCTCTCTGCCTGAAGCTTAAAAGGCAAGGGCTGTGTACATCAGGCCACGGGCTAAATGAATTGACTTAGCCAAAGTAAGTTTCAGACCTTTGTGGCTGATCCACTGAAATAGGGTATTTTTCAAAATATTTTTCTATTCTCTTTTAGGCAGATAATCGTGCTCACTGTTTACCAGACCAAGGTTTAATTAATAAGAAGAGAAGAAATATGGACATGAATCTAGGGGGTGAACAGTTCCCTTTGATACCACGGAGAGTGATAGTTGAATTTCTGAGTGCAGTCAGAGCACTTCTAAATTCAGGAAGAAGTCTTGCAGGTCAATGTCCTGCTACAGCTGTAATGATGAAACATCTGTATCCACAGAGTAGGTGTTCATGTGTCTCTTCCCTTCCATATGTGTGCAGGAAAATAAATCTGAAGACGATGTATGGGAGGTGATGTGACCACCTTTGGATACTTCTCCCTCCAGTGCTTGACTCTGTTAGCTGCTGTTGTCACTAACATTCAGCTAGCGATACCCAGCCCACCCATCATCTTAACTCAGCCTTATCTCTCGCTCCTCCTGCAGTTATTCTGTAGTGGCTATCCAGCTGTTCCATACTGTCTGTTCCTGCTGCTTTGGCTATTTTTCTGTGCTTGCCGTGTCTTAAATATTTTTCTTTGTGTTTCTGCCCTTACCTACCCTTTGGATTGCCAGTTTTTAACCTTCTTATATCAGTCTTATTGCTAACCTTTTCTGAAAGCTTCCAGACAATAAAATATCTAGTGGTATCCTAATGTCTCATAGCACCATTGGCTGCATGTCTAGATCCTGCAGTTCCTAATTTAAGGTTTGTAGAAGTGCTCAAATTCCACTTAGGGAGCTAGGTAGGCGTCGGCAGAGCAAATGTATCCTATGAAGGGCCAATTCATCCTTTTCCAGGTGTGTTTTTGGTGTGGCATAGTCAAATAAAAAAAAATGCTATCCTTAAATAGCTCAGAATGAGTATGTTTTGGAGGCAGATGGTTTTGCATTGTTTCATTTCATCAAGTGCAGTGTAGTCCTGGCTTGTGCACTCAGCTCTTCTCTGCTTTTCCATCATGACCCATTTACTTGTTCTTTTTACAGTTAATTATAAAATTGACATAGTACTTCTGAAGGATTTCCAAGAGCGTGAGAAGGTAAACAAGTAAAACACATCTGAAAAGTGCTTTGAGATGTCAGAATACAAGGAGTTACTTGAGTCCAGTTTATTATCAAAAATAATTATCTGTAATAGTTCTCATGCTTTACACATGTGACAGGATCTGGTCTACTGCCTGTTCTGAGATTGTAGCACAGGTGTTGTATTTGTTTGTAGCAGACATTAGTACTATAATTTTTCCCACATCAGCTACCCATAGAAATGCTGTACATCCTTCCTGTTTCAGCCTTGTTTTGCATCATTGCCTTGTTTAACTGGTTATTGGATGATAAGCCTGATTTTTGAAGCTATTTAGACATTCAAATCTAATTAATTTAATTGGGAATTAGAAACCTAAGCACCTACAAAAACTGGTCTTAACGGCTCTTCAATTTTAGTTAAAAGTATAACTGTGTATTTAGAGCAGGTGGGTATTATAGAAAGCTGATATTTTCTCCCAACTTATATAATCTCTTCCATATAATAGCTATTAAAAGTAACCTGATTATTTGCAAGCAGGTAATTATTTTGCAAATGTAAAGGGTTTTTGTTTGGGTAAATTTAGGGCTGCTTCTTTAGATTTCGGGATTTGAGTGTCTTCAGCAATTTCTTTTTGCATTTGTGAGCATGTGAAAAGCTCTTGTAGTGTTTGAGATTTTGTGCAGACCTGGAGCTGATACCAAAATGAAACCTATGAACATGACGTTCCATTACATGCTCCATTTCATTCTACTAAAAGCCAGAGAGGGAGAAGTGAAACTTTAGTAATGAAGGAAAGTATTATTTGCCCTGGTGACTAGGCATCTAAAGGCACAACGGCTGCGTACTAAACTACATTTTATGCATTGTCTGTAAGCATTAGATTAATTGCACTTGACTATCACTAAAAGAAAAAATCAGGGCCAGTCTCACATGCACACATACAATTTCTGCTAATGATTTGATCTCATTTCTGCCACTGAAAATCCAGAGTTAACCCAGTGTAATTAATGGGATTGCTCTGCACTTTATTTGATGAAGAGAAGAGAAAGTCTAGTCCTTATTGGGAAGTTTTTTTGTGTCTAAGCACAGCTCTTGCCGTCACTGGATGGTTTAGTTTGGCATCAGCTTAATGCTGAAAGCAAAGATCAGCCAGAGCCAATTTTAGCTGTTTCGGTGCCATAGCCATAAGTCAGCCCATGTTTCCTTGAAAGTTCTTCACACATTTTGATGATGCTAAGTTTCAAGCTTCTAACAAATCTTGAAAGCAACTGTTTCCCTAGGGCTGAGAATTTCATCACAAGGATTTCACACAGGCCGCAGACGGGATAAGAAACAGCCCCTCTGGCAATACAGTTGTATGTACTATACTAATTTTTGAAGACACCTTGATAAGTAGTTTTCCAAATTCTGCCCTTTGTTCCCAGGTTAAACAATGTGTGTGTCTAATCTCATCTTCCGCTCTTTCTTCTGTAAGTAGATTCAGCTGGGCTGCATTCATTGATATTTATTTCTTTGGAGCTCAGGCTGCTAGGAAAGCTGTACGTAGGTGTGAGTAACCTCATCCTGTACTTTTTAGTTTCCAGATCTGACAGTTATCGTCTGGTCTCTAGCAGGACTAATTACTGATAAGAGTTTTCTTCATGGGCTGGTTGATTGGTTTGTTGCTGTTGAGGCTCTGAGAAAACAGAGCGCATAAAATGAGACGTTAAATGTTATAAAGTGTGCCCAACGCAGAAAAACTGTAGAAAAGATAAATCAGAAATTACTCGGGGACATGAATGAAGGTGATCTCAGAAGCACATTAGCTGGGAGAGGGCTTCCTTCACTCAACAGCACAGGAAACAAATAAAAAAAAAATCTGCTATGGTGCTGGCGGAGGGAGATCCACAGGGGAAGGGTCTTGGTCTCTTTCCCACTCAGTCATCAGCAAAAGATGAGTTATCTGCTTTACACACTCTCAAGGGTGAAATGATCAGCTGTTTACAAACTTCTAGTTTAAACAATTATGTTTAATCATGTACTTTTGCCAGAGGTTGGTATAATATGTCAAGACAATGTCAATCCTTTCAGGCCATAAGCTGCCCCTTATTTTACAATGGATATCCCCAGATGCGGTAATGATTAGCTTTATCTGATCTGTCATTTACTCTGTTTTTGTTTAGTGAAAGGATCCAAGGGAGGGTTAGAAAAACAACTTGATTGTAAGGCTGAGTTTGCAATGTGATTTAAGGTCACTGAGCTTGTATAGTCTAATGGGAGTTGAGCACACATTGGAAAATATAATTCAAGAGATCAGTTTAAGTGCATGATCGGTTGAAATCTGAACTACCCCTTCCAAGGTCTGGCAGTAAGCAGGTGATGTCCACCAACCAGCAGCAGTACAGAAAGTACAGAATATTCTGCGGAATCCTCAGACGACTTATTCAGCTTTCATTACATCTTCCTTTTGAAAAGGCTTTAGATGCAAAGTCCTCTGTTCAGACCCACCTGGTATCTGCAGCGCACAGGTTGGAATTGAGAGGCATATTTATGTCTTCTGGAACATAGTCCCTGTGCAGACCAGTTTGCTGCTAGCAGATTTCATGGGTGCTTCAGGGCTGCCCTACGTTCTAATGAATTTTAATGAGCTAAATCATAATGAGACCATCACTCAGGCAGGCTTTTCTGGAGTTTGGTATGTTTTCTCTTCCTGGGAACACCCCCAACTTGGCTCTTTTGTCAGAAGCTGACACTGCAGTGACCAGTCCAGTTATCTCTAAGTGGAAAAGCCTCATATGTTTTCTTTCCTCTTTATAGCATGATGGGAGAGCCAGGGGACCAAGTCTGACCTGCGTATATCTCTGAGGATACTCGGAGATACTCCCTGCTCATCAGAGAAGGAAAATAAGGAAAAAACCTGCTGAAAATAATCCGATTCTGCCTGCACTGATATAATTGTAAAACGGAGGCAAACTACTGAGAGTGGTTTTGTTACAAAGATGTAAACCGGTATAAAATGAATGCCAGCTTCTTAGGGAATGGTGCACCACCGTGATCTCCCACTGTCTAATTGTCTGTTCCACTAAACACTCATCTAGCTAGCTTGGGGCTTTTTTGAGGTTACATCAAGTCTTTCATTTGTTAGAGTCATATTTTCCCCTTTCACACGAAATGTAGCCTGAAATACAGCAAAGAGCAGTTTCTAATTAAACTCCCGCCTAAATCCATTATAGCTTCTGAAGTCATTGGGACAGGGAGATAAAAGAACTGTAATGATCCCAGTATGTAAATACAGATGTAAAAGTTTGTTTGGAGGGATGGAGGTTAGAGCCCAGATATGATGAAACCAAACATAAAGCTTCTTGGTAGAAATTGAATCAGTGCATTAGTTATCATGGATTTTCATAAAAATAAAGTAATAATGCACATTCATGTTTCAGTTCATAAATGTGAAGTGACAGCCTGTGAGTTAGCCACTGAAATGATATTATAGACCCAAAAAAGAATAATAGAGGAAATTGAGAAAGCAGAAGAGAGAGTTGTAATAGAATTGGGCATTGGCATAAATATAAATCATGAAAGGGATTGATGTAATGAAAGATATGAAAGTCAGAAACTCAAGGTGTTAAAAAGATCATCTGCTCATCTGGTAAAGAACCCCTAAGGCTACGCAACTTTTAGCTGAAACAGCCAGATTTACTTAAAGTAGATGAACTTTAAAATTGTATGAGAAATAACGTATTACAAGGGAACATGCTTCTGCAGCACACACAGCCTATTAAGAAGTTGTGCAAAAGAGGAAGAAGCTTACATTGATCCATTGGAAAATTATCTTTGCTCATGAGTTTTGTCAGAAGATTTACAAGCAGATATGGGAATGAGAAACTGTTGTAATTCAAAGAGCCTAAATAGCAACATTTACATGCTAGCCAGCTATGAGGATTTGGAAGAAAGCACTCTTGGTGAAATGAGTTGGCCAGGCTACTTCTGTGGATGGTGTTTTGTACATAAAAAGCAGGTAGGACAGACACAGATGCCATGTGAGTGGCGTCTCCATCTAAGTGTCTGCTAATGTGGAAAGATTTATTTTAGCTCGTGAAAGCCTTTCAGGATTCACACATATCCATCTATAAGTGCAAAGAAACTAAAATCTCCCTTGTCTGCACATGTCTGAGGGAAGAAGGCTCAAAGATCCAGATGAAACTGTGCTAAGATCTCCTCTCAATATCTGAGGGTGATAGAACAACTCTTTTTTAGTACTGCTTTATGCAGAAAAACATGGAAGCCAACAAGTTTGAAGTGTAGCTTGGTCCCCAGCACTCCTATAGGCGTGAATAACCACACACTGAGATTTTGCAGCAACCACAGTTCTGTTGTAAATATCACATCTTTCATTTTCCTTCTCCCTCAGTTATATGGAGTCCTGCTTTTCAAACAAATAAAAATAAAAGTATTAGGGAGCCTTTTCCCAACTGTTGTATCTCAGACCACTGAAATGCGCACATACGTACACAGAGATAGGGTGAGACACAGCAGAGAAGAGCCCAGGGCGGAGCGATACGTATCCTGTAATCAGCTTTTCTCTTTCTAGAATGTGATTTTGCATGATGAGGTTCACCTCTGCTTCTGAAAAAAATTCTGAATAATCTTAGCAAGTCTCTCATAGCATCTTCCTGAGGCAGACAACCCTTATTCACCTGCGGGGGAAATAGGGAGTTTAATAACTCACCTAAAAATCTCACAGCAAATAATTCTTGGAGAAGTTCAGAAGGCTTTGTGGAGCCCACTAAATGCCATCCCGCACAAAGAAGTGCTCCCTCTTTCTCAGTCTTACTCTCCCTGGGAATGGATGAGTGGCAATCATCAGATAAATGCAACTTTTTTCATAGTAGGTCTTGAAGTCGAGTGCAACTGAGTGATGGCACAGGCGGGCTTCCCGCAGGAAGAGGGAGGAGGGGGACAGGACGCCAGCAAACCTTGCAGTCTGCCACTTTGAAGCCGCAATGACAAGTGCATGATTAGTGAGCACAGGGATATCAAATGAGCCTAGTCTCTGTTCTGTTTTAAATAAAAAAGGTAAGTTTATGAGCAGCTGGAATTGCGGTACCAGGTGGAGCTCAGTACAATTGCAGTAATATTTAGCCCTTGTCATCAGTTGCCTGCTCAGCCCACTGGTGAGTGTGAAGGATAAAACCAGAGTGAGCTCCTGCCAGCTCGCTGAGCTGAGAGTTTGGCATTAATATGTACATTTTTCCAGGGGACTTTGCATATGGTTGAGCTGTCCAGTTTGTTCACGTTGTCTGGAAACCAAGAGGAGAGGCCCAGCTGCTCCAGGTGCCTGCAGTGTAGGCCAGGGTACGCTTATGCAGGGGACTTGTGCATTAGTGTGAGTGAAACTCTAAAGACTGGGTGTGTCTGGCACAGCATCGACACTAAGTACATGGGGGTTGCTGGGTTTTGGCCATGAGGTCATTGTAAAAGAGCAAGCGTATCTGTGAAATGCCAGAGAAGATCTGACAGGCTGCACTGTCGTATCACTTGCGTGCCCTGTAAAGAGGTGAAACACTCATGTGTCCACCTAAGTCTTGGACTAGCAATTCCTGAAGAGCCTCGCTATAAAAACTGCTGCACTCATCTTCCTGGGAATTTCTTAAACTTAAGAAAAAAAGTCATCTTAGCATCCTGCTAAAAAGTAAGGAAAATGGCTCTGCTCTTTCTACGTGAGGGACTCGGACCTCTCTAACAAATGTGGGCAAGCTGAAACCAAGCTAAAAAGCACCAGCCTGCAAAAAATGCACTTTTCTTGCCAGCTTTCTTCCTCCCCTCTGAGCTGGACCTGCAAAGGTAAGTGCTGAAGATTAGCTGGTGCTGTGGTAGTTCTTCTGGAAGCACTGCTTTTGGGAAGAGAGTCTGCATCCCCTGGGCCAATGTGTCTGCTCTGATTCTGAGCTTACTTAGACATGAGTGAGTCAAGAAAGAGGAGTCAGTGCCTCAGGTTTGTTGTAAAAATTGATTGGCCTTAGGCTTGTGGCTGTGTATTTGTGTGATTTGTAGCAGAACAGAAGATGGTCCAGGACTAAGGCTCCATAACCTGCCTTTTTCAAATAAATAACAATAATTGAATGTAAAACTCTGCTAATTCCCCTTTCCGCTCCCCTATACCATGTGTGCTATTTTCGAGAGGAGATTTTTTATTTTAGAACGTTCATTTCTACCAGCTCATTTGTGAGTAACAGCAGCTGCTCTTTCAGGGAGTAGCGAAGATGTAACAGGTCTCTAAGCACTGCAGGAGCAAGTGAAGCTGCTGATTGACAATTCTGTTACACGTTTTCATAAATGTTTCTTTGGAGGTGGGAATATCTGTCTCTGAAAAGAGATGTACGTCTCTCCAGGGTACTGCAGAACTTGGTGCAAATCCTGGTATTCAAAAGTCCCTCTCTTGTGCCTCTGACTTTAAAACCTGTAATGAATTAGACAGACACAAGATTAAGTCACCCATCCTTTGTGGTGTAATCCTGATTTCCACAGAGGGATTTTCAGCATAAACTAGCAAAATTTGATATCCACTTCTGATCATTTGGGACCTCAGCACCCAAGTCCTTCTAGTGTCCTTGAGAAACCCAGCACTGCTATGTGAATCTGGAAGATTTTGCTAATTAGACCATTCTTCAATTACAAGGCCAAATCCAGATTCAAAGACTTCCTCATGGCTTCCTCTGTTTTCCTCTTTGTGTCTTTGTTGCATGGAGATGCTCTGCTTCTTCCAGCCTGTGCTGGGAGAGAGAGCTGCTGACTGGTACAGTTCTTCCGTTAAGTGTCCAGAGTTCATCATAGGCTTTAAATAGGAGTTTGCTGGAAGAGGTCTGGCTACTGAGTACACAAACCCATGCCTGCTCATTCCTGTAGCTTCTGCACCCTGGTGTCTTCAGATGAAACACAGCTTCACCGGAGCTTCTTGATCAGTTATGCAACTTTGTTAATAACATCATCAATTCCTAAACACTGAGAACATGCAAGACGTCAACACAGCAGAGTAGTGTATTTTCAGATGGAGCCCCTTTCCCATAATCTGGCTATTCTGTCTTCTTGGTTGTTTGAAGATAGCTCAGATATCAAAGTTCAGGACTCATCTCAGTTTAACAGTAAACAGATACATGGTATGAGTGCTTATCAGGAGGGAAAGAGTGTGAAAGCATTTGGAAGATCAAAGCAGCATGACTCCCAGCAGAGTCAATGGGGAATAAGCAGCTAAAATCTTACAAAATGCTCTCAAATTATCTTCCACCTTTGATTCCCCATCCTCACTGAAACCAGCTCCTGAAATGTTTTATTGAAAGTGTTCCTCTTATCATTTCTTTGAAAGCGAAAGGAAGTTCAGAGGAACTGTGGGCTCAGGTTAGCAAGATCAACTGCTTTTCACTTGAAGTCCAAACGGCACCTTGGCTGCACTGCCATGTAACCCCATTAGCTGCAATAGGGCTGACAGGTTGAGAGCTAGAGCACAATTTGGCTTTCTCTTTGGTTATGGTGAGAAAAGCCGATCTTTTTCTAATCTTACACTGACCCTGTGCATGTCTTAAGAACTGTCTTTGCTTTGATGACTATAAGCCCTAAGCACATCCTAGCCTAAATCCTACATATCTGGCCTGTTGTCTTCTGCGTTGTAAGAGCCATAGACACGAGACAGACATTTGCTCTTACCGTGTTTATTACTGTCTCTTTTAGTACATTTATATTATGACAGCACCTACATCGCCCAACAGCACCGAGTCGCAATGACTATCAGAGACTGTCCTGTGACAGTCTGAACAGCTATGAATAAAACATTAATGAATGAACGAAATGACCAGAAAACAAAACCTTTTGTCAAAGAGATGAAATAGAAACTGTGTCTCTTCAGTCCTCACCTGGACTTCCATCCATTCCATGAGTGTGTTTTTGTTTTCCAAATTTTTCTAGGATATGCCTGTGAGAGGAAATAGTTTCTGGCCTGGCTTTCCTATTTATGCTAAGCATGCTAACCTATTTTCATGGTTTGGTTGATTATTCTCAAACCTTAGAGTAATCAGGCTTCATTTCTAGCCCCAGATAGCATTTGCAGATAGCATTCCCCAGCACTTTGTGACCATGGGGAAGCTACGTAAACATTTCATTCCTTCATTTGCCCAATGAGGATAATACGTATTTATATGAAAAAATGCACACACAGACACACGTTTATGTCATAAACACCGAGACTTCACTATGATGTGCTTTACAAAGTGGTGTTGGGAGATTTTTTTGCAAAATGCTGAGACACTATTAGATAATAGGAATAGTTCGAATACAAAATATTCATCATCACCATTGTTGTTATTATTTTATTAGACTGTACAAAGAAAGAGACACGGAAATGAAACAGTATTGATCCATAGTAATTTAACTGGTCCTAAATCAGGCCTTTGTTTAGGTGTATCAGAAAAACAGCATGCCTATGCTCCCATCTTTTTAATATGTTTTTTCCTTGAATTTTCTTGATTTAATGAAATGCAATCAATTTTCAGGCAATGGCTTGTCTTGCGCATCAGAACACTTCACGAAATAACGTAAATTATCACCATTATTGCTATAAATACAGGTGTGAATAATGTATTTAGCATTTTATCACATAAGGAGAGAAGAAAGTATGAAATAACATTTACTTTGTGCACTGCAAAATTATTTAATTGCATTCTAGCAACATAAATTACGTTGCTACAAAGACTTCAGTTCACTCCAGGTCATGAGAAAGGGTGCTGAACACCGCAGTCTGCTTTTGTCTCTTGTCCAGAAGTTCAGGAGAGCTTTAAGTAATGGCTTTCACATGGGTTGCATTGTTCTGTCTGTTAGTGTGCAAAATATATTTTCCAGTACAACAGGACATGCTTTTGCTTTTGTGATCTGTATTGAATCTGAGGAATAAAGATGAAATACTTGTTTCCCTTTTTACCCAGAAAACCCACATTTCTTGTAGATAATATGCATGGACTATAGAGAGGAGAAGTTGTGCATTACGTATCTGAATATATGGCTTGAAAATCACTGAAATCTTCAAACTGAGCTGAAAGCAACAATATGTCCAGCTATGGAAAACATTCCTGACAGTCATTTGTCTAAGCAGATCTTAAAAATTACTGCAGATGGTAATTCTGCCGTCTTCCAGTCCTCAATGATCCCTAGAGTTGGAGAGTTTCTGATCCTCTCTAGTTCAGATCCTTTTCTTCACTGCTGTCACCAGGCCAATCTTTCCCCATCCTGAACTTAATTGTTTTTATCCAACTTTATACTTTGCTCTTACCTTTCTTGAATTGCATCTATTTATTTCAGACAATTTTCTACACTATCAAGATCATTTTGAATTCTAATCCTGTTCTCCAAAGTACTTACAACCCCTCCCAGCTTGGCATCATCTGCAAATTTAATGAAATTAATTAAATGAAAATTAAATGAAAGACTCCCATTGACTTCAAGGGGCATTGGAGTAAACCCACACTGTCTTACATCTTTAAGAAGTGGTTCAAGTGAAATACACTTATTGCTTTACAAGCCGTTTTTGTAAGGGAAAAAGACAGATGCATGCTGAATAATTCAGGGTCATTGTTGTTGACTGAGAGAGATTTAACTAATTTGTCAAAATAATGATCTTTGTTCACGGTGGGGAGCAAGTGATTTTGGATTATTTCTGTCCTCAGAGAGATGCTGGAGGAGCCTGGGTTTAGCTCAGCACCACCGCAAGAGGCTTGTTTAGAGATGTAAAAGGAAAGTTAAGCATTAGTAGCAGTGGTGTTTGCAGATGGTGGGAGGCATGTTAGAATGATGATGATATTTTCCTTTAAGCCTGATGGAAACAGCGGTGCTACCCAGTCTGTGGAATACTTGGGAACACCAGGATCATTCCTGTCCTGTTTCCAGCTTTGGCCTTGTGTACATGTGCATGTGCGCACGTACACACACACCTCCCTTGATTCATTGCTGTTTCCC
Source organism: Calonectris borealis (assembly GCF_964195595.1). NCBI lineage: Eukaryota > Metazoa > Chordata > Aves > Procellariiformes > Procellariidae > Calonectris > Calonectris borealis. Next base: position 16,217,250 of record NC_134329.1, read on the forward strand.
CATTAAAAGGAAACCAGTAGGCACTGAGAGCTTGACATCTTCCTTAAATGAGTGCAAAGAGAGCATGGACATAGCAGAGGGGGAAAGGACAGACAGCCCTGTCTGGAGCTTGGTTGATAACAAGCAAGCTGCAGAGAGGAGTTTGTTAAAAACAAGTGTATCAGGCAGTGAGCCCCCCAGCCATGCCAATCTGCTGCAACTCATGCAAACACGGTCACAGTCTGACCTCCGTGTGTCACAACTTACCAATGTGAGGGGTGACGAGCTCACAGCCCTGTGCCGTTTTGCAGTCCGGCGTGGAAACTCATTTATCTTCAGTTGGCCAGAAATAGGCAACTGGAGAAAGAGAAGGTTGTGTTAGTGGGTCAAGTGAGGACAGAAGTCCCCTCATTGCTCAGCATCCTAGCCCTCGACTCCGGTGCGGAAGGATGCTCTCTCCCGTTCCAATACAAACTTTGCAGTCACTTTTACAGCGAATGTTGTTTGGAAAACATTCTCTGGCATTTCAGCCTGTCCATGCTGGCTGATGCCAGCTCTCATCTGGCATTTGTCTATTATCGCTGCTGCTCTGCTGTTGGAGCACAATCCTGTTATATATGCTTCTCTGCAAGTGATTTTTGGCTTAAAAAGGCATAGGTCTCTTTGAGAAATTTTTTGTGCTTTGCTGTTGCATTATTTTTCCCCACTCACTGCAAGGTGTTGGCCAACTTTCCAGAGCCTGGCATGCATGCATGAGTGTATGCATATTGCAACAGATTTTTCCTTTTTCTATTAAGTCTTAATGTTGGATATCTGAATACGTGGCAGAGCATTAGAACTAGACTTTGCCCGTGCAAACTCAGTATCAGAAAGAGGACTGAACCTTTAAGACTCTTTCAAGTCATCCTGTTACCAAGATGGAAATTGCTTTGTGCTTGTAGCTCTAACTTCTAAAGCCATCGCTAAACATGCTTCATCTCTTTTTCCCTGTGTTGGAGTGACTGAAATGCAATGCCTGTGCTCAGGATGGTGTCTAAGTTACACAAGTAATTTCAGCAGCATTTGGTCATTGTTCTATTAAGTACCAGCTGAGACATAGCTTAACTCAAGGAGTTGCCTGCAGATCTGAGCTTGTGGGACGCTGAAGTCTGAGAGCACTGAAGAGATCAAACTCCTTTCATTTAGGCGTTCTCTTCTCACTGCAGGGTCTTTTCATTCACTTCTGTGTGGCTCTCACCTCCTTTAAGTCTGTGGAGGTCTGATCTCATACTTGGCTTAGGTCAGTTCGGTTCTCAGTGGTGTCCCTAATTAAAATTTATGTATTACCCATTACTCTTTGGAAAGAAATTAGAAGAGCAGGACACTTCTTGTTTGAGGGCAGAAGTGCTGGCCCTTTAGGGTAGGATCAAAGCTTACCAGAGTCAAAGAAAAGTCTGAGGTTTGGATGAAATCCTTGGGCAGAAATATTGCATCCGTAACGCTCCAAACATAAAGGTTGTCCTATGAAGTAGAAAGTGCTGTTGTCTGCACTTAATGGATGGAAAATGGCTCTACTGAAAACTGGATCCTTGGACATCCAATCCAATTTGTTGCTGGAGGTCTAGAGACGTGACATGCCTGTGATGCCTGTGGCATGCCATGGCACAGAGATGCCCAAGCTAGTGAGTCTACCCAACGGTGCACTCTATGGAGGAAGGTATGGAGCTAATTTATGTGGGCACAGCACCACGCAAACATCACTCTATTGCTTTCAATGCTCAGCTGGTTAGAGATGTTATAAATCTCCATAGCTCACCCAGCGTGAGCATTGGCGTGTCCATAGTCAGTCCAGGTGCACCTTGCACACATGCGTTTGGGAAGGGTTGGCAGAGGAGGAAACGTAACCAGGTCTTCCCGGTTCCATGTGACTGCCTTCACCACTTTCCTGTCTTCCCTTCTTTATGGCTGGTTTTGTCAAGCACACGGGCCAAACTTTGTAATCCATTTGCAAAAGTCAAAGTGTCATTTCTGAGTCTTCGGTAACCACCTGTCGCTGCAGCACGAGCGACATAATTAGAACTGACAATCCCTGTCTAGAGATTTCTTGGAAGCTGGAAAAATGAGAATGTTGTCAAAAAAATAGCAATGCTTCCAGTCTGCAGTGCGGTGATGGAGATGAAAGATGAGTGATTCCAAGGGGGCCGAGAATATATCAGCCCAGTGCCTTTTTCTGACTAGTTTAGAAGTCCAAAATGGTCTATAAGGATTTACATTTCTCTTATAGCCTTAAAGAAAATGTATTTTAAGCTGGCTTCTCTATTTCTCTCTCTTTACTGGACCAAACCAACAACAAGTTTCATAGCAGTCATGCTTAAAGCCACAATAAGGGTGGTAATTTCTTTTGCAGCAGTTGATGCAAAAGAATTTTTATATTTTATTCATTTTTTAATTTTTTAATCATTTTCGATAAAATTATGAAAACCCTTTGAAAGAGGATCTTATTTTTTCTAACAGAGAAAAAATAAATTTAATTGGAGGCAGTGTTGAATCATACTGTGTTCTCGGTTCTGAGTAACAGATACAAATCTCAGAATATGATATGAATTTTTTGTCGGTAGACAGTGACTTCAGTGGCCTTTAGTGCTCACATTTCAGGGTAGAAACTAGTCAGCTGGAGAGGTAGGGATTTCTCTTCAGGGGTTGTTTAAAAGATCTATTTGTAACAACTGTCATCTTGGCTGACACTTTGAGAATTGAGCTAGGGACCTCCTGAGTTAGGAGCTCAACCTGAAATAGGGGAGCTAAATCCCATAGCTTGCCTAGCCATGGGATCTTACACTGTCTGTGCAGCAGGGCGTGCGGAGGAGCTGCAACGCACGCTACTCAGCACATCATGCATGCTTCACTTCCATCCCACCTACGCCCTCAAAAGCAGCATATATGTAATTTGAATTTGCTCGTGAAGTAGAGCTCTCCTTTGCACTTGTACAATATATCAAAAATGACCTGGTAAGGATAGATGAGAAATGACTGGAAGTGTGTCTCAGGGTAATGAAGAGAAAAATCGGAGTTCTTTAGAAAGACAGGCTTGTTAACATAATTGTAATATATGTGATGGCAGTGCCAAAAAAGAAGACTCAACATAGCCAATGGAAATACTGTACTATGCAAATATTGCAGAGATTCAGAGTGTCCAATCCCTACATGTGCTTATGCGATTATACTGCATACATTATACTTTTGGGTATCACCCAAAAAGAAACAAGGTACCATGGCTAGTGAAGCCACGAGAAGCCATGCGGGTGGCAGCAGCATGTGTGCCAATAGCAAAAGCGGGGGGCTCCCTGGGGTAGTGGGGTGAAGGGAGCTCCTGGTCAGTCAGTGTTATAGTCCAGCTGTGCTACCAGCACCTCTCCAGCTTACAAGACAAGGACGAGCCTTGGTCTCTGTGGAGGAGACGCTCACCGCTTGCTGCAGTAAGAAGGGACGTTTTGGGAGGCTGCACTCTCCCTGGATGGCACAGATGAGAAACGTCTTTTTCATGCAGAGAAATCTTTTCTTAAAAGGACCTTTTGCTTTTGTATAGAACAACCAGCATTCGAGTAAAACATTTCTTTTAGCATTGATCTTTCAGCTATACATTGTTTGTTCCAGCAGGCAACTGAGAATGACACACATACTTTCTGTGGTCAGCGTATGAGGGCATAAAGCACATACCTGGTAAATTCATCTGAATATGGATTTGTCGATTAATATAGGACAAAGCAGTGTAAAATTAATAAGTATTATGGTAGCCAATAGAAATGTTTTTGGCCATTTGTGAATGAAAAAAATACAGTGAAAAAAATTTGATGCCTTCAGCTGAATTGCATGCTGGATTGCCTGTGGAAGAGAAAGGAGTTGGCAGAGATTTTAGCTTCCTGTGGACAAGGGAAGTATGGAGTGTCCCGGATATGACAGTTAGATGCTTTGCACACCTGGTTTTACTGTTATGATAATTATAGACAAAATCAAAGTTACTGACTGGAGGTTAATGCTGCTGGTTGTTTAGCTTCACCGTCTGGGTCTGAAATCAATGTGTCGGTGTGCTGTCGGGAGCGCTCCAGCCCCAGTGTGCTGGGAGAGCTGGGCAGCAGCGGGACTGCTCTGCGCCAGCGCTGCCAGTGCTCCTTTGCCTGCTCTTTTGCATTTGGGGAGATTCAGCATCTCCTAAGGTCCTTCAGCTGCCCTGGGAGAATATAGGAGTTATTTGAAATACTTTGCCATCCTGTATATTCAGTCAGATCCGTGCTGCACGTGGTTCTGCCCATGTTCCTCTCAGCTGCTGCCAAAGGCGGGGGGTCCCACACACAGTGTGAGCAGCCCTTCGAACAGGCTGTTTCAGGCTGTGTGCATCTCAGTTACTTTCCTCTCCCCAGCATTGCTTCACTGACTGGATCTGACAAATCCAGAAGACTGACCATCCCCTTTACAGCACAGTTTTGTTTCAGCGTTTAGTCCATCCAAGTTGTCATATTCTTCATCGGCTCTGCTTCACCTGGAAGTCAGGTATTTATTATCCAGAGACAAACCAGCAGGCTGTGTGTCTCCTTTCTTTTTACGAGCATGAAGCAAAGTTGTTCTATTGCCATTACTCCTCTTTAAGCTTTATTGGAAGGAGGGGAAAAACACCATTCTCAGTTTAGTAATAAAAAGCTTGGGGTACTGGATGTATTTATCACTCTTCTCCCACTTTACTTGGATGACTGCAGTGAGTGATAGAGAGTGCATGTGGTTTTCAGACCAAGAGAGAAATAGGAAGATGTAACTTAATTAACAGAGGCAAGAAAGTGTTGTCACGTTCATTACAAGCAATTGTGGCTTCTAAAATCTAAAGCCCGAGGTGGTGGGTTGAGTCCAGCAGCTCTCTGGCTAGTCGTCAGACAGTACTTGCCTGTCTAAAGCTCTTACGTGACAGTGCTGACATTCCCGTGTCCTGCTGATTTAGAGGAGCAGACACCAAAGCCGTCTCATTCTTTCGCTGATCCTGTGCTGGCAGGATCGCCGCTCGCTGAGTATCAAGAGCAGCAGGTGGGCAGGAAGTCGCCACCTTCCTTTTCCAGCTGGAAAGCGGGACTTGCAGCCTAGCCAACAGCAAATGGGGGATGGCCATAGCAGCAAAAGGAGTGGAGAACAGCAGGAGTGAATGAAGCCATTTGATTTCTCTTCACATTGCCTGCCTGCCAGGGACACAGTTTCACCCTGCGCCACGTCCCACAGACCTGTATCGTGCCCTCGGTGTGGCTGTGATCGACTGCTGGTGCGGGTGGAAAAAGCAAAGGACTTCCTCTAACTACAGATAAATTTTAAGCAACAGAAAGATGTACTTGTGTAACCCTAGCACCTGAGCTCTTTCTTGTTTCTTATAGATTAAGCTTTGCAAAATCCCTGTAAAACAAGGGGATAGTATCCTCATTTTGCAAATACATCAAAGGGAGATTAAAGCCCAGATTCTTAAACAGATTTACCCACCAAGCTCCCCTTGAGTTCCGTGGGAGTTAACACTTCAATATCCTTGGGAGTATGGATCTCAATAAATTACACACAGGCATCTAATAAGCGTGTGATGGAGTTGGGAATTAATCCCAGACTTTCGGAAAGGTTGTTCTGTGCCTTTATGTTCATTTCTGCAGATGAGAATAGCACTATTCATTACCTTAAAGGTAGTCCAGATTTCATGTGATTGGATTTTAATTGAGCAGAGTTTCATTGTGATGGTTTTGTTTTGATTTGTGGCCCCAGTTGATTACGGTTTATTGGGGAGAATTTGGCAGACCATATTCTGTAAGAATTTGTAGTTCTGTAAAACAGCTTCATGAAATTATGCTACTTTCCCAGAAATTTTATCTCTGACAGAAAAAGGAAGAAAAGGATGCTAGCAGGTTCCCTTTGTGTCAAAGAAACATCTTGTTTTGACATTTCCAAAATGAAATGTTTTGATTTTTCGTTTTAAAATAACTTTTTCCTTGATGTTACAGTATTTTTACATAATTTTAATCATTTGAAATTGAAATGAAACCAAATTTTATGACCCAAAAATGAAACCAAATGTAGGTGTCTTGAAAGCCCTCCTGAAATTAAGCATCCATCCTCCAGGCAGCTCCACTGCCAGTCCCGTGGAAAAGGGGCCACTCAACACCAGGATCACATCACCCTCCTGGCTCTCCTGAGCCCAGTGGCTGAGTGAAGATGAGGAAGATGCCCTTTACAGACTGCAGGTAGCCCTTAGGCAGGTGCTGAATCATGGGGGAGGACGGTGTGTTCGGGGGCTTCGTGATGTGTCCACAAATGGCTGCGTGTCACCTGCTCTTCTCTCACTCTGTCCTTGAAAAATGTATAGATTCTGTGCAAATCCACTACATAGAGAGAAATTTGACTGTTATTAGTAGCGGAAATGGGTGCAAAAGCCACACTGAAGGGAAAAATCCACCGAAATCTTATACGTCAAATCTTGATTTAAAAAACAAAAAAGTGATTCCTGAGGAGAGACTTTTAATGAGGGGATTTTTTCAGTTAGTTACACCGACACACTGCAAACATTGTGTCAGATCTATAACGTTCACAAAGGAAGTATTAAACTTGCAGCTAGAATTGGATGTTTGCCCAGAATTGTAAGTCCTTTTAAAATGTGCCATTGCATATTTCACTCAGGTATATTTTGCTGAGGATAATATATTGATGTTTGCCACAAAGCTATAGAACAAACTACAAAATTTTTTAGAAATTAATTGGTATCAGAATTCTCTTAATCAACGTGCTCTATAAGGTGCTTCAGGTGGATTAGTGCAGTAAGAAACATTTTTCATTTGGACAGGTCTCTGCCAATATCTTTCTATTGCTGATCTTCTCTGGAGCAGTGCTAGGTGTGCTTCCGTCATGACATTATGGAAATGCCTGGCAGGAAACAAGTTCTTAAGACCCTTAGAAACTAAGGAAGATCTTTGTCTCTGGGTAAAAAAGCAGATACAGTTGTGGATTGCAGTATTTTTTGGTGTCATGCTGCAATAGGAAAACCTCTGCAGAAAAGTGCGGACACTTTGAAGGTGTGGACCTTCAAATTTTAGAGCACCCTCTGGTTTTTCTGAATCTGCGGAGTTCAGATGTGTCACTTGAGACCTCCTCTAAAAAAGGCACAACCTGACTGCACAGAGCGGAGAACCAGATATAAAGGAATGACGAGGTATGAAGCCTTGGGAACACAGCTCGTCATGTACCAACTTTGAAAGGGTATTTTCAGATTTTGGCAGATATTTCAATACTCACAAAATTCAAAATATTTAAAATTAAGAAGTCCTTATGCAGTGTAAATCCCCCCAAATGGGGAAAGCTGTCAAGGTGATGCTAGATTTAAAATCTGTCTGGAATCCAATCTTGCTAGGATTCAAGCCAAGTCATTCTTCTTTCGGTAGGTGTAGAGCAGCCTGGCTTGGGACGCTAACCCTGCTGAGCCTGCGAGTCACTGAGTAACTGAGGAACAGGAAGAGCATCCCTAAACTTGGTGTTATACCCATTCACCGTTACTGTTTCTTTCTGGGGAAAAAAAAAAATCTTCTCTGCAACACGGGAGGTGCTTTAATTATTCCTCAAGAGCAGCTGTTCAGTGGTTGTTCCTAATTCCAGCAGCATCCGGGGAGGTTAACAGATCTGCTGCTGCCATCAGATCTGAGGACAGTCATTTCTCACTCTCAGGGTCCTCACAGAATCCCCGACTAGGACAGGTCCCTTCTCTAGACATGTAGTGGGCTTAGGGCTGATCTACCCCCTATGCTGCTTCTTCATTATAGTTATTTATCTCTGCCTTGCATAATTTCAGGCTGCGTTCAGATATCACAGTAACGAATCTCACTCCAACACGCGGGTTAAGCGCGGGTGATTAAAGGTGACTCCGCCTCCCCTGAGTCATTTATAAGTGACTTATAGAGCTAATAATGGCCTCATCCTTTTGTACCTTGGTACACAGCTTGTGTTCTGGAGTCTTTTATAGCTCAAATGAGCTGCTTTTGCTTATTTATTTCCCTCCTCATTCATTTTTAATGGTTATAAGAGACTCCCCCATTCTTCTTCTGACAGCAATGATTTAGGCAGGACTCATTAACATAACTTACGTTACTAAATATCGCCATTTATGCTGGCAGACCAAGGAAAATGTGTGCAGTGCTAAATCAGAAGAGATCCCGTGAGCTTGCCACAGCGGCAGGGCTGTGTTTGAAGTGTATATTATAAACGGAGAGTGCTTGTATGGGGGACAGATCACTTACAGAAGCATGGATCGGGGACAATGTCCCAGAGTGTTTCCAAAATACAGATTTTATGTGGAAATATCAGACACTTACTTTCCTAATCGGCCACCCTTGAAATGTCTAAACCAGAACTGCTCTAGGTACATCTTATTTTCAAAGACTTATTAGCTGTGACTTTGTAAGAGTTCCAACAGAATTACTGTAGCAGAAAAGCAGTTTCCTGTGAGGGTTTTGCTGTTATCCCATGGGAATTTAATAATGATAATGAGGTGGGGAAAGACTGTTACAGCTGCTTCTGAGACCTAACAGTGAAATGCTGGGTACCTCTTCTGGGAGTTATGATGTACATTCCCCTTTCCCGCCCTCCCATTAGATCTTTGGATTCTATTCAGCCCAAACCTAGCATGGAGTTTATGGGACCAAAGTAATAGTCAGCCACACAAATTTGTATCTACCATAGACAGCTTCTGCAAAAGGCTAATGGGAAAAGCAGTAAAATCCTTTTAGGAAAGGGATGGGAACAATTTTCAGTGGAGAACTGGATGCAGGAGGTCAGTGTGGTAGGGATCACGTGTGATTTCTGAGGGGCATTATTGCTTCTTTCCATGTTTTTCCCAGGCTGGCTGAAGTCCTGCTACTACAAGGCTTCAAAGGGCTTAGTGTTTTCTTCCACAGAGAGTCTTGCAAACTGTGAAACAAAATAAGAGAAATTAATAAAAACTGATTTCCCTTGCTTGTGATCACACCTGAAGAGCATACAGAATATGGGGTGTTTGGAAGGAGAGTGCTGACTTTTTTCAAATAACACAAACAGGCTTTTTAAGTAAACATAAAATAGAAATGCCTTGGACCAGCAATATCCCCCTCCTTTTCTGGTCAATATTTGTTTGCCAAAGAAACAGTCCTGTGTTACAGTGACACAGCAGCATCACTTTCCCAGTTGCAAGGCTACCAGCTGAATTTTGGGCGCGCTTTTGGCACGCCCAATGTACAGAGCTGCACATGGGGCTCAGGAATGCTTGTGTACAGTGAGGAGTCTGTGGTAGGAAGCAGCAGTGACTTAGCTCTATTCCCATTTCTGACAATAGGACTGGGGGGTTGAATTAAATGCAATGCTGAGCACATTTGAAATATTCTCTCTGCACGTTTTGTAGCACTGATGATTGAACTCGACATCCAGCTTGCCAGAAGCCGTGTGTTTGGGATGTACGTGGTGCGCTTAGAAATCTAATTCCTAATTCTGTGCTGTGCTGGCAATAAGGGACCTCTGACCTCCGCTGCCCTGGCACATGGAGATTAGATACGTGTGTGTGACTCAGAGGAAGCTGTCTTGGTTGTTCACTGATGTAAGAAAAAGAGGTGGAGCTGCAGGAGCCAAACAAAACCCAAAGCACTTTTAGAACCTACCAAGTTCACGCCCCAAAGAGCCATTCAAACCCCAGTTCCCTCAAGAGATAAAAGTTCCCTGCATTGAGAGAATTTCTGGAGCATCTTGTGAGCGCTAAGTACAGCCTCCCTTAATTAATGGAAGGCAGCTCAGTGTAGTTGTGTGAAAAGCTCCTGTGACACAAAGCCCAGAAAGGCTTTAGCAAGGGAGCACAGTACCAGAAGGGTTTAATGGCATTATAATGTCCTTGAATTACAGTGGCCACAACACAGAGAGATGTATTCCAGCAGTACATTAGCAGTAAAAGAAAATCTACTCTCTCTCTCTTGAGCCCTTGTCACCTTTACTGAAAACTGGAGTCGCCATCCCCGAGATGCCAAAACTCAAAGGCAGGAGGGAAGGGAAAGGAGATATGGGTGGGAGTCCCTGGATTTTGGAAAGAAAACAAATTGGTTTTCCCCGCAAATCGCCCACCTTGCTCCAGCCCCTTTGTAGTTCCTATTGCATTTTTTAATGGTTTAATGGTTTTCTGGTGTTTAATGGTTTTCTGAAATGTCTGTTTTGGGACAAAGCTTTTGCAACCTCATAATTCCCTTAGTAACTAACGGTGGGGAAGCTGTTTGTTGATCTAGCACAGACCCTTTTTTTCATTCGCACACTCACGCACACATATCCGAGGGTATGTGCAGTCGCTCCGTTCGTGCGGTTAATAAACTTGAACCACAGCCTCTTCTGTTGTGTGTGGCGAGGCGTGTAAAGGAAGAACTGTAGTACAGGAAGGAGGGTTGGTAGTTAAAGGCTGTTTATATGAATTAACGCTAAAGAAAAGGAGCTGCTTGACAGACTGAGGAATTGAAATCCATTACAGATTGAAAAGGAGACCTGCAGGTTCAGAAAAGGCAGTGGCAGCAGAAGCTTCTCTGTGCTGCCCCCATCAACATTAACATGGAGGAGCTGTGCGAGGGGGGACCCGGTCGCTCCCTCCGGCTGTGTCAGCCGCGGGGACTGCCCGGAGGCTGCCAGCTGCTGAGCTGCATGTGACGGGTCTTCGCTCATGTGCATGTTTGTCCTGCAGAGGCTCAGCTGAGTCCCATCAAACTCATTTCACAAAATAGTCACTCACTTCCAACAAACAGTTTAGAAAATTCAATCTCAAAAGAGAGAGAGAAGCTCGATTTTTCTTCTTTCTCTACATCTTTTTAGTCTTTCTCTTGTGCTGCAAGATGAATGGTTCGGATGTGTCTGCAGTAACACGGGCATGGCTAATCTGCCTTTCTATTGATGACCTGTTTCTGAACGTCCTGGCCTGATTTATGAAAACGTACTGTACTTTGCACCATGTTTTGATGCTGCTCTGTTAGGACTGCATGCAAGCTGCAGCAGAACAGTGATGCTTATTCATTCAAACAGTGAAGGGCTGGCTGGGAACTGAATGAGCTCATAGTTGTTGCCGTCTTCGCTTAGTGAAAGGGAAACAGGAGAAAGCAGGTATCCCAAGCCTAGTCATTCTTTTCCTGACCATCAGTTTGTTTTATAAATCATAATCTTGAAAGCACAAGGTCATGGTATTTATTTAATCATTCATATAGTAGGTTTCTAAGGATGGATTCTTATTTTAACTCTCCTTTCTGTAATAACTTTATTATTCTGTAATAATAATAAAGTTGGAACTGAGGTCTGTTTGCCTGCCAAATTTTCTTTCTCTTGCTATTGCTTGAGCATTAATGAATTTAAAATCTGAGAGTCTGATTCCCATCTCTTACTAGCATAATTCAGCAGTTACCTCTATTGCCTGGGAGAGTCTCAGCCTTGTTCCAGCCTCTGTGTGCTGAACTGCTCTTCACACACACTCAGACCGATACAAACAACAGCAAAATCCCACCTCTGCTATCTAGGTGTGCTTCAAAAGCCACTGCTCAGACAGGGAAGCCTTACCCCGGTGGAAGGATGTTTGGCAGGTCCCCTGCTAGAAGCCCTGTTGCGGGTGCAGAGCAGAGGAGGCGCAGGGGGAGGCAGGGGAGGTCTGCAGGGCTCCGGGGCTGGGCGCTCTGCTCTGCAGAGGACGCCGCGGTGGTTTGGAAACATCCCTCAAGGGTGATTTCTGTGCCGCGAGGCACAGAGGTTTACCTGTTACCTTAAATCACTAGGAAATGGTTTCAGTCCTAGGTTGATCACCCATGGAAACATTTAATTGCCTAATGTTAGATTCACAAATATGAGGTGTTGCTAGCTGGAAGCAGGGGTGGAAGAAGTCACGCTGAAAGCTATTACCTGGCCCCAGGCCCTACTAAAGAAAATCCTTGTCTTCAGGCTGTTCACTTGTACGTGTGGTCCAGCCTGCAGAGCACAAAGAGAAGTGAAGGACCTCAGGGCAATCAGCTCCCAGGCAGAATGTTTTCCATGGGGCCACTTCGTCTTCAACTTTGATCTGTTGCCTCTCAGGTGGAAATCAGCACTTTGAGACTTTGCCCAGTTTTTCTTCTCACTGGCATCCCAGGGAAAAGAGGAAAGGTAGAAAGCAGCAGACAGAGTTTATTAGCGCATAGGAGAGTTGTCTGGCTGAGAACAGCACTTAAAATATAAAAAGGCAACAGGGATAAGTGCAGTGCCAGAGAGGAATAGACGAATTCCACTTACGGAAGCAAGGTACCCCATGGGGTGGGAGAAGGAGCACACGTACACTGCCTGAAGGTCTTCTGACTTCCCGCCTGTCGGACTGCAGGTTGTAAGTATGATGTAGTTCTTGCCCTGAAAATATTGCACTTACATTAGTGAGCCTTCTGCAAGGATGCAAGAATAATGTCTTCTCTCTTGCTGCTGCCCAGACGTGCTGCTCCCAGAGGGGGAATGTGCTTATGCCTCCAGCCTTCCCTATAGCCATTTCTGCAGGCTCACATGAAGTTTCTCCCAGAGTTTTGCAGAGTCTCATCTTCCTCAGCTCAGGCCAGTTTGGATCAGCATTATGACGAAGGGTATTACATTAGTGACACAGGCCCCCGCCGGGACTCGTCTGTGCTCAGCTGCCTGCTGTGGGGTCCTTCCCTTGCATTGCGTACTCCTAAGCTTTGAGGCTTTTTTGACAGCAACGAGGTTTTCTTGCTGTGCAGCACAAGAACTTTGGATCCTGACAGGAGCCGTGAAGAGCTAGCGTAAAACATGCTAACATGAGAATATCTCGAAAAACATAATTCTGCCTGTAAAGAAACTCCTTATATTCCTGCTGAAACCAATGGCAACTGTAAGATTTTGACCTTAAAACAGACATTGATTGCAAGAGAGGCATTGCAAGAGTCATGATAACCTTTTTTGATATGTTACCTAGGCTCAGACCAGCAAGGATGGAAATGGATTTGCAATGGATCTGTCTGTAAGGGGGTTTGTTGTTGTTTAAAGATAACAATATTAGGAATGCAAATTATCCTACAAAAGCTGGTGATATTTAAATATGATTTAAATTCACTTAGCATTTAAACAGAAAAGCAGAAAATGGCATTAAATTCAGATGAGGATAAGACTGTGCATTCTGGAGTCAGAAATATTAAATATATCTACAGAATGGAATAGAAGGTCTGGCTGGTAATGGATTGTGAAAAGAGTTCAGGGTTTTAATAGATCATTCCTTCAGATCATCAGCATGGTAAAGTGGTAGTTAATAAATTATTTGACGTGTACATTTACTCATATATTTTAACTAGCTGTAATGAACAGGTCCTGTCAGCTCACCTAGATCCTCGCAATAGCTGCTAAATCGCTTGAGTGAGATTTAGTAACTCTCAGCAATATTGATGTCCAGAGCTGCAGGTAATAAATAAAGTGACATCAGGACTAGCTTGAGCAGAACATTGTGCAAGACCTTTGTCAGGCTTGCAGCAGAGATTAAGCTGTTTGGCCCCAATGAACACCACCAGGCATCAGTGAGCTCTTCCCTGTGATTAGTTTTTGGTTGATGTGACCACCCTATGCCCTGGCGCCTGTAACGGGACCACTGAAGAACCCTTTGTCCCAATTTGGGTTTGACGAGAGAAATTCGTCCCCTACCGAATTTTGTATACAGGCAGTTACCTGTTCCTCCCCGCAGGTATGTGATATTCCTCGGGCTGCACACGAAGTAGAGGAGGAGGATGGTAGAGTCTGACTGAGCTTTGGGGAGACGAGAAGAATCCTCTCTTGGTGCCATTATACTAGGACTATCCTAGTGTTCGAGTGGGAATTAAGGACAGAAAGAAGTTGTTCTTTTATCTTTGATTATACTGGAAATGTTTATAGCAGAAAAAGCCTGCCTGTTAAAAGGATGCCAAATTATACAGGCTATTAAGGGCACACCAGGCACCTTTCTTGTTATTCCTAGTTGTCCTCTGAACTTGGAGCTAGTTTAAACCTATATCCTTTCTCTTCCTCCCACTCACTTTCCCAGCATGTGGTGTACATTATAATTTGTGAAGTGACTCATTAATTTTTTTTTTCTTTCTCCTTTTTTCAGGTTTCTGACAGATGTGACTATGTCTTTGTCAATGGGAAGGAAATGAAAGGCAAAGTGAATGTCATAGTTAATTTTACTTACCAGCATCTGAGTGCTCCATTAGAAATGACGGTCTGGGTTCCTCGTCTCCCGCTGCAGATAGAGGTCTCTGACACAGAACTAAATCAGATCAAGGGGTGGAGAGTCCCCATCGTCTCTAATAAGAGGTAGGTTTCATTAGAGGGTGTTCATTCTAGGCTGTGCACTTGCCAAAGACCTGTCACGGCCAGTGGATCTGAACATGCTCATTTGGCCTTAATGCAATTCCGGTGTAAATTTGGTCACCAGACATTCAATAGGCTCCTGCACTGGACTTATGAGGGAAATGGAAACTGCAGGTTTCCAACTCCATTGGACATCAATTTCCTCTTGTAGCACCAGTGACTGAGATGGAAAGAGCCAATCGTTCAAGTTAGGCAGGATCAGTCACGGGGGCAGCAGGAAGACATCAACAAGGACCAGCTCTGGGAAGGCTGGTCAGTCTCCAGCCTGGTTCATAGGTCCTGCCAGTTAATTTATTCATTGTTAATGGTCGCAATTAGTACATACTTGTTTCATATCACTGTAGGGTCCAGTGGCACTGATCAGTGTCCCAGAGTCAGGGACTGATACACTAGGGCTGTAAAGATACTATCTGTGCCCACAGATCAGAGGCATGTGAATGACAGGACAGAGAATGGATGTAGGCAGATCTAGACTGTTTGTTGTCAGTGTTATTAAGAAATAGAAGAACAAATTGATAGAGTAGGTTCTTGCTATTCCCACCTACCTACGACGACATCATTTATCACCGTGTTTCTGTTAGTATCACAGCAAAAAGATGGGGGTTTTGATGGAGATGTGATTTCAACCTGAATGCCACACAAAAAGGGATGTGTATGTAGGTGCAGACAGGAATATTTCCATGGCAACAACAAAGATGTTTATGGGAAGATCCAGAAAGAGAAAAGTGTGAAGGTCCTGAAAGTAAGGACTTAACATGGAAAATAACAAGAGATGTTTGGAGAGGACAATGTGGTAGTGAAGCTAGCAGGCCAGTTGGTGGTTCTAGCAACTGTCTTGAAGACATAGGCAGCCTGGAGGTCTCAGTTATGAACAAGGGAAACAGGATAAAAGTGGGGGACCCTGACTGATTTCAGAAATGCACTGAAGGAAGCAGCTTCAGCAGAGCAATGGAAGGGAGCAACTTGTTCCAGCAACTAGGCTGCAGTCTTATGCCAGCAACAGCTCTCCTGTTGCAAGCTCTCCCAGTGCCAGTTTCAATTAATTTTTGATTCTTGGTATCATACCAGGCCAGCCAGGGACAGTGATGATGAAGAAGAGGATGAACGTAAGGGAAGAGGCTGCACCCTTCAGTACCAACATGCGATGGTGCGAGTCCTCACGCAGTTTGTAGCTGAAGCCTCAGACCCTGGCGGCCAGCTGAGCTATTTACTGGGTTCTGACTGGCAGATTGACATTACCGACCTGGTGAGTGACTTCATGCAGGTGGAGGAGCCAAGAATCGCTAAGCTGCAGGACGGACAGGTTTTGATTGGGCAGGAGCTTGGAATGACGACAATTCAGGTAGGCAAAATTAATGACTTATTCCTTTTCCTCCATTAACCCACCACCTTGGGAACGGAAGTACCCATCAGGTGTACAGCAGCTTCTTGCATTAGCAAGAGAAACTGAAGCCATGAATTTTGGAATGGAGCAGAATTGCAGCAAGGACTGGAAGACATAGAAGAGATGATTTTCTCATCTTATCTTTTGCCCCAAAGTATGTGGATTGCACTTTCAGTAAATTTAGCCCAACCTGTGTACTTGGAAGCTGTTTCTGATTATTTTTGTATAAGGCTGGTTTTGAACCTGGAGCCAGTATATGGACAATCACAAGGCATGCAGCTGGTGAAACAGCTCAGTATTCTCAAAGCCTACATTGACAGAGCAAAGGGTAAAGTGCCTCAGTGTCCCCACTCTGAAGTAACTCACCTAAACCTATGCATTGTGTCACTGGCAGCTTTTCACATATAGTTCTTCCTGCCGTGCAGAGAAATACTGGCCCAGAAGAAAAAAGAAAAAAAAAAGAGATTAATCCAGTGATATTACAAAGTAAAAAACGTGTTCACAAGCACTAGCACGGGAAAAAAAATCTAGCTCTCCAAACTTGCTCATCATCCCAAACTGTCAAACCAGAAAACAACAACCATACCTGTCGATAACACAGGTTGTCGGGGCTGGAGAAATGGGATTTGAGATTTTGACTTTCTGCAAAATCTGTAAAGATTTTCTGAATGACTTTTCAAAGCTCTGGGGCTTATATTGCTACAATAAATACAGGTAAAACTGAAAAGAAAAATCCAAGGGAAAAAAGCTGAGAGCAAGTTATATTTAAAGAATACCTCTTACAAACTGCTTCCAAATTGCTCTGTACCCTATATGGATCATTAAATTCAACTTGCTTGCTAATGAGCATCTTTGGGTGTCATGTATCGGTGCACTGACTTCCATGCACATTTTTTTAACCAAAACAAGTTTTCTCTGTCAATTTTGTATACAGTACCATGAGTGTTTATTGTAGCAATACATTATCTTTCTTTCAATAGGATAGAAATAAATGCCATTTATTCTATGGATTTTATAGAAATCTACAGATTTCGTTATATATATGCCACCTAAACCCACAATCATTAATAAAATAATTGCATTTAACATAAAGATTACATTTACAAATAGTTAATACATCTGAAACATGCAGTTAGCATAGCGCAGACGTGAATGGCATAGCTGATTAGAATTGCATTGGTAAAAGATGTTATAAGCACCCTATTATTGCAGAAGAGTTATAAAATGTGACTAGCCATATTTTTATCATATTTTAATAGTGTCTGTCTGCTAAGAGTAATTCTGCCCATTAACATAAATATTTGTATTACAGTAGCTCCGTGTAGCTCTGTTGCTTGGTGCTATGCAAAATGGCTGTTGCTAACTTTGATTTTTCTTTTCAGATATTGTCCCCCCTTTCGGATGCTATCTTGGCTGAGAAGACAGTGACAGTTCTGGATGAGAAGGTGACGATAACTGACCTGGGAGTGCAGCTGGTAACTGGATTGTCGCTTTCTCTGCAGCTCAGTCCAGGAAGCAATAAGGCCATCTTTGCTACAGCAGTAGCACAAGAGCTGCTCCAATCTCCAAAGCAGGTACTATTACCCACATGTACTGTGTTGTGGAAGGACACTGCTCTGATTCCCTATATCTGACATTACAAGCCGATGGAATCAAGCAGATTTTTATTAATAATATACTAATAAAACATTTTCCTTACAGGCACTTTTTTCTGAAGGCCACCAGGTGCCCTAACAGAAAAACAAAGATCTCACAAAAATGCCGCTATGTCTACACAACCCCAGTCAACAAACAGGCGTACTCCATCTGTCGTGGCTGCATCTCATAAACAACACATGCAACTCCATGATGTGTTATAATTAAGCAAATGAAGTCCCTTTACACACACACACTCCCCCCTCCTTTCTGTCCCATCCAGCACCTACTAGATCAGAGGAGACATTGCCAGCTAGGTTGCCAAGTTCAGCCTCCCACCACAGGCAACCAAATCAACCCTTTAAGCACATCTTTACATGAGAAAGTGTTTTGCATAGTGCCAAACTCTTCTTCCTTTCATTACTTTCTGTGAGCATTTTAAGAAGTTGTGGAACATCCCTTTCACTCTGACTCATTACTTGAATATGAATCAGCATCATTGACTCATTTCCTGATTCATGATTTCATAAACCAGTTTTTGTTTCCCTGTTATTCTTAGTCCCTATATTAGGGAACCAACAGTTACCAAGGGCTTTTGGAGTTTGCCATGTCCCTGTCAGTCCCTGCT
Source organism: Calonectris borealis (assembly GCF_964195595.1). Taxonomy (NCBI): domain Eukaryota; kingdom Metazoa; phylum Chordata; class Aves; order Procellariiformes; family Procellariidae; genus Calonectris; species Calonectris borealis. Next base: position 16,235,264 of record NC_134329.1, read on the forward strand.
TGATATTTGTCCTTGTGCTTCTGTCTACGTTTGAAATTTAAACTTTTTTTTCAACCCAAATCCATCAGTCTGGGACTTACATCAAGGATGCACTGGGCTCTTAATGCTTAAACATGTTCTGAGCTTTAAAGCTAAATGATCATGGCATGCACGTTTGAAATCTGGCCAACTGTTGAGATGCTTTAATTCATTATAGGGTCTTATTCTTGGGATGCAGGATGAGAAATAATGCAGAACTGCTGTCTTTATAGGGTGATAAAAATCTAGCTCCCACAGTATTCCAGGAGTTATGAAATCAATGCCAGGCAGCTAGAAATAAGGCCATTGCTGACATGGGGAGTTAAACAAACTACCTTGAAATCAGCCCAAAAGCTGGGGTTGATGGCATTTAGTCCAATATGCTGCCCAGCACTGACATTTCAGTTCACAGAAATGGAGCCTAGATGAGTCCCTCTCTGGGTGCAGGGGTACAGTCAGAACAACATTGGATCGGTATTAAACCAGCGAGGAAGACGTGCACCTTCCACCCTTCAAGGACTGACTCCGTTTTAAAAGGCATCTGATTCCTTCCCTTGCTTAGTACATGATTTTCAGAGCACAATCCCTATAAGCAAAGCAATGCAAAATTATTAAACGATTATGCAGGTTTAAGCAACACAGTGGGAGGATAAGAGTTGATGACATAAATTCTATGCGGCCTTCAAGAAACATCCAAAGATTAATAAACACAAAGCCGGGATTTATGGCAGTGTCAGCAAAGTCTTAGGGCTCTGTCTTGAAATAGAGATAGAAGCAAATCTCCCACTGAAGCATGGGGAGCTTTATGGCTCTAAGGATTTCAGAATCAGGCCAGTAGATTATGCACGATACAATCCCAAAGGACTGGAGGCTTATTCTCTGTGATCTGAACAGGTGAATGACTATGTGCTAGAAACAATTTAAAAGATAATGATATATATTTATTCTCTGTATATATGTTGAGTTAAAATGTAAATACCGTCTGTTTGAAAAACCGCTTATTTAAAGAAACAAGACTTTTATAATCACGCTTTCCGCAAGTACGGTTATTAATCTGTTGGTTGGGTGTTTGGCTGTCTGTCAGGCTCTCTCGCAGAGCAGGGTGATCCCAACTCTTACCAGACAAGAGCTCACCTCATTTTAGACACCAAAGAATCCACACATCAAGCCAGGACTCTTTCTGGTGTGGATTCTCCAGTGTCTAATAAGGTGCAAATATCCCAGCCAAAACAGAGCAAGTCAGGCCATCAGAAGCAGGGATTAGATTCCCGGAGAGCAATCTGAATTTTTTCTGTAAATGATTGATGTGTGAATGCCAAGATTTTTTTCAGGTAGCACGACAGTTTTCAATAGCCATTTGAGAGTCCTTAAAGGACCTGATTTTCAGAAATGGGTGAGCACATGTTTTCTGAAATCTAAGAATACTTTAGAATGTTTCAAGTTAGAAACCAAAAGCCGAGGTTCCCAGGAATGCTGCACCATTACACATGTGCAAGTACAGCATTAGTACACAGGTCTGACCCATTTGCATTCTAGAAGCCTCCATGCACTCTGAAGTATACAATCTGCATTGCTGTGACAGGAGATTAAACTTCATTATTGTCTTGCTTTTAATTGCTAACAAGCATGAAAATTACCCTGGCCGTTTCCTAAAGAAGCAACTGATCAGTTTCCTCTGCTTGTACAAAACGCTTATTTAATTTGAGGGACAAAAATCAAGGTATAGAGCCGTGTATGAACCTACTTGCTATATTAGGTATTTTTTAACATGTCTTGTGTGTAACAAGAGGAGACTTTGTATTTTAAGCAGTTTAGAAATAATGTAATTTTTTTTTTTATTTAAATATACAACAGTAAATGATCTCAGTCACTGGTAATGCTTTCTGACATGCAATTTATTATGGTGCTGAAGTAGATTCTGCAGAGCCCAGGGGATATAGCTCCTTTAAGCACCTTTGGGGAAACAAATCTTATTATCCTTATTATCAATGAGTGTTTCTAGTATTTCTCCTCACACCTTGGCAAGATATTAATTTTATTGTTCTCCCTTTTTATTTCTTTTCTGGTTATAAATGGTATATGGATCTTGTGAGGAGGAGGGAATAGACCAGGACAGAACATATTTCCCTCGATGTTTATTTGGAGTATGCATATATTTGTTTTCTATATTATAGGAAGCAGCCATCAGCTGCTGGATCCAGTTCAGTGATGGATCTGTCATGCCTCTGGATATTTATGACTCTAAAGACTTCTCCTTGTCAGCTACATCTCTGGATGAGAAGGTGGTCTCCATTCACCATGACCCCAAATTCAAGTGGCCTGTGGTTGCTGCTGAGACAGAAGGCCAGGGGACGCTGGTGAAGGTAGAGATGGTGATCAGTGAATCATGCCAGAAATCCAAAAGAAAGAGCATCCTAGCTGTTGGAAGTGGTAGCATTAAAGTCAAGTTTGGGCAGAGTGATGCCAACCCTAACATCAGTGACAGTAAACATAGGGGTGCTGGTGTCCACCTAGAAAATCATGCCAGTGACCGGCGTCAGAAAACCACTCTGCAGGAAAGAGCTGGGCTAGATGGCCAGTATTACAGCTCCTCAATGGGCCACGAGCAAGGGAAAGGGACCACCACTCAAAGGTCTATTTTAAGTAAAAAAGAAGACAGAGAAAGCCTCCTGGATGATGACAGTCATCTGCAGAACATCCCAATAGACTTCACGAGCTTCCCTGCACAGGTGGATCTGCCAAGAAACAACGGAGACTTGGAAGAGAATGACCTAGTCCAGACCCCTAGGGGACTCACTGATCTGGAGATAGGAATGTATGCTCTTCTGGGAGTCTTTTGCCTGGCAATTCTGGTCTTCCTTATCAATTGTGTCACTTTTGCTTTGAAGTACCGAAACAAACAAGTTCCCTTTGAAGAGCAAGAAGGCATGAGCCACTCTCATGACTGGGTTGGGCTGAGCAACAGGACAGAACTTCTGGAGAATCACATAAATTTCTCATCCCAACAAGATGAACATATCACAGCCATTGACAGAGGAGTGGACTATGAAGAGAGCAAATACCTCCTCACCACAAATGCCGCCAAAAATATTAATGGACAATCTTTCAGGTCTACTGAGTCCACATTCACTGAAGGGAAAGAACAGAAAAGTGAACCAACTGCTTCTCCTACCTCTAAGAGGAAACGGGTTAAATTCACCACCTTTACCACCATCTCCTCTGATGATGGGTGTCCAACTGTCAACTCAATCTTGATGAGTAGTGAGGATGACATTAAATGGGTCTGCCAGGATATGGACCTGGGGGAGTGCAAAGAACTTAAAAACTATATGGAGAGATTACATGAAAATGTGTAATGAGACACAAAAGACTCTTTTGTTTGGTTTGTTCGTTCGTTTGTTTTTCACTCACCTTCTGCCTTTAATTTTGGGTAGCGGGGCAAAATGTTGTCTTGAATCAGCTGGTGGATAATAACTCAATGGAGCCCCAAGAAGCCACCCAAAAGCAGCTGGGAGAGCAGAGATCCTGGACAGCTCTTAAAATTCAAGTCATCTCTGTGCTCAGAGATGGAAGTGAGAGATGTGTGGGGGTTTTTGATGCATGGTAACATGAAAAAAAACTTAGCAAAATAATACAGTCTCATTCTCTGAGCTTTCCCAGGAAATCAATAAATATAACAAACTCCAGTGCAGTTTGGATATTACAAAGTTCTCACAGCTCTACTGTTCAATATTGCAAGCTTTGGTTAAAAGCAAAAAATTGGTTTCAGAATAAATAGATCCACGAAGAGAGCATGTCATTCAAGCCACATGCAGAGAATATCCATCCAAGAACATTAATTTAAAGCTGACAAAAACCAACAGTGTGAGCAAAGCAGCTCCCAGAGCTGAAAAGTCATGAGTTTCCAAAGAATCTGGAGGGGAAAAGGAGTAACTGGGCTGTTTACAAACCAGCATGTTTGCCTCCCAAGCACTGAGAATGGATACACATATACAGTTAAAACTGAAACTCTCTTTTTAAGTAGATGCCAAGGTAATAAACTTTGCCAGCCAATTTTCAGTATTTCTTAATTTGTAAAATAGGAGAAGATATAATCTATTCTCAGAATATCACTCATATAAAGGAAGGTCTCTTTTGGAAAGTTTGAGAGAACAAGCTATTTTTAAAAGCCCACTTTATTTGACTGTCCTGTTTCAAATTTGTATTCCCAGCCGTTTCCCTGGAGTGCTCCACATCTGCGGGCACTTACTAGCATCAGTCAACTTTGGAAGCGTGTGGTTTCTTCCTTCCCTTCCATGCACACTCGCTTCTCCACGGTGTGCTCTTGCCAAGCACAGACGCTGTTGGTACCACGCTGGTACTTGCTTTACATGCTGTCATTTACCAAAGTTGGCCACTCTCTCTTGGGTAAGTGTAACTTGTGCTGAACTCAGACACCAACAGCAACTGCCTCTTTGTCCGTCCCCTTCCCCGGGAGAGGTCAGGTTGTTCAGCTCCTTCTGCTCGTGCTTCTTTAGACCCCTGCTCAGCACGTTTGGAGGGCACTCACAGGTCACAGGGGAGTGCTGCACATTCAACGTTGAAACCTTCTCCCAGAGGTGATGATTATCTTTTGTTTTCCTCTGATAAAGATGTACATATGGTAGGATTTCAGTGATTACCCTTTGAATCCGATGTGCCCTCCAGCCCTAAAACCATGACATTTTTTGTGAGGTCCAAAAGCAGTCTCCAATGACCAGTGGCAAAGTGCCAAAGCACTAACAAAAATCCAGCTTATAGTTCAAGTTTTCCTTTATTTTCCAGAGTGAGCCCTTGCCCTCCTTTTATTATTAAGTCTCTTTCTGTCATTGAATCTAGGTTGCTTGGTTTAATATACACCTGCCCTCCCACAAACACTTAGATTGAATCCCTCTATATTTAGAATGTACTGTAGATTGTAAGAATGTAATATATATATTTATAAACATGCCAACTGTGAATAAAATTTGCATTTTAGTGGCTTCATCTTTTTTTCTACTCTGAACGCCTCTTTCCTTTCACTGTCAGAACGTTTACCCTAAAAGAGATTGGCAGCAATATGGAGACTTGTCCTTTGATGAAACGGTGAATTAAGGCTCTTGGCACGATCTAGTCACAAAGTTTTACATTGTCCAATGTTGGGGAGAGAAGATATAACATCAACAACATGGTATGCTACAAATGTATTTGCACCGAGTCACCCTTCCAAGATTTGAAACTCTTTGCAAATAAATCCATGTGCGCATTTCTAGCCTGAAAGCCTGATATATATGTGAGTTTCTGATTTTGGCGCTATTGGGAAGACCCACATTTGGCCTTTGACGACAATTTTAAAAGAGTAAGTTGGTGTAAATAGGGCAAATGTGCCCAAAACTTTGGAGATCAATACTTGTGCATCAGATGGTCTTCGCTTTCTTTCAGCACCTCTCATCAAGGCCTGGGTTACTCAGTCCTATGCAAGCTCAAGGACAAAGTGCCACAGTGAGGACAGCACAGCGCGGAGCCCAGACTGGCTCTGGATGAGCGCTCGGGTGAGGGAAGCAGCCTTGGTGCCGTAGCAAAGCACTGCAGCCTCCCAGCAGGTTCAGCAGTGTTCTAGCCCACAGTCTTGCCTCCAACTCTGGAGCTATTTTGGGTGCTTTTTACACATCACTACATTGCATCCACAGAGATTTACCCTTAGTAACGTGGAGGTCAGGGTGAAAGTGGCCAAATCTCAGCTAGCAGTCTGTGCAGATCAGATGCGTGCGCGCATGCAAGGTTGCCTTGCAAAAGTGTCGCTGCATGGCCAATCTTTCTCCTTCGGAAAGAGCAGGTACAAGCCACGCTGGGAGCAGGCTGTCAGAATTGCTTTACCAATGAGCTGCTATGGGAAATGAAGATTTTTGCGTTAGCTGCCTCCGGGGAACATGAAGAACTAACAGCAAGTTTATCTGGTAGCACAAACCACTGAAATATTCTCCTAGGACAAAACAGCCGCCAGCTACAACGCTAAGGATACTGACATTCAGATTTATGCCTTTCCGCTTGCTCAGAGGTCCCTGCTGTCTCTAACAGCTGTAGCTTGCTATTATCCATAGGGCAATACTATAAATAATAGCTAGTATTTAAAGCGCTCTTTGTCCATAGATCTCAAAGTGCTTTGAGCAAGGTGGATTCCTTATCGACGTGGAGAACACCAAGGTTAAGTGATTTGCCCAAAGTAAGATGGGAAATCTATGGCAAAATCAGAAAGAGACATCACTCCCCCCCACACCCTTTTATGTATCACAGTCACTGGGCAGGACCCTGAGCTCTGCTCAGGGGGAAGCCGGAGTGGGTTATGGCCATCTGTATGCAAGCAAACACTCTTAATTAATCTGCTAATAGCAGAATAAATCAACTTCCTGTAGAGATTTTTGTATCTATCTACCTATCTGTTGGTGTGTGTGTTTATGGATATTCACTTTTCTCACAGCACAGGGCCGAGACTTTTAAGAGATTCTGCACCGTGGAGCATCTCAAAGGGGAAAGCCTGTGTTTCAGGCAATCAGATGAGAATCCCGTTTGGCAAATGAGGGGGGTTAAATCCTGTTCCTCATCATAAAAGCAGTGACGGTGTTTAGATGCTGCATACACATAACGTTTTGCAGCTGTGGCTCCCATTGGCAATCTCTTAAGCCTGATAAAGAGCCCAGCTGATAGCAAGCAGTCTCCTGTGAGTGTTATTAATTACTTTTTTTTTTTCCTTCCCCTCAGTTGCATCCTTATTTTCATGTGAGTAGCTATACTGATAGGCTGATAGACTGATACAGGCATGTTAACAAAAGAAAATGTGTCTGATGCAGTTTGGCTTTTTTTAGGCACTTCATGCATAAATACAATGAGTAGAAACTTGATGGTCCTATAAATCAGGTAAGCTGGTTTTTTACTGTCTTTCTTCAATTTAAAGGCTTCTTTTTCAGCAGTCTTAAGTATGTAGTGGTTTAGACCAACCTGCATTAATACACCAGTGAATTCAAAGTCTGAGCAATGCAGCTAAATAATTGGTTTGGAACAAGAGTTCTATGGAGGGAAGTGACTTGAAAAACCAGAATAGGTATTAAATTGATGTGCAGCCTGCACTAAGTAGCTCTAGAAACTACTTTCACACCTCGTTTCCATAATGAATGAGATGTAAATGAAATGAGCACACTGGAGACACTTTAGCTCGGCTCTGTGTACGTTCAGCTTCTCCAAGACTGCCTACTGTCATTCCCCTGTGGTCTGTGGGGCTGCTGCTTTGTGGAAGATGCTTAGCGAGGGCTAAAGGACTCATGTTCTGCAACTTAGGAGAGTCTTTCACATGTGTCACTTAGGAGGGGGTGTCGCTTGGACTCACGTATGTGTTGATCAAGCAAAGTCCAGTAAGCATCACTGAGGAATTAACTCAGGCAAGGAGCTATCACTGCCAAATGGTGCGTTTAGAAAATGCCTCAAGTGTTTTAAAAAAACTCTCAGAGATTAATTTATTTAGTCCTTGCAAGCCTAGGAACTCTCTCACGTATTTCTGTATGTTTATTGTAGTACCGTATTCATGCACATACTATTCATGCACAGCTTTAGAGCACTGCAGCGACGCATCTTACTGCTTGTAGTACGACGCCTACCATACAAAATCAGTTCTATGTTACTACCAGCCGATACTATCAGGAGTAAACAAGATAATGTACCTGTTTGAAGCAGGAGAGGCTTGTGTCCTGCAGGAGAGTTACATGCTGCCAACGTGGCTCCCCACACAGGGCTAGCGGGGCTCACCATTCTTCACTGCCATGCCTGGCCCCGGAACGAGCTGCCTCCTGGGGCTGGGTAGGAGACCAAGAGAGCTCTAAAACAAGTTAGGATACGACTTGCAAAGTGCTGAGGAGGTAGGATTTGTGTTCTGCTGCCAGTTCATTTCTCACTGAAAACTCACAGGAGGGGCTGCTGATGCACTTAACACTAGGCATATGTTTAAGCACCTTTCTGAATGGGTGTTTGGTCTCCAACAGCCATCATCTTCCTCATGCATAAAGAATGTCTTTTTCCTGTGAAATTAGTGAATATTATTGTGCTGTTTGGCTTCTTGGTGAAAGCTTTAATAGATGAAGTTCAAAAGTGGCAGCAATAAGGGCCTGAGAAGAGGAGAGCAGAGCACCTGGTACGTCGTGCCCATAATCAGGAGTGTTAAAAGGGCCAAGGTTACCCGAGTCAAGCAAGTGTGCCTGAAACTGGATCATTTTCTACCTTTTTGCCGATTTGATATGAAGACCTCTGTCAACAAATCCTTCATTATGCAGGCTTCCTGCTCTGGCTCTGTGAGGAACAGCAAATTAAGCAGCCCACGTATGTAATATTAATGGTTGGAGAAGCAGCACTGCTACTCTGTTTGTATGTACTGCCAATGCTCATTAAGAAATTCCTGTCACATTGTAAAGATGGCTGGTAGATTACATACGACAAGTTCCTGCATCTATCTCCTTAAAACAGCCCCCGGAGCCCCTTAAAACAGGGACACATTCAGTACTGAACCACGTTTGTTTGCACCATCTACCAGAACTCACTCTCTCCTTGTTTCGGTGGGTGCAAATGAGGACTCCTCTTGCATTTTCCCCTTCTGCAATCACAGGCGCTTCTCTAACTCTGATGTTGTGCCGGCACGCTGACGGTGGCTGGATATTTGCTATTTGGTACCTGAATTCTGTGGCACCTGACAGGACTCAAACCAATATTGCCAGCACCAGAAAGCTGCAGCTTTGAAGTGTAACAGGGACTTTGCTTATTCATGTTCAGACCTTTGTTCCTAATAATTAAATTAGAGCTTCCTACAATCAGTTAACGTATTAATGACCTAAAAACCAATCCAAAGAGCTTCACTGCTCAGCCCTGATGACAGGACGCTTTAAAGAGTCCCATTTTTAACACTTTACTGAGCTCAGTAAGCACAGATGAGGAGGAGAGAGAGACTGGAGGAGAAATAAGGATAGGAGTAAGGGGACCATACTCTCCATAAGCACCGTTTAGCTTAGCACCACTGGATGTGTCCGGCCGCCTTCAGCAGAAGCATGGGTCCAGTGGTAGCAACAGATTTTCACTGCAGCTTATCCCCCATCCTCTCCTGCATGTTTGTATCTCAGCCTGTACAGAGGCCAGTGCCAGGAGCTGCTCCTGGGCGCCCCAGCTGCATCCCTGCCTGGCGATGCTCAGCAGCCAAGCACGGAGCAACCTCCTCTCAGTGAGCCATCAAAATCAGAAGGTCCTCTGAGCAGATCACCCCTTCTTCCACCCTTGCGCTATGCCGTGAGGTCCCGCTGCAGAACTGACAGGTATCACCTCCTACCTCTCTCTGAGCGTTCAGGGCTGCCCAAGCACTTGGGTATCTCACTGGAGGAGTGTGGGCAGGGCCAGCCGTGGAGGCAGAACTGACAAGTTGGTTAAGGAGTTTGATGTGATCCACACACCCAACCAGTCAAGTGCTTCTGCTCCTGATGTAGATGACCCAGAGGCTTTCCCAGCTCTGTCCTAAACTGGATGTCATAAGCCAACCCTGCCCTCGTCGGGCCTTCCTTTCCGAGGCTTGCATGCTTAAGGATCCTAAACAACTAAGAAATTTTAAAAAGTGGGCTTAACAGCAGGCGCTAGCCTGGTCCCCAGGAGCTTTAGTTCTTCGCCCAGCACTGATGATCCATGTGCCTCTGCTTTCTCCATTGCAACTTCTGGATTGTTTGCTCAGACTGAAGTCTGCAGGACTGTGCCCTGCCTGCACTGCTGCACAGCGGGGCCATGCTCTTTGGTGGAAGGCGATGCTGCTGCCCTGGATGCTCCCCAACAGGATGATCTGTATCCACGTGCTCTGCTCCTGTGGGATTCTCCCACCAGTACAGATGCATCTCATGCCTCCCTGTTTCTCTTTTGTCTGATTGACTGCGGTCACCCATTTTCCATCCTCTTGTCATCAAGCCAAAAACCCGAATCACTGTGCTCCTCTCTGCCATTAATAACTTTTTACAGCTTGCTTTTGTCAGTCCTCCCTCTCAGGCCTAATCAATAGCTTTGCTCTTAGCGTTTGGCGTTCCCTTCTGTTCTGCCAGTCAGGATACCAAGGTCAAATCGGTCCCTTTTGTGTGTCTCCCTTAAATAAATAGTATCAGACTGCCATGTCTTAGCGCAAAATATTTTGTAATATTGAAAAATCCCAAGTATTGATCAGATCTAGCTCTGTACCTAGCTCTCTACACAGCCTTGACTGTAGCTTTAATACAGCACTCAATAATGGGTCTTTTGTAAGACCGATTCATACAGCTGAAGAGGCATTTTTGGCAGGCTGCGAGTGCAGGCTCAGAAAGATTTTTTTCATCGCACCACATAGCCCTCGCACAATCACGCCGGCCCCTGAAGAGCAACAGGATTTTAATCAGCTCTTCTAATTGTTTTGTCCCCTGGTCTAGTACGGAGCCGGTGTCCCCCACTCCTACAGCACCGGTGATGAGGGACTGTAATTGAAGAGGATGCTCTCCTAACCCAATTTTAATATGATTTGTGAGGCTACTGGGGGTGGTTGCTGCAAAGCAGCAGCAGAGAGGGAGGACAGATAGACAAGCTGAGCACCATGACTCAAATCAGGCCTTAAACCAGGGGGAATTTCAAGGTTTTGGAGTAAGAGCCATACCAGAGAGCAGCAAAATTTGCTAACAGCTAAATTATGCCGCTTTGTTGCTCCTAAAAAAATAACATCACCCTCACCTCCTTCAGAGTCACACCCTTACATCTTGAAAGCCTGGTTCAGCTTCTCACACACCCCCCCAGCAATGGCCTGGGCTATAAACAGCCTCTCCTCCGTTTGGGGTGTAGGCTTGGAAGCTCTCTAGGCGATGGAAAAACAGAAAGCAGCAGAGACGGGGAGAAAGGAGCAAAAGGGGACGTAGCTGAGCTGGGAGACGGGGAGTATTTTGCAGCCTGACCTGTTGGGAAGGGGAACAGTAACAAACACTGCCATTTCTGGGCTTCACGAGCTGCAGACAGCCTGTCTGCGTGCTGCAGAGCCCCCAGCCTACCCCTGAAAGCAGACCTGAGCTGGGAGGAGCGGTGCAGGCTCCGGTAGGATTTGCAGCGAGCCCAGTGGCCCCAGCTCAGCCTGGGAAGGGCCCAGGCTGCGCCTCACCTGCCTCCTGCCTGCCTCTGCTGAGCGGGGCCGGATTCAGGCTCCCACCAGCAGAGGAAACGTCCTTGGTGAAAAGTTGCTGGTTTAATCACGAGCTCCCAATCTGCTACCCGAGAGGGCTGGCACTTGGGCGGGTTTAATGCGGTTGCAAAGCACAAATCTCCGAGGGAAATGCCCCACTCATTAGTGTTAACGGCTGCTTTGGCTTTGGATGGAAGCAAAGGGTGGGAGGTTATAATTTTCTATTATAAGGCAGCAGGAAGGCTTAAACAATACATATTCATGTATTTCTCTGGTGTGTATATACATATATGTATGCCTTATGTATATGTGAAGTAGACTTATGCTGTCCTTGTTTCTAGCCTTAATTCATCATTTGCTTACAATAACTTCCCCATCCCCCATTTTAATATTTTCACTTACCGTACTTTGAAGAGCTAGAAATAGCTTGTCAGATTGAGACAGCTCTTGAGAAGTTTAATTTTCCTAATGCTTGTTGGAAATCCCCTTTCTGAATCTGCAGGAATATTAAGGTTCTTAGCATGAACTGCGCAGGGAGGGAATTTGCAAGTAAAGCTGTCAGTGAATTGTGACTGGGTTAGGAGAGCCTTGATGGAGAGCACTGATGGGTGCAGGATGTGTCTCCCGAGGAGGGAAGGATGCTTGCTGAGCCCGCCGTGGGTGGCAGAGCTGGGAGGGGGGGGTAGGTGGCAACCGCTTGTTTTCTCTCTGCCAGCCCTACGGGGAACATAGGTAGGGAGGCAAAATTAGAGCAGAGGCACACAGAGCGTTTACAAGCAAAGGTAACAATGGCTTTTGCTGCTGGTTCCCCACCTGGATTTCTAAGGTCACTCTTTCTGTCACCACTGGTAGGAACTTGTTGCGCCCTGACTCCGGGTCGCCGGCAGCGCGGTGCTCCTGCGACGGTGGCCCCCGCAGAAGGGGCTGTGTTCCTGGCTGCGCCCTGCACCCCAACGGCCGGGAAGCCCCTTGCAGTGCCAACGTTAAAAGGTGCAGGGACAGGGCTAAAAGAAGCTGGAACGAAAGCTTTATTGGCAGCGCTGTGCATTACCTGAGCGTTCAGTGCCGTTTCCCAGAAAGGTAGTGCTAGCGTGAAGGATTCTTCATAGCGGAGGGGAAATAAAAAGGTATTTTGCAAAGAGCCAGGGAATAGCAAGTGTCCCCTAGCCGTTGGCAGTGACAGGAAAGCACAGTGATTTGAGAGCAGGTAACCCGTCCATGTCTGAACCCTTGTGCTCGGGTCTGTGTCCAAGTAAGGGTCCCTGACAACTGCACAAACCAAGAGGGATCGCTCCCCCTGTGCCATCAGCGGGACAGGAATAAGCAGCCACATTTGCAAAAGCAGGGCCCTAGCGAGGACCCCTGCTTCCATGCCAAGCTCCGAGGTCCCTGCTGAGGGCACTGTGGGTGCTGGCAAACCCCGACGGCCCAGTGAAGCCAGGCCACCGCAGGTCCAGGGCCCAAGGTGAGGCCGGTCGTAACGCTGCTGGAGCTGGGCCCGGGCCAGGCCGCAGAGCCGAGCTTTGCAGCGGCAGGCCCAGGGGTTCGGCTCGGGGCCGTTTCTGTGGCATGCTATCGCATGTATTTTTAATAAAAGGCAGATAATTTGTGAGTGTCTCCCTCTTAGCGGGAGGCCAGCAGCTCTGCTTGCTGACGGCTGTCGTCAAGCGACTCAAAACGCACGATGGGCTCGCGCAGGAGCTCGAAGATGCAGGCAGCCCGTTTTCCTCCACCCTAAGCAGAAGCCAAATAGTTAAGTGAGATCAGAAAGGCTGATATTTCCTCCTCCTCCTCTTTTACCACCTGCTATTTTCTTCCTCAGTATCTAGACTCAAGGTATTACCGAAATTAAATATAGCAATTCAGGCTGCCCATTGTTCCCTGCTCTGTGATGTGCCGGAGTGGCACCTTTGTATTTATCCATCCACCCCCATCTCCTCAGATGTGCTGCTCACACAATAGTTATTGTTGTAGAAGGGACCTGGAATGAGCTTTTGCATTATTCACTTCATTTATTTTGACACAATATTTGGAGCCACTTCATTAAATTCTCTTACAATGTCCTGTCTTTTTTTTTTCCCCGTCTCCTTGCCAATGCCTGCCTCACACAGATAATGTAACAACAACAATACGGGGTGTGGGGGGGTGGGGAATAGACTTGTTTTCTATAAAAGGGGCTAGCTATGAATTATTTAACGTGATTTAGTGATCTCAGGATTCCCTCCCTTCCTCCCTGCCCCCCCAAAAAAGAGTACAACTAGCTTGAAACACATCATTTGCAGGTAGTAGATATGAGCAATAAATACTCAGGGCAATTAAGTCTTGAACAAAGGAAAAACCATACAGCTTTACAGACAGCGTGTGGATATGCAGGAGACAGGATATATAAACACCTCTTTACCAGCACTGAAAAATGAACTAGTCTCTTGTCTCTTTCAGTGTTTTCATAGATGCAACAGATCAGGCTCATGAAACATTTTTTTCTTCCTCTTTAATGTTCCAAGTGCTTGTGATCCGAGGAGGGACTGATGTAACACGGCCTCTCCGTTTTACTCGGGGCCTGCTGTTTTCCTGGCATCGCAGAATTTGTCAGCGCTGCCAGGGGTGCCAGGGAGCTTCCCTCCCAGGGGTGGCTTGCAAATTGGGGTAGACTTTGGCTCAGCAGTTCAAACTCTCCGGTGGGCAGGGTGGATGTTGAAGAAATGAGCTCAGAAAATGAACCCACTGTAATTCTTCCCAGGTTATTTTTTTCCAGCATTTCTATCCTGCCTCCTCATAACAGTAGTCCACGCAGTATTTAAGATGCAAAGGCAAAAGGGCTCCCCTGCACTTGCTGTTTGGCTACATTTTAAGCAGGTTCCCAAGGTGACCTGTGTCCTTCCCTTTCCTCCAAGCTGTCCCCATACACCTCCTCGTTAAACCGCAGCCAAGGCAGCACCTTCCAGCTGCCCCAGCACTTCTGAAAGGGCGACCACTTGCAAACTTCTGGAGGGGCTTCCTAGGTGTAGACCTGACACGTTGGGGAGCAGCAAGGCATCAACCGACATGCTCTTCCAGAGACTGGGGGTCTGATGGTGGTATGTGGGAACATCATAGTGTCAAGCCTAATCAGCAACGTTTTACTCAGCCGCGGGGTGCTCTCCACGCTGTTTTAGCTTTGGAGGAATGTGCAATGTGTTTTCAGCTCTTCAGTCCCTGTTATGAACAGATATAACGTTATAAGGCCTTACACCACAAAATTATTTCCTTTCCCACACGTGAATAACCCTGCAGGGGTATGAAGTGCCTGTGGTCCAGCCTGTCTGTGGCCGCACCGAGGGGATGCTACAGCTGTACCTGTCACAAGTGGCACCACTTCTGGTGCGGGCAAGACCCAAGTGATCAGATCTCACAGGGTTTTGGAGCTCCTGTTTCACTGCGAGGACTCCTGCCTGCGGTTTGGGAGTGCTGCTGGAAACCTTGCAGTTGTGACGGTGTATTATGGTGTAGAACAGCGGCAGCTAGGAGAAGTGAGGAAATAAAAGTAAAATAATTCCAAAAAGATTAGGTCAGAGCAGTCAATTAAGCCAAAACTTTTCAGGGCTAAGAAGTGTTCAACCCAAGTAAGTGGAGACAGTGGTGGGCAGGCGCCTCCACGAAGCCCGGCTGTGCCGCAGAGAAGCCCGTCCTGCTCCTCCACTTACGCCACAGAAAATGCTTTCTGGCAATTTAACATTAAAATGTCAGAACATTGTGGCTCTGGGGACATCCACAGCTGATGGAGTGTGTGTCGGCCGCCTGGGAATTGGAGTCGAGACTTCTGTGGGTGGTTGTCTGAATAAAAAGCAGGGAAAAAAAAGGGAAAAAACCACCAACCACAAATAAATATATCGCATCCACGGGGCTGTGGTGGTGCCTTGAGCATTGCCGTGGCCGGGACACGCAGGAGTGACCTGTGTCTCCAGATTAGGCTCTGGCTTTGCAACCACACACGCTTTTCATTTTAAGTACATGGTTAAGCTTATTTGAGTAATAGAGCTAGTCCTATGTTTACCCTATGTATGTAAACAGATATTAGGTTTCACCTATTTGTCCTTATATTTATCTTTGCCGTTCATCATCCAAAGCCAAAATACCCGAGGAAAGGTATGTGCTTGTCTGGACTGGAAAATAAATGGTAATCTGGAGGGAACTCTAGATCTCCATGAATTAGAAACAACTAGCTATAATTTTACTGCTGGAGAATATGCTTTCTTGGACTGTCCCTGGAAGTAAAGAGCTGCAGCGGAGGAGTCAGACTCTGAACTCCTGAGGCAATTGAGCCAGTAGGTCTCGAGCAGGAGCCGCAGAGGTGAGGAAACCATAGGCCATAGGAATTGCTTAACACAATATGCTTACAAACCCTTGGGACAACTACTGTAAATACGAGACAGAAAGAACTGATTGTGGTGATGGGAGAGATAAAGACTTGATTATTTATTATTTTCTGTGATAGCAGCACTAATAAAAGCTTGTCATTTCCATATGTGTATTTTTGGCACTGCAGAGAAGCTTCTGGCCACTGCAACACCCAAGAGCCGGGGGTGCGTGCTCTCCTCCCAGCCCTTTAATGCAGACTTTCTGCAGCAGCATAAATTTCCTTCTGTGACGGATGAGAGCCGCTGAGCCAAAGGCAGCCAAAACTCTTTTTCATCCTAATTGCGTTGCGGCCTGTTCCTCCTTCAAAAAGTGCCTTTGCTGAAATATTGCGGTGACCATAAATTTTGTACGTATTGAGAGAGTAGCATGATTATTTGGCTGTTTGGACTATATTTGCACCTAAATGCAGAGCACGGTTGATATCTGAACCTTGCGTGTTGATTCATTGATTGCATTTAGTCAAGAGGCTGGGACAGTTTTTTGGAAACAAGTTATGAACAGCAATTTCCTTTTAAAGGTTATTGTTAATTATTCGCCTTCTTGGTGGTGTCAGGTTTTTACTAGCTAGCGGGAAGGGCTTGGGGCTTTCCTTCTTCATAGAAGTTGTGCCTGGCTGGCACCGGTGGGCCAGTGGTCACTGGCAGCTCTAGCTGGGGACAGCTCAGGGAGGACCGCGCTGACGGGAGAGCAGAGAGCCTGCCCTCGCGAGGGCTGGAGGGGGGGCCCTGAGCACCTTTGGACCTCCAACTACTGTGCGATACATACAATGTAGGAAAGCATCTTAGGGTTTCTCTTCCATTTTTTTGGAGGCTGCCGTTGCGTTTCGGTTCTCTTAATTGAGATGTTTCAGCATCTCGTGCTGCGTGTTTGGGGAAATCTGACATGATCACGGTTGCTTTTGCACGTGGTGCCAAGGCAGAGCAAGGCAGTAATAATTTCCACCTGGTTTTTGTTCCTTTCTTTAACCGTATCTGTTGCTATCAGATCGGCGCTCTTGAGCTGCGTGAGGCACCCAAATGCGAGAGGCAGGCTGGCCCAGGTGTTACTGCTATGCAAAGCAGGAGACGTTTCAGCTCATAAAGTCTTGACTTGCTGTGTGATTGGGGTTTTTTAAAATTTTTTGCTTATGGAAATGAATATTCAACATAAAATAATATGCTTTGGTTTGGGGAATGTCTTACGAGAATTTTTCTGTAACATTTTGGAGGGTTGGTGGGGGTTTTTTGCCTTTTAAATAAGCTTAATTAGGTAAAGCTGGACTCAAAAGGTTTCATTTGCAACTGTTCAAATTAACTTTTTCTGGTGGAAATAATAGAGGTGGGTGATTAAAACTACTATTTTATGCTTTTTTGTAAGAAGTGAATTAATCATCCATATGTTAGTTTACTTCAGTTTAGATTACTGTAGAGGGACTAGGAAAGGGCTAATACGGAACACAGCCTGCGCTCCCGGTTTCCAATGGGCAATTTGTTATGTTAATAGATTGACATTTAAATATTTGGTGTGGAAGAGAAGAAAGAACACTTCACTGGTTGCAGCATAAACCAGTTTTTGAGTAATTCATAATCTTTATGCAGAAGTCAATTAAAGATCTTACCGGAAAGCAGAGATCCGTGGGACAAAAGTCCGCTCCTGATTTATCAGTCGTAGAAACACCGTTTCCCATCAAAGTCAATACGGAGTCGTATTCCTCAGAGCTTTTTGCTGTGGTGAGAATTATTTTAATTACTTTAGTGACAGATGAATTCTTTTCTAATTTTTAGTATATACAATATTACTATGTAGTAACTGCTTGGTTTTTTAAAGCCTTGTGGGCTGTCTCATGGCTGGCACCCGCAGGCTGCCTGGCACCGACCGTAATTGCGCGCGCACCCGTTTCTAAGCAAGACCTACAGATGCCTTGTGGGACAAAAGGGAGGGAGACAATAATACCGTGGGCATATACCCTTCTCCCCAACAGCACTTATCACTGCAGGAAACAACCAAGCAAACAAAGCCCCCAGGTAAACACAGCCCAGATCCGAGGCCGTCAGCGCCGGGTGCTGGCGCAGCGAGGAGGGTGTCAGCTCCCCAGTGAGGAACTTGTTTTCTTACACGTTTTGCTTGGGCTCCCTGGCCCTCCCGGGCCGGTGCAGCTGCAGACGCTGTTTTCATCCTCAACGAGCTGCGATTGTGCTGATTTGTGCCCAGAGCATCTTTCACCCGTGTGCCCCAAGCCGCCGCCGCAGCAAACCGCTGCTCCCGCGCCCCGGCCCTGCCGCCCGGCGCTGCCCCGCGGACAGAGGAGCCTGCCGGGGCGGAGAGGGGAAGGAGGGTTTGATTCTTCTCCAGGTCAGGCTGTGAGAGACGGCCAGGCCAGCACGGGCAGGTGAGGCTGTGAGGGTGGGCAGCTTACTGGTGGGGGGAAGCAGCCATGCAGCACTGGCAATGGCTTTTCCTGCTAATTTTTCTTTTCATCACAAGCCTGTTTCAGTTGCAAGGCAGTTGGATTTGGGGAATATTCTCTTTCCATTAGTACAGTAAAGTGCAACACTTTCAGCTGGTCTCTTGCCCAACAAACACCATTTTATTAAGTCTGTCGTCTTTTTTTTTAATGACTACCAAGGCAGTTACTGGTTTAGTCCTTTTTTACCTCTGAAGCCACAGCTATCATCACCGGTACCCTCTAACTCTGTGCTGACATCCACAATCAAAATTAGCTTTTATTACCATGTCCTTTTGATAAGTTTGGTTTTAGCCTAGTTGGTATCAGATGTTTTCTAGCAAAGAGTTCAGGTTATTAAATAGACTTAAAAGGCCTCTGACAACACGCCTGTGCGCTACTTCTGCTGCGGATCTGGTTTCCAAAGGTGCAGAGCAGGGCTGTGGGTCTCGGTCACAGACGGACAGGTTTTGTGTTCTTAAAACCTGTTGGGGAGCTAATTCCCCTCTTGGTTTTGGAGCTGCAATGTTCAGGTTAGCGGCCATGCACCGATGAACTGGAGAGACAACTTGGTCCCAAGCAGCTGCCCGGAAAGTGGAGCTGAAGAACACGCACGGAGTTATGAGCTGGCTGACAGCCCGATGTGCCGGCGCTCAGACCGCAGCTGGGGAAGCAGAGGCGGAGGGTGTCCGATCCCTGAATAGCTGCTGAGGCCGATGTCCTCAACAGACCAGTCTAGTCTGCATGGCTGTGCTGGGTATTCAGCCTCTAGCAGGTATTGGGCTGCAAAAAAGAGTTAGAAGTGAAACATTTTCAGAAGTGCAGGACTGTCGTGGTTTAACCCCAGCCAGCAACTAAGCCCCATGCAGCCGCTCGCTCATTCCCCCCCGGTGGGATGGGGGGGAGAATTGGAAGGGTAAAAGTGAGAAAACTCGTGGGTTGAGATAAAGACAGTTTAACAGGTAAAGCAAAAGCTGCGCACACAAGCAAAGCAAAGCAAGGGATTCATTCACTGCTTCCCATCGGCAGGCAGGTGTTCAGCCATCTCCAGGAAAGCAGGGCTCCATCACGCGTAACAGTTACGTGGGAAGACAAACGCCATCACTCCAAACGTCCCCCCCTTCCTGCTTCTTCCCCCAGCTTTATATGCTGATGTCATATGGTATGGGATATCCCTGTGGTCAGTTGGGGTCAGCTGTCCCAGCCGTGTCCCCTCCCAACTCCTTGTGCACCCCCAGCCCCCTCGCTGGTGGGGTGGGGTGAGGAGCAGAAGAGGCCTTGACTCTGTGTCAGCACTGCTCAGCAGGAACGAAAACATCCCTGTGTTATCAACACTGTTTCCAGCACAAATCCAAAACACAGCCCCATACTGGCTTCTGTGAAGAAAATTAACTCTATCCCAGCCAAAACCAGCACAAGGACTTTATCTTCCTCTTCGCTCCAGCCATTGCCTCCCAATCACGCCGGCTCAGGAACTGGAGGGGATTCAGAGAGGGGAATGATTAAAAGATTGGAAGACATCTCAGAGAGAGAGAGAGTCAAAGAGCGCAATCCGTGCCGTGTATGAAGGGGAGCTTATGTGGTGCTTTGATCCCAGCCCAGAAGTACTTAGGTGGTAAACCTAGATTTGAACAGACTCTTTAATCCATAGGCAAAGACATGACATCAGGGTATGAAGCTGTAGCTGTACAAATGCAGACCAGAAACAAGTTTCTTACGGTGACGGAACAAGTCCCCAAGGATTGCAACAGGTTTAACGCTTGCGTTTTCCGATGTTTTTCTGGAAGCAATGTTCTGGTTCAGGTGCTGCCACCGGGTTGGACGTAGGAAGTCAGAAGGTATCTGCTCTGCAGGAGTTTGAGTTAGATGACCATGGTGCTTTCTTTTGGTCACAAAAAAATAATCTGGAGTCTCTGGGTAAGGCTGCCTGTAGAAAAAAAGGCAAAAAATAATGTTCCTGGCCCTTATTGAGCTCTAATTCCTTTGAATAGGAACTATGTCATACCTAAGGCACGCTAAGGACTGGTTTTAATCTGATGCAAGTGCACGGACTGCGGTCACGTTATTTCTCATTTCACTGAGGTTAACTGAGAATATGTTTCAAACTATATATTGCTTATTGCCCATGAAAAGACCTGACACAGATTTCACTGAAGTATGATTCCTGAAGACTTTGGTGAGCGTTAAATCCTTCAGAGCTAAATTCTCATTTTAGCTACCCCAGAGCACATCCAAATGGTGTTACCTGCAGCGTTCACTTTGGTTTTCAGCATCACCGTATTAGAGCAGCTCAGACTTCCCAGGGACTCCTGCCTTGCGGTATTCCCATGGATCAGGGGCAGCCAACTCCTGTGCGAGCTTGGCCACACCAGGCAGTCCACGCTGCGGCCGAGCACTGAATTCACATCCCACAAATGTTAGTCCAGAGACTTAAATGTGAGCTTATTCCTCATTTTGGAGTAAACCAAAATAAATTAAAAAAAATTCTTTATTTTGGAGTAAACCACTCCAGTCTGGCCGTAGTTATTTTTATATAGCACTGCATTTTCTTGCTAAATGGCTTGTCTTTCAGAATATTGCATTAACCTTTGTTTTGTTGGTGGCTTCAGCTTGGTAGTAGGGATAGAAACTCAGACTGCCATCTTCTGCTTTTAATCTGAGTCAAGCGGTGGCGATGAAATTGCGTGTTTTGAATAATTCTGTGTTTTCTCACTAGAATACTGAGCCACAGCCTTAACCTTCCCAGTAGTTCATGGCAATTACAGCTGAGTTATTTGATTAAAATATTATTTTTACCACCTACTTGAATGTACTGCAGCAATCTGATTTATTCTCATTGTTAGTGCTTGTTTGTTTAGGCTTTTGGATGAAATGAACTTACCATTCATTTAGTACTAATGCCAAGAGAACTATTGTATTCAAAAATAATGGAGCATAATATGCAGCAAAACATGGGTATTTTGCTCACGCAGTTGCATATATACACAATGGAAATTATTCGGCGGCTTAGGGTGTTAATCTGCTTCCTCTGTGAATGGGTACTTGCAGCTTTTGTGTCAGCCCACAGCTATCCCCCGCTCACGGGGGCGGTCGGTGTATCCAAGGCCAGAGACGCAGTGTTTCGCTCTGGGGTTACGTGCCGGGTGTTGTCACAAATAAATGACAATGCACTTGTCACAACAGGTCTTTTCTGCAAAATCTGGATTTCTCTGAATTTTCTGTTGGCCTGAAAAATACAGGGGAATTAAGGAGATGGAACATTTTAAAATCCTGTTTTAAAGCAGTAGTCAGTGTTGAGTGCCCAGTTTATGACGCAAAGGCCTGATTTCAGAGGTGTACCGCCCAGCCAATATTCCTAACAAAATCAGGGGGAGATGGAAGTTCCCCTGAAAATCAGGCACTGGCACCTCGGAGCAAAGACACACACAAGAGCTGCTTGTAGCCTGGCATCTATTTGGTATTCTGCATTCCCCAAATCTGAAGTCAAGGCCTTAGCCGTTACTGTCCTTCCAAAATGTCTTTGCAAGGCTTATCCTCTTATTAATGTTTTTTTTACATTTCTTAACAAGATACTGCCGGTTGACATATGTTGTTGAAAATGTAGTTTTCACTTCTTGTGTATATGGATACTCAGTCACACATAAAACTTAATGTAATTGAATTTTAACACTGCCATAACAAATTTTGACTTTTCTCGTTAAAAGTAAAACCTCATTTCAGACAAATAGGCAGAGAGGTTCTAACCCTGGAATGTCTTGTAGGGAAAACTGGCAATAAACAAAAGGAGAAGCAGGGA
This sequence comes from Calonectris borealis, assembly GCF_964195595.1. Taxonomy (NCBI): domain Eukaryota; kingdom Metazoa; phylum Chordata; class Aves; order Procellariiformes; family Procellariidae; genus Calonectris; species Calonectris borealis. Next base: position 16,257,095 of record NC_134329.1, read on the forward strand.
AAGCATCACCAGCGCATCCTTATTATTGCATTTATATTAAGGGGCTCGTCTATTTTTCTCCCTTCCAACAGATGAAGCAATAAGGTTTTATTTAAAATAAATTTGTCTTGCTCAGTTCTTAATGGCTTGAACTTAAAGCCCAGAGGGATAATATGACTTATTTTCTCTTATTTTCTAAAGCAGAGAGGCTACACAAACCTCTCCCAGAGTACAGCCAGATTCCCAAATCTTTCCCTGAAAACTGTGGGCAGCAACTTGATTTTAATACCTCCCCAACACACATGAGGGTGTACCTGATGTTCCTGGTTTGGACAGACACCTACTTCAGCTGTAAACTCTTCTGGCATTTCTGACGGAGATAATTATAGTGCTCTGGGAGACTTTTGGCCTTACCAAAAATAGATGGGAACAAGGAGACAGGCAAAACTAAGAAGATGCTGGGGAGAATAGCACCTATATTATGTGACAGCTTCTGAAAGAGCGCCACAAAATCGCCTGCTTCATCTCCAGGCTTTCATTTTTTTTTTGCTTCCCATGATTAAATTTCTGTCTTTCCGGAAATCTTCCAATATCAAGGCAATGATCGGAAGTCCTTGCATGCACATGTTATTTGTTTGTGTGACAACTGTAGTGGAGCAGGAACGCATTTTACATCAGGTGATCCAGTGTGACACTTTAGGAAGGTCCCCATAAATATACACTGACTCTTATACAACTGCACTGTGCAAAGCTAAGGATGGATAGAGGTTTCTGTGGGATTTGAGCTCAAGCCATCATGTTTTCTTTGCTTAAAGTAGAAACCCCGTTTGCTGTGATTCACGAAACAAACCTTGCTTCAATTAAAAGTTACCTACTGTTAATTTTTATAAACCAATCAGTTTGCATTTCCTTCCCCAAATGTTATAGCAAAAATGATGCATTTATTAACAGTTTCAAATATATAAAAATACAGAAAAATTAGTAACAAAGAAACAAAGTACAGTTGATGGGAAAAACGCAGGTTGGACTGTGGCTACAGCCTGGGGAACACTTCTGTTGTTTGCGATCTGTAGCTGTGTTCACGGGACGGACGCACAGCAGTGCCTGCTCTTCCCGTTGGATTTGCCAGCAGCGTGGCTGTACCCCGTACCACGCAGCGCCCAGTCTAGATCAAGAGAAACTTAGAGATGTTTGCAGCTAGTTTCACTGCTGCCCCAATGGTGCGCACGGGGACTGACCCTGCACACACCACATGCAGGACACTGCTTTCGCCTGCGCACCTCACATGAGCTTAGAGAGCTTTCTTGCTTCCAGGGTATCTGTTTCTTGTGGCTCCTCTTCTGTCCTCGAGTCCCAAACCCCTTGTCAGAAAGTCGGTACCTGAATTTGGGGTGGAATTTATCTTACTGAGACATGGGTGTCGGAAAGGTCTCACCCAATGGAGACAAATACCTTCAGCGGGTGGATCATCCTCACCTAAGGTTGGGTTGACGAACCATCATTTTGATGAGGCCTGGACTCTCCACTGACCATAAAGGAAATCTGAACAAATAGATTTCTATATTTATGAGATCCTCACATGAAGGTGAGATTAATCTTGCTAACCATAAAGTAGTTTAGAGGAAATCAGTTCCTGACTATTTGTCTTCATGCAGAAATTCCCCTGCTGAGGATTCATTTCTCTTCCATTGATCCAAGATTGCCTCCGCTTGTTTCTTTGCAGGCAGGATAAGCACTTGTTCGCTCTCTCTCTCCCCAGCTGAGCTGCTGTGTGTCCATCACCGGCGCCAACTGCAATCTATCACTGCCCCTTCTCGCCAGACGTCACCCTCATCTGTTCTTTGCCTCCGAAGTTCATATCCAGGAATTTGGCCTCTTCTCAGATAGGTCAGTGTTGCATGAAACCTTCCCATTTTCCCCTGAGCTGCCCATCGACTCAGATGCCAGCTGAACCTCGGCACATCGCCCTTACATGGCTTTTAATGTACTGGTTCAATTAACTGCCCGGGGCTGGGGCTGGAGACACTAAACAAGACACACAAATAGGAGCCATCCACGAGAATTAATCACTGCTGTCTAAAAGCTACAGACCTGAGGATCAATTCTTCTTGTTTAAAAGTGGGATTTGACTTCACAGGTGCTAGCAGCACGCGGAGTGTAGTGACAACAGAGACTGAGTCTCTTAGACCGGTCCTTCCCTTTAAAGCCCGGTGAAGCTGGGATCTTACAGTGCGATCAGCTGTATGGTGAAGCTTTGGTTCAGTGGGGTGAAAGCAGTTGGTCCCAGCAGTCTCAGCCTGGTCCTCATGAACACGCATTTGCATTCAGCCCCAACAAAAATCCCACCACTGTGGTTCACTGGGCTGCAGAGCGATTACAGTCCAGGACCAGAGGATTTATTCTAGTCCGGAGAATGACTTGCCGTGTGAGATGTTCCCTTCCACACAATAGTTCACCCCCCAGTCTGCTCTGTTGCCTCCTGACACGACATTTAGAACGATGTAGCGTTGCACTGGCAAAGCTCAAGCGAGTGCTACAACAATATTAGCAGGCTGGAGCTCCGGCAGTGACCTGTAGAGGCACGTGCAGCCATCAGTCATCAGGAGCTCCTGGCCTCACAGAACAAAAAGTCTAAAAGGCAGTTTTCTCCTAAGGAAAAAAAAAAAGAAGTCCTTGGTTTGCAGTCTAACCTGCTGGAGAAGAGAATTATAGTTCTACTATATAGAATTGGTCTTCTCCTTATCCTCAAAACAAATGCAAACTTCTTGAAAGACATCAGCAATAATCCTTCAAAGCTTCCTTGCTTAGCAGAGGGAAGGGTTGAGGATAGACCTCTTCTTTTATTTCTGCTTTGGCTGTCCTTCCCATTCCATTTACGGTTTTCCCTGTATGTCCACGGGCATTCCACAGCTCCCACCCCTCCGCAGTACAAAGTGTCCTGTGCTCTGGGCTACCGCTGCAAAGGGCATCTCACATCTGAGCTGGGTTCGGTGACTCGATCCTGCCGTAGAGCTGCCTGCTGGCAAAACCTGAGCTTGGCAAGCAGTAAATAAAAGGCCAGAAGTAGCTTCAGCACAGAACAATGTTACCTTAACCGTGATGGCTGGGAGACTTCCCCCTGTGCAAGCTTAAACACATCCTGATGTTTTATTCAAACAAACAATATGCAGGGACAAATGTTTTAAGAGTGAAGGGGATAGAAAAATAATCTCATTAAGCTACAGAAAAGTAACTAAAAAGGAGGGAAGATGCACTAGGTAACTAGATGCGTAACACTCCAGGGACACCTTGGAGCATTTCCCAAGGCTACAATCAGTAAGAAACAGTAAATAGAAAACGGAAGATGAGCTACAGGCTTTGTGAGAGACTTTAAACCTGTTCAGAATAGAGTCATTACTAGGGTCATACTAAGCTCAAAAAGAGAGTGAAATGGTATTAAAAGATGATGAATATTCAGAACATGTAATACTAATGTTCTCCTATTCCAGAAAATGGTTATTAAATTTCCCCATTGCCTCTTTGCTATACTTTCATAAAGAAAAAGATGCATCTTTTTTGCCTGACTTGCAGCGCGCTCTGTAAATAGCTATATTGTCACTAATACTTGGCCAAAACAAACTTATTTTAAGCCACATTACAAAGTGTGAGCCAGCCTTTAATGCCTTTATTCACGTCAGATAGCACCTTGTAATCCAACAGTTGCTGATGCTGTCTGAGGAGCGAGCGGTAACGCCACGATGGTGTCACGGTCTGACTCCCTGAACGCAGCGGTCGACTTCTAAATAGGGACTGAAGTGCTAATATTTTGTAGCAATATTTGAGAGCATTACTACTTCATTAGAGTGTGCTACCTTTACAGCCTTACCTTGCTCTTCAAACAACTGTTGTCGTTGTTGGATTATACCAGGTACGTAAATAGGGATTGTAGAGCCAAGCGTTCCTGCCAACAGTATTTTTTATTTCTACTGTAGACCAGAGCACCGTTGTGCTAAAAGCCATACACAGCCTGCAGCCTCCTCCCTCCTCAAAAGCAAAAGGCCATGGGTAAGCACTACCTCTGGACAGCAAGCAAATTATTTCGGCGACTCAGGCATGCACCACAGTGGGTGCTGCAAGGTGTGAACACTTGTACAAGCTAAGAAGGAATTTATGTATTTTTTAATGTGATTTCAGGCGACTTTTTTCTTAAATACATTTTTAAAAGAAGAAAAAAGCTAGGGAAGAAGCTAGGAGGCTGTAAGGGATGGCAAAGGCCGTGCTTCAAGCATATAAGCTTTTGATATATTACTCAAATTAAATTAAAGATTCCGTAACTCATTTCACTTCATTAAAGCACTAAAATAACAGTGCAACTTTGCAACGGCAGGGATTAATTTTTGAAGCAGTACAGGGGCATTTAGTTTCAATGCCTGATGTAACTTGATTGAATCAGACAAATGAAATAAGTGACCTCTATCTAGCAAGGTTATAGTTAGAGCTGGACTTTAGTCTTCTTAGACATTAGTCTTAAGAAGATTTGTGCTGAAGTACACAAGAATGGAAATTGCAATGTAAGAAGCATACTAAAATATCATAAAAGAGGTGATATGACTTGCTTCTGGAGTAGGAAGGGTTAAAGGGTGCTGTAGGGGTGTTTTAAATGCTGTTTCAGGTCAGGTGTTCGCAACTGTGATTCCTCAGTAACCAGATATTCTCTGCTGTTCTTATTAAAATGTATTGTTTAATTTTAAACAAATGTTTTAAATTAGCTTAATGGTAATGCTCTATGAAATGAATTTCTAAAATCATTTTTCAGGCACTGGACAAAACAAACGCTGGCCTACATTTTTGGAAAGGATGAGAAATGTCAAGTGCCCTCAATATTTAATACCTAAAATTACATGTCATAAGAATGGAATAGTTACTTGATGAAAATATGGTTCATTTAAAGAGGATTAAATTGCACATAAAAATTATCCACCCCCTTCAGAAAATTTAGATTGTCTTTAAAAAATTAGAAATCCTGGTTTTATCTTACAGTTTGCTCTTATATTGGTGACCATAAGTCTTTTTTTTATAGTAGATCCTTTACTCTAAAACTGTAAATGCAATTAAGACTTTGGAAGATCTTTCCTTTGGCTATGATGTCAGGCAGAATTAAAGGTACCCGTGGCATCTAGGAATACTGGGACATGTGCAAGGAGATACCAAGCAATTGCAGCTCAGGCTGTAGAGACCTGCTTTTATATGGGGTTTAAGTTTCAAACATTAAAGCAACTGGGCTTGGACCAACCAGACAGAGGAGGGTGGAAGCGAAATAAATTCTGGAGTGATGAAATTACTTTGGACAACTTAATGAAAAAAAATGCTCAGATCCCACTGAGCCATTAAATGATTGATTTCCACATGGAAGCACCCATCTCCCCTGACAAGCCTTTGACAAAACTGTTTCTTTATTTTCATGTGGAACAGTTCTTGACCAAAAGATTAAAAAGACTGAGGGGAGAATGGGACAGAACGGGTTGAGCCCAATAGATAGGAGAAAATATGTTGAAAAAGAAGACTGAAGTACTTGTGCATTCATTAAACATAAAGGTAGCATTTGCAGATATTTGGCTTGCTTAATATTCAGGCTAAGTTGATGGTAAATTATATAAGAACACAAATACTATTAAATCTTCCAATATATAATTTAACTTTTTTTTTTATGGTTGTCTTTAAGTCCTGCTATGTCAAGTAAGTTAATGGCAAAACATCAAAACTAATTTCCTTGAGATCACCGAGTAACCACCTTTTGCTAATTTGGAGCTCTGAGGTTCTGTTAGAACTTGAAATCACGATGGTCAGCATCAGATTGCAAGTGGCATCCCAAAGGGCTCGGAATTAATCTGTTGAGTCAGCCAAGCTACCAAAGCAATCACGGCTGAACATGCAGAAGTCCTGCAAACCGTGGCATCCCTGATAAATATTGCAACAGTCAACTTTTGCTTGTGCAAAAGCTGAATTTAAAATGTTAATGCTCTAAATGCCATGTCACTAACTGTTTTTGGAGAGAAGTCTCCCCAGATATAGCCTTCTCTCAAATTTTGAAAGAATGTGCTAATATCCTCACAGCCATAGTCATACTCCAGTTCCTTCCTCCGCTGCTCTTTGTTTCGTTCCTGCCTTCTGAAGTCTGAAATACTCACATTTCTAAAATGAGTTGTAATGAGTCCAAAGAGAAAAGTTTGACTTTTGTTTTCTTCAAATCCTTAGAGATATGTACCTAAATCCTTTCCCCAATTCTATCAGACTACATTATTTCCCTCCAGACAGATTGTACAGTCCACCTCTAAGGTGCTGTGGTTATTGCTGAGACAGGCCAGTTCAGATGAGTACAATCTGGTTTCCAAGGGCTGGTGTTCAGAGCCAGCTGTTGATTGCGCTCCTGGCAAGGACAAGAGTCTGCCAAATTTTGTGTTCGTGCTAGGAAGCGAAGGTCCCCTTATTTCCTACCAAGACCCTTTGTAAGGGTAAGACCAGTTGCCTGTTAATGCTCTCCCCAGCAGGGCAGAAGCAGAGGAGGGGAGTGCAGTGTTGGCTCCACTCGCTGGGGAGAACAGCAGAGCCAAGACTGCGGAGGTGGGAGCTGGTAAATCCTTGCTGGTTTAAGCCAACAGTAACTTTTTGCCTGGGAGCAGACAAAAACGGGAAGACTTAACTCAGTATCAGTGTTAGGGCATACACTGGTTACGTCTGTAATGGGAATGTAGAAACTAACTCTAAAAATTGGAATATGTATACTTTAGGGCTAATTCAAATGAAATCCCAATTCGGGAAGCTCTCATTCCACACACCACAGGCTCTAGCTGGGTTTTGCCACACGCTACCAAATTGTCTCCACTTCTGAAGTCATCGTGCCAAGAAAGGAAACAGCATAGTAGTACCCATTGTACGGGTCCACTGCTTTCATTCAGTTCCTGTGGATTCAATAGCAGAATTAATTGCAAAATAAAATGCATGTAATTGGATTAATTAACAGTACATTTCAAGGTCCTAAAATGCAGAGTTAGCTGCAGGGTAAATGCACAAGGCAGGTTTTTCCTGCAAACAGAACAAGTGCTATTTTTGGAGCTGTATCTGTATCTCATCGAGGTGTGCCTTCCTTAAAAAGCTGCTAGGGTAAGAAATGGGACTTTGAAGGGGGAAGATAAATACTATGTAATTAGGGCTGCAGGACAAGAAAAGGATTATTCTTAAATATAAAATCATTTGAGTGAAGTTGCTTGAAAAATAATTATACCTGAAATTGCTTGCATGGGGTCTAATATTTTCTTTACAAGGACTTACAAGACTCCTTGAATATTTATGGGCCTGGAACATAAGACTGGATGAAATTTAAAACATAAATTCAATTGCAATTTATTGTGATGAAATTCCCTAGCAGTTGTTGCCCCGACCTTTAAGCCTTAATAGACAGGCTTCATGTTGCAGAACACAAGCCCATGTGATAAATGATATCAAAGCTGAATGCCCTTGATTGATGAACGCTGCCTCGTTGGATGACTGCAAAACAGTCCTGAGGGCTGATCTCACCACTATTTTGGTTGTTTTCTTTTTTTTTTGTAATGCATATATTGCAGAAGGGTTGTTTGTGCTTCTGGTATGGTTATCACATGCAAATGAGCATGCTGTTTCCCAGATGCAGATTTCATATTTATAGATTAAATACAGCCTGAAAAATCATATGTTAATTACATTCTGAGGGTGTAGGAGAATTTCTCACTTCAACATGTTTCATTTTGCTGGAAATAGTACAAATTCCAGATCAATGTATTTAGTTGCTTGAAGCTTGGTAATAAATATATCGCGCTTTAGAAAAAGCTTTTGAATCATTACTATTACTAATCATTTACCATTAGCTCAATGCTTAGACTTCTATCCCACATTATGTATTTGTTTATTGGTTTTTAATAATCTGTATTTCTCAGAAGACAACCGATACTATAGGATGGGGGGTGGGAGGAGGGCTAAGGATCAAAGCCAAACAAGCAGACTATCAGAGATACGCTGCAGAGGAAGAGCTGTGAGAAGAGGTTTTGAGAAGAACAGGACTCCCTGCAGTCAGCTCAGTTAGCTATAAATAGTCCTTTTTTTTTTTCTATTGCCTATAAAGGTCCCATACCACATACATCACGCTGAAAATCCGTGTTCTAGGGGTCCCTCCTTTAGTATCTACTTTGCTGTGGCCAAAAGAGACACTGCAATCCCAGGCGAGGCCTCACTACACCCTGGTAACGGAGCTGTCCAAAGAAATATGCCTCCTCCTGAGGCAGCAGGGAAAACCCAACAGGCTGATTCAGTTGCAGGTTTAGAAACTCTTCAGTGGTAGATGTTGGCTGGTGGCTTTTAAACTGAGAACTAGCGCAGATGTACTTACACCCCAGCATGTCAAAGGACACACCAGAAATATTTAGAAATGTGCTCAAAGGGGAATGTAGCAATTCTCGTGTTTGAAATCAGGCCAGTTTTGCCTTTGGGGATTGTGTTATTGAAGGCAATGCTGAGCAGAAGCCCATTACAATAAAAGGGCGGGAAAGTTTTGGAGAAGTCAATATACGACATTCAAATTACTTTCTTGTTTACTGTCCCAACAGTTGCAAAACATCAAAAATAAAGAGGAAAGCTTAAAATACACAGTGAACTTCATTATTACAAAGAAAAGTCTGATACAATAACCATTCAAATCAATAGAAAATTTCTCACTGGTTCTCATGGGGGCAGGATCCAGCCTATACAAAGCAAACAGAGTTTCCCAACAACAAGTAGTTAAAAATATGACCCTCTTTTTTTCTATAAATGTAAGTCCTTTGATGACCAATTATGGATCCAAAGATATGTCCATAACCACTGGGCTGGCAGGAATGATTAGTATGGGCTTCAAGCACAGATAAGGCTCACTTTAAAATAGCTTGCTGTAGTATATTACAATATATCCTGAAAGCCACAAATGAGAACAAACAGTACCAAAATATGTAGTAAATTGAAAATACCTTTCCCCCACCCCTTCACCCCTTTTTAAAGCTCTCATAAATCTTTTAGTAAATAAGTAAAACACAGAGGTACCAAAGAAACTGGCAAACTAAGAGGTAGTTTATGTCACAAATCATCTCTGTCTGCAAGCACGTCTTGCTGCTGCAGGCAGCACTGTGCAGTTCTGGAACCTGAAGCCATGTACGGCTGTCAGGTGCTGTGTCAACCTTCCTGCTCTAGTCCCAGGACCCCAGAGAAAATGCTGACATAGGACTGTTTGGTCATATCAGCTTATCTGAAAGCAATTCAGGTACTTAGAGGGCAGTACAAAACATGCCCTATACTCCTCACTTTCCCCAAGCATCAACATTCCGTTTGCTTTTTGGCCCCCTGATCATTATGCAGTCAATAGACATGTTGATCTTTCAGTCTTATGAAAGATCTTTCATCTTAATAATTTTATACTTGGTATATATAACTAATCTTGGCTTTATGAACATGTATGTGCATGTCACATGTACCTGAATACTTTCAGATTGGTATAATCGGAAAGAAAACTGCTACTGCAGCTTGGTTAGGATGCAACATGATCAGAACATTTGATGTAAGCTCTATGCGGTGGAGTGCTCCACTGTGTACAAGAAATCACCCTCTCTTTGAGGCCTTACAACAACAAAAATCTTGTGTCTGCTCAAGGAGTATATTTCTCCTATGTGATCTTATGAAATGATACTGGTCTGTGATGAATTGGTACGCTAGAGACAGTGTGCTGAATTAGATAAATTTGATAGTTTGAAGTAGCAAGCAACTCCTGTGATGTTGGTATGTTTGAATAGAATAATAATGCATGTCTTACTATCTCTTCTAAAAAGAAACCAAGAGAAACCCAAATCTAATTACATATTCTCATTAAAGTGCTCTACACAAACTGCTGGGTATCAGCTCTAGTCTTGCAGTTCACTGGAGTCTTAGGACAAGATTCTGATAGGCTTTTCTTTCACTTTCCCATGAATGATGTTTCTTCACGTAGTCTTTGGCCCTTGTTACAATTTCTCTTTCCATAATGGGGTCATTCATCAAACTCTTGGACAGCACAACAAACTCCTAAAAAAGATAAAGAAAATAGTAAATTTAAGGTTCCTTGAAGTTCTAATGATACTGAAATAGCTTGTACCCGTATCTTGATTTCAGTAAAGCACTTCAACTGTGAGCCAATATATGAAGCTGTTCAAAGTCATTTTTCAAGGTCAAGTACCACAGTTTATTTATAAACAATGATCAATAAATAATTATTTTATTTATATATTATTTTATGCAGCCCACCAACTAAGACATTTAAAATCAAAGACAATTCCAAGACTGTTAGGGCAAATACGGGCAACAAATTTAATGACACAAAAATTGTTTGCCTACCCAAGTGTTAGAAAACCAGGCTGGGTATAAATTAAATAATTCACCTGGTTTCCTGCATGGAGGACAGCTGGCATCAGATTGTTTGATCTCAGCTCAGCTAAACATATCTCATTGCTACTGTGACATTTTTAGTTAATTTTATGGTAAGACTGAAAAACTTACTACATAAATACAGTCACAGTATAAAGATAAGAGCAGGCATGCAGCAACAAGCTCTTCCGGAATAGTTGCATCTGGGCAGTTACAGATACAGCAGTGTTAGCTCAACAAGCTCTGCAAAAAAGTCATATATGAATTTCCTTTAACTTTACTGGGCAAATACTAGACCTTGCAGATTACAACTATTCCTTTTCCTGCTCCTCTGCCACTCTAATTTAGTTCTAGGGAAGAGAAATTGTGAACTTCAAACATCTGAAAGGAGATTTGATGTCTGAACTAATCTATTCTGAGCAGCTGGTCTTAATTTTCTATCAAGAGACAACTTCCAATACTTCAGCTTGATTACAAACGTACTCAGATCTTTGCAAAACAGTGTCTTGGTTCAGCTCAGAAAAGCGGATAGCTATTGTGTCAATGGAAAATTAAGATAATACATTACTACACAATTGGTAGTAAAGATCAGTGCATAGGGACATGGGGAGCAAAAAGGATGGCAGAAGGAGATATATTATTTACACCATCTGTCAGCTATGAAAGGAAGTATCACAAATAAGACCAGAGTTCATATCAACACTAGGTTAACTAGCAAACTATACTTGAAAACCGAAGTACACAGTGTATATAAATACATATACAGATATAAAATCTTTGGTTACCACAGAATCAATGTTGCTGTTGTAATGCAAGTGATGGCTATGCATAATACATAACTATAACGTGACCCCTGGGAAACACTGATATGTGAAATCACATTGAACGTGTTATAATCTCACTGACAAGACGAACTATCAATACATGCATCGCTGCCATGAAATTTAAATAGTCGGAGATGCACATCAATTCTGTTGGAAAGGTTTGTAACTAGATAATAGAATAAGATAATTTTCATACATGCATATTAACGATAACCTCTTATTTTACATAAAATCAGTACTGCTTGTAATCTTTGCTCTGCCCCCACAGCACTGAAAAAGTGGCCTCTGGAATAGCCATGAGGGCCACATAGTTCGCATCCAGCTCGCTTTCCATCCACAGCTACCTTTCAGGTATGTGTTAATTTATCCAGCGTATTCAGCTCCTTACTCGGGACCCATGTGGTCTGAAGAGGGTGTTTTCTGACTGCTTGTGAGACTGTCCCTAAAGAAGACAGGTGAGTCTGGTCTAGAGAGTACCCTGAGGCCGCGTCTATCAGACACTGCCGATACAGCCAATGACTCCAACTTTAGAGACGTGCTCTTTTCCTTCCTCCGTATCTGCCAAGAATACAGAACAGGGAAGGTGGGAAAGTTTTACATGACTTATGCTGGCTTCATCCAATTGCCTGTATAATCACAGTAATAAATACTGTTCACACTGAACTACATTCCAACTTTAATTTTATGCTCCTGTGGAGGATTTTATTTAAAGTAATGTTTAAAAATAATTTATGTAAATTACCTAAGAACAGAAGCAGCAATGTAACATTTCTTGACAGGTTGTCCTATTAGCATTCTTTTAAAATGTGGATATAGAGGACAAAAACTTGGAAACATGTAAATGATAGACGAAATTATATCCTTATTCACAGTTACAATACTTAATGCTGGGGATAATTTCAGGAAAATGCCAAACTGAGTCCGAAGCATAGAAGTTGAGAAACTGCAGGAGGGAGAAATGGCAAATAGAAAAATACCAGGAGATGGAGAACAAGGACTTCCCAGCTTTATACCTACTTCTTCTACTAATCAAATGTGACCACCTACAAGTCACTTGCAATCTGACTGGAACCCAATAGGAAGATTCACTATGACTTATCTGGGTTTTGCCTCATACTCTTCGAGCAGCTGGCTTAGCTTGTTTTCAGTTTTGGGCGTTCAGCTTTAGATAGCAATAACTTCATTTTTCAGGTGCCTCCCTTAACTCCAACTGACTTGCATTTCAGTTGTAGTTTTGTGGTAAGTCTGAAGCATGGGCTCCCACTTGCAGAATGGAGACATTCAGAACTCGGAGCTCTTTCAGAAAATCGAGCATTTAATTTTTCTTTTCTAGAAGCCCATGATATACAAACTACTTACGGTGTGGTAACATGTCTCTTTATCAGCTGTTATGCTGTAAGTATTTGTGCAAGTGATATTTGCACAAATATTTGTGCACTTTCATATTTTGTTGCAGATGTGAAGTAAGCTTCACTTTTGGTGAAAGAGGAGCAAAATTCACAAATTACTTTTCAATTATCAAACATAAGGTTATGCACTTTAGCAGCCAAAATGAAGGAGGTGATATGCTAACTTACTACTTTGGGGGACACCCGTATTTCTAAAAAGCCTTTTGTTCACATACAGAAATGCATATAATTATTATGTATGTGACAGAAAAACATAGTGTAAAAGTTGAACCTCAGTAGTTAGCCACAACCCAGAAAAAACAGGGCAGAAGATCATCTTACGTACATCCAGAACTGATATTACACGTGCCCTTTTTATGAGTAGTACTTCACTTCAAACACGGGCATTTTTTTCAACAGCAACATCCAGAATACATTTTTCTCCTGGTAAATTGACCAATCATCTTTAAAGAAAATGTCAGCTTCTCCATATAGTACCTAAAAGAAATTCTGTATAAAATTTTGCAGAGACCCAGAAATACAGGTATCTGGGAGATAAAGCTAGAAAATGAGTGCACTGAGTAAAAAGAATGAATATTCCTTCAATTACCACGAGAACTACACCGGTGCCGCAGCTCACGCATAATGAAAATAGGATGCATGGTTAATATATTATTTATATAATGAAAGTAAGTCTGCAATTAAACCATTTCATACCAGCTTCAGCAGATAAAAGAACATGATTCTTAAACAACAGAGAATCACCCCAGGGAAGGCAAACGCCAGATGTAAATTCAGAATAGCGACAGATCTACCTAGTGGCAGGCAAAGCTCAGAAGTTAGCTGGCACATCTGTGTACTTCACAGGGCAATGGGCCAGTATTTCTAGGGGAGTATAAACAGTGATTGCTGGCACTGCCAAAAATTGCAAATTAGTCTATTCAGTGTGAAGGTTCAACGGTCTAAAAACTTCAGCTATATTCTGGCTTGAAGCCCTGGTAGAAATGGCATTGACCCATGTTTGGCAGAGGAGACCAATGTACCTTCAATGTATTGCTGCCTGTCCTCAGCTGAGCTGTGTTTCCTTCTTACCACTTCAAAAGTTGTCTTTGCTGACAGTAGTCTTTCCAGGTCCCGCTCTCCCTCAAACTGTGTTTATGCTTGGCCCCTCTCTTATTGGATTTGAAGTTTATTTACCTCCTGTTTAAAGCTCCTTCTGTGAGCTTTTACAGATGCTGAACATATAATTTTGAAACTTAGGATGCTGAATAACTCTTCGTGTCTTGCCCTTTAACATGGTTTTGCGTTAGTTATTGCCCAAAAGCCACTGGCTATTCTTATCTCTCACTTATTTTTCTATTTTAGGTCCCATTAACTCAGTGTCAAATATTGCATAAACTTGTAAATTCAAGTAGTAGCAGGATCAAACGATGACTTAAAAGTAATGTGCACAGATGATGTAGTATCAAGGACAAAACATTTCATAGCTTTTACTTCTACATTAACTGTTTCAATCTGAGTATTGTCTTCAGTGATTGGCACGGCTTTCGCTATTTCCAGTCATGAAGCCTCAGCCTATGTGCAAATGGTTAATAAGGACTACAGTTATGCACAAAATTTTCTACTTTTCTGTAAGCCACAAAAGCTCACTTTCAGCAAGAATAAAAGAAGAAAACCAATAGCATTCACAATTTAAAATGATTCTCATTGTGTAATGGTCAATTTATATCCCTCTAATCTAGCTTTCAAAAAATAAGATAGCCCACAGACCAGACACAATTGCTTATATCTAAGCTAACCTATTGTAAAGCTTTCCCTCCCCAGATCAGTAACAACTTGAAAATAAGCAATGCTTTCTACTCTTGACCTATGATACAGTCTGTATCTCACACAACTAAACTTAGCAACGAAAATTTGACATTTTCTTAAAAATCTTTGGTGGCCCAGATTCTTCAAGACAGAGATGGACTTTCCCAAGCACCTGAATACAATATTAATCTCTCTGTATGATTAAAAGCATTTTCCCTAACTAACCTGCTGCAATTGAGGTTAAAGCAGAAAATAGTTTACCAGACACATAAGATGTCAAAGTAATCAGAGTAACAAAAACCCAGAAAACTTCCTACCAGAATATATGTCTTCCCATCCCTGTTGTCAGACTGAATCTTCTAAGGCAGTACTCAAAGTGCCATGGACAGACTATTCCTTCTTCCAATAATAAAAATATGAGGAATACCTTGAAACTGTAAGTGTTCTAACTTATCACATTTCTTCAATCTAATATAACGCTCAACCTCTGATAGACTGTGTACAGTGGTTTAAAAACTGTATTCGATATGGTTTGGGGAGATAAGGAAACCAGTAAGTGGTTACTTTATCTTTGAAACCATGAGTGACGATGATTGGCGTTCTGAGCTCATCTCTGTAAGAAAGTTTTTCAACAACTCTGCAGTGGGATTAGAGTATTAGCCTGCAAACAAGTATTTTCCTGACCCATTTGCAAACTTTGATAGTTTATAGTTATTTGACACCAATGAAAGTATAAAAGGGCTCTTATTAAATGAGATGCAATTGCTGTTTTACAGAGAAAGCACGGATATTACTTTCCTTTCTAAGATAAGGTAACTGCACAAACATTAGTGATTCCAGTACAAATATCACCTAGGAGCATGATAACTAAGATGGTAATGCAAGTTACCATCTTCACTTAAAAGAGATTCTGTGTACTACTGAGAGAGAATAACGGCAAAAAGGGGTCAACGAGCAGCAGCAGAATAGGGGGGTTTCTGATCTTTGGCACAGCACATTGCAGAGAAGGGAGCTCAGACAGAAGGGGGTTATTTAAGGTATAAACTAAGATTATAGTGTTCTAGACATATTTCTAGACATATTTACAGCCTGTGACTCTAGTTCTGATATACAAGAAAGTCCTTAGCCATTTGTACAGTCACTGATGTCACTGGGACTACTTCTGTGCTTAAAACTGCACTTTCTTTTAAGTGAGGAAGTATATAGCATATTTTTAATTGATCTTGAATTCCAAATAAACACTTGGAATGTAGGATGCTTGGAGATCACAGAAGAGGCTTCTTACAAGGATGTATGATGAAGCTAATTGGGTTTGGTATGAATAATGTATTTGAATTCCAAGCCAAGTATAACCGGCATGTTGAAGGAAACAACAGAATGTATCAGAATTAGTATCAGAAGAGCCATCAGTCCGAGTGTTAAACATGATCATATATCCTTGAAGTTCTGAAGAAGCATATGGAAGTCAATGGGCTTTTTGCAGGGAATACATGTACAAATAATTCTACAAATAACTGTACATCTCAGCCTCCACTAGCCTGGAAGTACCCCATTTCCAAGGGATATTGCAAGAAGAGGGAATACTTCCGCAACAAAATAAATTCCAGAAGTTAACAAAGAAATTTTCTTGTAGAAACCATTGGAAACACTGAATATTCCAGAAAAAAAAAACAACAACCAAACCATGAGCTGCAAGAATTTTTCTATTTAAAAAGCCTCCAAAACTAACAGAGAGAACTCATCTTCCTGAAATACAACTTAATAGGATGCATTAATCACACATTCCACAAAGTAAATAAATATGATACATTTTCTACTTTGCAACGTTATCAAATGGACTATTCTGGTAAGTTTTTTTAATCTTGAGTTGGATAAAAACGTTAAGAGAATCTGTGTCTGAAAGTCATCTTCCACAACATATACGAATATGTAGCAGCAAAGCCATAATGCAGGAAAATATACTGAAATGAAAATTTCCAGCATTTAAATATGCGTAGTATTCCCTTTCTCCCTACTCTTGCTTATCTTCACAGAAACTCCATTTTACCACTTTGCTTAATTTTAGTCATTAGTTATTTTCTGACCGAGCAATATCTTGGACCTAATAATGCTTTATATTAACACTTACTGCTAGAAATTATAGATAAGGTATTATCTAAAACTTCAGGCTCATAGTTCTCTTTCGGTTAGCTACTGCTTGTCTAATATGAGTTCATACGTCAGTTAGTACTTGAAGGGAAATACGACATATGCATAGCCTCCCTTCCAGGGTTTGCCTATGGAACCTTCAAAACTAAAGTGCAACAAGTTGATGAGAACCGAGCCCCATTCAGATGGCAGGCTCTAAAGCAGCAGAGGCTAGAGAAACATTCAGCAAGGCTGACACCTAGTACAAGTTTAGTGAACTGCAAAGTGAATGTGACGACAGCAGAGATTCAAGAAAGGCAATCTAACACCTAGAGGTTCAGGAGAATCTGAGAAAAACTGCTGAGAGTCAAAGCCAAGTTTCCAAACAGACATAAGCATGTAATGGAAAATCAACCTAACTTTTGGAAGGAAAAGGTTTAACGATTTATTGTTTTCTTACCTGGGGATCTGAAAATAGCAGTCCTGTTTCCTTATGTTTTATTATTGCTGCATTCCCAGGAATGTTCCTTGCCAGCACTGGAATATCTAAATCCATTGCCTAGAGGAATATAGAGAAAGGAAACAACAGCTTATTAGGATTCAGGGGTTTTGAGACGTTAATGATGACAATTTTAAAATGAAAAGCAGAAACAACAAACCAAATTTCTTTCCCATCTCTCCAATTTCTTAGTTGAAAAACACCATGTCTAAGGTGATCTCCTACAGGGAAGTTCTCTGAAATAATTTGTTTTTAGAATCACAGAATCACAGAATGGTTTGGGTTGGAAGAGACCTTTGAAGGTCATCTAGTCCAATCCCCCAGCAATGAGCAGGGACATCTTCAACTAGATCAGGTTGCTCAGAGCCCCATCCAGCCTGACCTTGAATGTTTCCAGGGATGGCGCATCTACCACCTCTCTGGGCAACCTGTGCCAGTGTTTCACCACCCTCATTGTAACAAATTTCTTCCTTAGACCTAGTCTAAATCTATCCTCTTTTAGTTTAAAACCATTACCCCTTGTCCTATGTCCTATTTTTGTTAGTCTTGTAGCTTTGAAAATATTATCAGAAGCAATAATCCAGAAAATCAATGGAGAGCTGTTTCATCCTTTATTCTTTTCCACCTCAAAGTATGCCGTTTGTTTCCCATTGGAAGCTCCTGACATATGGTAGGCTTGAAGAGGATAAAATTAAGGTTCAGATCAAAGGTTGTCACTGTAACTCCTACTGTTATTGTGCATAAATAAGAACATTAGTTCATAGCACAAAAAGCCAGTCCTCCCCAAGAAAGTATCTGTTCTCCTGTTCCATTAAAAGACACTTTTCACAGATTTTCTACATTGTGCAGAACTGGAGAGAAGTGGGTAGTTCAATGACAGTGAAGGTGACCATGGAAATCACTTGGCTCCTTCTCCTCAGTTCTGATTCCTACTGGTCATATAGGACTCTGGAAGGAGTTTTTCTTTTGACAGCATCTGTTTCGATAGCCTATCTCGGACTTTGAGCTTTCGGGGAATGCAGGGAAGTATGCGGTGATGCAGCTTCTGACCGAACTAAACCAAGAAGGGGAGAGAAAAGGTTATACTTTCAGAACACATTATGCTTTCAAAATGTATTATCTACAAAGCTACTGGTATGGGACTCCTCAGAGACCAAGGAATGCATCTGAAGAAGTAGGATTTGATTCCACATAAATTATGGGCTGGTTGCTTGGTGTATTTATTAATTTATTTGTATGTTTATCTATGTGTGCATATATGTATACACATAAAAAAAGAAAAGGAAGTGTGGGGTCTCAACATCATAGCATTTCAGGTTGCCTGCAGAATCAGGAGCAGAGACACAGCGCAGCATCTGTTCAAAACTAGTAAACCACTTCCAAGAGACCTACCACCTGGCAACTTTTAAAAATACAGCTTAGATTTTGAAGTAACTTGTGTGCAAACCCTGGCCACTCAGCTCTGTTACTCATGCATATCCTGATCTGAAACTTTAATTACTATTGATGAATTTGGAAGTCTTAAGATGCACTGACTGTAAAACCAGAAAAACTCATATCGTACAATTATCACAGTGTCAAACGAGAAAGAAATTCACTCCCCCAAATCTTCAATCTGTTTCATACTGATTCCCTGTCACTTCAGAGTGAATGCATTTTTAATTACTGTCATTACATTCCCGGATGGAGAGCAATTTTGCTTCAGTCTACATAGCAAGAAAACAAAACTCCAAGGAGAAAACCATGCTTTTTTATAGTTTGGACAAAACTGAAGACAAAAATACCCTGGCTGATAATGTACAGAACCAATTATGTTTTGAACAGTGAGGGACTGCTGTGACTTAGCAACATGTCTTAATAGCTTAAAATATCTAAGAGAAACACTGTTTAAATCACCACTGCAGATGAATTTACTCTGGACAAATAAATTCTATAGTCCTTCTGGCATGAACATCTGCTTTGCAGCAGTTAGCTCTAAAAATAATAATAACCCTTAATGAAATAACCTGTTCTACAGTTTGTTCAGAAACTACTGGATCAGCTGGAGGTAATTCAGACAAATAGATTAACGAACTGAACACAAACCAGAGTAAATAAATGAGAAATATAAAAACCACAGACCAGATTTCTGAATTTATCTAAGCGTCTAAAGTTGTTGAGATACAGCTTTTTTTAAAATAAAAAAAGAGTAATTTTGGTGAGAGGAAATACAGGTTTTGGTCATCCACAAATTATTTTGTCATTTGCTCTGACTTCGCTGTTAAAAAAAAAAAAAAATCTGTTTTCCAAAGGTAGTTTTACAAAATCATATGATGATAGTATCTACTTATCAGTACAGCAAAGTTCATAGAACTTCAAAGTTCACCCAGGAAATGAGAGATACTGGTGCCCCACTCTGCCTGACAGGTTTTGAACCCGCAGGTCGAGGAAGTTGCTTTTGGCTCTAATTACCAACCACAGACCTAACACGGGGGTTCCACAGAGGCACCAACATCTGAAAGAGACAGAATTTCTGATTCAGCAATTTTTCAGCCCTTCCTATTGACAGGCTTAAAAGCCCTTGTGTTCAGTCTGCTGGCTGTTGATCTCGTTCAAACACGTTCAATGAGCAGGGAATGAAGATATTTTACTTGAACTTCTGAACTGAAAATCAAGAGTTTGATAGTGGCAGTGAAGTGTGTCAGCGTTCATCGTCACCTGCCTAAGGCCCTCTCCTCACCTCTCTGTACTTCTCCTTTTAAAAAACAAAACTGTAACAGTATTTCAGGTCTGGCTACTTTCCAAACAAGTCCATTCAAGGGAAAGAGCACCATTAAAAAAAAGAAAGAAAGAATGAAAAAAAAACCCACACAAAACACAGCACAACCAGCCCAGGACTGATGGTTGGAAGTGCCGCTATCCCCAGTTACCTGCGAGACAGAGAAGTTTGGATTCGAGCATGTCATGCGGTGAATAGTGGACACTGTCCGTTGGGCTGCACATCGATAGTGATCATCAAATACGTGAGTGTCCTGTGGCCGTTCAGTGTTGGGCTGTACCTGGTGTGTGTGTGATTGCTCAGGCCGGCACAGTATTGCTGTCCTGCAGTTCAGATTGAACTGCATACCAATGAATTATAGCTACTGAAAGACAGAGCAGATGGCCAAATACATAAGATAAGGGGCTGGCTTTATACCAGCTAGCCTTAAACAAATGGATTGGGCTGTAAATAATTACTGCATGAAGTGGCTTAGAATTTAATTTAGATACTTAGTCTATTTTTAAGCAGTAAAAAAAATCATTTGTATTGTTGAAAATATGTATAATTTACTGACCTAGGTTCCACAAATAATAGCATAAAATAACATTTTAGTCCATTGGCCATCTGTTTTGTTACATTACTCTGACTGCAAATGTGTTTTAATGCTATTTCAGAAGGATGCAGGGTGTAAATTTCAGCTTTGGAAGCATGTTACATAATAAGCATTTCTAACCAGCAGTACAAGGCTTATAGAGTAAATACAGGTTTTATTTACTATTTTGTCTTCTGGATTGTCCCTCATTTTCTTCCTCCTAGCCTGTGCATGTTTTCGTTGGCCCCTCTTCAATTTTACTGCTTGACAACATCCGTTTATTTTTATTTTTTTATTTTTATACTTTGCTATGGCTTATATTCCAAACTACTAGGCCTGTACTTCATGTTGTCTGAGACTGGATTTTGCCCTACAGCAGAATAGAATCTGGCCGTCTTCCTTTTCTATGATGATTTTTTTTTAATTGGCTTTTTTTGGTAAAAGCATAACAATCTAATGATTTTTACAACAGTTGGAATACTCTTAAGAGCACAGAAGTACTCTGAAGAAATGGTACTGGAGTCAAACCCTTTTTCTTACAACTACATAGAGAACATATAAAATTTTCCAGTAGTAGTGCCTCTTTCACCATCACATGCCCAGGAACATGCAGAACTCCTGAGTTTTCTGAGGAAGAGATGTATTTCAAACGCTTGCTATAATGCTTGTTTTCTCTTCTTCAAATGCCAAACAAAAAAAGAGATCGGTTAAGCAAAATCTCTGAGATATCTGTACTAGATGACAAAGTAATTAGTTATGGTTTCTAGCTCTTTCATACCTTAAAGCAAGTTGAAATAGATATGATTATATATTTATCTCATTTATCTATTATATATTTATCTTATACTAAAATACTGTTTACGGATTCATGACCTTGTTAAATTTTGAACTTTCAAGAGAATGAAAGTTGCATTTCCAAATTCAAGCAAGATGTTATCTCCAGCCTAGGACCAAAAGGTTTTTAGACATAGTTTTCTGCCTTATTAATTTAACAAGATCCTAACAGATGGCCCTTCCTACTGCTGGCCATCTCAAGCAGGGACTTGACTTTATTAGATTGACACTTCCTGAGAGAGAGAGATTTTTACAGTAGGATATTTTATAAGCATGTCATCAAATCCCACTGTACAACTGTCTAGTAAACAGACACAGAATACCAAACCCCTTATAACTTTAGAAGAAGAATTCAAACAGGTCTGAGGTATTAAAAAGGGCAAGCTTCAGACAGTTTCTCAAGAGATAACTAAAGACCTAATTCTGCTTGTAGAAAATCCTGACTCAGCTGGGACCAGAGCTGTTGTCTCACAACACCTGTGCCCTGTCTATTGGACTTTCCTTCCTATAATGCAAGATTTCAGTTTGCACCTCTAATTGGTAACTCATTTGCTTGTAACCAATATGCACCTGAACTAGCATGCGCAGGCTTCTGAAAGCATGTCAGCTCTTTTTATCCCTGTTACATGACTTCCATGATAAACTCCAAGTTATGAGTTATCAGTTCAAAGATCAGGCTGTTCTTCCTCCACTATTCAACAACAAGGCAATATAGGACTGAGGCTGGTGGAAAGACGTGGGTTACACCTATGGTTATAGATTTTCCAGGAGGAAATATTCCACCTCAGAATATTTGAAATTGCATTTTATCTTCAACACGTGATTATGCATGATCACAAAACAAACCTGACTATTAGGTTTGACATTATTCCACCAATGTAATAATAGAAGAAAGGAGAGCAGGATATTTTTCTCTTCTTTTTATGAAAAACTTACCATGTGCAAGGAAATAGCTAACAGCCTACTATAGGTCAAATCTTGCACTTAGAAGAGAGAATTTAATTTTTGCACTATGGTCAATTGCCAGTTTATTTTAGCATGTTTAGCTGTTAAACTCAGATTAAGACTTAAAGGTAGATTAGATGTTGATTAACTTTGTTTTTAGTAAAGGTAGTGTCTTCAGTAGAATTAAACGTAATCATAAGACTAGCCTAGGACATGATATGCACAGTTACATGTAAGATAAAAAAGTAATACTAACTAATCTACTATATATGCATAAAAATACATATATATAAAAATAAATTCAACATGAAAAATTAAAATTAATACTTCTTGATGATTCATCCTAATATAATCTTTTCTGATGTGAGAAAAACATCAAAATGGAGGAAGCTAACGTTGCAAGTGTATATAAAGGCATCCTGCATAGAATGCTCTTTTGCCAGAATAGTCTTATAATTCTTAGAGAAAGAAGAGAAATATAACAGGAAGTATTTACAATTCTGTTCGTGTAGTAATTTTCAGTGAGAAGAACAGTTGTTGTAGGGGGTTCTTTTTTTTTTTTTTTGACAGGCTTGGGTATGAATTGGGAATAAATTACTCAACATAACTGTGTATGGAAACTTAAAGGAACAGCTTTGCATTAGTGGTGGTATTTGACTATTTAATATCCCTGATAGGATAATCAAATAGTTCAGCCACATAGAGAAGAGCTCAAATAAAAACCTTCCTTGTTGATTTAGTCTTATCAGACTCAAAATTTGTCAGAATTGCAATTTCAAAAGAGAAGAGCAAAAATCAGTAATTCCTGAAGCAGGCTCAACATTACTTCTGAAGTAAACTGGCATTATCTTTTTGCTTTGAGTTACCACGTATTTGTTAAGACACAGAACTTACAAGATTGCTTCCTCTCTTCATAAAAGCTAGGCAAAGTGCCTTTTAACTGCTCAAAGCTGATGGGAAAATTTTGGGGGAAACTATACCAATTGTCCCGTCAGTCCTGAGTTTGCGTAACAATTTGTATCAGGGCAAGCACACTTCCACTTCTGTTGCAGATGCTGTATCTCTTCACAGTCTTTCTGGTTAGCTTTTCCCCTCCCCTTTTTCCTTCCTTTCTAGCTCACTGACACTCTCAGGAAATAAATCAGATGATTGTTTTTTGGTCAACTGTTATGTGAGTAGTCCTGAAGGGAACACGTAACTGGTGAGGAGGAGGCGACAGTTACTTAACTTTTATTTCTCTGAGTCACTGGCTTAGTTGTGGCTGTGTACTGTGTTGGTACACTCCATTTCATCTCAACTACCGAACATACAAAATTTGTCTAGCCTGCCACACTGATAACTTGGAAATGTCACAGTCTGTAGTAATTGTTGTTTATAGAGTATTGTTGCTGTGAAACAGCATCTGCTTCCACCTCTGAGCATTGGCATTTTAGAAAGGAAATACACATTTGCTATCTTACCATCACCTAACTTTCATAATTCTTACAATGCTCCCTTAGTTCTTACTTATGAAGGAATTTCAGATGTGTGGAAGAAAAGCATGCTGAAAATGCAACATGTGATTACCCATTAGAAACAGGAGATTCATTAATACAAATTATGTAGTAGTTTCTGTGATCTTCTGAGGTCATCACGAACCAACATTCAGCAGTCACCAAAAAAAATGGAATAGTAAAAGGCATCTGCCCAAAGAACTTCCACTTTAAATACATTTATTTTTTTCCTAGAGAGCATCTGATACTAACCAGTGCCCTACTTTGACAGGTATGAAATAAACCTGGTTATTAACTTTCAATAGTGATGGCAAAAAATTAACCGAGCACGTCATTCATTCATTAATCATTTCAGAATTAAATAACCAAATACAGCTCTTAGATTGCTGTTTGAAAGGATGTAAAAATAAATGAAAGTCTATTCTAGCAACATTATAGGGAAGTGGATGTTGAATCAAGAATAGTGACAACCCCAGTAAATCAAAATGATTCTTATATCTCAGGTCTGTATTGTTAACTTAAGAGGATTGATAAAATTACATTCTGTCCTTTAAAAAATAAATAGACAAAGTAAAAACTTGTCAGTTCAAAGGAAGAAAACCTTAATTACTAACACTTGCAAAAAGAAATATTTTAGTTTTGTCTTCACTAGCTTTGAAACATGGACATAAAATGTTGACACACATTTCCAGTGATAAAAGGCGATTTCAGATTCACTGTAACCTCACTGAAAAACCTTACCGCTAAGATGCAATTACCTCCAGAATTGCAGCAGACATCCCCTCTGAAATGGAGCTGTTCACCACAGCAAAGCACCTTTTCATAGCAGCATGAAGATCATCTTGTGGCATCTCCTGTAATAAATGTACTCCAGGTGCCCTAGAAATAAAATGCACACAAGTAGGACACCTCCTAAGAACGTGCTCTAACAATTCTTCCTAAAACTTAGGGCAATGATGGAAGGTGGTCAGAGCAATTCAGGCATAGTTCTGACGCTAACAATCATTCGCCTATGGGCAAGCCACTTTACCATGTTTTCATTCGCTTTCTATCTGTAAATGCGGTTATAAACTCAGTACAGTATACATTGCTATATGCCATTTCATTGTCTGTTGTTCTGAAGTTTTATAGTTGATCACTTAACATCGTGCTCTGTTAACCACAATCAGTCTCATAAATGAAGGAGCTGAGTTCAATGGATAGGGGTGCAATGTTCCCTTAAAAAATTTGCGTAATACAGGGAGGATGCATGCAGAGATTTATGAAAAACACACAGTTTAAATACTTAGGGAAATGGAGCGCGATCATCAGAATGGTCAACTGCAGGAGATGCTGACTTTTCAGCTGCTGGCTTTTGAGGATGGAATGTGGTTCTGAAAGATCTCTTCTGCTTCCTCTTTTATTATAAGCACTCTTCTGTTCTGAAGGGTTACATTTCTACTGTCCTCATCTTCCTCAGATTAATGAAGGTCAATCAAATCAAGGGTGATGGGTGGAAAAATAGGGTAATTAGGTGCTCAGTCTCAGATGAAGTGAATGAGATCTTTAAGACTGGTGATCATTTTTGAAAAGCCAGCATCTCCTCCACTTGATGAGCCTGCTCCTGCCTCTTTAACCTCAACAGGAGATCACTAAGCCAGACGGAAACACAAGTGCATTTGTCATTAAGACCAGCTCCCTGTCAACTAGACTTTGTTAAACATTGCTTTTCTGATTGTGCAGTAACATCCAGCTTCTGTAGAGATAAATAACTATATCAATTGGAGTATAAATGCATGATGACAGGAGTCATGTTCCCCATGAATAACCTGATAGAAAACAAAAAACATTATCTCTTGCTCCAAAAATGGAATTGCAAACCACATATTTTATGCAGATTTTATTATCAGATATTATCAATCAGAGATAATATGGTGATTCTGTTCAAGTCAGACAATTCTAGGTTCTGCAGACACCCCAAAAAATCTCGTTTCTCTACATTTATATCCTTCAACCAGGCATATAAACTAGGGACAGAAAAAAGCTATACAGGGTTATCTGGTCCATCTACTCTTTTACCAACCAACAGCAAGCATGCAAAATCTTGCAGAAGCCAGGATGAAAGAAAGCATTAAAAGATCCAAAAGAATAATAAATATAAATCACACTAAATCGGATGTGATTTAACACAAAACATGAAGAGATCTATTGGTTATTCTAAAATTTAAGATGTGTAGAATACCTAGTCTGAGAATGTTACATGCCAAACAATCAGTACACATTTATTAGTCATATAGAGAGTTGTGCATGTATGTTCGTTTGTATTTACAAAAGAGCATTTACACACATGATTTAAAAAGCTAGTCAGCCAACTGCTTTCACTTGGAGCAGATAAAAGGCTTAACATTAACTTCTTACCTTTTAACTTTTTCCGTAACTTCACTTGTAAAAAGTGGATCAACCTAGAAATGAATATACATACTTACATGGCGCTACTTTAGCACTATAGCATATGTTCGAAATACTCCGAAAAGAAAAATAAATTTTAGCATATTTTTTACTAAAATATTTAAATGCATGAATATGCTGAGCTTTAAAATCATACCACAGATCTGTAACTTGGTAGTTACATTTGACTCTTCAGACACACACTCTCGTGAGTGACCGACACTTAGAATATCCAGCTAGGACGGTGAGTGCACAGTATAGCAGAGTGTGAATTGACTGCTCCACTCTAAACCTTCAGGTGACTACTCTAATGCAGCTTTGGGCTACTGTCAGAAGGGGAGGTTCCATTTCTTCCCCCCTGACATCCCTCTGGCTGCAGGTTCTAATTAGAGCTAGATCTAGTTAACATGAATGACTGTTTTCAGCTGACTCTGCTAAGGCTAACATGATTCAAATGACCGATTTGACAACTTGCTCTCTAAGAGGGGAACAATGCGCTGACGTGCCAAGCAATTGTCCGTCCCTTTATGTATGGAGTAACCAACGTGAGGAAGGAAAGTTCACAAGCAATCCGCATGTAAACTGAGATATCAGAGATAGATGTTATGCATGGACAGAAACATTTGTTTGAAAACTAATAAACACAAAATTCTAAAATATAGTCTAACATGAAGGCATGCTTGAGTTATTAAAAAGTTGTCTAAGCTGGGTAATTAACTCCAGCAGGTTTATTTACAAAGCTTAACTATGTCTGCTATTTTCATTTAACATGATTAAAAGAAATAAACAGAACTTGGAAATCCTTAACTAGACATGAAGAACAGAACTAGACTTTTTTTATTAAGGCTGACTGACTACATTACATTAATTTATGATAGCTTGCACAGCATGCAGCAGTTGTAAGTACTGGGAACAACATGGCTTTTTTTTTTAATGCATGTTAATATTTTGGTTTTGGGGTGGTTTTTTTCCACATTATGAGATAGAGAACACTCACAAGGCATTTTAGAAAACTCTTTTGGAAAAAAGTCAGAATTTATTTTGTAACTATGATTGTGCACTTTGAACACAAGATTAACTATTTCATGAAAACAGGGCTTCATAAATTAAAAGATTCAAGTGAATCACTCTTACACTAAGGAATGAATTCCTACTGAATGCAAGAAATAAACTGCATAACTGGCGTTGGACTAGATGGCCTTTAAAGGGCCCTTCCAACCCAAACTATTCTATGATTCTATGATAACTGCTTAAGAAAGTATTTTTGGTAATAGCAGGGGGGAAAATCAAGTGCCCTGTCGTGAAGCACTACCTGATCCTATTGACAGAGTATGATAAAGATCCATACACTAAACCACTATGCCATGTCACAGGTTCCTTGGATATTTCATACTGAACTTCACAATTCCTATTTCTACATAAATATCTTTTCAGCTTTTTCCCCAAAGTACTATTCTGATGCTGAGTTCCTCTCATGAGGAACTATACTCCGTTTCCATTAAAATCAATGGAGTACTTGCAAGTGATGTAATGAGCAGCGGGATATGGTCTTTTGCTCTTCTACCTTTAGAAGGATGAGAAAAACTACAGCCTGTGACTCACAAAATTTGTAAGATATTAATTTCTATCCCATCTACTTCTGTGGAAGCCAAGAAATTGCCATCTGCCTCATAAACAGAACAATCCGTTAAGCTGTATTCTTCTATTGGTAGCTATTCCAAGAAGCCTGGCCTGAATATGAGAATTCAGTTAAAATATTACTTTCAGGATGGGTGTAGCAATGACTTAGAGAAGTGATCCCCCTGAGCTACATTTAGGAACTTGAGGGGGCACAGTTATCTAACCACAAGCTCAATATAACAGAAATTAGATACAACATAAGCTGTTCAGTAAGTTGGAAATGCACTTAAAAGATGTGAATGCTTCCAAAGCCAACTGACTATGGCAGGATGCCTAGCAACTGAGCACAGTCTCAGAAAAAGCTACTGAAAAGAAAAGTAAGTTACTTCCACCCAAAATGTCTCCATGATCCAGTTCTTCCACAGGTAGAGTGTTTGTTGCCACATTTTTTTTTTTTACCTATCAACATAGGAGGCAAATACGATCATCAGTTACCTATCATGTTTTGTTAAAAAATCATCCATCCAGAGGAAGAGCCTTCAGAGAGCTGCACGTTTCATCAGTTTAGCAGAGATCAGAGGAAGGCAGCTTGCGTAGTATGGGTAGTTTCTACCAGAACAGATGAGATAAGATGACACATGGGAAGGGGAGTGGGCACATAGCAAGAAACCACACCTAAAGGACCAGATACGCTATTCAGGAAGTTCTACTCTGCTGACGGGCAAAGAAGCATCTGAGACATGTTTGACAGTGCAGAAAGTCACAGATCAAACGCTGCACAAAGATGAAGGTGCCTGTTAAGCACAGGGCCTACCATGATCAAAATCTAGGAAATCTTCTATAAACACATGATACTAAATTGCTGTCGTATAAAAATTAACTCAGACAGAAGCAATGGTCCGGAAACACTTCATTATAATGCTGCGATTACTGTGGCCCTCTAGACTTGGTAGGGAAAAACAGGTCTTAGTACATTTAAAGTTCTGTCAGAATACCACCCAGAGTACTCAAGAGTGAAAAGCTCTATCTGCACGCATATTCAATACGGATAGGAAGAATTTGCTCAATTGCTCAGGTTTGTGAGGTTTTGGCAGCATCACTGTGAAAGGAAGCAGCTTTATTCATGGCAGCAGGTGACCTCACATTGCAATTTTTAACCTGTCGACTGTTGAATAGGCTAGGAAGACTGAGCTCCCCCTACAACTGAAAACACAACTGTTGTCTGCAATGCCACACAATTTGCCTGCAGCAAATACACCAGAAATACAAGATCCTTCCGAACATATTAAACTCTGCCATTCTACTTCATCTTTTCCATATTCTAAATGCTTAAGGAAATTCAGTGTCTTCTGGCTTAACCTGTAGCTCTACTACTGCGATTTGGGACAATTAACAACTTGTAAAAAATACAGTTTTAATTCAGCTGAAACAATTTGGCAACTAGGATCAAATTAGCAAAACTTCAGGCCTAAAAACAAATATAGAACCTGTTTAAGAAATATTGGAACAGCTCATTTCAACATTTCTAACAAAAGTTTCATTTTCAGGGAGTTTTTCTTGAAGAACAAGCAAAGGTTTAGAAGAGTTGTCAGCTTAATGGTAGCTTTTAAAAAAAAATCTCACTGAGTAGGACACTTATTCAGGATGTAGCTGGCAGAATTTCATATTCCTCAGCAGGCTAAAGAATTTGAAATCGTATCTGTGACTCCTATCTGATGTTCCTAATTATTGTGCTCTAGGATATTCTGGAGCAGGTTATTAGACTTCCTCGTTGCTTAGTTTAGTTGTGTCAACAGCTGTTTCATTTTAGAACTAGCCCAGAAAACATACAGTAGGTAACAACCATCCATTATAAAGAGATGGGCTACCTGACCCGATAGGTCTCTCCATCTGTGGAGGCAGATATTCAACTAAAACTGCCTCAATAGGCATGGAAAGAAGTTGGACAGATGAAAAATAGCTGTCAATGAAAAACAGTATCATTACAAACCCAGCAATATTCTGTACTGTCTACAAGAACAGTTAAGAATTACGCAGAGAGTACAAAGTGGGCTTCAAGAGGTTACCCAATAACTGGATGCAAGTTTTGTGGCCTTTTTTCAAGTTTCATAAGCTTCTATTCTTGGAATACAGAGCTGCTGAAAATTAGCTATTGTTTCAAATTTTATTACAGAAATGAACAAAAGGAAAACCGGAAGAGGAAAAATGTTAAAAATTTTACATTATACAGGACCCAATCCTGCAACATTACTTACATTGCACCATTTGAGACAATCATGCATAGCAAATGTAAGGAAAAGGTTATAATCTTATGGAAGCAAAGCAGAAATGAGCGTGTGGGCCTTTTGTTCTTTATATTCTTAATTAATATAATCTTAATAGGCTTTTTAAAAATATTCACAATGAATATGACTTGCTTCACAGATAATGGCACTGATTTTAAGATTTTGTGGTTTGAGAAGTAACATGAATAGGAAAAGTACAGCTAAATACCAATAGAGCTGAGATTTATTTTCATCCTTTAGCTGAGATTTATTTTCATCCATATTTTAGTACTATGGGAGAAATATGTTTTTAAATGTTTTAAGGAGGTTCAGTCCTTGATCCCACCTATGCACTGCCACAGGGTTACTTCTGGTAGCTTGCTGTAAAGATGTTAGCCTATGAAAAAGTGAAGCAAATTTAAAAAGATGACTAAAATGTTTAAAATCCTCACTGGAGGCAGCGAGTGCATCTTTTGATTCTAAGGCACAGCTTCATTACACCTGCTCTAGATTTGCCTTCCACACCAGTTCACTTCCAAATCATTTTGTGTATTAGCATGGGAAAAAGCACAGATAAAATAAAAATGTAAAAACAGCTTTAAAAATAAAATTCTATGTCACAAAATCTACAAAGTACAAAACTGAATGAGAAAATAGAAAAATAGTTCTTATTTGCCTATTCAGTTTTTATTTATTTTCCTATAAAACAGACTGCCTGCAAATTTTCAGGTTCATGTGAAGATGAACCAGAGATGAGACTTACAGAGAGACACGAACACATTACCCAGATGAAACAGTGAAGCTTTTAGTACCCTTTCAGCATCAGCACGAGTTTGTTTCAGCTGCCTACTCTTACCTTTTCCACTGCTTAGATTAAGACTACGGGCTGCCTTTTGAAGACTTCTGCTGCTACAGATATACACGTTGCACAACGGATTTCTTTCTCAAAAGTCCTGCAATTAGTTTTGTTAGTTTAGCGTAAAGTATTTCCTTTGACATAGGCAACATACGAGAAGCAGAAGAAGCAGAACAGTCTCCCTGCAGCTCTACCTGGTCCCTGTGCAGGGCTGTGGGAAGCTGTGGGAATGAACTTCATTTTGCACAGAATTAGGAGAAGCACTTCGGTGCCTCAGAGGCATCTTTGCCCCTCTCCCTCACCAACTTACAGTGCAGTCGCTACCGTTGAGGATCTGGCCCACAGCAAATACCGTGCTAGCAAATATTTAGGTAGGGTACTGGTTAGACTGCGATTTGGGAAATATTCATCTTTCTCTCATGGTTCTGAAAATAACAATGCATTTTGCACTTTTTCAGCACTGTACTTGACAGAAATCATAAAAACATTTACATGTTCATGGATGGGTCCTTTTCTGCAGGTGAAATCAGACAGATCTCAAAGTGGAAATAACTGGAAACAATGGTGGATACTCAAACACCAAGTTTTAAGAGACCATTAGACAAGAAAAGACTGGCAGAAAATTTATGCAGCCCTTTACTCCCTGTTAAGCATTCAGAACAGATTCAGACTTGGCTGAAGTGGTGCATGCTTCCTTCTTCAGAGAAGTTCAGTCTTGTTACTTCCTCAAAAATCATGCTACTTCATTTAAAAATGACGGGGTGGAGTTGGGAGGGTTCAATAGTTTTTCTTGTTTATCTTCATGCTTCATAAGCCCAAATTTTCAAACCTTTCTCCACAACTAGAAGATTATTTCATAATAAGGACTGTGGCAGTTTTGATTTTAAACTGTTTCAGGAGCTGGCGCTTCATGAAAAGCAAACCATTGCTGAGAAACTCATGACAACATTTTGAGATGGCAACCCAACTTTTACGTTTTACCTAAAGAGAGCTAGCAATCACAGAAGAGCTGCCATTTAACTGATTGACCCAGTTGTGAAAAGAGAGAATTACAAGTTGTAACTTCCAAATTTGTTAGACAGGATCTTTATGACTTAGGGGTAAAAAATGAAATCTCACATTAATATTGGCCAGCACTTTTACTAAAATACATATAATTCATTTGGAAGGAATGATACCAACTCTAAGCTTAATCTGAGATGTGGACATATAAGAACAACTCAGTTTCTGAGTTAATTTATTTTATTCAACCCCACCTTCCCTCTCAGGTATCTGTATCCCAGGCTTTAATGCACTCAGATTCTAAATGTGAAACAGACTTCACCAATTTTATTTGTCAGCTCAAGCTCTGTCCTTGCTGTCTGGTGTCAGACAGAAACCTAACATCATTTTGCACCTGCTGACAACTGTTAATTGTGTACGAATTGAGACTACCAGAAATGGCAGCAAAATCTAAATGGAATGAACAAAGACGCAATCCTCCACGTGAACAGAAGATGTAAGAACAGGGATAATGAGCATCTGATATCACCTTCACAATATTAAAAATCCTCATTAACAATACCTGCTAAAAAAATTCTTCTAGATGGCAACTGTTGCCTTTCAAAATATTTGATCGGTTCATTTGCAAATTATTCATATTGAAATAGGCATTTCTAATATTTTATTTGCAAGAGTTCACATTTTTAGTACTTTCTGATTCTCTAAAAAATTTTATACTATCCCACAGGAATAAAAACAGAAGCCAATATTAAAACCCAAATATTCTGATACTTTTTAACTTCAGAAGTTGCTTCTGTAGTCCAATGAAACATTAAATTGTTCTAAAAGACCATAATAGACAAAAAAAAATCTGTATATGTAAAACAAATCTACGGCTGCTGTAAACTATTTTAGTGCTATTGATAACAGTTTGCATTACTAAAAATCTAACTGAATAGAGCTGGGCTATCTCAGTGCATATCCTCTTAGAAAAACCCTCTCAGCTGCTTTCCCTCTTGCAATGCAAAAGCAGAGCACGTGCTGAGTGAGGAGGCCTTTTAGCTGAGAGCAGAACTCTGAACTTTGGAAGTCCCGAGCACTGGAATTGCTTCCACTTCCACAGTTTAGACCTGTTGTGAACAGCCTTTACAATGCTAGGTTTGTACCTTCTTATCTCTGTAACAGTTAGAAGTCCTCTGACACAGATTCAGTTTGGAAAGAATTATTACAATATTCAGATGTGAGTAAATGGAAGTATTTAGGAATAAACACACAAATGAAATAAAAATTAAAACAACAACAACTTACTGCAGGTCCAATTATGCCCAGATGGACACTGGGATCCTTTCTGTGCCAATCTAAAACAGAAGAGCAACATCTTTTTTATTAATCAAAATTATTAATTTTTAATTTAATTTAATTCTTTCTCTGAAATCAATGTAAATAGCTGCATGAATAAAGAAGGATTAGGGAAATATTGTATTACAACTTAAAAGACTGAATGTGTACCAGATTTCATGCTCAGCCCTCACATTACTCCTCAGAATTCAAATGATTAGCATATCTGAAAGTTAGTATTTAGCATTTCTGCTTCATGCAATCTCTTATGATTCAGAGGTTATTTAATTAAGCTCAGATATTACTTTTGAATCATCTCAAGAAAACAATGCTCTATATAATGCAGTGACTATGGCCACTAAGACAAAATTTTTTGAATTTTTTCCTATGTAAAGGAACATGTGGAAGCAACTGCAACCACTACAATTAATACTCAGTTATATGCACAAGAGAAATCTGCTGCTCTTTCAGTACTAGAATAGAACAAAACCAGTTACTTGACTTTAATAAACTACATTTGTTACTAAGCATCACAAGGTGGTAAAGGCTTATAAAAGTAAGCTGAGTAGTGGAGGCTAAATTTCCAACCTGGAATACCTGAACCTTTGACAGACCCAAACAGGACCTGGCAAAACACTCACCTATGTGACTATGAGAAGAATTCAGCCTAGTTTACAGTGTTGAGCCATAACGATGGGTGGTAAAATTTGCTTGTAACTTCAATGATATTGATTAGCACACATGCAAATCAGTGTAACAGCCACAGGACAGGAAGATAAAAAAGTTATTTTGAAGTAGGTGAACTCTTCTTTTGTCTTCCATTAATATTGTGTATAACAGCAAAATAGTTTTCCCAGCAAGTAAAATCATCAAATATTGCTTTGATTTTAATGCTCTGTTATTCCCAGCAGGCTGGAAAAGACGCAGTACAGAAATAATGTGTTGAACAGATCAATTCTGTTACATGAGCATTTCTTTTTTTAAATGTAAATATGTTACGAAGTTTTCTGCAATGAATAAAACAGCTTATGCCAAACTTAGAAATATTAAATGAAATGCATCGGCATCCAGGGACAAAACAAGGGTATTCAAATAGCAGGTACCTACCTGAAAACACATCTACTAAATACAGAGGGTCTTTGACTCTTCGAAGTCCGCATATCAAAAGAAACATATGTAAACTGCCTGTATCTGTAGGAATGTCTGTAACAAATAATTTAAAAAGTTTGAATGCAGATAAAGCTGAACACTCCAAATTGTTTCATGAATGAGCACATAAAAGTCTAAAAGCAGTAATAGAGTGGATTCTGAAAAATTCCCATTATTGTTCCCTCTGTTTCTTGCTCTCACATCAATCCTCAAATCAACTCAGTGGAGAACTTAATCATGCACATCATTTTATAGGGCACAGGGGTTCATTTCCAGAGGCAGTGAATGTGCAAGATTTGGAGAAATGGCCAGTGGCCGGTATTCTTGACCACCAGAACCCAGCTTTGACTGACAAGGCAACTGTACAAATCAGTGTGTTTCTCAATTTTTCTACCCATAAGAAGAAAAAAATTGCATCCATATAATAACTCAACACCTGTTTCAAGGATATTGTGAGGTTTAGTTAATCAAAGGCTGTAGGGATTAGAACTCTTCATCTGACACCTTTTGTTATAAAAGATCAGGTAAATGTCCCATAGTTATCTACCCCTAATACGCCAGCACTGCTGCAGAATAATTAACTAGAAGTTAAATTATTGCAAAGCATTTGTTTTAACCTTATTGCTAAGAAACACAAGTGAAAAATAATTCGGGAAAAAATCTCAACATGGGAGTTTTTGACATTGAAAATCTCTCTTGCAAATACACAGCAACAACTCATAAAAAATAATTTTGTAGGCTATATTAGAAAAAGAAGATACGATGTATGATACTGCAGTTGCCACTGGCTCTATAACAGCACAATTAATTCAGAACATAGTTCTGAAGAAGGGCCACTATGTGATGAACTTTAGTAAAATGTGTTTATGATAAAACAACATAATTCACAAATTGCTGAATGAACACACATAACAACAACATAATTTAATAAACACTAGAGGGGTTGAAATGGTCATGTTTGATTTACCATACTGAACAAATCAGTGTGCTGTCCTTCAGTTCATGTATTTATTGAGCAAGGATGGATGACGTATTATCTAACACTAGGCAGTTCAACAAGGAGCATCAAACCGCTGCTCTTCAGCAGCAGGCTGTTTGTGGGACGTTAATGCATGGGTGCCATGCCAGGGCTATGTCACATAGCTACCAGAAGGGCTACGCTGCATGGTCAGAATGGCTGTCTGTGGGATTTATGATTAACAGAGGAAGGCAGCAGGACAGTTGTGGTGGCATGGTGATCTGCTGCTGCTGAACACTGCAGAGCTCCCTTCTCTGAGGCCTCCTGCTCCTCCCTTTCCCTTCCACTCTCCACCAGTTGCAGGAACAACTCAGCTGCTTATACAGCATCACTGAATTGCTGCAATCTGTAATTTAAGATCACTCAAACTTGGTACCGGCTTGTGTTTCCTCACCGTGTTGTATAACTTACAAGGTCTGCTCCAGGCCCTGGAAGAAATATGCCAGGAATATCTCCCTTCATGTCAAGGAACTGGATTAACATGAGCTCTGCATCAAACCTCCATTTTGGGGGAGGGGGAGAATCAAGAGAGTGGCGATTCACGACATACTCAAGTGCTATTGCTTTTAAAATTAAAACTCAGTTCAGGG
The DNA here is from genome assembly GCF_964195595.1 of Calonectris borealis. Classification (NCBI taxonomy): domain Eukaryota; kingdom Metazoa; phylum Chordata; class Aves; order Procellariiformes; family Procellariidae; genus Calonectris; species Calonectris borealis. The sequence goes on from NC_134329.1 coordinate 16,293,002, forward strand.
CCTTTTAAATGCTCCCTGTCACAGGGTTCATTATTGAGTCTGTTTCATTTAACTTAAACAGCTTGAGTTGTCAAGAGTGGCTGCAGCAGACACGGTAAGCAATATTTTACTGGTTATTGGACCAAGCAATATTTTGTAATTTATAATACACAAACATTTGGATTGAAAAAGCCATTCTTCTGGTGCAATGGGCCATTAATACTGTTTGTTTTTAAGACATGCAGCAGTGGTTTCAATTCATGACATAAACTCACACAAAACAAATTACTAGAAAGTGTCAGCAAAATTCAGATTGCATTTCAACCATCCATATGGCACAAATATTAATTTTAAATTATGAACTCCCACCTATCAATGTTCAGCTCTGGCTATTTTGGAATAAACTGAAAGTTAGCGCTGAAAGCTCAGTCAGACAGTGGTGAGAAACCAAGTCTTCCTGTTCTCACGTAGAGACAATAGAATTATTGCCCTCTTGATGTGATAGTACACTAATCAACATTAACTATGCTTGAAATAACTGCTTCTTTTTACCTCTTAACATCTTTTTGTTTCTTAGAGCTTTCAGTCTTTTCATTTTATTAGACAAGGGTTTAAAGTGCTCTGACAATGACAAGCCCTAATAGACCGATCCTGTGCAGTCCTGACTGCCGTTCTGCCCCCTGTACGAAAACCTTAACCCGAAAGAGAAACAGGAAACTGGCCCTAAAGTAATTGTACTTTGTAATTTGGATTTTGCCATTCAGTTCCTGTGGCATTTAAAGGTACTTCTCCCAAGAATCTCATCAATAACAGTCTAATTATTTCACTAGTAATAATATTTATTAATGAAAATATTCCACTTATTTGACCTTTATTATTTTGAAAAGACATTCACAAGCTTGAACTCTCACTGCAGACTATCCCCTTCTTGCAACTTTACAAAGCCCTACTTGTCTATCATGAAATTTTATGCACTTTCCTCTGAAATAGCAGATATTGGGTACACTGGACTACAGACTGGATCCTACATGGCATTTCTAAAAACTGTCATAGAAGGGCTAGTCAAAAAAGGATTTGCCTCTGCCATTCAATTTAGTGAAGTGAGAATCAGTTGTAGGTTTTTTTTATTGTATGCTGTAGATCTTAGTCATCACCTAATTCATTTTTACAGGCAGACCTTCCCCACTCAATCTGCTTAGAAGCATATAAAGACATTCCTGAGAAGATTGCGTTACCACTGCCACTGTTTAGTGCTGGGAGTTTACTCATTCTCTGTCTACTTAAGATCAAACTTCAGCAGCACCTGTGTATCTTGTTAGCTTTCTGCTCATTCACTGAAAATGGTTAAATTCACGCATCAAGATGATGCCTGCATCAGTTTTTCCCCACCTGTTGTTTTCTCAAGCCTTGCTAGCACCCCTGCTGTGAAAAAAAAAAAAAAAGTAGCCATTTGTACAAGAAAGCAATCATTTTAGTATGCTTTGTCCTCACAAGAACACTGAAAAGGGGAACGTATTAAGAGGATAACTGCAATAGCTGCCTTTACCGGCTACAGCCATCAGCTGGGTGAAAACTGGTATTTGAAAGAAGACATTTTTTCTTTTTCCTTGAGCTTAAACAAGACTTTCAGTACGTGAATTTTTGCTATCATTCTGCCTTTCCCACATAGGCTAATTAATCTGTAGTAAGATACTACCACCTTGTGTGATTCAGTTCTGAAATGGAAACACATCAATATGGCACAATCAACTGATTTGCTCTTTTGATACTTTCAGTGTGTCACTATCTTGTTTGAATGACATGCAAACACCCAAATAACAAAAAAACGCTTGTGTCTGTTTGTCCCCGTTAGTGTTACAAAAGCAAAGATTTGAAACAGTACACTGTGCTTCATTATCTCTTAGCTCATGTATCCTTCTGTTTGCTTCGCAAAGAAAATACAAAATGGAAAGATTTGTACATAATCACTGGCAATAAAAAAAAAAAGCCTGCATGGTACATGTTTTCCAGCCATCCTTCAGAATCACTATACACTAAATGCAAGTCAAGCCTAGCCACTGTAATCAATGTATCCTTCAGTGTCAAAAATAATTGTTTAATGTCAGTAAGGGATGCTCCTTTAAACATGCGTTGTCAGTATTTGTCTATGGCTGTAGTCTGATTTGTTACATTGGCTTTATCTATAAAAAACAGCTGCACATTGGCCATAGCTAGTCGTGAGCCTCCTTAGCAGGTCACCTGTTTAGCAAGATGTGAGAGGTCAAAACAAGAACAGTGATTGATAGGATTATGAAAACTCATTCCTCTCAGCAGCTTGATGGTATGCTGTCCTGACAGGCCACACAGGACCACGGGGATGGTAACAAAATGGACTGCAGGTGAGCTGAAATGAGACAGACACAGTGGAAGATTAAGACTGACATGGAACTCCCACAGTCATGCAACTCCTTTTTCATGATGAAGCAGAGGTGGTATTACGCTGCTCAAAATTGAAACACAGCAATGTAGCATTGGCACTTAAAATTTCAGAATGAAACTGCATGATCAAAAGGGTATCCAACTGCTGTGCCAGTGTATTGGTTGATAGCATTGGAACCTGGCAAAAAATACATCGGCTAATGGATGAAATGTGATTAATACTCAGGATTCGTGTTCTCCTGCTGGCTGTGATTCTGAGTCATGGCATGGCCTAGAGGCAGTTTCTCAAATCTAGACTTATCTGTCTAGACTTACCCATTCATCTGCAAGCAGGCTTAATAATTGCTTGATATGAGGCAATGGCACTGGATTTAACTTTTGGTAAACTGTTTTGAGGTCTTCAGTTGCAAGACAGAATGAAAGAACGGAGTATATTAAAAATGGAAAACATTTTCATAATGCAACACTGGAAATAAGCGGTTTATTATTTAAGATTTCTTTGGCTCCTAGTTTGTTCCTTGTCTGAAGGAAGACAACAGAAGTTAAATGAACCTGTTAACTTCCAGGGGCAGGCTACTAATCCAGAAAAATTAGACTGCAAAATTCTCCAGCAATTCTTTTTTCCTGTTTCTCATTATTTCTAACAGATCAGCAACAAAAAAGCTCTATGCTTTCAGATCTGTTGGGGAACACAGTTTACTGCTGCTACCATATCATTATTTCTATGGTCAGCTATGTATCTGCACAAAATTTTACTATTTAATTTTTCTTATGTGGGTCTTTTTTTCCAGCATAGCTTTAGGAAAATACCATGCCTCTGTAAAACCCTGTCTGTGTCATGACAGGTTATGTAAACTTTTCAAGCTCTGAAAATAGACATGCTATGAAGCAGAAATTATCTGAGAGTAGAAAAATAAAACTACAAAAGTATATTGCATATTTTATTTGATAGGGCAATAAGCATCTGATCCTATGATTGTCTGTCACCTTCCAGAAAACCAGTTTTTAGTCTTATCTGTTGGGTAGACAAGCTTTCTCCGTTCATTAGTATGGACTTTGTTAGTTATCTATGTCTTCTAATCACATGATATCTAAGTGTTTATTAGGGTTTACATCTTACAAGCTTCAGCCACATTCCACTGAAATCAAAAGGAGCCCTTCATCATGGTATGATGACATCAAGCATGTCTGTGGTCTTAAGTAGCTATGTTCCATCCTTGAGCTAAGTTGTTAGAGATCAGTCTCAGTTTTCGCATTTACTTGGACTGTCTTGTCGTTTTCTGTCAATCAGTTTTCAGCAAAAGCCTGAACTTCCATTGTCTCTCTCAAGTCTACAGACAGGCATCTAAAATTGCTAATAAAACTGATTATGCTGTATATAGATTCCTGTATTATAAGGTCAGAGAAAAACATTCTGATCATCTGGTTTGACCTCCAGACTGACACAGGCTGTAGTACTTTCCTAAATAGTCCGAGTTACTAAATATACTGAAAACATTGTCTTCTTGAAGTCTGTGTTGAAATCTGCACTTGGTTCAGTTTTTTGGTTTGGCTACTGTTGTTTACAGTCTCTCATCCACATAAGACAAACACTGTGACGCTGACTGTTAACCAGAATGCAAATTAACTTTAAAAGCTCTTTTTTTGTAGGTAAATGTTTTAACAGCCAGCCACTGAAAATACTGCAGCTAGGAGCTAGCACACTAACACTACACAAACATCACCTCTGCAAGTCTCAAGTCTGCTGCTGAGACTGTGAAAAAAATACTAATTCCATGATTTTTGTACTGAGATTGTATTGCACCCATAATAACAACAATAAAAAACCTTTCCCAGCACTGCTTCAGTTTGTATTAGGCAATTGCTATTTATGTTAACAACCCAAACTATCAAATGAAATGCAAAAAAAGCTAGGATTCCTTAGCTTTTGGTTTAGTACCATTCACATTTGGGGGCTAGGGGTGGGGGAAAGTCTCCCACAGTAAAGTGTATTTGATGCATTCTGCCACTCACTTCAAACTACCATTAAACTATTTTTGAAGCCACTGCACTGCTTTAAAGAGATTATTTATGTACTGGTGTTATATTTAATTTGAGTCAGATGTTAAGGCTTTTCTATGACTGAAAAAAATCAGTACAAAGAATATTGATGAGAAGTCTGTTCTGTTCAAACACTTGAAATATTCTGAAGAGCCTATTTCATTTCAAAGAATAACTTGACAACGTATGGCCTGATCACCAAGGATGTTTAACACTGATGCCTCAAATGTATTACAATTTGCATTGTAGGGCATGTGTTATTTCTTTACATTCAGTCCTGGGAATCCTGAATTTGACAAATGTTCAAGGAAACTGCTAAAGATACAGGCTAGAGTTACCTGGAGAAATATTTCCCACAAAAATCATTACATGCCTTTAGATATGGAATAGAACTTCACGAAAAAAGTCTTTTTTTTAAAAAAAGGGATCATAAATGCCATGAGGTGAATGAGATCGGACAGCTTTATCTGCATAAAAGCTAGCGATCTTTTCAAGTGCACTTCATTGTGCAAGCCTACACTATCAAAATCGTATTCTTCTGAGCAAAACTGCCTTCTATTTTTTATAGTTTTCTACTGATTGCTCCAAGTTTAGTAGAATTTTAAACACTTTAAAACTGCAAATCCCCTGAAAAGCAATTCAGTGGGTACTCCTAATTAGTCTGTGGTAAGCACAAAGGTACAGCCAAAAAACCTGCCTCCATGTGCAGTATTAAAAGAAGTGGAAATTGCAGGCTGCCACCAGAGATGGAAATAGAGACAAGACTGATAAGATAAATGAGATGAAACAATCATAAAAAACAATACTGAATAATCTGATGCCAGTTTTCCAGTTATTATTTAACAGGCACAGATGTTAGCATCACATTTTAGTTTGCTTTTCATGTACATTATGAATTATTTTGCACTTTTGCATTAGTACACATTAGGCAAAAAACTGTCTCTAATATATTAGATGAAATGCACTTTAGGGGGAGCTTCCCCCTCCTCAATCTGTTGACTGCTCTTTTAATCATAAAATGGTTGGACATGAGATCCAATCAACACTAAGGCTGTGCTAGCAAGTGACAAATCATTTCACTTCAGAAAATTATTAATCTTAGTGGTGCTGTGCTTGTGTGCTATGATTTACTGAGAACAAAATAACCTCACAATGCTCAATTTAAAATTGGACACCGGTTTTGAATAATGGCACACATTTACTGATGTGATAAAGCAATTGAATAGTGAGGATTCATTCGTAACAGAGGGAACAGCTCTACTATAGAGATCAGATTGATGAATATAATATTGAAATATTTTTAGCACAGTAAAATGCCTACAAATTCTTCTTTTGGGGAAAGGCAGCTGTAGCAATTAAAGCATTGCCAAGATCAGGTGACTTTAAATTAGGTCATCTGCTTTACATGTCATTACTTTGGTGAAAACAGAGACAGGCTCTAGATCAAGACCAAATAATAAAACATCAACACGTATTTCCCTTCTTCACCACTTCTTCACCTCACCTGCTTTTCTGCAAAAGACATCCACGGCTTCTATCACACAGCTGTAAAGCACAGCATGCTCAGGTACTGGTGCTTTGGTCTAACTTACCTTCTAAGGGACATTGACCCATATGTCATGACCGCTTTGTCTTTTGGTGCAATTCAGCCCTGGACAGACCAGGAATCTGGAGGCAGTCTGGGTAGTTTACTAACCAGACTAATCTGATCAATATTGTGCCTGAATCTAATATTAAGAGGTTTTCATTTTTCATTTCATTAAGTCATTTTATTACATGATCAGTTAACCTTCACATTCTAAATTTCTTTCATCATTGACATCTACTAAGAATAAATACAGTGAATACGGAAAAAAAAGTGAGTTTTACCTGCATTTTGTAGAAATCTATACCAGTCAAATGTTTCACTGGGTGTAGTCTTAATTCCTGTATTGGAAAAAGAGAAACACAACATGTTTGATTGGTCCCTGGATGGCTGAACTATGGTTCTAGAAGTCTTGCCCTAAGAAAACAGTATTTCTGTCAAGCACACTGAATTCCATACACAGCTGTTCCCATCTCAAGTTTTTCTCTTCCCAACAATGTCAGGTTGTCTGCACAATCCTTCCATAGTCATCAGATTGAAATGCAATTGAAAATTTTGCACAATCACACAGTGTATGAACTTCTTTAGCAACTCAGGGAATTAAGCTCACTTACATCATGCTAAATTTGTTCTTTTAAACTCTACATATGAGATAATATTGTCTGAGGGAGCATATTATTCTAAAACAGACACAGGTCAGTTGAGACCCAAGTCCTTAACATAAGGCAAAGAAAGTAAATTAAATTTATATCAAAACTAAATATTAATCTAAACTGAACATGAATTTACTTGGTTTGCCTTATGTTAAAGATTAATTATTTTAGTAATAAACTATTTTATTAATTTATTTAATCTCTTAGTTAACTATTACCTCACAAGGGGCTTAAATATAGACTAAATATGGGCTAAATAGAGCTTACAATTATTTATTTCAACATAGCAGTTTTGAAAATAATTTTATTTTCTTTGAAAGCGAAATACACAAAATGGAGTGAGTTCTGGAATCCGTGGACAGTTATTTTTAGATAAATAAAATCAGGAGCTGTAGCTTAAGTAACCACATCTAAAACGCTGAGTTGAGTGTTCCCTAGACTACACACTTAAGTAATATACTTTGGATTAGATACTTGTTGGGTATCATTATTCTGGGAACTCAACTTAAAGCATTTAAAGGAATTTGGAGCTTCAGAGAATAATCACTCAGCATCTTGTGTGAAATCAGACTGAGGGTCTACTCCTAGGCTACCAACTTCTGTATGCTTTGGAGAAAGCTTGGTGTTACCTTCTCTTTCATATTCCTACTGTAAGGTATGTGGGAAAACATTTTTTTTAAAAGCACCAAATGAGTTGAAAATTTAGGCTAAGAGACTGAAATACTGCCTCAATTAAAGTCAATGGCAAAAAGCTCAACTTCAGTGGAGCTAGGACTTCAAACCCCATACCCATTTCAGCAAAATATTTCCAGGGCAAAGAAGGCAGATATATAAACATACAGGTACTAAACACATGATGCAAATAAATGGAATGCCTTATATATCAATATTTCAAAACTCTCACCTTGAGTTTGGACATATATTTTCTTCCTAGCATCTGGCTTTAAAGAGAAGGAGAAGAAAAGTAACTTTCACAGTTCACCATAAAAGATCTGTTCAATTTTCAAAAAAACCCAACTAGTATAACAAAATGCACATCAGTGTGATTTTGACTATTAAAAATCAAACCAGATACATTTAAGAAAGATACATTTAAGTAACACCAAAAGCCAACAGTCAGCAATTTAAATTACATTTACTATGAACATTTACAGTATCAATGAATCAACTTTGCAATTAACACAATTACCAAGTTAGTACAAACATATTTTTAGTTTATCTCTGTATCCTCTCTCATAATCATTAACCTGCTTATTGCATAGAAAATTAAATATTTCCCTAGAATAAAAAGATTTTCAAATACAGAACAGCCCTAGTTCCCCAAAAATGCTAGTCTTGAAAGAAAAATTATAGCTGGTTTTGAAACCATAGTCTACATTTATCCATACTAGAATTTTTAAACACATCAGGCGTGAAACAAACTCCATTTACCTCTAACCTTTTCAAAAACTGCTGTCAAACATACGTAGACTTGTCTACACAGGAAAACTGGCCAGTAGTAGTTATTGCAGAATATTCCCAAATAAAAATTGCATAAGAAATTATTTTAAAATAGCTGTAGTAAAAGAGGTAATTACTGCATTTCCAAAGTTACTCTTGAAGTGCTACTATGCTAGTTATTTAATTTAGGTGATTAAATAAGCAAGTTCTTATTTCAATATCTTCCTATAACTCCAACCATGAATTTGTGGAAAACATTTTTTTCCACAAAAACATCAAAATATTCTTGGGATCTTTCCACATTGAAAAAAACCCTGAGCCAAAAAACAAACACCACCACTCCCCAGCAAACAAGCAGAGTTTTTTGAGCTCAAAGTGTTAGTGCAAAGCTTTCCATTCAGACAATTCCCAGTTGTTTTAAAAGCACTGGCTGCAATGCCTGTAAAGGAGTAAGCTGAGGAAGGTATTACTCAATTGGTGTAGTCTCCAATAGATTTGCTCAATATTACCTTGAATGTTTCAGTTTGAAATTACATTCTTTCAAGCACTTCCACTAAGGCTACTGCTTAATTTAGCATCATAGCATCCAGAAACGAACAATCTTCTTTAGAGCACCAGTCCTTCCTATCTCGAGACTAAATCTTGCCTCCTTTTCGGTGCCGATTTCATTACGTAGAGAGGCACAGTCCTAGCAGGCTGCGACTCTCTGAGTCACTGACTATTTGCCTGCCATGGCTCTTTCTAAAGTGCAGATGGAAAAAGGACTACTAGATTGCCCCTCCAATCATTCCACTTTTGAATGGTGGGACACACTGCTGAATTCTTCAAGCTAAATATTGCTATGCAGACTTGCCTCTTAATGTGGAAAGTTGTTGGAATAACATAGCCAGAGTTAACCAAGGCAGAGCATCATGTATACCAGTGCATCATGTCAAGCTGCACATTAGTCTTCCCTTCTCCTCTCCCACCCCTACCCCCTCCTTAGCAGATTGTGAAATCACACCTGCAGGATAATGACTTGAAGGCAGGAAGAGAACTTGTACTAGGAGAACAAGAATTAAGACAGAAACAAACTGTTAAGCAACCAATTCCCGAACAAGTCAGCTCAGGAAATAAGAAGCCAAGGAAGCAGTTTTTTTTTTTTTACTTGCAAACATTTTGTTTTTCCCCTATCACTCCTATGTGACTGCCCCTCCAGTCCATTGCCCAGTCATAACAGTCTATTTTAGTTATTAAAAATGAACTGGAAAAAGAAATGGACAGAAAAGAGGTCATTAAAAAAGTGAATAGTCATCAACAAGTGGTTCACAGAGGGGAAGCAAGTGGTTTCTGAGAATGAGAGTGAATTAACTAAGTCACAAAAACTACATGAACAAGCAGCAAATCCAAACATAAATGAAGTGGGAAAAAAATAACACTGTTTACGCTACAGTGGAAGACTAAGGATATTCTATAGAGTTTATCTTTCAAAAGCTGTATGAACTTTTGTGTCCAAAGCATTTAAAAATAAGAAGAAATTGTTTAATACGTTATTTTATTACTTAACATTTTTTGGTCCTTCTCTTACCTATGAGTAAGTAGCATTTTAAATTATATCAGATCTTCCAATCCTAAAAAAAGCCTTGCAAACAATGGAGATGGCATTGCAAGCTGGAGGCTAACTTCAGAATTTAAAATTGCAGGACAAGTGGGATAGCTGAAATTCCGAGCTAGGACATAGATGCAGCAAAACAGAAGGTGGAAAAAAGCAGATGGGGCGGAGGGCAGCTTAAGCCAGCCTTGCCTCCATAGCTGACATACTGCACAGTTCTGCCTCAAAATCTGGTGGGTGAAGATAGGCTTTTAGTTCCCTAAAACCACTAAATTTTGAAAATAAGCTTAAGTTAAGCATCTGGTTTCATGCTCTGCTGGACCTTTAATGGCTTACGCTGAGTAAATATAATCCTGCCAGGGCTTGGATCTTCAAGAAGAAAATAGCAGGAATACTGTGTAACAGGGCATACAGATGTATTCACACTTTATAGATCAATTTTCTGTTATGTTCTTTATTTTAAATGGTCTTGAGGAGAATGGAAAAATGAAATTGAATGCTAATAAAACTGGCTTAGGTAATTCTTATGCACCAGTTTTACACTACTGAAATAAAACACTGACCATAAGCACAAGATGTTTTACAGTATTTCAAACTCACTTGGAATACAGATTATTACAAATGCTGTATTATGTACTTCATAATTAAAGATAATTTATCCAATGTAATAGAAAAGAATTTGTTGGAAGATACGGCCCTTGAGCACAGTGTCATTGCTTACATGTTCATAATTTAAATTCTTAATTGACTGTCTAACTAATAAAGCACACATTAGAGTAATAATGCAGTTCACATTAGTGTGAGTTAATATGTAAAAAGTGTTAATATTCTGTGACCTAGGTATGGAAATATGTATTCATATTCTTCACTGTTTGAAAGTAAATGTTTGCTGTCACCCTTTATATGAAGATACAGCTAGAAAAAGAACTCAAAACCCCAGCATTTAAGACACGGGTCAGCAGGTGGTATTTCAGTTTAGGACTTGACAGACTTGCCTCCAATTCCGTGTCTGCCACAGACCTTCTCCAAAACACTGAATGAGTCTCATAGGCCTGGAGCACAAAGGTGTTTAGGTAAAATCAATCAAAGTTAAGTACTTAAAAACATTTGAGGTGCTGATTTCAAAAGGATTTCAAAGTTCAAGTTTGTTTCTCCTCCTTATACTCTGTTACTTTTGTCTTTTTCTTGCATAAGATCTATAACAGAAGCTGTGCCCTTTCATGTTTACCCGTCATGAAGTTCATTGTAGTAACTATTAAAACCAAGTTATATTTGTAATGTAAATACCAGATCCTATGTCTGCTCATGTATCCTTTCAATGCAAATAGATTTTAAAAAATCAATTCATGCTGAAACAAAGTATTGAATATTAAATTGTTCTGTTGTGATATTTTTTAGGCAAGGGTGTATTAATTATTATATCATGATGCAAATTAGAACTGAAGAGATACCAAGCAGTTAGTTTCTACTTCTTGCATTTATTGTTCAGCTTCAGCTGATGTTTCTCAAGATGAGGTGAATGGAGCTAACAGCTTGCTGCAGCTGGAAGAGGATGGTCCTGCCTTACTCTTTTTATCCCAGTGTGTTGCCCCTTACTGTCAGCCAAATAGTTACTGCTTATCCTTCACTGGATCCAGTGCTCATTGCAGTTCTTTGTGATCCAGTACAAGTCTTTAGCCAACAAGTTAGTTGGAAAGCTAACCTTGCACAGAAAATCAGCTGGGCTAACAAGCCAGATCAGCAAGCCCTGCTGCCTGGTGTGGAGATTTTCACAGGTCACCAGTGCAGCCTGACGCTATCCAAAAGCACTCCTTGTACTCAAATGACTGGCACCTCTTTATGGTCTTCCTCCGCTTTTCAGAAATCAGGATTGAGCACTGTCTACTTCAAGGATTTGTCTCAATTTTCTCCACTGGCAATCTGCCATCAAGTCAACCACATAAGGGTGAAAATGTTGGCCCAGTCTATTTTCAAACAGGAGCATCAGATACTAAAAATAATTGCACTGAATGTCTGAAGTAGATTTGCAATACAGCAGATGCAATGGTACCTACTAACTGAAGAGAAAGAGAATGAACCATTATTCCTCCCGTTTTTTTGCTGACTAAATAATCTCCTTCTCCTACATTGCCAAATGTATTTAACCACTACACTGTTGGATGAAAATAATTTCATTCAGTATTTTTCCATATAACATTCAGCAGAGCGTGTTTCGTTTTGTTTTCAGAAGGAGAGATGAGTTTTAAGAAAGTTAAGTGCTATTTATGTGCTATATATCCCTCAAGGCCTGGTCAACAGGACTCTATATCACATATTGCTGGGCTTAGCATAACTTCAATTTTACCTCTGCAGCTCACCTTAAGAAGTTCATTCTATTTCCAGTGTTGACGAAACAAGTATTTTCAAATTATTCTTCAAAATTCTTTACGGCAAATAAAGCTCTTTAGTGGAATTTTGGCAACATGAAGAAGTTTATTAAATGATGCAAAAAGAAACAATATATGCATATGGCACCAAGAGAGACCTGATAACAACAGCAATGATTAGTTTTAAATGTTACAGAGAAGCACTTCCTAAACTGCTGTATACTCTTTTCAAATACTAAACAGCTTTTAAATGCCAGATCTATTTGACCTCTCGAAGTACATAAATATAAAATGCTTTCTCTGAAAGGAAAAACAGGAATAGAGAATATGAAGATTATTTCAATTCTCTAGCATTATTTAGAAAACATTTTAGGAGAACACATAGTTGCTAATACTATAAGCATCACCGTCATCATGTAAACATACCCACTCTGCTGCTGCCAGTTCCTTCATTTTCACCGTGAAAGCCACTGCAAACCTAGTTAAATGGACAAAAATATTTGGGATCATCTGCTTAAAGTGTTTAAACATAAAACCAGAAAAGTACTTCAGAAAAAATCTTTATAAGAACAAAGAGCAGAGGCTTATAAAAATCATTACAGATGGAAAGACAGAAAGCAGGCTTTCTATTTGTTTTACCAGAAAATATTGGTTAAACAAATGGTATCTTTTCAGGCTTTACAACTTAGAGCTCTTGGGGAGTTAAAGTGAGGATTTCTTAAAGTAAGAGAAAACCCAAATAATGGGAACATCCCCCAGTTTATCTAGATTAATATATACAGTTGCAGTAGTGAGTTAGCATTTCCTGTTTCTACATCATTGCAAGTTGCAATAGCCCTCTTCACAACCAGAAAGCTAGGTAAGAGGGGATCTTAAGTCCAGCTAGTTTCATACTATTGTTGTTTGGCAATACCCAGTCCCACTATTTGCAACTCATTGCAACTGAGTTTAGTTCAAATGAGCAGATGGATTTTTTAAAACCTTTCCCCAATGTTCTCTCCTTATTTCTAAATAGTCAAAGCTGTCAATGAGTAACAAACATCTGAGAGACCAAAATGTTATTCTTCAGGAAAAATATCAGAATTAAATAAACTGAAAAAGAAGAAAGGTGATCCAGTAACTGGGCTTCAACTCTGGAATCTCACAGACCTGGGACACTTAGCTCTGTAGCTCTGAATGTCAGGCATCTGCAGTGGAGATGAGATTTGCATTGCTGAGTTAGACACCTGATATTCCTTTATAACAAACAGGGAAGAATCGGGTGCCCAGAAACGAGATTTACCACAGTCATCGTTTCAGGCAAAAAGACCATTACACTAGCCAGACATAATACTGATAGAAGGGCATTTTGACTGTTCTCTGGATAAGAGAGAGGGCATGAGAAGGGCATTTAAATGAATGAACTGTAGAATAGTATATGAACACCATCTACTCCTCCTCTGTAATGTATATAAATCATAATGCCAAAGTAAGAAAAAACAAAAGTGTACTTGAGTAACTTAACGGCTAAGGTTTTCATCTGGGAGGGAGAAGAGAATTCTATTCCCAAGCTTACTTCCACTTTTTCTCTTATGGCTCTTTATAGTGGCTCATCTGGACTACTACTTACGTGCCTTTGAGAAACGTATGTAGTCCACTATCATTCCACATAACAGAAGAGCTATGTCAGAGGCCATTTAAAAGCAGTATTTCTATGAACAGTTTTCATTTTTGGGTGTCTCATTACAGAGAGACTTCAGACACAGAAGTCCGATTTCTAAACATACCTGATAAGTAAGTTATTCTTACTGGGAGCTTGGTGTAATACCAAAAAGTCGTATGAGAAGTTTTTATGGAGTCAGAGTTAATAAAGAATTCCTGTTCAGAAGGGATCTTAAGAACATACTGGGCTTTAATGTAGCTTTTAAGTTGTGATGAAATATAAACATATGCTTTGACTGTTCTTAAATGGAACTTTAGTGTTAACTGGAGCCACAAATGGGACCATTTCTGAAGACTATCAGTCCTGTGGAATAGAAATGTTTGAACACCTCCTTCACATGAGACATGATGTGTCTCCTCAGCAAAATTCCTTTTTTTCAATTGCTTTTATAGGCATTGAATATAAAACAGAGGTTATCACATATTACACTTATGATTCGGTGTTTCTTTTTCATAGAATTAATGTAATCTTTCTGTCCTGAGCCAACTCTATGACATCTCAATGGTCAGAGATGAAGCACATTGCTAAGTCACAACCAGAACAGTGCTTTTCCATTGGAGACGTTATGTTATAATTTGAGGACACGAAATCACAATCTTTCATTAGAAGTCACATAAATGCTGAATTATAACTCCTACTTTTGTTTGTAGAAACAAACCTTATTCCCATACATTTGTAGTATCTGCTTTGTGGTACTACAATGAATTTCACATATACAATTTGACAGCTTTAAGGTTATTGAAGCCTTTGCAAATGCTTGTTTTGTCAAGTTGCACATGCTCCCTTTCCAGTTTTTGCAATTATACTTTCAATACATCACATTAACAAGCAGAAAAAACAGTTGCTCCTAAGTCTACAAAATACTGTTCAATAGAAAAAAATACCCTAGAGGAGTACAACTGCCATTTAGAGGAATTTGATTAAAAATGAAACTCTGATTATAAAGCTAGACAGTGTTCAATACTTTGTTTTATGGAATGTGGTGGTACATTGTACTGGACAAGTAATCTACAATTCATGATACTTTCTGCTTAGAACCCTGCAATCAATACAGAAAAAAAAATCAATGCTTCTTTTAACAACTATGAAATGAATAATACTAGTGATAATACTGGAGAAGAGATCCATTCTGAACAACTTCCAGAAAACTGCATTGCTTTTTTTGTACCAGAGAAAATATTATGAACTGCATAAGGATGCAGTAATATATTTTGAAACATCATAGCAAATCCAAGTTACTAAACTAATTATCATTAAAAAAAACATTCAGTAAAGCACAGTTTTTGCATAAGCTATATTAGCTATATGTGTGACAGATCATATTTTAAACACAGAACTGGATCAAATGGACACACTAAGAGATTCTGGTTTTATATACTTTTGATTTTGCGCAGTGCTGAAATTTAACTGACACATTAGGTATCTCTTTTATCTTCCTTCAGACCTGTTTAAGGTAACAAAAGTAAACAAGTATATAAATTTTGTCCTGAATGGGGCCTTAAGTTGCTTTTCAACTACAATTCACGCTAAGACATAAGAACATGCCCTAATGATTTTTCAATGAGCATGATTAAGTGCTGTCTTTAAAATCTGTTTACCTACCACATTTTATAGGGCAATCTACACAGAACAGCGTATCTATGCCAGTGTTAAGTTAGCTAATAGTAGCTAGAACATATAGTGGTATTAGCAAAGATAAAACTACAAGATATAAGCCTGCTGCAGATTCTGTATGCATTTCCTCATTGCTAACATGAACCAAAATCCATACTGCCGTATCTGAACCACTGTAGTTACCTGTCTTAGCTAGAATGCTGTGATGAATGAACAGAGACAGTATCCTGAGCAAGCTCTGTTCAGCAATGTATTTAATCTCTCCTAGAGTAAGTATGCAAGCAGTACCACTAGATTTGATAAGACGTTCCAGATGCTTAAATTTTATCTCACCTTGTACACTTGGGGATCCCTTCGCTTATGCAGAGCTTAATTCTGGAGTGATGACTCAAGTCACCAGAAGATCAGGCACAGTATAGTTCTGTGACCTGCTGTAGCAACTTACTGCCACCAAAAAGACATCCTTCTCGTATCCTTCCACAACCTGACTTTTTCTTAATAAAGGGGTAGAAAACTAACCCAGAAAAAAAAAAGCCAATTTTACGCCATTTAGTGAGTTAAACCTGCTCAGAAAGCAGTCCAATCCTGGCACAAGGAAGGGTGGATCACAGAGCCACAAGCAAGAGAAAGGAGAAGGAGAGAAAGAGAGGTAGCAGTAGAGCCATCCCTGCCATCAGTGAGCTATTAGCTGGCTACGTATGAAGTGACAACCTTAGCCTCTTGATAAGACTTAAGCTATCTATTAATTTAATTTCATCCATTGAAAGCTTTACATACATAAAATGCTTTAGTTTCCAATAAGAAAAGGACTTAATGGCCCACCATGGGCATCATCAAACACTGTTGAAGTCAACAGACCTTTGGATCAAGCAGAAGGAAACTTCTTTTCTGGGGATGTTGAAACAATGAGAAATGCTGCAAAAACCTTTTTGGGTTTTAGTCATTTTCTCTGATTTCTGATCAGTTCTTGAACTACATTTGATGAATACACTGACATGTCACTGGGACTTTTCTGGACTTTAAAAATCCCTGAAAATACTGCCTTGTCAATTCACCTAAAAAATTGAGAGAATTTGCTTAAAGACTTTTTTCTGTCTCTGCTTCTTTGTTCATGTATCTAGAGAAAGGATCACATTAGCAGGAAAAAAGAACAAAAGCTCTTTATACTTGAGTCACCTGCTTTTCAGCCAAGCACTCTGTCAACAAGCTCTGAAAACAGGTTTGATTCTGTGATGCCACAGGACAAATGCCAGTTATTTTCAGTTGTTGTTTCAGTTAAGTCAAACTGCTGGGCACCTGGTCTGTATGTAGAGATAGCACTTAATGCATAAAATATGTTAGTCCCAATACAGAATATTTTATATGTTTGAATATATGTAACATAAACCAGAATTTACTAAGAAACAAAGGTTTTAAAAAAAACAACTTGGAGCAACATCTAGCACTTCTGGTACAGGGCCTTGGCAAACGGGGTCCAACCTTGTTTAGGCTAATAATACTACTACAATAAGATTTAATGAGAATATTCATACCTCCA
The DNA here is from genome assembly GCF_964195595.1 of Calonectris borealis. Taxonomy (NCBI): domain Eukaryota; kingdom Metazoa; phylum Chordata; class Aves; order Procellariiformes; family Procellariidae; genus Calonectris; species Calonectris borealis. Next base: position 16,309,927 of record NC_134329.1, read on the forward strand.
CCACTAACAAAGATTTGCTATTTAAATAATCATACCGCCACCACTAACTCACCATTAACCACCTCCACTACTAAAGATTCGCTATTTAAATACCAAACATCAGTTATTTCATGGCCAAGATAGTTCTGTTCAAATGAAAACTGTATGGATATTGTTGGACATACTTAGATGTGCATTTCTTTACCTAAATATCTGCAAATATAAACAGTCTAAATAATTTTGGTAAGAAATTAAAACTTCATTGCATAAAATTGTATCCATTACAAACACGTCAAATAAACCACAGTCAAGTTGCTACAGTCCACAGTTATACTAACCATCAAAGGCTGTTTTTATAATGTCTACCCATAAAGTAGATTATTCTACAGAGCAATATGCTGCCAAATCCCAGGTTAATATTCTTGCTATTATTCTTCTCATTTCTTTTACCTGCGTTAGCATTTTATATCCTCATCACATGCATAGTTCTATTATTCTAGAAAACAGTTATGATTCAGTAGACAAAGCACAGGATTAGTTAGCAGGAGCACAGATTTCATTAGCTTTTAATAGGATTTGAGTCTTCTTGAGAATTCATAGCCCAAGAGACCAAGTTTCAGCACTACCTCTGCCAACTCTTACATGGACAAATACGATGAAACGATTGTAACAAAGGAAATATAAAATGAATAGACTGCATATAGACTATATTTTATGAAGAAACTGTTCTACTTCCATCACTGAATCATAAAATAATATGCAGAGATCACAGGGATTTCAAGTAGTCTACCCTTTGTCTGCTGGCCTACCCATCTCCCAGTGATTCCAAGCGTTTATGGAACAGTTCCTAAAAGATCTGCCATTACAAAACCGCGATTTCTTGTCATAAATCTTCCACACGTGCATTTACCTGGCTTCTCCTAGTACTGCTCCCATTACCCGATGTTTCTCTTCACATTTGATATCTTCATTGACATCTGTCCCACCAAAGATGATTCCAAAAGGAATTCTGCTACCTGCAAAGCAATGACTACAATGAAAAGTTGACCAACATGTCAAGGTAATGATTAGAAGGGGACATTAAGAGTGAAAAAGTATATTGATAATATTGTATCACATATGTAAGCAAAAGCCCTTGAAAAAGAAACCTGGAGAAACTTGAATTTTTGTGGTTTTGGCACTGAAAAAACCCATACAATAACTATGCACTTTCACAGCATGTCAGTCTGTTGTATAGCTATGAGATTTTCTTTGTCTTTTCCATGCTTAGTAAAAACAATCAATTAGTTTCTACACTTGGCAGCCCACCAAACAGCATATATATTTTATTCACATTTTAATAAGATGCAGTATTGCAAAGTTTGGTCCCAGGTACCTAGCCTCAGCCACTCATTCACTGCCCCCTCAAGCATTCCAATACAGTGGTTTGGGTGACCATCCTGCAAAGTTGGTTACTGAAAATTTTTTTTTTTTAAATATTGACTTCCAAAGCCAATTTTACTGCTACAAAAAATGTAGATGGAGCCACACCACTGGAAAAGGTCACCAGATTAAATAAGGCAGTATATGTGAGCCTGCAACAAAACCATTGTTTTGCTTAATTCCATCCCAGAAGATGGATCTGTGTTTCTAGTTGGTTGTTCCAAGACCTTCTGTGATCACCCAAGTTATGGAAGTTGTTTTAGAATGCCTTACAGTGCTCAGAACAGTAAGAGCAGGGGAAGGCATGTTGGCTGTGGGACAGTCTGTGCACAAGACCTTATCAACATTCAAATTTTAGAGTACCAGCAAAAGCATATATATATCCTAGTGGTGTCTGCACTCTGGTAAAAGCCTAGTTTTGATACACAGCATCAGAATAAATTCATATTTGTGTAAGGGTAAAGCCACCAAAACAGAGTAGAGTAGCACTTTGATGCTAGCAGCGGCTGTACTTACATGGACGGACAAAGCCAAAGACTACTTAGATGAAAATACAAAAGCCAATAGTAGTGTAAGATTCCTTTCTAATAGTATTTCTTTTCTTGGAGTCAGGTTATTTTTAGTAACTGACAAGTTACCAGTAATGTTATCCCCTTAAACTAATCAAGATAGCAGACAATAATGTTTACTGTTGATTGTTTCAGCACTGAAAACGAAAGTGGTCAGTTTTACCACCACATTAAGCTAACAAATAACAACCTCATGGTGGCTAATTACTACATGCAGAACATAGTTTTAAATTCCAAATGGGACTGCAATTTTGCAAAAGAAACAGTCTCCAGTAAGACAGCCTACAAAACCTGTCATTCAGGTGACAAATTCTGTGGATTTTACAGATTTCTGTTAGCTGCAACAGATGAAGCCAAGGTTTCCTTCTGACTGTGAACAAGAATAAGCAATTAGGCTGCATTGTCACTACGCACTGTGTAACAAGAAAGGGCAAAAATACGCTTTGTTTTTTCCCTTTTGCTATCAGATGGAAGGGGAGAGGGATCAAGGACTCAGTAGACAACACTGTCCTCAGCAGCGGACGAACGCACAGGGTGCTAGAGGTTACTGTGTTGATGGAGGTTCTTCCTTTTGAGACATAATATAACTGACCTTCAATGTTCATGGCTGTGAAAACTACTGGTGACACTTTCTATAGCTACCCACAGTGTCTTAGGGGGTGGGGGGGAAATTATAGGTTAAATTCAGTGAACTCTCATAATTAAAATTCTTGGTTAAAAACAAGCAAATAAGGAAATCTTAAAGCAAATGGGGAATGAAATAAGTATGCTGATAAAGACGGAAAACTCACTATATGTTTCACATTTATATTTGAAAATTAAGTGAGCTGTAAGATGAGGGTTTATTAGCATTGCTTATTTCCTCATTACTAAATGAAAGAACAAACAAAAAGAATGAAAGACTAATTGCCATTCTGGCTACTTAAAAACTTTCCTTGGCATTTTTAGATATTATATTCTAATGTTTGTAGGTGAACAGAATTAATGTGCACTATCAAAGCACCACAGCACTAATCTTCAAGAGACCGACCTTCTGCAACACAATATGAAATATATATTGCTTTTCTAATAAATAAAAAAGTAAATAATTATGATGTCATCTGTTACACGTGTTGATCATACATCCCCAATCACGTAAACAAAGTTTCCAGGATGAGGCCCAAAAGATTGGTAGTATGGTAGTACTGGTAGTATGACTGTAATCACTAAACTTCTTTAAGGTATTTCTTAATAGATGGTATAGAAAGATTAAATGTTACAAGAATCAGGAATGTCCTCTGAATCACTTTTTTCCTTCAAGAAGTCTACAATAACTTTTACACTTTAACTAGGATCATCCCAGCAATCATACTACTTACTGTCTTGCTTTTCACAGGTTTCTCTTTTTATTTTTCTTTCAGTTATTGCAGATGCTTTTTGGAACAGTGTGACTCTGACTTATTTAAATTACTGAGCTTTTGTAAATTATTCAAGTATCAGGCTTTGTAGGTCACTTGGGATTTTGAAAAGCTAATAGCAACAGCATTCGGGCAATGCTATGCAAGTCAAAACTGCAATAAAGTTTTACAGTAAACGTTTAAAATCCAACCTTATTTTTTGTTCCTTAGTGAAAAAAAGAGATAGTTCTAAGACCTTCCTTAAGCCTCCTCCAAAACAATTCTAGGTCTTGTCACAAAAACAATCATCTCTATATTCCAACCAGAGAAGTCTTAATACATATGTTAGCAGAGATCATCTTACAGAATTATTTTATTTGTATTCTAGGATCCCCACTGAAATCAGAGCTCCATTGTAACAAAAGACACACAAACATGCCAGACATAATAATTCAGGCTTTCTGAAAGCCCACCAGCACAAATTGCTGGGGGACTTCTGAAGTCTGAAAACTAGCACAGCACAGCTTATACTGAGATCTGATGAAAGTATCAAATTATGTACCTTTGTCCAAGTGAATAGGTTTGTACAATACGAATGTGATCTCAAAAATGGATATACACAATTTCAGTAGGTGACAGTGCTGTAATTTTGAAAGCCAGTGCTTCTAGTGTATCATCAATGGCAGGCTAAATTTTGTTCTACGTGGCTAGATACAATACAAAATTTTATTATTTATCTGATAAAATCCTGTCTCCTACAGTTTAGCTGACATGAACGACATCTCAAAGTTATTTAATGTCCAAAAAATCCTGACTCATTTTTGAGCAGAAAAATCAAATTAGCCTCTCTGCTTTCTTCTATTTGACCTCAGCTATACTTAGCCAAGCCATTGTCCTCTGAAAGAATACATTTGCTGAAAGTATCTTAATGTTAATATAATGCTCTTATCTTAATGTAGTTAAAGTACTTAATTATGAAATGCAGTATGTGCTTTAAAAGCACATTTATTTAGTTTTCTCCTCTCTGGATCAGATCTCCCACAGAGAAAGTTTTTCAGCATTTCTGAATGTTTGTTGAAGTGGACAAACAGAATAACTACACTTCAAATACATATGGGTTTATACATTTATAGCCTTTTATAACTGTTTGTATTCATTCTCCTCTCTTTCAGTGCCTTTTTAAGAGGTATTTTTATTGCAAAATAGAAAGGGGATTACCTTGCAGAAGTCTGCCTCCTTTATAAAGATGAATGGCCAGGGCTGCATCAAACTTGTCTGTGGAGGTTAGATTTGCTATTTCAGTTGGACTCTCATACATGAAAGCATCTTTAAGAACACAGATATGACCTGCAGCATGTAGATGATTCCTTCATTATCGGAACAAATAGAAAAAGAATAAAAAAAGATACTATTAATGTTGTAGGCATGCCAGTACATTAAATAAGCTTAATCAAAATGTTTTTCCTTAATAATTTTTTTTCGGACATTCACCTTTATGCTGATTTTCTTCAAGCAACCATGGAGCTATTTACAAGTTTTTTTTTTTCCCCTCAAAAACATTTGTTACCTTCACCATTGTGAAGCCACAGTCACACTGCCAAGCAACATAATCTGCATCCATTTTAAGGCCCAAGCCTACAAAGTATCAATACCACCTTGGAAATCAGCAGAAGTGAAGTATGATCAGGATCTTTCCTGACTGAGCTTCAGCTTAATATGCTGAAAAGACTCCTTTTGAATTGAGTGCGTTAGACCTTGGTCTTAGAGATTCTCAGATCCTTGTTCTGGAGAAAGGCCACCAAGTGAAGAAAACACAAATACATCCAGCTAATCAATCCTATTAAACATACAGAACATGCAAAAAATTGAATACATAAATAAAACTGGAGAGTTGAAATTATATCCCCTTTCTGTTTGATTGTGGGTTTAATTGCTCCTTGTCTTAGTTACCCATTTGTAAAACAGGCACAGGATAACTACATAAAAGTAATTACACAAATACTTCCACGATCTTTTTTAAAATCTCAATTGCTAAAAAAAACCCCCAAAACCAAGAACAAAACACTCCTATTGTAGTGTCAGCTTACACATTCATCTTTATATGCAGTAGTTCCTCATATTAAAACATTGATTAAAAGACTTCCAAAGTCAAGAAACTGACTGATTACAGGGAGCTCTACTTTAGGCATTTCAGTGAGCTTTGCTTTAGTCTTTTCTTTTATACACTAGGCTCATAACTCCTCCCACCAAAACCAGAATCAGTTATCAATGTCTCCAGTGACATCAGCCAAAAAACACATAGCAGAAAATCCATGTTTTGACAGAAACTAGCATTCTATATCTGCTGATATGCCATGTTTACGTTTTCAATATTACTAAAAGACCACAAGAATGTTTTCTGCTTATTACATATTGTTCCAGTTGATTTATTTCACATAGCATATTAATTGTTCTGGCATTAAAATCCTGCTAACTCAATAGCTTCTTGGGTAATGATGTCGGCTCTTTCCTTTCCTGATCATTTCATATCCTCCCAAGGAATGTAATTTTCTGTCCTGCAGAAGTTAGTCATTACTGCAGAAATTGGTGCTAAAAATGTTGTAAAATGTCTTGAGGCCTTGGAAGGAATGTATTAGCACTATATCAGACAGACCTCCATTGGCACAACATATGGTGCTGTATTTCTTCCTTCCTATTCAAAAAAGAAACTCATTTTACTTTTAACTTCACCGTTTGAAACAAGACCAATAAATTATAATAAGTACTAATAAATAAAATGCAGCCAGACTGTAAGCTCCTTATTTACATTGTTGAGTAATTATTTACATCAGTTGCCCCATGAACTTGTACCAAGTACCTGCTTGCCTTTTGAAAGAGGCTCTCAATTTGTATCTAAATAATGATGCCCAAATCTCACAGCTGTGGAAAGAAAATCTCTCGGGCACATACTCGGGATGCTCATGCATACATTCCATAATTTCACAGGTGCTCATTAAACAGTCTAAAAGAATTTTTTCCCATCAGTATTCCAATTACCATAAATCACTATCATGTACAAGCAATATGTTTGCATATTACAATTAATTTGAAAATAATTCTCTCAGGACATCAGGAATCAAGAAACTCAGCTAGGAATTTCGATCTAAAGCGTCTTTTTTTTTTTTAATATACTAGGAATGAATACTTTTCCTTTACTCCAGAGTTTCCACAGCTCCAAATCTCACAGCTGAATGACAGCTGTTTCTGCAGTAAATAGAGGGGGACTCCCTCAAGTGTTCCAAAGGCTCATAAATTGTGGTTTACCTCTATTAATGCTATTTTTTTTCTACACATAATGACTCAGGAGCATGTAAAAAATTTGCATACAGCTTAAGAAGGAAAAATTATCAAATTATTCCCAGCATAATTTGAATTCCCAGATGTAAAGAGGCCTTAATCCCATAAGCATACCATTGAGTTCATAATGATTAGTCATAGACTTCAGATTATGCATATATGGAAATATATGTGTGTAGAAGTAGAGCTATTGGGTAGTATTTAAGTACTGAAATTTACAGTGATATTTTTGTATTTTCTAAACGACTTTTCATCTTTATAACCAAAAAACCACAGACTATGATTTTCACAAGTACGCTGTTATCAAGGAACATGATAAGAGGGTGCTCGAAAGTTATTGCAGGAGATTTCTTTGAAGGCTGATCTGTCTGTGAAGTCACAGATGTCCCTGAATCGAGCCAAGACAGAAGAGATACATTACCCTTATCTTTTCTCCTCCTGGCAACTGTGTATTCACATTATTTTGCCATTTCATAAACAAATACTTTCCAAATGAAAAATAAAAATGAACATGTCTCCTGCTGTCTGTGAATCTAAGACAACCCTGAAAATGCTAAATCTAAAGGCTACATTTTTTCTGTATCACAGTTTTGTATGTGGTAGATAAATTTCCAAGTAAGTGTCTTAACTACCAGTGATTATTGCTTGGATCCAGAATTTGCCTTGCTCTGCTGTATCTTTCCCTTCTACCGAAACTCTCATGGAAGCCAATGCCACTACTTGGGGAGAAAAGTAATTCTAAAATGGAGATTGGCTGTCAGATTCCAGATTTTGGGTGTTTTGCTAGGAAGTAACCAAACGGGGAAAACTTCAGTCGTTCCGTAAGTTTGAAAGATCATTTTGTAGAGTACCTTATATTAGTCACTGCTTACACTGCTTAAATATGATATTTGTACACACCTAAATATTGGACAAAATATTTTCCAGCCCCACTGATTTTAGTATTCAGGGAATTCATCTTTTGTGTTATACTTTTTACACTCTTTGGAAATCATGAGGTTTATAAGTGAAACCTGTAAGTGTCTGCTCTGGATCTATACTGTATGCAGAGAGATATTGCTAAAAGGTACAAACCTTTTCTGACACGTTTTCACTTTATTAACGATTTCTATAGAAAAACATTTTTCTCTAACACAACTATGAAATACCAGGTGATGTTTTACAATGTTTTATTTTTTATTTCCTACATTATTGATCACTACTTCTCACTTATCCTGGCTAGCAGTCTTCCCTCCTTCAACCTGAATCTGCAGTTCACAGGTCTTCATGTACAGAAACAGTTTCACAGTTCCAAACACAGCATGGCTGAAGCTAAGACACAAGCGAGTTAAAAGTATGCTTGCTTCTAAAGTATTACAGTTTTGAAACTTGCTTTATTTTCTGTGATGTCGTCCTCTCAAAAACATTTATGTTCTAATTTTCAACTGATATTTCAATGGAATTACTTGCAGACAAAGAATGTTTGATTTCCAAAAAGTTCCTGGTAGGTATATACACTGACACTTGCACGGCACAAAATAGGCTTCATCCAAAAATATTAATTATCTCTTTCCCTAGGCTGTCTATTCTGTAAAGCAGCTATGCATCAACTACTGTTAAATCTATACAGCACAATTCAAAGCTTATTAAGCAAGCAGAGTCACTTCCATTGCCTTTTCTGAAACTCAGCCAGAGCTGAATACTCGCAATTCCCACTGAAGTTGATCGAATTACATGAGTTGAAACCCTGCTTGATCTTTTGTTTTCTTTGTAAACTATCTTAATTTTTTTCATACTTGTTAAAGCAAAGTATTCTTCATTTTATTTCTCTCTCAAACTTCTTCTTTAAACAACACAGACAAATTGTGTTCGCATGAATGAAGTATGAATAAAATCCACTGTGAATAAGAACAGAAATTAAAAATGTGAGCGAAAATGGGGAGAGAATCCTTCTGTCTCTATGTTCTGAAGTCAGTAACTCTCCTTTGGAAGGACAAAATAACTCTGCAAAGTTTAATCATGCCTTATAAATAGGTCTAGCCATGCAAAACATTTTGGGATGCAGCACACATCGAGTGCAGGCCATGTAAATGACTGCATCTCAGTTCCAAGGGTGGAGGATGAACGCCTGCCTTGCAGCCTTCCTGCTCTGGGAATGGCCACGCAAACAACAGCAGGAATTTACCAGCACCTGTGCAAACAGACGTAGGTAGGTAAAAAGCCTCTTATGATCTACCATGAAGAGAAAAGGATTTTCTGTACGAGTGCTCTTCTGTATGATTTTAATGGTAGCGGATAGGGTAAGACTAAATAGAAGAAAAGTTGGGGCTCAGAATTACTCCAATAAACGTCTAAGCTGAAAAATAATTGTAAAGAGGAATGATAAACATTACTGAATTTGTGGGTTTAATTCTCTTGCAGTTGATTACCTGGAGATTTACAGAATGGCTATCTCAACTGTCCCATTTCAAATGAGAACTGAAACAATCTCTCCCTCTCCAAAAGATATTTACAAAGTGACAACATACTTCATCTAAATCTTTCTAATTAACCAATTAATTCAAGATTTCTATTCCTCCTTACTACCAAGTAATAAAAGATGAACAGAACATTTCAAGGGGCAGAGAAGATTCATTTATTTTCTTTCCTAACACCCTCTTTGATCTCATTTCTAAGGCTGAAGAATGGCAGCCTAACCAAAGACTTTTGCTTAGTTTTTTATTCTTTACTCATTGCTCATATTTTTTAAGGTGATTAAAGATTATGCACACCAACACAAATAAAGCCCACAGCACATTCATTATATCACTTGTTTTAGCAAGCTGATTTCTAGCCAAATTAGATTCCGGTATCTTTGTCACTAGTTACTTTAAACTCAGGAAATGAGTATCTTATTTATGAAAAGATGAAGCAGTTATACGAACAGCTGTAATATCATAAACATAGTATACCCAGTGATATTAAGCCATAAAATTAATCTATGCTGGCAAGTGTCCAACCTGGGGACAACTTCATTGTTTCATTTATGGTTAACCAAAAGTTGCCATGGCTCAATATAAAAAAAAAATCGAACAAATAAATTCATAAGCATGTACGCAGATACAACTGAAGCCAAATATTAATTAGTATATATATTTTCTGTGTATTAACATATACGCTACAAAGGTTACCATATGCACTTAACCTCAGGTATGGCAGATTAACGCGAGAACTGACATGCCCAAGCCTTTGGCCATACATGTAGATTTTTTTTTAAATGGCATAAAGTCTTAAGAAAACCAGTATTAGATGGAAGTATCTGCGTAGGATGGTTTTAGTGATAGCTGTCACTTGCCTAGCCTTAGTCAGGAAGATGGATTCAATTGCTACCTAATATTCTTTACTTTTTTTCCTGATCAGACTTCTTTTTTTCCTGAATGGGCTCGTTTATATTATTACTATAAATAACATTTATGGTAGATGATAAGATAGCAACTGAACATGACGTAAGTTACTGACTCTCAAACACTATTTCTGTTAGAATCCTTTATCCACCTTTATTGTGAACGTGAATTAAATTGACCGTTCACTCATTATTTTCTTTCTGTTTAAAGGTCTATGTGCATGAGAAAGCAGCATCCAGTTTGTATAAGGTATGCCTATAAAGCAACTGGATGCTAACGCAAGTTGGTGTACTCTGCACAGATCACTGCAGATGTGTTCACATAGCTGCAAATGATTGTGTTAACAAGGTAATACGTTAAACCATCTGCCAACTGAGCTGTTGCATCTCACCAAGTCTATGCCCTCTTTCATATTAAAACACATTATCTTAGGCCACCATGCACGAGCCACAGATGGAGAAGGATAACCAAAACTGCTGGTTACGACGACTTATGTAAAGGCACCTTGCTAAACCACTCTGTCTCGATGCAGTGTGCTCACACGATCACAATCAATCCCAGTGTAGTTAAAAGACAATTTGAAATAATATGTGGACATTTGTTTGTCTGGCTTATTCAGGCTTAGTTTAACTAGAAATAATGCAAAACCTGCTTTCCACTAGATTACCTCTGAATGGCTCCACAGTCTAAATGTTTGTCTGACTTTCCTCAAAGGTGAAGTGCTGACATGTACAGGTATAAAAATGTGTATTATAAAGATCATATTTGTTTTATCTGAATATTTTTTTAATAATTATTGTTTTAAACTACAGAAAACTTCAGCTTTCTCTGGTCTCTATGCTCCATTTGCTTTGTATCCTCAATGCCTGGGTGACTGACATGAGGCAGCAGGTATGTTCTACTGCTATCTTATACAATACAGTAGCCCTGCACAAATCTAAGACTGAACTTGGTATGACACAACCAGTGAAAAACTAAACAATGTCAGAGGACTATTTCTATGCATAATGTTAAAAGTGTGATAATATGCAGATCAAGGTCGGGGAAAACTTGTAATAGCAGAAAGCTATCCTGAGAGATTCATCTTAAGAAAAACAACTAAACCATGGATGACTCTCTGACAAGTAAGAAGGAACCAAGTCTTTATTTTGGGCCTCAAGAGGACAAAACCATTTGGAAATTGTTTCATTTTTATGGTGACTTTTTTTTTTTCAAACATGCACAGCAAAGCTCTCAGAAATGCTGTCAGCCACATCCTTTTTCCACAGGTCACAGAAAAAGTTAAACGGGGACGTTAAGAATATTTATGCAGTTCTGTTAGTCCAAACAATTTCGAAGCACTACAGATTCACGTCCATAATCCCCACGAGAGCTGCATGTTGAATCCCCACAGCAAGGGCGCTAACTGGAGTAGCTCTTGCACAACCGCAGCTCTAGGATGGCTCCAGTACAGACCCTTACTTCAGAGCTCCCAGAGCCTACTGCTCTTCGCATTGACTTCTCATCCAGTCCTGGGCATTTCCCAAAGCGGGCAGCCCTGAGGAAACCCGCTGCACCGAGGCCGGCTGTGCAAGGGCTCTGCGGGGCGGCTGGTGAGGGGGCCTCTGCTCTCGACTTGTGAGCCTGGGTCACCCGGCAAGCGCGAACTGCTCCTGTGCCAGCAAACTGCCCTGAGCAGAAAGGTCTTCTGTTTGGTTTTTGTTTTTTTTTTTGGGGGGGAAACTCTCGGCTCCCCCTCTCCCTTACTCCCCCGTAGTAGGGGCAGACGTTGCTCAGGCAGAGCCGCAGCAAAACCGCAGCGGGGGCCGTCCCCTCCTCCGGGCGCGGGCTCGGCCCCGCAGACAGCAGGCCCCGGCCCCCCGGCAGGCGGCGGATCCCCCGCCGGCGCTGTCAGAGCGGGCCTGCCGCGGCGCTCGGCCGCCGCCCCCCTCACACACCCCCGGCGCCAGCCACCCACGCGGCTGAGGCGGGAGACACCGCCTCCGTGCGCCAGCGGGGGCAGCGAATGGCGGACGGCCCCCGCCGCCCCCTGCCCCAGCTCCGCGATGGGCCCGCGGCACCGGCTCCCACCGCGGAGCCCCGTCTGCGGCGGCCTCAGCGTGAGGGGAGGGGAGGCCGGCTCGCCGGTGAGCGGGGAGCGCAGGCAGGAGCGGTGGCGAGGATCCCAAGGGGTAAGCGGGCAGGCAGCGGGATCGCCGGCAGCGGGATCGCCGGCAGCGGGGATCCCCTCTCCCCTCGCAACGCGGGGCGAGGGGGCACTTACTGTATCCTGGCCGCGGTGGTCGCGTTGCCGGTCTGCGCTCGGAGGGACGCCAGCAAGAGCAGCCTCATAGCGGCCCCTCCTGTCCGCCCGGGCGGGAGCCACCTCGCTGAGGGGCAGCGCCGCGGCCGCCGCCTACTTTACCTGCCGGCGGCCCGGGCGCGGCCCCGCGGCCTCCCGGAAACAGCGCCGCGGAGCGGGTGCTCCACTTGCTGCAGCCCCGGCCCGCCCGCCGCCGCGGGCAGGGGGGCGGGAAGGCCACGCTGCCCGGGCCGCCCCGGGCCCCCCGCGAAGGCCCGCGTTAGGTGGCTCCGACCTTAGGGTGGCAGGACCCGTCTGGTGGGGGGACGGCCGCGCCCTTGCCGGGTGCCCCTGGTCAGAGGGCACTTGACTACAAAGCCAAGCTCCCGGTCTTGTGCCAGCGGGTTTGGGTCCCCTCCCCCCACCTCTAAATAGTGCTATGTGTTTTCATTAAACAGTCACAGGGATGATGTGCTCAAATCATGGCCGCAGAGAAGCCTTTGGTCACACAGGAGGCCTCCTGAGAAGAACATCAAGGGAAGGTTGGTGTCAGCCACCGTCTCCCGAGGCAGTTCGCCAACTACACCACAGTTGCCATGTGTCTCCCAAGATGGAGGTGGTTCATATTCAGTGCAGGAATGGAGCAGAAAACTAATTGCGGATCAGATGCCAACACCCAGAAAAGCCAGAGGAATGTGCTAGTCCAAAAAACAAGGCAACAGTCAAAGACCACATCAAATGTCAGGAAGGCTGTGTGCTGAAGCAGAGCCAAAGGTGTGTAAGACTAGGGGAAAACTCTTGGTGAGGAACCACAGCCGTAGGCAGAATCCAAAGATATAACAAAGCAGGGAGGAGAAAGATCAGATGGGTGGGGCAGCAGGCAGTAAGGCTCAGAGGCCAGTTTAAGGAGTCTGTTGGGAGACTGATAGGGCCAGGTGGCTGACTGTAGATATCCATGACCTTGAACTTGATTCAACATTTTGTAAAAACGTTAAGAGCGTGTGCAGGACATTTGTGGCCATGAGACAGATGAGAAGGAGGGCTTGATCTAACAGAAAAGTCACTTTTTTGCTTGTATACTTACAACCTGGTCTGGTTACCTGATGTAATTCACCACAGGGCCACACGGATGCTTATGTTTCCCCAAGGCTGTAGAAGACAGGGGAAGGTGGTCTGCAAACTGCAATGCCTGTTTATTGTGGCTTAAATTACTGTTCAAGTCTCAATGTCAGGTAGAGAGAGACAAATATGCCACATACAGAGAAAGGCTCTTAAATTTAATAATTTTTAAAATAGTTCTTCAAATAACTTGTGTGGATCTCTAAGGATGACAGATATTCAGGAATTGAGGGTTTAGAAATGATAAAGATACATATTGGAGTGTATTCTGGCAAATTGTAAGCATTTTGATATGCTGGCTCACATTTTGCTAATGGGTCTTCATGCTGCAGAGCTATGTTCAACTGTCTGCATCTCACTGAGTTATCACTCTAGAAATAATTCAGCACATTTAAACTCCATCCAAACTAAAAAAGATAGCTACAACTTGGAAGAGCAACAAATCTTGCATAAATGCTAAAAATAGCATAAATGCTAATTTAAAGGTAGGCAGGACCAAGCTATTTTCATCACCATTTTAGAAACCGTTTCTGGCATGAAATTCCAGCTCCACTGAAATCTAGAAGGCTTTTGTCAATCTGGCCAGGATTCTAGCCTTGAAGTTTGTTTCACTCTAAGTGGCCTATATGAAGCATATTTGGGCTTTTGAGAGCGCTTACCACCCTCAAATGTAGCACCAGTCATCTCTGTTAGTCACTGCTGCCCAACTGTCAGTCTATCCAACAGACCTGTAATGTATCACAGGGGCTGCATGAAGCTTACGCAGCTGCCTTTCAGTCTCCTGGTACGTTGCCATCTACATCCTTTCCCAACAGACCCTCCTGGTTCCAAGATCTCCCCCACACAACACAGCTCATCCAGCTGCCATCCAGCTGCATTGCACCACGAAAGGCTGGCAGTGTGCGTGCCAACGAAGAAACACACCTTGCGCTGTTGCTGCAGCCCTTTACCTACAACAGCCTATGTAATCCAGAATGGGGACATTCCCTAGTTGGACGGCCTAAAGCAGAGTACGTGACTATGCTCATGTTTTGGGTTAAAAGGAAGTTGTGGTTTTGGTATCTGCATGAGATACCTAATTACCAATACCTTGGCCGCTGTAACTTTTCACTGCTGCTAGCTCTAAAACCAGACAATAGCTACCCAGCACATCTAGTGTATAACACAAAAAAGACAAAAATGCAACAACAAAGTAAGACGTGGCCTGCTCCATGAGACAAAATGAGGAAACTTAACCAGTCATCTGGGAAATAAAGAGGAAATAAAGGAAACATTCAAAGAGGTCTTAACATTTTATTACTATTTATGGTAACTCTGTTTTTTATGCTATATAGGCCTTGACTGACAAAATTAAAAATCTGCAAGTCTTTGCAGCATTAAGTATTGTTGTGTCTTTGAAAACATGTACATGCACTAATGTACCACTGTATAGAAATAAGTGCATTCACTGTATTCAAAGAAAGGGTAATGGATGTGTCTTAATGACATTTTAAATATGCTGTAGCTAAGTGTTCTTGTTTGGAGGAAAATTAAAAATCACCTTCCTGAAGGTGCTATACTTCCAGAGAGAATGTTCAGGTTATAACAGTAGCTTTTGAGTTTTGGTAAGAGTACCTACTTCTCAATACCTGAAGATTTAAATAACATTTTATAATATACATTTCAAATACTATTCAGCATCGCAAGGTGTTTGTAACAGTGGTTGGGTAGGCCAATATAGAAACCTCACCCCACTCACGAAGGTAAATTATGAAGGGCCTAGAATGGGATATCTGCATTTATTAAAACACACCATAATGCAAAGTGTGCTTAATTACTTTGTAGTCTCTAGCAAATACTACTAGACCCCTTAGAAAATGTAATCACAATTGATATGATATACTGTATTAAGCTGGGCAAAGCTGAAATGTAATTTTTTAAATGAGAGAATCAGTCATGTTACAGTAGTTCACAAAAAGAGATCTCTGTGCAGCCAGTTGCATTTTCCTCATTGTCCTCTGTCATGAAACTTAACTAGTTAAGAGACCAAATATATGTAATGAGTCATTTTTATGGCATATGTTATTTACAAAGGTCCATCATTAAATTAATATATTTACTTTTACAAGCATCGCTTGCTTAATTACCAACGCTGTTCCAAAAATTTTAAGTCATACCTAGATGTTGGGTGTAACTAAATGATGTCAATCAATTTACCCTTCTCACTGAAAATACATAACCAGGAGTATCTTTCCCACTTTGGCCTGGCCAAAAATGAGACTTTAAGATCGGCTGTTGAAGACAATTACGTAGTTTCATGGCCTTTACCTCAGCATACGCGATGGTGGAACAAAAGAACATCTCAGGGCTCCAATATTGCAACCACTAATGTGTGTTTTCTCATTTTAATCGTGCGCTTTGTTCCATTCAGATCAGAGCCTTCATTCTCCACGTACTATCACTGCAGGTCCACCTCAGATAAAGCTGACTGCACGGACGCGCACCCCGCCGGTGCTCCCCCCTCCTGCGGGTCAGTCACCCAGCCGACTGCGTGCAGCGCCCAGCGCTGAAGGCGCGCCTGCTGCGTTCACCGGTGGCAGCGGAACACGGACAAAACGCGTAACTTACGACGCAGTTCACGGTTTTGTTCGGGGCCATTTTACGGGACAGTCCGTGCTTTTGCTTTTCCGACTCGGAAGCAAAGCCGGGAAACAAACCGCGTTTTACCTTCGCCGTCGTTACTGCTGGATGAACCCAAGGAGAAAATGAGGGCTCCCGTGGAAGCCAGCGCTGAACCTGTGTGGTTAATAAAACCACACGGCTCCACTTAATGCCTAAAATGTAATTCCCAGCCTGAACTAACGCACGAAATAACCACAAAATCAATTCTCCCTGCTGCAGCCTCCCCCCCGCCCTCTTTACCCCGCACTGGCATCCTAATGAAAGCGGCGAGGGAAAACCTGCGGGGAGAAAGCTGTCGCCTCCCTTCCCCGGTGAAGCTCCGCACACCGGAGGTGTAACCAACCCCCGGCCCGGCCCGGCTCAGCCCCGGCGCTGAGGCGGCGCCCTGCGGCCTGCGCGGCCCAGGATCCCCTCACGGCCGGTACCTCCCAGCGGACCCACCCCGCAGCTTCCGGTTCGCCATGTCCCGCCCCCCCGCTAGCCCCGCCCCGTCTCACCTCAGCCGCCGCTCCCTGCGGCCCAGCCGCCCACGTGACGGCGCTGCCGGCGGAGCGACGGCGCCCTCAGCCAATGGCGCGCGCCGTCCCCTGCGTGGGCGGGCCGGGCCGGGCCCCGCCGCGCGACCGCGGCGAAGTTTCCTCAGGGTGGGCCGGGAAGCGCGGCGGGCCCGCGGCGGGGCCGGGAAGGAGGCACCGTCATGGAGGAGGCCGAGCCGAGCGAGCGTAGCCCCTTGCTGAGCAGCGGGGAGCGCGGGCGGGCAGCGAGCAGCGCTTTCCACGGGCGGCGGCTGGCCTGTGCCGCCGTACTGCTGGCCGAGCTGCTGGAGCGAGTGGCCTTCTACGGCATCACCTCCAACCTGGTGCTCTTCCTCAACGGGCCTCCCTACGGCTGGGAGGGTGCCCAGGCCAGCCAGGCCCTGCTGCTTTTCATGGGCATCACCTACCTGGTGTCGCCTTTCGGTGGCTGGTTGGCTGACGCCCTCCTGGGCAAGTTTGGCACCATCCTGCTCAGCATGGCGCTCTACCTGCTGGGCATGCTGGCCTTTCCCGTCATCGCCGCTCCGCACACCCGCCAGGGCCTCTGCGGGGACATCCCCTTGTTCCCCGTAGAGAACTGCTCCTCTCCGGCAGCCAATGCCACCATGGCGCCTTGCTCCCAGGTGGGAGCCACCCGCTACTGTGCCACCGCCACCTTCATCGGACTGGTCCTCGTGGGGCTGGGCGTCGGGTCAGTCAAGGCCAACATCACCCCTTTTGGGGCGGACCAGGTCAAGTATTATTTGGCAGCTGCTGAATTGTTGGGTGCCGATCTGAACCAGGGGATGGCTGTTAGTCATGCAGAGGGGCTTGCTTTGGTGGGATGGGCGGTGCATCTACTCATTCACATCTCTGTAGGTGTTAAGTCTCAGAGGGAATCAGATCATCCAGCTTTGTTCCCTGTGTAATGCAAGCTGTTAAGTTGTGCCCTGCTTGATACAATTTTTTGTCTCTGTGGTGTCTGATCTTTTATGACCCTTGGTCTCCTGGTAGCCCTGCCATAGGTGTGGTACCTGGTTTGGCTAAGGCATCACCATCATGAGGATTTGGGTTGAATACTTAATGGCCACTAAGTGGATTGATAATTATCCTCCATTGTGGAGTTTGTACCCAGTTAATTTGACCTCAGAGCTCATCAGGTGAAATACCTGATAATACATTTTAGCTTTGACAAAGATAGCATGGGCCTACTGGGGCAGTGGTCAGAGGCCTTTATCATCCTGTGATAAACGAAGGCTAGAGAACAAAGAGTTTTTTATGCTTTACGTATTTTCTGTGTACTGCACTGTGCCCTTGAGTGATATTTTTGTGCAGGCTAATGTTGCACCAGATGACAGTGGGAAGGTGCTCTCAACATGGTAAACATATTACCTGGCTGTTCTCATAATGATATGTCCTGTCAAACAACCTTGCTCAGATCCACTTCAGTGATATCATTCATTGGATCATCACTGCAGAACCAAGTGGCTTTACAGAAAATATTCGAGAGACAGCTCATAGTTCAGTATGAACTGGAATGCGCTGTTGCATGTATTTTTTGACAATCTTACGCTAAGGTAGTATGCTGACTGTGGATGTTGAATTGGAGTATAATTTCTGCTTTACAAATTGAGAATTTCAGATGCTTAGATACTGAGCAGCTTTTCCAACCAAACCGTTCTTGATGACAAAGCAAGGACAATATGTCCGATCCAACTGCATGTCTGTTTACTGGCCCATTGAGTTATGGTTAGTGCAGGTATCAGAAATGCCATGAAATTCTTTGTGAGAGGTAGGATCTGCCACAATATCTTTGCCAAACATACCTCTGTTCTCTGCTGTGCAGTTTACATTTGTCATTCTTTGACATTTCATATATTATAAATTCTGGAGTTCTGGGTGAAAGGCAGTATATAAATGTAAAACATTATTATAGCCTAGGATTGTGTGTCCCCAGTGTATTGGTTCTGTTTAAGCCAGCATGAGCCCATCAAGTGAAATAGCTTTAATATGACTTTATCTTGTAAGGTGTTTTTCAAAACTGACTGCTTATCCCCAGAACACTTTATGAACGTTAAATATAAGAGATAAATAATGGCAGGAACAGAGCAAGAGAAGAACCATTGCCAATGGAAGTGTAGCTGTTGTAGCTGGATTTTTTTAAATGCTTTTCCCCCCAGGATTTCACGAAAAGCAGTTTTTGGCTAGGTTTGCAGATAATTCACAGTGATTTATGTAGGGTGAAGCAAAAGAAGTACTCCTTTCTGGTTCATAATAATCAGCAGAGCTCTGCTGGGGACTGAGTTTCCCCCCTTCTCTGTTTTTCTGGCTTGTCTATTGTTAAATATATTACAGCATACCACTTACCTGTTGTGCAGTTTTGGGCCCTCTTGGGTGCCTTCTCCCTGCGCAGGAATGTAGCAAACTGCTGGGTAGATGGATATATATTGCTGAGAATAAAGTCTGTCTCCCAGAGTCACATTCTTGGGAGGCCAGAATACAATGCAAACGTGTTTTGGCTGGGCGTGTGCTGGTAAGATTTTTCTCTTTCCCTTAAATACCAAACAAAGGAAAATATGAATTGTATGTCGTGTACTTTAGCTGACATGAACTACCTTTCAGATATTGTTAATTACATTTCATTGCAGATCTCTTAAAAATTATCATGTACATTTTTCAGTTTTAACAGATGATCTATAATTTGGGTAGAGAACCCAAATATAATGAGGATTTTTTTATTTAGAAGAAAAGAATCACTTTGTGGAACATTGGAAACTAAATTCCAATACTTATTTTCCTCTGAGGTTAAAAAGATGTAGTTTCTTAATATCTGTTAAATGAATGCTTTTAGAAGTGCTGTTACAAGTGACTAAGTAGACTTAGTATAGAGTAACTTTTGCCAGTCAGCTTAGCAAAAAGCAGTTACTGCAAACTAGGTATAGACCAGCAGACTAGCTTTACTTAACTATGTTTATAAATAAGAGCCATTTTTCTAGAAGTTGCAGACTGATCCATCATACAGGTCTAAATCTGAACTGATGGTTCTCAGAATAGTGGTTATAATCATGTGGTGTGTATAACCTGGCACTTTCCAGTTCCCCTTTTAAGTGCGAGTGTTTTGCAGTCACTTCCTGTTCTATGTAGCAGTTTGTGACTTTCTGTACTTAGGAAATAATGTGACTATCCCTCATTATTGTGAAAGCTGGCTTCAGCGTTGAAGCCAACGGTAGTAGTAGATACTGATCTTGTATCGGCTATAATTATTGTTCTGATTATAGATGGATCTGTTTTGGGGTTATGGTAATTACAGATGCTGGTTTTAACCCACAGTATATCTTCTTTCTGAATTGCCACTATAGTCAAATCTATCAGTCCATAACCTGTCAAAAATCTTCTAGCTTTGCTAAAACCATTGTTGTTACAGTGGCATCGCTGGAGGCAGGACGCTACTGGAAATCGCTGGTGTAAAGATGGCTTTAGAGTGATTTTCAACCTTTATTTATTTATTTGTAGAACTTAGATTTTCCAGCCTCTGGGGAAGGATGGGGGACCATGTGTAAAGAATTGAAGGTCACTAACTGCAAGTTACTTTGTGTTGTTGTTGAACTTCTCAGGAGACTGTGGGCATCTAAGACTCTGCAAATAACAGTTTGAAAACTCAAGTTGTGGCATTCACATGGGCGGCACTAATTTGTTTCTGTTTCCGACAGAAACAGAATAGATATGACACTAGTGAGAGGAAGCAGACTTTACATGTGGACTGGCCAAATTTTAGTATAAAAATTTGAAATTATGTAGCAACTGAGTAGTACTGTATAGCTCTGTTATGGAGCTCTCTCCAGATGCTCTCAAAGAATAACTGGTGTCTGCAGTGATGGATTAGAAGGTCAGAATTCTGCAAGTGTAAATTTGACTGCGGAAAACTATTGTCATGGCTCTTCTTTTGTAGGCGAAGGACAAGGGCAAGCTTCTACATTTTCATCCTTGCTCTGTTGTGTGACTGCTCACATAGTTGGCTGGGATAAGTTTGGGGGTTTTTGTTACATTTGTCACTTGTGACTGTCAGTCGATTGCAGGAACAAATGAAAACTGCTCATGTCAGTAACTTTTAAATAATCTTCTTCCTTTTATGTGAGTCAAATAGGAGGTCATAGCTTTGGATCTGTCATGATGTGAATAGGGAGAGAGGGAAGATTATGACATACTGGAACTCTGAAATGTTGGGCTTTAGGAAATACCTGAGATCTTTAGCAGATGATGTCAGGAATCAGATGTCACAGTGGAATGGTAGGCACCAGAGAGGCACTACCTGCGGCTAGTGCCTGTGGATAACCATTTCTTTGAAACTGACCTAGCTGTAGAGAGCTAGGAAATTACTTTGTGACAAAGCAAAGCACCTAAACAGAGGAACTATGGAGAAGCAACGATGCTTGTATAGATTCCTGGCTCTTTACATAAACATCAGGAGAATATAATAGAATCTTAATATTTGAGCTGTGTAATATTTTTGGTTTCAAGCTGTACAAACTGCTTTGGTTAGTACTTGGATCATCTCCTAAGGAAGATACTGGTGTTGAAAAATCCAGGGGAGGGATAATTCAGCGAGTGATCATCTTTCTTCTAAGTCAGAATGAGGTCTAAGTATTAACTTTAGGGACAGCTGTTGTGTGGAAGTTGCAGTCGGTCAGATATTTGCAATGACTTTTCATCAGGTGTTGTAACTAAAGATCTAGTTAGTCTTTCTCTCTTTCTTTCTTTTAGTTGCGTTTAAAATTTTGTTCTGATGGTAATATGTTAACCTTATATCCTAAATGAGTTTACAGTATTGCAGTGCAGAGTTACACAGCTGATGTGTCGTCTGCTGAAAGTGGCTGTAAATAACCTAATGATTACACAATTCCCATAACATAGTGTTCCAGGCACTCAGGATTCTCTATCATGAAAACTGTGGTCATAATTACATCTCATCTGACCATAATCATTCTGATATAAGCGTTTTGTATTAGAAGTATTGATTTGGAGAACTATTCCTTTACTATTTTGAAATCCAGTGCAATATAGGTCCCAGTTATAAAACTCAGAATGTCACTATGCTTTTTTTTCTGCGTTTGGATTAACTATATGTGAAGGATAGTTATCAGATATATCAAGAAAAACACCTTTTGGACTGTAGAAAAATCAAGTGTTAGGTTAGATTTTCTTTTGCAAAAATTATGTTAGATATCTTGAAAGTAGCAAGATTATTTTATTTCCTCTTTAGAGGCCCACCTGAATGCAGGCAGCATTGACATGTGGCCAATGACCGACAAAGCAGCTGTGGCCAGAATACTTAGTTGCTCATTTCCTTCATTTCTTTGTTGGTGGGGTTTTCTGATGTGGGTTTTTTGTTTAGTTTTTGGGTTTGTTTTTTGTTTTATTTTAATTAAAATTTGCCCTATAGTTTAAAAGAGGAAAATTTAGGGAAATCGGAATGCTTCTTGTATGATACAATAGGTCATTCTCTATTTTTATTGAAGTAGAAGCACTACTGGATTGTTCCTTAGTGTTCTTGGAGAATGATGCGCTATCCCATTTAGTAGGGAAAAAAGATGTGAAAGTTTGAAGAATGCAGAACTGTGAACTGGAGACTCAGGACTGGGTATTATGCAGTGGGAGTTAATCTAAATAAGCGACAGCTGTCCAACACTAGTAAATTCTGTGGAAAATGTCTGAATCTGAGCTCATTTGCAAAACAACGTGTTACCTAGAGCAAAGAAATTGTGTGTATTAGATACTTGTTACTGTTTGTTTGAGTCAGGGCACCTTTGAAACAGTTTTACTACAGTGGTTTTGTTCAGTGATAGGAAGCCTTGCACTTTAGCCATGGCATTTTGCTGATATTGTTTGCATTTTCCTGTTGTAAGGAGTTTGACTAAAACATGGTAAATCTCAGAAGGTGACATTTTTCATACCTTTTAGGCACTACTACTGTTTTTAAGCTGTTTTGTTGTGACAAAATCTTTTAAACATACCTACTTTGACTTTCAGAGCAGGGATGTGGAACCCTTATCCGACAGGACAGATTCGATCCAGGACCCACACCATACTTGTGCTATTTATGTGCATCATTTTCCTGCTGCAGTTGCTGGTAGGATGTTAAGAATATAATGAAGCTGGTGATGCTGGTACCACAAGGAAAGTGCTGCTATGCTTGAGCACAGATGAAATTGAGCAGAGAGAGTGATAGATTTTTCTTTCTGCCTGGGTGATTGAAAATAATGCAAGCATAAGGGAGAAAAGGAGAATTCCTGCAGTTTTGTGAAAAATACTTGTCCTTGGTAAAAATAAAATAATAAAATTCTAAGATGGTTTTCTTCTTCTTGGTCCCTTATTAAAATGTAGCGCCTAGTTTTGAAGAGAATAAACCAATCTATTTTGTGCTGCCACACAGCTCAAGTAATAGCCAGCAGGGGGAAACTTTGAGTAGTCCGCTGTAAATGTAATATAGCTAATATTTTGGGCAGCCGATGTGATGTTGGAAAGGAACTACAAGGATTGCCTTTTAACTTTACTGTGTTTTCTGGTTTTGGTATGACATCTTCATAGTTCTTCCACTTTGACAAGCTATTCCACCAGCTAGTTCAGTGTGACTTTTATTAAGTTATGGCAATAAAATGCCATAGTGGCATTTCAGACGTGGCTGTGATGTGATTTTTAGTGTGTATATACGTTTTGATAAGGAAACAGAAAATGGATTCTTTTCATTGTAACTCTGTGGTGTGTCTGTCCCTTGAGCATTGCATTCCTTTTTGGTCACTCTGTTTCAAAAAGGATAGTGGAGCTGGAGAAGGAAGTTTCAGGGAGGGGCCACAGACATGGTCAGTAGTTTCCATGCAGGGAATCGTGAAACAGTCTACAACTTCCTATCTCTGAAAAGGCAGCTAGAAGGAAGGTGTGACAGTGGTTTGTGGAAATAATGGTCAGGGGCAGAGAGGCGGAAATGGACCAGGGATGGGATAAAGCTCAGCTGTCTTGTGTTGTTTCCTGGAACTAGGGAAAACGAGTGAGGCTAGCACAAGGCAGGTTCAAAACAGGCAAATGGAAGTGGTTCTTCCCAATGTATAATTAGCTAAGGAACTCTTTGCCACAGGATATTATGGATTCTAAAAGCTGACCTGGGTTCAGAGGCAGGCTGGACAAGTTCATGGAGAGGAGCTCTGCTGCATTTATTAAGTAGATAGAAGCCATCCTTGGTTCACCAAGTTTCTCAGGAGCTAATGGTTGGAGGCTGGGATAATACTTGATAGAAGCATTGTGCTGTGCTTGCCCTGTTCTTACCTGTGTCAAAGTTTGCTTTCATCTCCCAGTTTTTCTTTGCATAGATGTGAGCAAGGTCACTTGTAAGCGAGAGGATGGGAAGTCATCTTCCTTGCAGAAATTATAAGAGAACTGAGAGTTTTTGATGAAGAAATGGAAACTTCATAAAATAGATTGCTAACTCTTTACATAAGTTGGAGCACTGTGTTTATGATGTAATTGTTTGCTAATATCCTGCTGCCATTTGGGGTTTAGAAGGAATTCCTAGCTTGATAGACTACTGCAGGTGATGACTGTTAAAATTAGGAAATGAGTACCAAGTTGAAACTGGAAAGGGAGAATTTCTTGGGTTTAGGCTCTAAGATTGTATTTGACATGCTAACAGACATGAATGCCTAACAATGCTATTAACTTTGCATAGGAATAGATGCCTTAATATTTCTTTTGTTGGGCTTGGTTAAATGATACAGATGGGTTTGTGTATCACTGAGAATCTTGAAGCTGTAAATCAGAACTGACAATGGTAAAAACTTATTTTAAGACATAGCTTGCTTTTCATATTACAAACTAAACACAGATCTTTTGAAGATCAGGCAAATGAGGAAGGGAACTTGCAATTAGAAATCAAAACCAACTCACTCAGAAAGACCGGTGCATGGCACTGACTTGCTAGTCACTGCTAATGGCCTTTCAGTCATAAAACAGTGACAAATATGGTATTACGAATTCTTCTACAGACTAGTTGATCTTTTTAATGTATTCCAAATTTTAACTTGCATAATTTCTCTTACATCACATCTTACGAGTGATGCTGGGTTCCTGTGACTTAATTACAAAAATGGGGTGCCTTATGGTAGGCAATACAGAATAAAGAGTAATGGTGAAAACTGTACAGGAAAATTCTATAAACCAAGGATGTCTTTACTTTCACTGGAGAGGCATCGAGAGCTTCAAGCAGAAAAATAGCACTATGAACAGTGCTGACTTAATGGAGGGATAAATGTTTACTGGGGCCTTGTGACACCTCAGGCAACCCAAATTTAATTATTTTTTTATTTTAAAGGTCAGAATGGCAAGTCTTCAATTTATGTTCTGATGAGAGGCATTAGGACTGTGTTAAAATTTAAATTTGTGCTTTAATTACCAAGTAGTCATTTAAGGCTTAGAAAATGGAATATGGTTAACTGTTATGTGTATACAGTAGGAAGAAGCAATTGTTGCAATGCTACTAATACATGAATTTTTAGGTAGCTTAACTTTTTTTAACTAAAAAAATAGTTATTTCTGTGGACTATGGGATGTTAATCTGAGAGAGCTTTGTCTAGAGAAATGACCAAATGAGAGACAGTGCAGTAGAAATAATAACAGCCTTTATGGGGAAGCTATGTAGTTATTGTATGGCTTTTTTATCCCTATGCTGAACTTCTAGAAGGTCACTGATATAATGGGGTAGCTTAGTAAGGTGTCATTTCATCAAATACCATGCTAAACCCAAACACTTAAATCATTTCAGTATGACTATAAATTAAGCCTGAACTCTTCAGTGCATTGAACTTGATTGAATTCTAATAAACAGGCTTAATTTTCTTCAGAAATTGAATGACTTGCTTTTAATCTTTTCCAGGTCAAAGATCGGGGTCCAGAAGCCACAAGAAGATTTTTTAATTGGTTTTATTGGAGCATTAATTTGGGAGCTATTCTCTCTCTGGGAGGCATTGCATACATTCAACAGAATGTGAGCTTTGTTATTGGATATAGTATCCCAACAGTTTGCATTGGGATTTCATTCATGGTTTTCTTATGCGGTCAAAGTTTCTTCATCACAAAACCGCCGGATGGTAGTGCCTTCACAGACATGTTTAAAATCCTCGCATATTCTTGTTGCTCAAGAAAAAGACATGTGGAACGTTCAACTAATAGGTTTGTAATGAGCTCCTTTGTATAGTCTGAATTCAGGGAATCAGCCTAAGAGTTGGAACTAGTGAGTTCAAACTAGCTGGCAGTAAGTCACGCTAGAGAATACGCTAGAAGATGCAGTTTTGCTTTGAGAACTGGAACTGGAAAATTGGAGTCCTGGAGATATTTTCTGGGAGTTCTGGGATGAAAGAGAGGCACATTTTGAGATCACTGGATCTCCATGTTGCGAGATCAAGTCTGCTGTTTTCAGTTGAATGCTATATCTTGCCAGTTCAGAGTTTTTGAAAGTGTAAAGTAACCTAAGTATGCTGCTTTTAAGCATTAGTTAACTTTCTTCTCTGCTTAGATATGTTTATGGGATGCCTTCTGATTTGAAAAACATTATCATCTGCATTTAATGTTTTAAGAAAGTGGCTTGATGGGCAGCCAAAATGTGTACTGGCTTTTTGCTTTCCAGATGGTTACTCCACGCTTAAGAGATGCCCATGGAATACTGGTGGCTGAATTTAGTCACTGATGTTAAGAGATGTCAGGTGCCTCCTCTGCAACGGGCTGTCATGTATTCAGATCGCAAAACAATTCAATGAATTAGAATAACCTGTATTTTGTGATACTGTTTCTTAAGTTCTGCATATTGCAGTGCCAGTTATTTATGCGTGGTGGGGATAGGATGGGAAATAAGGAAACCTTTATAATGGAAGTTTTCAGCTTGTGCTTTCACCTGCTGATGATCCGTTCTGGCCTAGTCGTTTTGCTGTAACTTAGAAGAGTAACTTATTTTGGAAGTGCATGAGCTTTTTATAATGAAGTGTCACAAGATTGCCAGTTATGTCAGTTTTTGTTGTTGTTTAACTAAATGTTTCAAATTCTTTTCAAAAGCGAAGGCCAGGGAGTACTTCAGCAACCTCGCAAGCAAAGCCTGTTTGAGATGGCCAAGCTGTCTCGTGGGGGCCCATTCAGAGAAGATAAAGTAGAAGATGTGAAAGCTCTCGTCAAGATTATCCCTGTCTTTTTGGCTTTAATACCTTACTGGACAGTGTATTTTCAAGTGAGTAGTTCGAAATGCTTAGATTTTTATTTTACATGTCTAAAAAACATAATTTCTAATTTAAGGACCATAACTTCCTCTTCTCTCAGTTGCATTTGAAAGGTCTCAGGGCATTAGCATTAAGTTGCAGTTCTGAGCCTGTGTTATAAACCTAACTCCTGTCTGAAAATTAGCCCCCAGAGCAGTTACATGGAGGAAACACACAAAAGCTTTTTGGGGGAAACTGTTCTATAAGGTTTACTTACAGTTAGCGTTCAGTAGCTGTGATTCTAAAGAAGGTGAATATTGAAGAGAACTCTGGTATTGACAGTTTGACTTCTTTAACACCCATGTGTTCAATAATGTTAACTACTTGTCTTTCACACACCTGGGGTCAGACATCTCAGGAATCATTTTAATAATATTAAGTTAGCAAAAATAATACTGTGTGAGGGTAGCTTCTTCTGAATTTTTTTTCTTTGCTATATAAAATTGTTGTGGAAAGCTTTATTAGCTTACTAGTATGCCAGAGTATCTCATTTCACATTTTTCTGGCAGGTCCTTCGTAAATATGAAGTTGAGAGATGAAAAATGGCTGCTAAGAATAGTTTCAAATAATATCTTGACTTAATAATAAAAAAGAAAATCATTAAAATTATAATTAAAACTAACAATTGTACAAATTAACATATCTTAAATATTGCGCTCTGTTTCATCTTGCAGTTGATTCAGATAGGTCAATCTGAATGGTCTAGATTTAATTTTAATTAATTCTTTTCTGGCTCTTCCGTCTTAGTGAGATGAATTAGGATAGCAAATATGTTTTGGGGGAAAAATATGCAAAAATTGTTTTTAAAGTCACATGAATGATTCTTTGTGCTTTTAGTAAAAATAAATGTAAGAGTTAAAAAAATCTTGCAGTGTTCTAACAATAATTCTTTTTGTTTTGCTATATTAGCACTTTACCTCTGGTATAATCTTTGTTAATTATTAAAAATGTAAAAATATCTTGCTCTCAGTACTCCTTGTC
This sequence comes from Calonectris borealis, assembly GCF_964195595.1. Lineage (NCBI taxonomy): Eukaryota > Metazoa > Chordata > Aves > Procellariiformes > Procellariidae > Calonectris > Calonectris borealis. Next base: position 16,337,817 of record NC_134329.1, read on the forward strand.
TAAGTAATCTCAACTCATCTTTCCTAATGCTAGATGCAGACAACGTATGTATTGCAAAGTCTCCATCTGAAAATTCCTGAAATATCAAATGACACCAACTCTATTCATACGGTAAGCAGGGCAAAACAAGTGAAAAGTGTTTTCTTTAGTTGAAATGCAAAATAGGTAAGTATTGTACAAAAATTTCAGGAAGTTAAGGTAGTGACTAAGGGGAATCGATGGCCACAGACATTGGGCATTTAGAAGCATGATACAGAGATTTTGGTATTCTACCTGTATATCGAGTTCACACCATACGGGTTTGAATGTATTCAGATAATTTTCACTGATTTAATTAAGAATGTCTTTCAAACTGCTGAATATTTTCATATGGCCAAACCAGCTTATTAGTCCATGTTCAAATCCATGATCTTGAAATGTCTGGGAAACATTAAGGAGAGGTTAGGATGAATTCAGTTTTACCATCATCATCGTAACTTCTTGGGGTTGGCAAACTATGAATCAGAAGGCATTTGCCTGGGTTCTTTGGAGAACTGCAATGACGACTGTAATGCAGAGCAAGAAAGCAATAGTATTTTTAATGACTGTGGTTACAACATGTCTGCATGCAGAGAGTGCTAAAAATGTGCCACATACATACGCTAATGCTAGTTGGAGATCTTGACAAAGCCTAATATGGACATGGCTTGATGTCAGTCAAAGACTTGGTGCTCTCGGTGCAAACTCCTGCTTTGATTATGAAGAACTAAAGGTTCACGTTTTGCTAACTCGTGTTTTTGCAGTTCGTCATCATCCCAGCCATACTGGAGTGATTACAACCAATCAGTGAAATAGGGCGAGAGGTGCATGCCCACAATGTGTTAGAGGCTGAGGGCTTGGGTTATTGAGATGGTTGCAATGGTTGAGATTTGTAGCCTTAAGGGAATCTGGTTGTCTTCCTCTGTTACTGTGGCTGTAGCTTTAGATTGTCACAGTCCCCTTGGTCATCCTGGATAATCTCTAGAAAATTTTCATCTATTCTAACCCTGAGTTTCCACACACACAGAATCAGTTTAGTACCAAAAAACGAATCTGCATCTGAAACACACAGATCAAGCAGTGCTTGTATTTTGGTGAAAGAGTCAGTGTGATGCATAGTACAGTATTACGCTGTTCTAAATGCAATTTTAAAAAATATCCCCAAAGCAGAACATTTTTTATAAAACTTCCTGTACTGTCTTGGTTTGTTAGCTTAGAACAGAATATTATTAAGCGTGGTAGAAATTGTCTCATTCATACAGTCGGGAATCTTACTGTCAATTACTGAATCTTGCAAATGAGAAAGAATGCATGTATTACACAATACTCTTTGTTCATTTGACAAGTGTAATTTAATTTTAATTGAATTTTGTATTGCATTAGTAAAACTGTTTCTACTGTTCTGAGGCATGTTTCTGAAAGTTCTAAGCCTAATAATAGAAGATCTACAGAACCTGGCTATTAAATATTTTTCATGACTGAAGTAGGAAAAACATTTAATTGTGTCAGACTAGACTGTAAGCACAATAGTAGGGACTATTTAATTGCATTAAATCACTTCCTGACCAGTGTGCCATTAATATTGACTTCAAATGCTTTTAAAAATGTATCTTGGGATGTATTCATTTAAATAATCTGCACAATTTTATTTACTAAATTTGAGTGGCACAATCAATCATTCCTCAGACAAGTGTTCTCTGACTGAAAAATCTTAACGGCAGAAAAGCTCCCAAAAGACAGTGATTTTTTCCATTAAATGTATTTCAGGATGTATGCAGAAAACCTCAGATGTTGCGATAATGCTAATGGCCATCTCAGCTTTCAAAAGGAATTCATATAGTTTTAGTTAGATAGTTAACTTGTTGTAACAAAAATTAATTCAGAGTAAGGACCTAAAATATGAGCCCTCTGAAATTTAGAAATCTTAAAAAAAAATCCTTTGCAAAACATCTTTGCCGAGTTCTACATTTTGTTTTCTGAGAGTACCTCTTCATCTTCCCAGTAATTTCTTATTCCTCATTTTCATTGGAACTATGTGCAGTAGTATTTGCTTTTGTGTAAAGAACCTTTTTGCTCTGAACACTTGATGTTGATCTTCAGTTCCAGCGGAAAGCTCCTATACCCCCCTCAAAAAAAAAAACCAACACCCACCTCAGCACAGCTGGAGATGCATCTTGAAAGTGAGAATATGCAATACTGTTGGAGTTACTATGGTGAGGAATCATTCGTGCTTCTGAGCTAACAGAATTATGAACTGCCAAATCACATGAAAACCTGAATAGCTGAGTATTTATTTTCTTCAGCTTTTACACACTCCTATTTTTCTTTTCCCAATGTCTGTCAGTGCATTGTGGTTTGTTTTGGATCTCAGTGTTTCATGGAAAATATTTTTTCCTTGGTTAACGAATAGTAAAAATCAACCCTTAAGTATGAAATTGCTAATTTAAGTCATCTGTCCTTTCAGTTTCCAGCAGCCTGGTTGACTATGTTTGATGCAGTGCTTATTCTGATCCTAATACCCTTAAAAGACAAATTGGTGGACCCCATTTTAAAGAGGAATGGCTTGCTCCCATCCTCACTGAAGAGGATTGCAGTTGGAATGTTCTTTGTAATGTGTTCTGCGTTTGCTGCAGGTAAGAAAACAACTTTGAGATCTACTTACATAGCTATTTATTCAGCTACTTGCAACAACATTTTTAAAAAGCCTTTGTGAATCTTTAATTCAAGATCATTCAGAAGTTTTTTTCATGGAATAGTTAGAATGCAACTGCATGGATGCATTTCCCACAATGAAAGAGATTTTATCCAAAAACTTACTAAACTGTTTTGAACGTTTGCGATAAAATTGGACCATTTTTCCTGCCTGAAATAGACTTCAAGCATACCTTTTAAAACCAACTTGTTAGTTAAGGTTTTCACATACAGTGTTACTTTCTAGTAGGCTTGGTAGAGGAGAACTATTTGTTTTCTGACCATACTTTCTCAACAAATGCCTTAGCTTCATGATCAGGGTTTGGGTTCCCTGAACAAAGTATCCAGCATTTGGATATAAGACTGTTAGTCCTCCTAAAATAAACTTTATGGTATTGTGGAGGTCCATGTTATCTGATTTATTAACCATTTATCTTGAAGTTGAAAATTTATTTATCCTGAAAAACACATTAGTTCAGAAATAAGTATGTTCCTTCATAGGGTCTGACTTCCAAGTAGTAAAAAAGTGAAATTTTACCTAAAATCCTTTCCCTTTATCTGAAATAATAAAGTTAGGTTATGGCTGAACAAGAGTTTCCTCCCACTTAGGTTTTTTTTCTCCCCTACCTTAATGTTCCCTAATGTTTGGGAATTACTGTAGTGTAAAATAGCTTAGCCTTAGCATGAAAGGAAAAAGACAGCAACTGTTCGAACCATAAATCAGCTGCTTTTGAGATGATTTAAAGTAGTTAAGCACTGCTGATGTGGAACTGAACATCTCTGAGCAATGCTTCATAGAACCTATAGCCTTCACCTAGTATCGCTGTAATGAACATATTGATAAAGCATTATAGCATTAAATAAATTAATTTCAGCACTTGTAATCTCCTATATTTTAGAGAGAGGGACACTTTATACGGCTATTAAGATTTCTCTCAACGAGAGAGATAATTACCTTATTAGGCCAAGGTCACTTTGTATGTGGGCAAGTAAAGTTCTTAAAGCAAAGTAATTTAAACTTAAAATAGGAATGTTTCTCTTACTCCATGTTACTTAGGACACTGCTACCAGCAAAAGAAGATGATGTAAAACAGTTAAATGTCAGCTCTTTAAATAGAACCTGCTGGCTCCCATATAAGTGAATTCAAAACCAGCAATATCTGTCTTGTTAGTACTGGGGGAAAAAAGCGTATTGAGCTATGATAGCTGAGTTGGGGAATGGTTTCATATAGCAGAATTCTTAAAAATTTCAAATGCCTTCTTGTTTTCTATTCACCTACAAATGTAACGCATGCTTTTGTTGGTTTGATTCTCCCCTAACTCTTCCACAGTAGAAAATGAGAAGGTGAATTCTTTGGGTGGTTATCTGCAGTCTGGTTGGAAAGTTTAACCTTTTGGAGTAACTTAACATCTCTTCATCACAACATGAATTTAAGAGCTTCAATTGTGACAAATTTGGGGCATAGGAAACTCTGTTTATTTCTAGCTGGGGGGAAAGCTTCTGTTGGTATATATGTTTCATAAAATTTTTATTTTCTCATTAAATGATATTTATAGAAGCCATATTTTAATATTCTTAAAATACAACATTACTTCCAACCATTTCTGCCTTAGAGAGAGATACTGATTAAAATCTTAAATGTATGAAGATGTTAATATCTTAACTTCCAATCTTGGAAGTATCTTAATGATTTGTTTGTGCCATATGTCCATTTTAACTTACTTATCTAACTGGCATTAGTTCTGGACATGACTTAGGCTGCCTATTAGATTGTTTAGGTTATTTTAGATATCTTATAAACTGTGTGAGAATACAACTGATTAGATTTAATGAACATCTGCTGTGCTTCATGCATTTTATCATAAATTCTGAGCAGCAGTACTTAAGATTATTCAACTGGAAAATCTACTTCATTTATAGAGTTTAAACAATTATAGCAAGAACTTAAGATTCTTTTAACTACTAAAACTTAAAGATTAAGCTTGAAGTTTGTCTATCAAAGTCTAAGAAAGAATCAATAGATTCTAGATTCTGAAGTACTCGGCTTTGAAGATAAATTTATGGCCAAGTTTGGTATATGGTAGTTATGTTCCTATGTGGCTAAATGCCTCCTAAATCTGCTTATGTTGTGAAGAGTATCAAACACATTAAGGATCACTAGATGTTGTGAGGTGCAATAATTTTGTGTTGAATGTATATGAATGAAATTATGTCTGAGTTCTTAGCTGACTGTACTGCTTTGTTTACATTTTAATTAAGTTCCACTCTAAAATGTTTGTCAGCTATATTAAAACCAAACCATCAAGAAATCCAGCTTTATTTTAATTACATCAGCTCTTCATAGTTCAGAGGGCACTGAGGTGGCTGAAGAGCTAAAGAAAGATACTTAAGATGGGTAAGTGGTCACCTAAAAAGAAGTGAGGAAGGTAGAGAAAATGTGGTGGCCTGGCACTAAGAGGTACTACGTTCAGAACAGTCTTTACCTCAAAAACAAATGTTATTAAGGAAAACACTCTTTTTAAGAAACATTTTGGGGCCTCAAGGTAGTATTTAAACAAACATGAGTAATTCTGAACTACAACTCTTGTGTCTCAGAAGATTAGACTATAGAGCTGTTGCGAGATTTCGTACTTTAATAGATTCTGAACTGCTATGAATGAATAAACATGGTTATACAAATGCAGCTTTCCATCCTTTTCGAAGTACTTTGTAAGTCACTTGTTAATGCATGCTCCCTTAGTCTCATTTTCAGAGCTCTGGCTCTAACTCCCTACAATGATGCAATACAATGTTATTCTGAAGTGTGTGAGTTCTAGAACTACTTGTTTAGTTATGGCCTCACCTACAGACTATATATACGGACTACAGGGAGCTTTCCTCATGCTTTCTTCCCAGCCTGGGTCTCTTGCCATGACCAGGACTAATAAGAAACTGTCATGGTATGAGGTGGTTTTGGCAAACATCAGTCATTTCCCTTGGAACACTGTCGCTTAGCAGAGAGATGGTGATGTGGTTGGCCCCCTCAAGGTTTGTATGTCACAGATTTGGGAAGAAACAGGAGAACAGATATTATATTGTGTATTAGAAATTGCTTGTGCTTGTTTATATGAAAAGTGCTGTCAATAACTTCAGTCAACATCATATTAAATGTCCATGCCATCCTTTGGCTGCCTCTAGGAAAGAAAAAGCTAGAAGTGAGGAAGTAGACATAATCACTTGTACATGGTATGACATGCATGAAGCATCGCCTTGATATCTAAGCCTTGTATAATTTTTTTTGTAACAGGAGTGATATTTTGTGCCCCAAGATGAGGTCAGATGTTGGCTCAATAAGTAGAAAGAGACCGAAACTGACAGGCTCTAAATGGGAGGCCATGTGTTTGTAACACGTATTATAGGAAGTAATATCATAGACTCAGCCTTGCTCCTCTGAATGGTGAATAAATCCACCTTACTTCCAAGGATATAGACATCCTTTCTGGTGAAACAGGGAGTTTTATTAACTTTGAGCTATTCTGTGCATTTTGTGTAATGGTGAGGCAAATCCTTTTATCTGGGCAACTTCAACAAAAACATTATTTGATATTCAGCATTATTTGATATTCACTTTCTACTCTAACTTGTTGTGTTGAGCAAGCTAAAAATTGTTGTATTTTACACTATCATGGCCATTTTCATTCTACATGAAGTGCTTTCTATGCAGTGTATTGCTTGTAAATCAAGCTCTAATGAGCTTTTGGATCTCTTGGGATGAAAAGTGTCATATAAATGTCATGATCATATTCATAGAGGGTTTTCATAGTTCCACAGGACTAGTGTAGGCATTTCGATAAGCAAAATGGTTTCTATTTTATTAACACAATGGTGGCAGATGCAGTGGTTCAACACTGCAAAGTAGTAGTTTGTGAAAATGAGATTGTCTTTAAAAAAAACCAATATAGTTTGTATGAGAAAGCTCTCAGCAAATCCATCTGGAAAAGGGTTAAGTATTTGTATAATGTAACTGAATAAGAATATAATCACTAATTCTATGGCAGAAGAACTGTCTTGAAATAACAATAGCAAAAGTCTGAAATGCTTATGTTAGGAAATGCTAATGTTAGGAAATAAGGAGATGCATATTCCTATTTTATAATTTGTAATTGCAATGCAGGACTGAATCCTAATTTAATTCTTAATATGAAGAAACAGTGTTTGCATCTTAGGACAATCTTTTTTCCCCCCCGCTCCATACAGGAATTCTGGAAAGCAACAGACTGAAAGTTGTAAAGGTTAAAACAATTAATCAGACAATTGGAAATGTTACATACTATGCTGCAGATTTGCCAATATGGTGGCAGATTCCTCAATATGTGCTGATTGGATTCAGTGAAATATTTGCAAGTATAGCAGGTAAGAGTTTGTGTGTGTTTTAAATCTGCTTTCATGTCTATCATAAATGATGGATTCTTAGAAAAGAAATATTTACTTCTCAAATCATTATAAATAAGCTCTAATGTTCCCAAATACAGTACTATACAATATAACTTAATGTAGGTGGCAAAGACACAGTTGTCTTTCACATTTGAAAACTGGCTATATAAGAATATGTTTTCAAGACAGAATTTCAAGCAGACCAACATTTAAATATTTGCATGTCATCCAGTTAGCATTGGATATTTGCAAGCCCTAATGGAAAACAATATACTCTTTCAATATTGTATTTTAAAGAATAGTTTTAATGCAGTATTGTTTCCTCTGAATCTTCCTTTGTGTTGCAAATAAAATTTGTGCTTTGTAATTCTTTTGGCTTAAAAACTGAGCTCACAGTTTAGAAAGTCAATTAGTAAGTGCAAACACCTTTCTGAGGGAAAAAGGAAGAAATAAACCATCTTTAGAAAGATTTATCACCAGTTTAAATTCACGTTATTTGAGTTTTTATACCTCTGAAATAAGAAAAGTTATGTGACACTCAATCTAAACTAGGTTTTTTGTGAATATTAATAATGAAGTAGCTATTTTTTATACAGTTTTATCTGCTTTATTTAGAGATCAGTTTTTCTATAGTTGTTAGTACTTCAATGTAATACTAGGCAAACTGAAACACTGTTCAAATCTTGCCTTTCTTGAACAAATGCAAGAGATCTTAAATTTCTTAATACTGTTCTGTGTGATGTAGTGGACAGCTGTGTGATCATACTGATTTTTAAGCTGAAAGTGAAGTGGGAGGAGGGGGTGAATAGGACTATAAAATCTTATTTTCTGGTCTGTTTCATATACATGCAGGGCTCATTAGCAGGAAGAAAGCACAGGCAATTTATCTGTTGTCACTGTGGTATGCCTAACACTGGTTTACTATGATTAAACAAGTGAAATGCTATTGTGAATCTCTTAGCACAGTGTTTACATATCTAGTGCTTGGGAGCAATGCTTAGTTACCAGTAACAGAAACCTTTCATAATCGTAGAAGTAGCTATTCTGATGCTACTTAAATAGAATTCCAGAGCTACCTGATGTAATATATTGGAACTCCTCCAGCGACTTGATTTAAAAATCATTTAGTATTTGCTTAACTATAGGTACTTATTAATGTGTTGAAATACTGTTTCAGAATATTGAACTTTGAAGGTCATCCATTCAAACTGGCCTTACATATAGCTCTTTTTCTTCGATTCCTTATGACAGAATTTCCTGGTTTCATTTCCCCTGTAGGAGGTTACTTTCATTCCTCATGCTGGGCAAGCACAGTGGGTTAAAATGAGATTCTCTAATTCTGTAAGATCTTGCTGGCGGTAGCCCCATGGCCTTCCCCTGTTAGTGGAACAGAGAACTTCTGCTCCACTGGGTTTCTGGTTACATGTGTTCTACTGTCATCACAGTTGTTAGGAAATAAAACAAGGTGGTTGGATTGCTTGGCAAGTAGAAGAAAATGTAGGGTTTGGGTTTTTTTTTCGATCCGCTCATTTGCTCTAAGCTTTTCTTCCAGCTGTCTGGTCTGGGATTTCATGTGACTGGAAGAATTAGACATATCCATCACATATTAAACGCTACTTTAGTTATTTAGTATGTTGGAGGAATTCTTTTTAGATACGGCTTTGTCTTGTGTGTATTTGTAGTTTTGCGGTATGCATTCAAATGCACCACTAGGGTACTCTTTCCTTCCTGGTGGATGGTAGGTCGATGTCTGACACCAGGTTGTTGTTGGGAGTGTCGCTTTTGCAACGTGAATGCAGGGTCCTCCAACAGTTAGCTGTATGCGTGCACGGCATGTACCTGGAAACCAGCACCTAGCACAAACTCTTGTGACAGTAAACACAAGATTTGGACATAAGATCCTACTGGATTGCACCAGCTGAAATCCTAGTTCTTCACTTTTTGTACTGCAGCAGTCAATATTGTAGATGCACCTGTAAGGGTCGAATGGCTGGAGGTCTGAGGTCATTGTCTGATATCTGATAAGGGTCCCATTCCTGGTTCCTCATGTGGTTTCCACCACCTCTCCCCCCCAGTGATGTATAGGCAAGTCCTTGAATTAATTTGCTTCAATAAACAACTAGTAAGATGTGGGGAGAGTTTGTTATCTTTAAAGCACACTAAGACCCAAGACGCTAAACACTTTAGGTTTTGAAACGGAAAGTATGCTTTAGCGGTGCAATCAATAGGTATCCTTTGCTAGAGGATGTATCTGTCATTGCTGTCCTATATTACAGTACATTTCATGATGTGTGACCAGTAGCCATCACAAATCCTAACACATAAAAATCTGAAGATGGAAGTCTTGCTTAATTGAGTCACTTATTAAAACTAAGGCTGTATTTAACATTTTTATCAAAAGAGTGAAATGAATTACTTACCTTTAGTTACATCTTTAGAGATTGTGCCAATTAAATCTGAATTTAAGCAGATGACTTATCAGAAATGCAAATGTTCCTGCAAAAATAAATAAATGTCTTCCCTCTTACACATTCTTGTTTCTCTGTCAGTCACTGTTACTAGTTTATAGGTGTTCACAAGGAAAAAATAACAAACCTATCTGCAGCTTGTGGAAGGGTCAAGGACTTAATGCATTCTCTCCAAACTGAGGGTTGGTTTTTTTCAACTGCTTTAGTGGACTTCTTCATGAGAAGTAAAGTCTTTAAGGCTTACGCTATTCTTATGTGAATACCCTGCTGTTCTGCACTTGCTGGGTCTGTACCAACAGCTTTATAACTTCAAAAACTGTTGGTCAATGTTAGGAAAAATGCAAATGCTTTTCTTTCTTTGAACCAGAAATTCTATGCAGGTCTCAATTGCTTTGTGTATTACACTTTCGTTTGATTTGTTTTAGAAAGCTTTTTTTCCTGCCTTCTGGTTGTTATCTAAACTGAATTCTTAGTATCTTTAAGAAGGCCTCTCAAGACCTAATAGACTATACTTTACCAATTTGATACTAAAAGTTGATGAAGGCATCTATTGTGCTATGAAACTCAGCTTTAAAATACACAAAGTGTTAATGATTACAAAACTATAGTGATTTGGAAATGTTTATTGTGAACAAAAAGGGACTAAATATCGTAAGAGCAGAAACATAAAGTGGTTTTTTTTGTTTACTGTAAAACTAAGCATATTCTTATTAAGCCACATTAGTTACACTTCAGGTACCTTTAAAAAGATGACACACACTGCATTAATCTTTTGTATTATTCTGTCTATCCTCTTAAAGCGCCCTATTTAACTGGGAATTGTAATCTCACATGACAACACCAACTAGAGGGTTTAATTTCAAAACTGCTTGTTTGAGGTAGCATGAAATTGTTATCAACGGCTGCCAGTAGGCAAAAATATCTCTGAAGGCAAAGAAAAGATTTTATATTCTTTATGCCAGATTAAATATTAGGGTTGCTGGAAGTATTATTCAAGTACAGAAACATGCCTTATTTTGTTGCAAAAAGTGCATAGTGTTACACGCATTTTGGTTTTTGTTTTGAGTCTTAAGATCTTTTTCTAGCAGTAACACTTGCATCCAGTGTATTTGTAAAATGAACAAGAGAAGAAATGGGGCAGATCCTTTCATGTGATGTACTTGAGCTCAACTTGTATAGAATGTACAAAAGCCTGGTGACCAAAATGTGACTGATACTCTGGAGACTCATGGCAGCTATGATAACTTAACAAGAGGTTAAAAAACAAGCCACTGTATCCTGAGAGTAATCTACTTTTTTTTTCTTTAAGTGAGATTGGCCAGATAAATACTTCTTGAAAAATCTGAATTGTTATACTAGTGGTAAAGCCTAGAAAAAAAAATTGAGTTTTTAATTCTCAAAATAAATACAATTTTGCCCCCACCCCCCCTTCTCCGTTTGCAGATGTCTCTCCATCTCTGTAATGATTCTTCATTACAGTTTGAATTTACAGGAACCCACACAGCTGAGTTGCACGAAGAATGTTTCAGTTCCCTTCTAGAATCACAGACAGGTTGCTGTTGGCCCATTCTAACATGTTTTGCAAAGGAAAAGAGAAGCAGTGTGTTGGCTATCAGAGATTTCTCAGGTGGCAGTGCAGAATGCTGTTAGATCAGTGAGAACATATAGTTCTGTTTCTTTTACAAGAACAAAGTTCCTCCCTCACAACAGGCAGATTGACCTATCTGGCTTGAAGTGTTAAGCCTCTTCTTGAAAAGAAATGCCAGTGTATTTCTATTAAACTCTGTCTGGAGTAGCGAAAGTCAAATATCAGTAATGGTGAAAATAAAGCATACCTTTATTATGCAAGACATAAGATTTGTGCCATTTTCAGGTCTATAATGCTCTCTTTGCCAAGAAAAATGTTAGATGAGGTAGCATTAATTTTCAGTATGAAGCAGACTGTTTTGAAACAAGCATTTCACCTGTCAGAGTAAAAGCTCTGCAAAGAATGTATTTGCCTGTCTCTTGTGAATAATCCCATTTCATTTTTGACAGGAGTATTATTCTAAAAAGGAGAGTTAATCATGGGTATCAGTCTTTGCAAGGCAGAGCCTAACCCAGTCTGTTCTGTTGGTACTAAAATTCAGTTGCACAGATTTTCAAATTTATGTCACTGGTATGTTTTTGTTGGTTTTATTGGTTGAAATTTGAGTAAGAATAGTTTAAAGTTGAAGTCCCATTTCTACAAGCCTTAAAAAGAATAGGCCAGCAAGCAATGAGCTTGGAGAATTCTAGATCAAAATTAAATTAAAACTAATTACTGCCTTTCCAGCTACAATTAATTTCTCTTTCTGCACATTCAGAGTTTGTGAGAAATGAATGTTCATGGTCAATGCAAGAGTGACCTTCAGTTCCCAAGTACTTGGTTCTCAGCAGGGTATGCTGTGTGCTTTGTAAATACTGCACAACAGATAGATAGGCAATATAGAAACAAGTGAAAGGGGGAACGTGGAACTTGCCAGGTTAGAGTTAGTTTAATAAATTTCTTTGAGGGTAATTTTAGACAGAAAAAGGAATATGCTGCTTCAGAACATTTCTTGATTTTACACATGTAATATTAGTAAGATCAAAGTGTGTGTCTCAAATGTTGTCCATTTAATGGGTTGATAATTGATGACCTTTAACAGGGTTCATAAAGCAATTAGAGAGAACTGGGAACTGATAGGGATTCACTACCTCAGTTCCCTGTCTCCTCAAATCCAAGGCTAGTTTTAGGTCTTTAACATACCAGAAGTAGTATACATCTGTAACTTTTATAACACTACACTAGAATGAACTACTATTGTTTCTTAGATCTTCCAATAGCATTTTTTTTTATCTTTTAATACAGGTCTAGAATTTGCATATTCAGCTGCTCCCAAATCTATGCAGAGTGCTATTATGGGGCTGTTTTTTTTCTTTTCGGGGATTGGATCATTTGTTGGCTCTGGATTGTTGGCACTGGTGTCTATTAAAGAAATCGGCTGGATGAGTAATCACACGGATTTTGGTAGGTTATTTTCAGTGTATTCATAGTCTATAAAGTAGAAGGCTTCCTTCAGAAGCAGTTAAGCATCAAGCATGTGGAACTGTTGAGTCTTAGCACAGTTATTATTTAAAAAATATCAATTTGTCTACTCTTTTGTTAAAGACAAAGCTTCATCTTGCATGTAAGTATGAAGTAACGTGACTATGCAAAATGATACATTGCCCTCATGAAAGCATGCAAACACGCTTGTAGTATTTTACCTCTGTAAAGCCTGTCAATTACCTGCCTAGCTGTTATTGCATTTCATCACTAGAAATGACTTATAAATTTTTGTATTTTAGTAAAAATATTTAAATTATATGTGGAAGAAGAATATATTTGGTATAAAGTACTGAAATTACTTTCTGTGGTTATGGAGAGTAAAATGTACCCATCTCTCTCTTAGTGATTATTCAGCTTCCTAGTTTCAAGAGACTTCAATGAAATTACCATGAGTTAATCTTGCATTTCTGTCTGCTCGTTATTTGTACTCTTAAAAAAGTCCAACGTATTGTCTGCTTTGTATTGCCAATTGAAGTTAAAAATAATTATTGGCACCAGTAGGTGGCACCTTGGGAATTTCAGTAGATCATACCATCATCAGTGGGCTAATTAGTTCCAACAGAAGGAGCGTGAAAAGTTACTAAAACTTATGCTAGGCCTACTGTGTATACATGGCTTAAAAGTGCAGCCTAAACTTACTTTAAATTTGGTATGAGAGAATTTGCCATTTAAAATCGATTTGCATGCTACCAAAAAGTAATGTTGTCTGGAACAGTACATATGCCACAAGTTGTCATCTTTGGTTTATATGTTGTTCTTTAAAAAACTACAAAAGATGACCAGTAGCCTTAACTTTATGGAAGTGTCCTCACCAAATGAAAATTTAATCACATTGAGACTTTTTTTCCCAGTCAATTTCAAAATTAGAAGAGCATCTTTTTCTGCAATTCTATATAGAGATAATTCAGTTGATAAGGGCTCAATAGGAGGATAATAATTTCATACAAATTAATATATGTGATATTTGATGGTGCTTTTTTAGCCTCTTGCCTTTGTTTTCTGAAGCAGGCTAAGAGAAGACAGTGCCTAATATTCTTTCTGTAAAATATTCAGGTTGTGCTAAATATATCCAGAGTTGGCTAAAACTGGAAGATGTTACCTTTCATGACTCATTGGTCATCTGCTTTGAATAAGCTACTCAGCTCAGTGGATTGTCCTTTGGACAGCTGTCTGAACTGGGTATTTCTACCTTTCCTAGTCCAAAGACTCGATACACAGTCGAGCCTTCTCAGCGGCTATACATCTGGCTCAAGGTTGAAGCACTCAGTGGCTGCTTTTGATTTGTAGCATCCATAGTAGCTACTGTTTTAACGGTTTATATCAGTAACTGTTTATAACTCAATTTTCATTGCTATAACATTATGGAAAGTTACCAAATCCATATCTAAAATTTAGTTAGGTCTTCCAGGGTAGAAGTTGTAAGGAGTCGTCTTTATGAATGACTTCTGAATTTTTCATTAGATGCTGTATAATAACTATAAGCACGTGCACCGAGTTTCTGCTGTTTATGCTAACTCATGATATCATTTGAGGTAACTGACTGCCTCCAAAATCTACTGAGAAAGCTCACTCTCTGCTGGCACTTCAGTGTTGATTGCTGCCGTTGAAATGACTGTTATTCCTCTGACAAAAACTGAGATTTCATGGGTTTAATATCCCATGTCATAAACGATAATTACTACTCTTTAAACACGTCTGCTCTTGAAATGGAGATTCACATGTATATTGTATTTTAAATGTCAAGGAAAGACTCCGTTTAATTTTATTACATTTTATTATAAGTTCATTTAATTGAATCTTAAGTTTCAGTAATTAAAGTAATTTAATCTGAACATTTATAGGCATGCTGCATGAACAGCTTGTTAGGATCGATGTATACTTCACTATTTTTACTCTCTCTAACCTTCTTGATAATCATAATGGTCCAATTGGCTGTGGCTCATGTGGCATGTTGGAAATGAGCCACAATATATTGTTCTTGGAAGTACAGCAATAGTTAGTGCACATTTCTTAATAGAGGAATAATGTTTTAGCAATGAACGTCCTTAATTTAACATTATTTAATCTGGTACAAATCACTGATTTAAACAACTTTGCGGGAGTGTCAAAGGTGAATTGAACCAAAAAGAAACCACGTATGGTTTCATGAATTCTAAACTTTGCTCCAAAAGAAGGCTGAGACAAAATCTCAGTAATTGCTTTCTTTGTATCTACAGAGTTGCCAAACTTTTTCCTTAATAGCATTCATTTTTTGATTCTTTGTATTTTATCTTTGACTTAGCAGAGAAGGGAGGTACAGGCCTCCAGATGCAGAGTGACCATATAGCATTAAGCAGGGCTGAAAAGGCTGCTGGGAGAGGACTCTTTAGTATACATAGTACAAAAAATTCGTACTTTCACCTGTTTCAATTAAACTGTAAAACATAAGAGATTTTCTTTTTTTTCCTTGACTAAAGCCTTATCACTTCACCGTATTCTCCAGGCTCCTTAAAAGCCCATCTAGTGAGGATGGTACAGGCTTTGAGTTGCTAGCCTGTATGAGTGTAGCTTTGCTTCCATCCTGAATGCTGCATTTCATTGGGAGCTGTTTCTGAACAGTTTATAGTCCAGGGCTTTATTTGCAGAAATTTCTTTTTCAAGTCCATTTAATGGCCACAGTACAGGGATGTTTTCTTTTTTTCTTTTGAAATGAGTTGTCTTCTCAAAAATTGATAAGTGATCTCTATTACTTACATTACGAGTAAAGTAAATCATATATGAAAATGCACATTGATGTTTTTAGCTGTTTTATGTGAAGTCAGCAAAGCATTGCAATTTTGCAGTATAGAAACCAGACTTCAAAAAAAAGGGGGTGGAGGGGGAAGAAGGGAAGATTATTAGCCTATTAGCCTTTTAAAATTGTTTTGACTCTCATGAAGCATGCCCACTACTATATGTGTGTAGTCTTTGTTTGCACAAAGTTCTTACAGAGGTAGGAGGACCTTCCAGCAAGTTTTCAATTCCAGCAAAAAACAGTAAGAAGTCATGCAGTAACAGCATATCAGTTTCTTCAGGGATATTACTTGGTTTAAGGCATTGAAGCACAAAAGAAAGCAATCCTTGTACTGTGTGCATCTTCTGAAGAAGTTCCATCTTTTGTTCTGGGTAATTAAAAATAAAACTATGCTGTCGGATGGAAATGTGAGTTGGTTTGGTTTTGCCCATGCTTTGCAGAAACTCTCACTACTCAAGCTTGAAGGGATTGACATTGTTATTTGTATATTGTTTATTAATGTTTTTTTCCTCCCCAATTCTCTCTAGGTAATATTAATGGCTGCCAATTAAACTATTATTTTTTTTTGCTGGCTGCTATCCAAGGAGCAACCCTCTTGCTTTTCCTTATTGTTTCTGTGAAATATGATCATCAAAAATCGAAGATTAATGAAGTGGCTGCCAATGGGAGGATCTGATATCTGTAACAGAGCAGACTTTATTACAGCAGCACACAATGAAGTGGCAGTGCACCCTAAGTCTGCGACATCTTATGTTTTCTCCGGTGAGACTCTTGCTAGACTTGCATGTTACAAGAGTTCTCGCCCCTGCCCCCTCTCGTGTAACGTAGGTAAGTGCCTTATGTTGGCGGGGCTCATTTCTTGCACTACGTCCTGGCGGAGGACAAACACAAATCTTGGAAGTGTATTAACTCTAGGCATTCAAGTTGCTCTTTGTTAATCGTGAGATGTTTACTTAACTCTTGAAAGTTGGGACACTTACACTTGGAAATTGAGTATAACGAGTGACGTGGATTGTTCCTGACTGAAAAACTCTGCTTAGTGAAGAGCAGTGGATCTAGAGAAACACTCAACAGTCTCAAGCCTACATTGAGGACGCCGGAAGGAAAACATTTTACAGAAACCTCAAGTAGTGGTTACAAGAATAAATTTTCAATCCTGAGAGTCATTTTTGGGGGAGAAACAGGGACAAATTAAACTGCAGATTAGCTCAGATCAAAAAGAAATGTAATTTTATAATTGACCTTTCACTGGCAGCGTCTCAAGGATTTAAGTCCAAACATGCAGTCAAAAGTATCCAATACTGAAGACTGCATTATATGTCACAGTAGCTTGTCATATAGCTGCTATAAGTTTTGGTGCACAATAAACACTTGTTGGGACTGAAATGGTTTTACTTCAGAAATGTTTTTATTTTTGAATCTACATTAGATGTATTCGGGCAATATGGAAACATACATCTTTTGACAAAGCACTGTTCAGTCTAACGCTGTTACTTCCCTAAGTAATATTCTAAATATTTGCAGAAAGAAAACTGAGATTGAATTCTCAGAAGATGAATGCGCAATAACAATTTAGAAGCCTTTCAGCCAGTTCCTTCAGTCTTGTGTCTTACTTCGAGCTAACATGCTACAGGGTTTGTATCTTTCAGCAACACATTCCTATAGCAGAGCAAATGATTTTATGTTCAGCCTCTTGAATTTGAATGATTCTAACAATTGTACTTAAGATTGTGCACAGACTGGCACAGAAGATGCAAGGAATTATGCAGAAAGAAGATAAAAACTCAACTTTTTATGTGTTGAATTTTTACAGTTTCCTTTGCGTGTGTGTTACTTCGTTAAAATGTCCTTCTTTTGTACATGGACATCTTTTTAATGAGTTTACAAAATAAAATGAACTTCCATGCTGTGACTTTTGACCCTTTGTTTCTAAGTGAATAAAATTATAGTACAAATATTTTGTTCTTTAGACTTTATTTCCTAAATATACAGTGGAATCCTAAATGTCCACTGACATTCCATTAGTTTTGTCAGATAATATGGCAGTATGCAAGCTGTCCTGTCTTTGCCAAGATACATCAGTGGCGATGCTTCAGCTATTGCATTACTTAGTATGATTTAGAATTGGAATAACTCAAGAAAATAAGTAAGCAACATCTCACATGAGAAAAAGCTAGTTTCCTTTTCTAACTTTGTCTTAAAAGCTCCACATGCTATGTTTCTGGAATATCCCACTTAGAACCAGCTAAAAAGACCTAATATTAAGATGGTATAAGCTGCATAAGGAACATATAGGGACCATATAATTTGTGTCTTGAATGTATACTGTTTTAGTCACGGACTTCTGATATGGGGATGAATTTGTAGTGTTTCATGTTTATTTCATTAATTTCCAAAGCACATATAATCACAGGAGAGAACTGGGTTGTGCCCGCTAAGTGGTATTCTACTAGATTTATGAAGATTTTGCTTTTAGAAGCATTCCTTCTTCTGAAGGACTAGTACTATTCTCAGAACCTCCAAGACTAGTGTTGCTTCTGGTGTTAGATGTCATCAGCTTTGGTGTCTGTATGCTTATCCCTTTTCCAGTAAGTGAACTTAATTAATTTCACTATTTTTTTCCCCAAGATCTAAAATTTTTCAACAGCATTCATAGATTTCCCATCTGATATGGGTCTGCCGCTTATAGTTAAAACTGAGTTTAATGAAGAATGGAGACTAATCTGCAGATTACCGAAGAAACTAGGTGTCTAACAGTAGCTGTGACAGTCTGTGTAGGCAAGCTTTAGTGAAACTATTATTTAAGGAAAAATATAATCAATAAATACTAGGTTAGCCTATTCAATATTTAGGCAAATATCTTTTACCCTGTTACAAGCATACAGTAAATGTCTGCATGTTTCTGTAGGGCTGTGATGGTTCTAACACTCTGGAGATGAGACTGAACATGCAATCGCTTGTATAATTTAATTTTTATTTGGAATGAATTGGCTGAGCTCCAGGCACAAGTAATTATGACCATTTATGAAGATTAATCTGACACTTCTCACCAAAGGGATAAGGCCTTTTTGTGACTCAAAGGCTTAGCTGATTCCTCCTCCCCATCTTATCTTTCAGTGTTTCCACTCCAGTCATGGAAATAAGACTAATCAATTAACTTTTTGACTGAGCACTGCACCTCATTAATGAAATACCTTGAAGTGTACAGTTTGAATTTAGTTATGTTCACTTCATAGATTGTTCCAGTGCAATAGAAAGATCTGACAGGAGTCACCCCAGTGGACGTTTCTAAGCCTCTGACTTTCCAGGTGTCTTAAATTCAAAGCACAACATTGAAAAGTACGTACTTGTTCAACATGAGAGCAGGTATCTGATTGAAGTTCATTACTTTTACCCATGAAGAATTATGAAAAAAAAAAGTGTGTTCCTTACAGTGCCCATGCAAGCTATAATCTAATCATCCATGAGGAATAGCTGCCCGGGCCCCTGTGTTTCATTTGAGATTATAAGGTGGATGCATTGCTCATAATTGTGGATCTTCCAGGAGCAGAGCGAGACTGGTGTTCTCATGCCTTTGTGTCTACAGTCTATACTGACTATCCCTCCTCAGAAAAGGGGAGTCTTTTTTCATCTGCGTATATAAACCTCCAGAGTGAGTTTAATTACAGTAGTTGAGGCATCCTTCAGTATTTCACTTAAAAGTCTGCAGTCAACTCTGTGAGTTGTTTTTGTTTTGTTTCTGTCTTTTTGGTTCTTTAGCAGAAGTTGCTCAGGGCTGACACCTGTTCAAACAAGGTTTCAGCTTAACAATAAACCTGTATTAAAAGATGCATGGAGTTCTTAACATTTTTTTTGGTGTTTGAAATTGCTTTTTGAAAAATGTCATCCTAGTGATTTTGTTTATATGCAGGGCAAGTTTTATGTTGGTGCAGAAAAGCCTTCTGGGGAAACAGATTACAACGCTTTCCATTTGAACAGTCAATAGTTTGAGACGCAAATTAATCTCTGAGGAAGCAGAGAATTTGTAGACCAACTCTCAGTGCTGCTGGTGGAATAATGCACGTTCCTGAGAGCGTGGTACCTGCTGGCCCCAGAGCAAGGATGTAACTGCAGTGAAAGAATAAACTAAGGTCGGCAGCTGTTAAACGATAAGCGTGTGAACAGACACCTTGCTCCAGGTTGCACCAAGTTCAGAATAGCAACGAACAGTGCTTTCAGTCAAGATCGCCTAGTGACAGTTAATATAGTCTGGCTGTTGGCTGTTTTTTCATGTCATGTACACAGTATGGTTTAATAGTCCTTTCCATCTTGGAATTAATTTTTCCGTTTTCAGTATTCACAGCATACATTTTGTTCTCTAATTCAGTGGAAAGAATAGTTGTCAAAACCTAGTTACATAGTAATTGGATCCACTTACAGTGGTTTTCAAATGAGTCTTACTACGTGACTAGTAATCCCTTACCTACAGTCTGTTGGACTTAAAAGATCATAATGAAGGATGAAAAACATTACACTTTTACAAGCATGGAATTGGGAATTAATTGCAATCCATCCCACTACCTTCATTCTGCCAGTGGCTGTAGTAATGCTTGAAAAAGGAGGTAAAATAACCTAGCGTGTTGAGGAATGATCAGAACAGAAAGGACAAGGAAGTTTAAGTGGCTACTTTATATCCTGAAGGATGAAAGCTTACTTTTCCTTCCATTCTTTGATTATTTCCATACTCCATTATATATATTTTTTATTATCTTTCTTAAACACGCTTCCTTTATCAGGACATTCTCCTACAGTGACTAAGTTCAAAATACATAGGTAACATTAATGGATGTCCTTTAGTGAAAGGACAGCTGTGCTCAGCTGAGCTGTGACTGCGTTTTATGTGGACAGTCCTGAGCTAGCTGGATACCGACCGGAGGAACTACAGCACGGGCTGGTATGGACGATCCTTGGCTGGCTCTGCTGCTTCAGAGGTACACGTCATCAGCGTCCACACACATTGCAGGCACAGTGGCTGCAGCGTAGACATACTCCAATACGGTATTCCCCCCTTGGTGCGTAGCTACTGTACAGTGTTTTACTGGTAAGACTTCTCATCCCCCGTACTAGGAAGTGTTAGTCAGTAACGAGATTTAGTGATACAACAGAGTCCATAAATCACTTCTGACAGGGAATAGAACACTTTAATGAACAAGGGGAAACAAGGTAAATATTGCTTAGGCTTTTGAAGATGGAACCTCAAACAGATAACATCCTTTCTGAAAGCTGTGAACTATACTTGACTATCTCTGCACATCTAATGCTGTACATCACAATCTCTTCCTATCTATCCCATCACCTTTTCAAGAGTAGTTTTCTCTTGGCTCTGAACTCTCAGGAGACCCTAAGGTCTCGAATTGTTCTGCCTACTGTAGCTATGGAAACTGGTTAATACCGTGTATCAACACAAAATGACTATAGCATATTTAAGTAATAATAACTATTAACTTGATCGTAATGACAAATGGCTTTGCTGTCAGGCAAGATGCTATAAACTACTAGTCTGCAAACTAAACATCTGTGAAGAGCAGTGTTCTGCTCGCAGTTAGGATGAAGGGGCTTGAGGGAGAAGATGCTAAGGGCTGGGGTATAGCTCCAAGATTTAGGCAGATTGCTATGCAGACGCTGCAATAATTAAAATGTGGGGAAGGGTTCCCATTAATTAATTTCACATTTTAGAACTTTGTCAAAGTGATCCAGAGTTAAAACACAACTTCCTAATATTGTCTAGCAAATTAATATCCTGCACAGGAAAATCTGGATTAAGTTCCTAGAGTGAAATAATTAAGATGACACGTTGGCAGACTTTGAAGTGAGTTTTCATCCCGCTCGTAGCTAGGTGGAGGATAACGCAACTGCGGTAATTCTGGAGCCAAGGAACACGTGTGAGATCCTAGTGATGCCTGTGAAGTGCAACTTCACTTTTAAATTCTTGTTCTTTCCTTTGAAAGATGTCCCAAGCATTTGACAAGCTCTATCCCCTCAATTCCTGACACCCTGCCACCTCTGGGGAGAAGGGCAATAGTCAGATAGAAAAAGGAAAGCAGTCAGCCAAAGGATGGCGTAAAGCAGGTGTACAGATGCACAACTTCATGGGACGTTACAACAGATACGATACTTCTCTTTCCAGCTTTGTCCATACATTTGGGGAGGTGCTTTTTTCTGTCTGAAGGCTAGGGATGACTGCAGAGCACTGGCTTGGCTATCTTATTTGGAGGTTTAAAAAGTAAAGCTATGCTAATGAAGCATTTCTAATAGCGAAGACATTTTTTAGAAATAGAAATAATGCTATTTTCTCTCTTTTTTTTTTTATTCCACTGACAACATATTGTCAATGAAGTACTCCTGGACAGCTTGATGACTCAGTATGATTTCACAATAACAATTACAGCCCAACATTGAGCTCTTGGCTGGATAAATGTGAGTGCCCTCATTGACTTCAGCAAATTCCAGTATTGCCCTTATGTTAAACATCAGGAATTTTTCTGCTTGTTTCTTAAGCCATTACTGATTGGTAACCTCCATACCATCTAAGATCTGTCAGCTCATCACAAATTAAAAGAAATGTGTTTTTTGGTAGGTGTCCAACATTTCCTAGGTTTTTAATGCAGAATTTAGTATTGTGTTAGATGTCACTGAGGGAAGGAATTCAATTAACCGTTACTTTACAGAAATCATTGGTGTGGTCATTTTTGTTGTTTCTGCTGCCTCTGTCCACCAGCTGGCACAGAGGACCGTAGCAGCAGTGCAGTGTTACGGCAGACGGTTTATGACGAGAGGTGATAGTCTGGGTTTGAGACTAGAGTTCCTGGGGTAAGAGAGGGAATGTGCCCTTCCCCTTCTCTTCCAAGCAATTAAAGAAATGGACAAGTGATCCTCGGTGGGGGCTCCGTGGGTTTAGGTAGAACAAGACCTGAGGGATGGGACCAGGTCATTCGGGCCCACTGCAGACAAACGCGTTTAACTTCTATGGCATCTTGTGCAATGAGATGTCCGTCTTGAGGCATAAAAGCCTGAAGAAGACTTTTCAAAAGGTTGAATTTCTGAAGGTCCGAAACCCTGCAGACTAACCTGGATGAAATAAGCTGGTTGTGCATTTCATTTGTTCAGCATAAAAAAGAACCTTCTAGATGCTGCAACCTACAGTTTAAAAGTTGATAAATTTCATCTTGATTCTTCCAGAAATGAATTAAAACCCACCCAAATGTTTCTACTTAAAAGCCTGAAGGACTAAAGGGAGGCAGATGATTACTCTCAAACAGCAGACATTCCACCTCAAAGGCATAACTCAGAAACATGAACCAGGTGTTCCTCTGCTTGTAAATACTGCACAAGCACTGTAAGAGGTAAATTACTTAAAATGTACAGAAAAAAGTAGAATAAAAGCAGCAGAAGGGATCTCTGCTGTAACCCAAGCTTTTACAGCATCATATATATTTAAAAGGTGAGTAGCTTTAAAATTAATGAATTATTACTGCATCTTTTAATTTCTTCGCTGTTGCTACATAAAAATCCTATAGAGATACTTGCAGAGGGCTGTCAGAGCTGCACTGCAGAAGATGCACAAGTCACTGGCCATGCTTTGGTTTAGTTTAACATTGGTGCTAACAGATAATACAGATAATATTTGGGCTTTTTTTTTTCTACAGTTACAATGAGATATAACCCAGTAGTGGTCATGTTACATGATTAGTTATACCTGCCTTCTTTCACCGCTGTAGATTACACAACTCCCTGTTATGGTAATTATTAGCGTACAGCCTGGGCTACACAGATGATAGAAATAACTTCTATTTGAATACAAAACCTTAGATTTGTAAGTTAAGTAGTGATGGGAATCATGGGCCATTGGACACCTCTGGTCTGTCTCATCCATCAAAAGTGAAGCCATTATGAAAAAATTACTTAGGAGGTTGTTTGGATATGATGGTGCAGAAGGTCTCTGCTGTGATTTAGCAGTAGATTTGAGCACAGTGCTCAAATCTTAATGCTTGAAGAGTTACTCTAAATCAGACTAGAAGAAAGAAGTAGAGGGAGCAGTCACAGAGCAAAGGTCTAAATAGCTTATGTTGGGGATTGCCTACAATGGCAGGTATCTAGGGGCGTATCTAGAAGATTAGTCTGTCAATAGCTGGTTTATGTTAACTCCTCATAGTGATACTTATTCTGTATGGACTACCAGTCTTACCAGTTTTAGCAGTTTTTATCTGAGTTAGTTTAAATGAGAAAAGCATTCATAGTACGGAGGAGAGCTTGGAGACATGTTTGAGTCACCTTTGACAACTCAGTGGTCACCAGCTGAGCCCCTGCTAATTGCATGTAATTTTAATCTCCCAATTGTGAAGCAACATAACTGAACACAAACCTTCCCCTTGTGTTCTAGGTACCCTTTTCATCGTGCCGGATCACTCGGAGGGCAGGCTGAGAGCCCTCCTGTAACTACTGACAAGAGCTCAACAGACATGTTATAACTTGTTTAAGTGCTGCAGTTCAATCTTGTCTCTGAACCTAAAGGGTCAACGTAGCAAGTCAGTGCAGATGAGTGATTATGGCATAAAATAAGTAAAACTGTGAATTTGAAAGCATTTTTTGCATTGTAGAGAAGCCAAACAGATAGTAAAAGTCTAAAGAAGCACTTAAGTCCTATTTCAACAGCCTTGAATCTTGGTAGTTTAACCTTTACAATTTTCCCCCTCTTTACTGTCTTACGGTAGCCTACACATCAGTTGTGTAGTGGTCTAATACCATTTACAGCTATTAACTGAGCCCGGGAACAGTGGAGGATGGCGGGTAAAGCCTGTCAGTGATGTTGATACAGGGTTTCAAAAGTTCAAAAAGTATGTTGTGCATGTCCACAATCCTCATCATTTCTAAATTCCAACTCATCAAATTTGATGATCTCTAATGTTATAAAATTGTTCTACATGATACAAAGCTGTCCAAATTCAAGTACTTATAAAAGCATGAAGTGCTACAATAATTTTAAATAGCTGTGTGCTTTGCAAAGCACTCTCATATTGCTGGAACACTTCAAATATTTTTATAAGGATGGAATGTGGTCAAATAGCCTTTCGAAGTAAAAGCGGAAGACATCAAAACACACTCCAGAGAGTGAGAAAAGCACTTGGAGCGTCTTGAAAAATGATGGTTTCAGTTCATCTCCAGCTTGCAGCTTTTTGAAGGAAAAGTCTTTACATTGATGCAGTTAAAGCAAGAGATTTGTCCCTTATAGATGTGTTCCAGAGTTTGGGTCCTGATCCTGCAAACAAGCGTTTGCTTCATTTTTTATAGTACGGGTACTTGTGACCCCAAATGTTTTGTGGCTTCCTAGAGGCTGCCATCCCAATCAGTTCTTTCAACAAGCCATGGGAAGTTGATGTTAGTGGGAGTTCGTGTTCACAGTCAGCATTATCTGACCAACACAGCGAACCCAACTGAGCAGGGAAGAAAAAGTGCTCTCAAGCACCAAAGAGTGCAGGCTGGTATCTCCTGCTGTGGTGAAAGAAAATACGACATAATCTGCGGATTCTACATTGTCCTAATTCTTACAAATTTCCATACCCAAGACAGCAGTTGGCTATCAATGGAAGTGTATCTACTCTTAGCTATCACCAAAATATGTATATCCACACATGTATATCCATAACATAGTGTGCCTGCCTGTGTGTACACTAGAAAAGTTCTAAGAAACTTCACATGATTTCTCAACAGTTACTATGTGCTGATTCCAGCAGCCTGATTTTCATGTTTCTTGGAAAAGATGGCTAATTCAGGGTTCAAATTAATTTTGTTTAGTTTTGCACGTATGAGTAAGACTTGACAGGAGCTGCCTCTAATTAAAATTGTGCTACTGCCTCACTCAGTCCTACAGATTACGTAGTGGGAAAATATGCCATGATAACATCCTCCTTCAATTTCCTCTTTAATTTTTGGTACAATAGATGTATTTTCTTGTGCCTTCTGAAAAAAGAGACTAATGCATCCCTGAAGTTAATAAAATGATATGGGGTCATTTTTATTGAAAGAAAGTTAAACATCTGCTGTGTCTATTACAGTATATTAAACAATATTTTATTATTCTCACTTCCCTGACCTGATTCGTGTCCCCAGCAGGCAGAGAACCCTATTGTCTGCTTTTCATATACATGTAGCAATTTAAAATGTGAAATAAAATTTAGAGATGCAGACCGGCTGCAGACAGGAGCAGTCAAGGACAGGTGGCATTAATGGTCCCTAGCTGTCCGGTGCATGCCCACCCAGCTCGTGAGCCCTCCCTACTCCCCGTTCTGTGAAAGGGCTTCAGGGGACATTGTGCCTTGCAAAGGGAGAGGAGTCCTTGCAGTAACAGCAGTGCTGCAGAAGGGGACAGAGCCCTCAGCCACTGCAAACAGCATCGGTGCTTTGAACGGATGCGGTGTTGGCAAACCTCCACATCGAGAGCAGTGCTGCGTATGACGTACTTTGTAAGTTTGCTTAGAGTTTATTCCACTCCACTCGCAGAGATCAGCTAAGGGCTCCCCAGGAAAGGAACTTTTAATGTGTGTGCTAAGCACGGGGCAAGTCTAGCAAGAGAGAGCATCTGGCCACAGAGTGACATCTGGGTAACGGTATGCGGCGAGGCAGAGCACCGAGACAGGACTTGCCCACGCCTCTGCCAGAAGGACGTGGGCTCCCAGGAGATCCACATGCCTGGGATGTTTAAAGCAAGTCTCGATTAAGGCAGTGCCAGACCTGCTCTTAGTCTTTTCCATCTCTAGTAGGAGTAGGATGCTACTAGCTATTATGAATGAGGCACATCGCATTGTTTCGAGTCTTTTATACAATTCAAGTTTACGCAGTAGATGACAGATGTTTAAAAGGGTTTTTTGCAGATGGGAAACTGAGACTGCCTGACTGCTCATGTACCTGAAAAGCAAGAGGTCTCCCTTTTGCCCAAAAAAACAACCAAAAAAAGGTTTTTACTGCTGAAAGCCACCCAGATGTCAAATGCTAGACCATAAGGAGCAGAGGCACCATCTCAGGTACAGGAGTTCAGCTTCCAGTCCCCGCAGTTGTCTGCTGTAGCCAGAACTCCTGAGTTTCCTCAAGGTACAGGGAGGGGGGGGAAGTTTAGGAATGAGGAAGCTGTTTTGGGGTGGGTTTGGTGGGTTGGTTTTTTTTTTTGAATGTGGGAAATGAGGTAGTGTTGTAGAGTGATTTGCTTTCCCTTACGCTTTTTTGAAATTACAGCAGTTTTGGTAATGCTTCATATCTACTGTGGGGAAGCACATGGGAGGAGGAAGGCAGATGAGCATTTTTAGGAATTTTTCATCTAGTTCTGATGGAGGCTGGGAGCTCAGGGACAGGCATGAAAGAAAAACACTTCACTTCATATTAACATTTCCTTACGCCCACTTAAGAGCCCTGCATGTGCCAGCAAAAAAAAAAAAAAAAAACAAAACTAGAGCATCCGTGGGAAGAGAACACAAAAGCGATGTGAGCGGAGCCGGGGCCGGGCTCAAGTGCAATTTACAGGGGGAAGGAAAAAACTGGCTGAGGCATTTGCCCAGCTCTAGATCTTTCATAGAGATGTTTGCCCCTAGTTGCCAGGATTTAAAATAGATTTGTTTATAGTGAGCACAGTAAAGTGACTATCTACTGAGAGGCTGACGGTTACAATTAAGCCATCGCTGTTGGCATGAGATACAAATTAAAATAGACGGCGGGTTCAAATGGTATTAGTAAATGCCCATTTGTTCCACTACTGCTTTTTCTTAAATAAAATCAACTGAATTCTGTTCATACATGAACTGAGATAAAGTAACACCTATTCAGGCCAACACCTTGTCATTGGGCAAATCTCCCTCTGAACTCCAATCCTCGTGTCAGTGGCATTACCTCAAGCTCAGCGTCCAGCCCCTCAGCACCCCAGCACGGGAGGGGAAGGGGTCTGAGGTCCTGCCGGCAGCTCTGCACGCAGCCAGTGCCCTGCGGGCCCTCACCAGGCTGCAAGAGCCCTTTAACCTACTGCCACCGATTCCCATCTGCTGAACTCGAATCTGATGATGTGACCCAGCAGGCTGCTGCTGCTTCAGAGCTCTTATTGCTGTGCAGTAAAACCAGCCCGGGCTGCCTGCAGCTGCACCCCCGCTGTTGCGTCCATGCCCTTATAAGTGCCACTGAGGGATGAAGCATTTCAGGACAGAAGTGAACCATTGCCTTTTCCCCCATCCATCCCCTCTTTTTCAGGTCCGTCCCGGTTGCTCACAATTAAAAGATGACTCTCACTTACATTCTTTCCCAGAAATCAGCCTCTCTGCTAGTTCTCCCTTTATTGCTGCGATACCTGTAAAACCAAAACTGGCAAACAGTTCAGCTGTCTTTTGTGGTAAGCGGCATTGCTCCCCCCTTCCCCAACACTCATATTTCTGTAAGCCAAGTGCACATCTAGAGAGAAATAAAAGACACTTCAGTTCAGGATTTCTGCTTGTTCAGTGCTTAGCACATTCCTGACTTGGATGTTAGGGATCTTCTCAAAACAATAACGTTGCTGATGGAGGAGTCTCAAGCCTGAGGCTGCATTTGAGACTGACCAAACCTACTGCTTTTATTTGCATTTTGTCTTGTTTCCAGTTTAGCACATTCCTACATGTTGGAGTGACAGCGAGTGGCCTCATCTCCCTGTACCCGTGAGGTACAATTGCATGAAAGCTTGTGCTCAGCGTAAGCTGAATATTCCCCTTCTTCCCCCGATTCCCACTGCAGAATGGCCTCAATCTACCCACACACGTCGTGCACCTTCTCCACGATGAGCCATCGAGCAATTCACCACTCACCTCAACTGTAATTCAGAAAGTAACTATTTTCTCACTGCCTCTGTCTCAGCGTGCTTGAAGGGTTGCACAGCAGCCGCAGCCCAAGTGAGTTTCAGCAACATCCATTTCTTTACTTACTATCACAAGGCCTTTGTTCAGCCCAAGGTTTTGCTCCCTTCTACTGTTATTCCCACTGCAGCATCGTCTGGTGACCACCGCCGCACCTCGGGGGAGCAGGAGGGATGGGGAAGACCTCAATTCGATACCTGACATTACTTTTTCAAGGTCAGATAACAAGTCTGTGGCAATTATCTGTGCCTCAGCTGCCCACATTTGTATAATGAGGGTAATGATTCTGATTTATCTGACAGGGGCATTTTGAGGATCTCTTCAATTCATTAATATGTTAACACACCTTGAGAGTCTTTGTTTTAAGGGATTAAACTAAAAATTAGAATAGAATCAACATCTTGTCAGATTCAAGACTTCTTCATGTAAACTATAATCACAGGCTTAGGTAATTATTGTGTTTCTTTTCCCAGTGTGGCAAAATAAGAGACAAATAAATAATTAGTATAGCCACATGTGAAATTCTTGTAGCAATTAAAGCTTCTTTATACCCCTGTTGGAAACCGAAGCCTAACCATGGTCTGCAGCACCTCGCTAGCCACCGAAACCTCTTCTACACTCTTTTCTCATCCGAAACTAGAGTACAGAAGTCTCTGCACTCTCCAGTCCACAGCTTACAACTGCGTATTACACCACACACGTTGCGTACACTCAGCACTATCAGTTGTATATCAGATGTGTCTCAGCCACAAGAATTTCAACCTTCAGCTGCCAAGAGGCAAGACTGAGTATCTACTACTAGAGTATTGTACTGTTTAGTAGATTAGAAATAGGGATAAAGCCATGGTGTGGCAACACACATGACTTCTTAGGATTTCTACACCAAACAGCCAAGTCCAGAGCACACGTGCTCTGAATAACTTTCTTTGTGCCAGGGAACCCAGTCCAAAACCCTCCGCATGGCCCATGCACCACGGGCCTCGGCCAGATCTGGTAGGCGGAAAAGCTTCCCCTCTGTGAATGAATGTACGTCAAAGTCCGGCCGGGTGTTATCTTCTCCCGACACTCGGGTGTACTTTCCCCCTTGCAAACTGCATATTCCTGTTACCTTTCCGGTGCCACTTCAGTACCCCCTGCGTGATGACCTGCATTGCTTCCCAGTAAACCCCAAGCCTATTACCACTAATGCACTCTGACAAGGCAGCCATCAGGGAGAGCCCGCGACTGCCGTCCTGCTCACATTTAGTGCTCGCCCTCCTGGCACGTTAACTGCCTTTTGAGTGTGCACGGATCCAGCTCCAAGCACTTAACTGGGTTAGGTGAGCCCACCCTCTCCTGGTGGCAGCGGTGGTGGTGTCTGCTGGTTTTTGCAGGGAACCCTGTCTGTATTTTGGATGCTTCAGGCTCTCTAGAAAAACCAGCTATAGGACATCTTCTGGTTTTGTCTGTTTGTGGCAGGACTTCCTTTGGACTTCAATCCTGCATGCTACGAACACCTCTCATTGAAACACCTGGGGAGCAGCGGCATCTCCACTTGTAGATGGCCAGAATGGATCAACTGCCATGAGAAGAGAAGCGCAGCATCCTCAGGGGCCTCCTGAAATGCTACTGAGTAGTTCAATCCTTCTCTCCTTGCCTTCTTTCAGTGATAAGGAGGGGATCCAGCTTTCCCTTAACGGTCATACTTAAATTACAGGTTTGCACTGATTACGCTATCCTACCTATTCCATTTGCTATTCCATTCCCAGGGCCAAACCACCGCTTTCTGCACAGCTGCCCCATTCAATGAGCAAAGGCTGCTTCTGATCCCAGGAGGAGCCTTTCCAGACTTCATGAAATTTAAGAAAAAAACAAGTAAGAGTCACTGCTATCAGCCCACTATCTGTATATTAGAAAGCATTTGAAGGAAATATGCTCACCCTCCCCACAATTGTTTCCACCTAAACCTTTCACTAACATTATAGTGAAATTTTCCAGCTGGGAAATCAAACTTCGTTTTCCCCCAGGGCAGCTCAGGTGATAACTGCTTAGCCACTAGCAAATTTTATTATACCAAGAGGTTTTCTCCTTTTGTTTTCCATCAAACTGTTTTTCCATCTCTACTCTGTATCAGTCAATGCGTTTGCTTCTTTATTTCTTGCTTGTCAGCTATGCTACGCTGTGCTTCACGTGAAGGTGCGAGAACCGTGAAGCAGAGCTGAGTGCTGCTGTCACCTGAAGGGACACAGACAAGGCAAAAACCTCATGGAACTAAGACATGAAAATGCATGTGTTAAAATATTAAAAATCATCTGGGCTTTGGGTGTACTTCAGAGTTTATGGTCATCTAGAGGCAATGATGCATTAAATCGGAAAGCTATTTTATTGAATAATATTGGAAAGGTTGTTTGCAAAAAAAAAAAAAAAGGTTGAGGGACTATTGAACTCCACCGGTGGCACAAGCACGGTTCAGCCAATTCCAGGGTACTGGGAGTAAATGAATTTTTAACTGGTCCAATGCATCCAAGTAAAGAGATAGATGAGCGTTTTTCCCCCAGTTAAAACAAAGCCTAGACTTCACCCATGCATACGCCACTTGCATCATTCATAGCCGTGACGCTGCAATCACAGATTGCGTCACAAGTAAAACAAAGACAAGCAGCCTGATCGGGGATGCTTGTGTAAGTCTGGGGGTCACAGGATCCCATTTTGCTCCCTCCAAGAAACCGGGGTGGGCACGTTCCTGCCTCTGGCAGTTATCCCTCAGGGAACAGGGACAGACCTTCTGAAGTGGAGGCCTAAACTGCTCTCTTTTGGGAAGAAATTAATTTAAACATTTAAAAGGTTCAGCCTACGCTCCTGCTAACATGAGGTCAGAACTTCTCTGCATTTCATCCTACCTGTCGCTGCTTTCTCTGCACTATGAGGGGCAAGGCTCAAGAGCAGAAGGGAGGACATGAGCATGAGGTAACCTAAACAGACAAGGAAAATGAATTAGCAGAGTACCGCCACCTCCAAGCGGGTGACAGGGCTTGGTTGGGCAGTTTGGCAAGACTCAGCTCCACCCCACCCCCAGCTTCAAGCCTAAGATTGGGAATAAAAGGTCCCGTTGTGCTCGACCTTGTACAAGCACATAACCTCATCAGTCACTCTTCATCCAGACAGGCGTGTCAGACAGCACGTACCATAGCTACATCGCACGTGAGGAACCCAAGGGGGTAAATAATTTGCCCAGATCGGCTAGAAAGCTTGGAGGAAGATGGGCAATTCAAGTCAGCTCTCCTAGACCTCTGCTGAGTGCTCCCTGCCCTTCCTCCTCCCCTGCACATCCCCGAGCCTACGCCTGGGGACTCCTTAACCCCGAATACGCCTCTCGGGGCTCAGCCCCCCGCGCTGAAGGAGGGCAGGTTACTCATAGGACTGCTGGCTGCTCTGCCACCTTTTTTCTTATCTCTGAGGAGCTGAAAACCTCCCGGAGCTGGGATTTTTCAGGACACTTTATTTTCATACTGACTGTCTTAACAAAGGTAAAAGCCTCACCAGGGAGCATCCCTGAATACAGAGGACAAACCGCGGGCTTGCTCTGCCCGCTCTGTGTGTAAGCATCACTCAGGCTGCTGTTTTTTTCTTGGTACTGTCCAAATATTGACTGTGCTCAAGTGCCACTGAAATAACATCCAGTGCTTGTGCAATCACTTCAGGCTGTAGAAGCTCTCTGCGAGAATAAATACTTTGCTGGAGTGCTGCTTTTAAAAAAAAAAAAAAAAAGGCACTTTGAGAAGAGTGGTATTGTCCTAGAGTCAGTTTTAGAGCGGGACTTAAAGACATGAAGCATGGACTGGCCTACAAATAATCCTCAGTAGGATGAAGGAAAGGAGGGAAGCAAGTGAGGAACCCCACAGCATTACAGTTCGGCACCTCAGAGGGGTTGAGCAGCCTGCACTGGAGAGCTAAATGTGAGTAGCTGGCTCCCTGGCAGGAGGAGCAGGATGGGGCCAGGACAGAAGAGGCCCGCAGAAGGGCAGGGTGTCCTACAGACTGTGCTCACGTGCGGTCCTGCAAAGAGTCTGGATTAGAGGGAGCACGAGGGGGGAGAAGAGGGAGCACCAAAACCAGGTGCCCACTCCGTGTCCAGCAACTCACGGCCAGTCTCCCAGGAAGGGAGAATTTCAGAGGCCAGAGCAAACCCAGAAGGCTGCAGGTTTCCAGAAACAAGTAACTTCTGATGCAATGAGCAGGGCTAGTGCCACCAAGACCAGCCAAGCAACTTCTTCCCTGGTACCGGAGAAAGTCTGATGCACAATGTCCCAGACTGCTGCGTCTTTCAGAATATTTTTTGTTAATTAAAAGATGAGTTTTGAAGAAAACTTTAAAGCAAAGCATGAAATTCTGCTGCTCCTGAGGGTCTCTAAGGCTAGAGTCCTTCCCTCTGATGTAATGTGCAGTAGGAGAGGTGAAATGACATGGATAACGAAGAACAGGAAAATAAATAATAAGGAACAGGAAAGTGAATGAGGGAAATAACTCTTCCGTTGTTAGAACAGCGCTAGTGGCAGCTTTATAGCAACTTATTTCTATTTAAAGCCTGGTTTGGGGGCTATAATCTCTGAACTGTTTTCTGTACCATCTGGCTGAAATTTAGCATAAAATTTGTTATCTAAGAGGTAAATGAATTCTTTTCCCTTTATCAAAATTGCAGTATTTGAGCAAGGAAACAAAAATATAGAGACCCACATTCAGGAGTGTTTTGATAAGCTAAGGGCAATCTTCTCTTTTAAAATAGCTTGTTGAGATAATCTGATCATGGGAATGATGTCCAATTCTTCCGCAGTATTTTTCAACATTGTCTGTATATGCTCTGAAAGTCCCATGTGTGAAGCCTCAAGGCTAGATGCGCTGAAACAGCCCCCCAAGAAACTGCCAGGACAGTGCCGTACCCAGAAGGGCACCCTCACATTCCGAGCCACTTGCCAGGGCTCGCAAGCAAAAGCCCCGTGATCCAATTTGCACCTCTGTGCAAATTCAGCAGCTCAAAGCTAATGAAGTGCATGCAGCGCCAGACTGCACACGGCTGCCTGTTCCTACCTTCCAGCTTTGGCTTCGCCCCAAGTTTGCTACGTGTCCCTGGTCCTGTCACTCCACCCCTCTCACCCCACTACACTCATTGCATTGACTTTGGTGAAGTACTCAGAGATGCCCGAGAGGGAGAGCTTCGCTCCGCTGCTGTCATGTGCTGCTGTACTTGCCAAGGGTGGACAACATACTCAAACATCACTTCTTGCTCCATTTCCAGGCCACCACACTTGGGAGACCGTGCACGCCCTGGAGGGAGCACAGGCTGGTTACGAGCAGCCCTGGGACATGACCCTCAGAAGGCAGCGGCTTCTCACATGCTCCTTCCCCATCTGTAGCCTGAATAAGGGCTTCTTCCAGTCCTGGCCAACTAACAGGGACAGGAGTTACCATCTACCCATTTTTCCCACCAAGTGCATGAGCTTCCATTTCACAAGCTGGGGATGCTATAGCTTCCTTTCCACATTTCACAGCTGAATGTTTCTTTTTCCCTTAAACCCTAGACAGCTACTTTCTAATTCATTTTATGTAAACCTGATTATTTCCGTGCTCTGAGCTGCTTCACCCCACTGTCATCTTCAGTCATCCTTTGAGTTAAAGGTGTAGAGCTTTATCTGCTGAAAGAAGTCTCTATTTTCCAATCTGGACTTCGATTATGCAGCAAATAATACAGCTCAGTGGAGGAAGGTTGTTGGAATAATTTGTATCTTTTATACAAACTGATAATAAAAATTTAGCTCCTTGATGTATTTTTCTCCCTTAAACTGTAGTTATGTTTCCTTGAATAGATAAGTGCAAGATAAATTCAATTACAGCATAATTTCTCCCAGGATGAATAACCTTTAAATCAGCTCTGATCTCAAAACACATTATGAGATAACATACTGTCCATTACATTGTTGAAATTGGGGCTATGGCAGCGCCTAGAGTTGTCAGTATGAATATCAAATTATTTATGTTCCTCTTTGCATCCTTGAATACCAAATAAGCTCAGGAACCCTGACAGCAAGAAGCCCTATTTAAACACAGATTTTTAGCGGAGGCAGGAGGTGCTTGCTTGACAGCTCTTGAAATTGCAGTGCACTATTAATCACGGAGATGTGCAGCAGCATTACAAGCTCCCACTCTGCTGTTACCTTGCCGAGAGTTTCCCCTCCTCTTGGGGAGCAGTTCAGAATTGAAAGCTCAGTTAAGTCTTCCACTTGGCTGACTGCATTGCTGCTGCTCAGAGCTGGTGCTGAACTAAAAGAGGAGCCACCGTAACACTTTGAGTGGGTACTTTGGGTTGGAGCTGTTAATCAGGAGCAGTCCTGAGGTGCCTGCCTTTCCCCATCACCCCAGTCACAAAGATTTATGAGTTCTCTACCTCCTCTTCCACTTTACAAGCCTGAATATTTAACACAGCTATTGTCTGCTTTTGGGGGACGCTTTTGTCAAAACAGTATTCACTACAAAAACAACACGCCTTAATGTAATCCCTCTCCGAGGTTAGCAGTGTCACACGCTGGAGTTCGAGTGCTCGAGGAGAGCACCAATGACTCCAGGCACCATCTAAACACACTGTGCTCTACGCCATGGAATTTCCTTCCCGCAAATCAAGTTAACCCTATGTTAAGTGTGACAAAGGTTGAGATGGTCCAACTTGCTGAGACCAAACAATCCAACATGATTTTAAGTGCAGCCTTGGGAAAGGGAGGGGAAATTTTTGTCTTTTTAAGCAGACAGGTAAGTCCAGCTTCACTTGGGAAACAAATGGAGAAGGGCCTTGCACAAGCTAGAAGTCTGCCTGGTCACATTCTGCAAATCAACCTCCGTACAGGTGGTTTGAGACCTCTCTTCTGAAATGCCACCATCCAACAGATACAGTTAAAAAAATAAATATATAAAGCTATTTGAACTAGGGCCTGGGGGATAAAAATCTGTATCAAAACAATAAGTGTGCTTAGGAATGGTCTTAGTTTAAAGAAGAGGAAGTTTAATAGTTTATTTCACATCAGAAAAGGCAAACCAAACAATGAACCTATAGTGGACTTGGTTTAGTGGGATTGATGAATGGAGGATGAAGTAGTTTTTGATTCACCCCAGCTAAAATCCCCCTGGCCAGCCACTGAACTCTTCAGTTTGGTCAGTGAGTGAAAAACAAAACTGAATTACTAATACAACCCTACCAACAAGCTGTAGGACACACCGGAGCTTTAGAAAGCAGCTTTTTAGCTCTCTAGCAGTCGTTTTCTTTCCTAATTTTTAAGGCCATCAGCATGTCAAGCAGAAAATTCAGTCAGCTGTAGAGAGCTATAATTACCAAGACTGTTTACAAGAAGCTTTGACAGCAACAAGCCTCTTGTGTGGGAACAAGTTTACCATTGAAACAATTTGAGTGTCAAAGTCTCCAACTCAAGTGCCTGGATGGCTTGTTACTACCTAATGAAACGATGGGGGCAGAGCAAAAGGTGCTGTCAGAGCTGCTTGAGGCAAATAAGCATGAAAGAGAGAAGCCTTGAGCAAGGAGCACGGATCACCAGCTTCTCCAAACCTCATGGGAGCCTGAAGCACTGGCAGCGAGATGAGCACCCAGGTCCACGCTTCCCGATGCTGGCAGCGTTCCCTGGGCGGCGAGCCGGCAACCGGCCACGAGAGCTCCCTTGAGTTCCACAGAGGCCAGAAGATACCCTGCGCTTGTCAGCATCCCACCTCAGTGAAGACTGTTGTGCCTTATGCCAGGCACGGAGAGGGGGAAAAAAAACCCCAAACCATCGGCTGGGGAAAGCAAGGGGTGGTGCATGCAAGAGAGGCTGTGAGGGGGAGTGGGGAAGGGCAGGAGTCTGCTGGGAGGAAATGGTGCTTTGTTTAATGCCCGGACAACAGGCGAAATGATTGTTTGACCAAAGTGCCTGGAAGCTCCTATTCCTGGTTTTGTGGTAATTTGCATTTTCTTTTGTTAAATACTTTACAACAGAAATAACCTCCTGGGAATTCAGTACAACTCAGGCCCAGGCAGTGTATTTGAATGAATAAGGTTGTCTTACATTCAGTGGTCCTAGATGCCCACTAGGTATTTTTTTAAAGACACAACCTAGACTTGAATTAAAATGCAAACACCTCACCTGACTGAGAAAATTGTGGAGCCACCATGCCTGAGGAGGCTGGTGACCCCCCCCAGTCTCCGAGAGCTCCTCTCCTCATCCTCCCGAAGGCCCTAGACAAGAACCAAACAAGGCTTTTCTTCACTTGGTACCAGGCAGCCTTCTGCAAGCCACTTGCAATCTGCTTTCTATCTCCTAAAAGACAGAGCTACCTCCAAAATCAAAGCCTTGGGATTTAATTCAATACACACATCTGATGCTGCTTACAGGGGGAATACGGGGTGCTCTCAGATGAGAAGAAGCTGCTTTCTCCAAAGCAGGAGCTGAACTTGACAGTACAAAAAGCTCCTGTTGGTCACAATCCGGCAAAGGGCCCACGTTTATCACTGGGCTTTAGATGGCCCCATTTGACAAGCCTCCGCTAAGCAACTCCGCAAATCACATTACGTTTATCTGCCTTCGTTCTCCTCCAGTCAAGGCAGTCAGCCTAACTTACGAAATAAGACTGCCGGGTGTGATTTACCAAAGAGGGAAAACCATTTAAATTTATTTGACATAACCAACAATAATCATTCTCTCCATCTGAATTTTATTAATATCTGTACATTGCTGGTGATGATGTATGAAGGAGACAGAAGACGATGCTTCAAAGCTGGGAAACGAGGCTGGCCCTGCGGGGCTGAGTAAGTATCTGTGTCAGAGGAGACACGCGTACAACAGAAGGTGTCATTTTTATGGCACAGTGAAGTCTCTGTGACAGAAAGCAGAATTATTGCGGCAGTAATCTTTCTGAAGACACTCTCAGGTGGGGAGGAGAAGGGAGAGGTCTTCTGATTAGATGGAGTTGTTCAGCAGCTGAACCTGGGAGTATTTCGCACTGAAAATACATTCACCTGCACATTCTGTAAAGTCATTTTGCTCTAGGTCAGCCATAGGAACTAAACGCATTTTCGCGGCGAGAGGCAGCACTGCTCAAGGCATATGGAGACGGCACAGGGACCAGACACACGCGCTGACCCTGGGGCAGCTCTGGACCATCTGCTGCTGAGGAAAGCAATTTTGTACCTTAGCCTCAGTTTCCCTTCATTTTAAAGGGGGCAAACAGTCAGCTTTTTATGCTATTTAATGAACTTTTTCAGTGTTTTAAAGCACCTAATACAAGTGTTTCTGGCTAGCAGAAATTGAAACTCAGACTAGGCTGAGCATGACACAAGGCTACAACCCTGGAGATACAAAGTCCACAGAAAAGACAAAGCCTGGTCTCAGATACCTCATCTGCTGTCCCTTTGCTGTGGCAGAGCTCTCACAGCTGCCGAGAGCTGAGCATGAGCAAGGCTGGGAATCCGCAGTGGGTCACATCAGCCAAATCAAAACTCTCCTGACCTTGGGGGATTGAGCCAAAGTAGCCCCACGTAGCTCTGCCCTATTTGCACGAGGGATCCCCCATGGCCGGGCACAGGCTGTGTTTGGGCGGTGGGCAGGCACGGACCCAGACTGATACTCAACATTTAATGCTGTCCCTTGTCACCTCCACAGTTCAGATATGCAGCTTCGGCTGCTCCATTTCAGCTCGAGAGCACGGCAGCTCACGCCAGGCAAAGTGCAGACTCTTAACAGAGGATGTTTCCTGCCCATCTGATTATAAGGCTTTTGCACCTTTGGCTGGCTGAATGTTATATAGACACTCTTTGGTACAAAGTATGAGACCAAACTGAAGTAGGGTCAGAGTTGGCAGACCCGTACCCCTGCCTGCCCTCCATGGTATCTGTTTTGCTCTGAGAAGGTCAGTCTTGTGATTAAGACTTCACAGGGAGGTCCAGATTCTTCCTGAAGCCACAGGAAAGTGGCTTCCACTGACATCCGACAACTTGTAAAAGACCTTTAAATCCTGCAGAGGAGGAAAACATGATCAAAAACCTCTTCTCCTCTGTGCTTTGTTTTATTATTAGAAGCAGCAGGGGAGCTGCCTGCCTCCCCTCAAGCTTTCCTACTTCTGCAACAACCTCTCTGGGAGAAGCTTTCCTCCCAGGCGCACCCCTAACCATCCCCCAGCATCCTTCCCAAGGAGGTGGCTCCTGGGTACAGCAGTCACGCTAGACTAGAACAGCATGAGCGGGAGATGCCCAAGGACTCTACAAGTGCATCCACTGCCTGAACCATCAGAGATCCCTAAAGCCTAAACAAACAAACAAACCATAGAGCAATAAAACCAGAATCAACCCTAAAGCATTCACCTGCTGCACGGAATCTCTCCAGAAACTTACTCTCTCATTCTAGCCGCTTGCTACACATTAAAGAGTGTCAAAACCTCCAGTTTTACAAAACCCAGAACTTTCCCCAACAGCTGTTGTTTTATTCAAAGTTTTGGTTCGAGGCAGGCATTTTTCATTCACAAAGATTTTAAATGCAAGCCAAACCAGATTCAAGAAGGCACTTACTGAGGAAGCTTCATCAAGGAGAATTATACCTTTAGACAAACCGTCGCTTTACTTCTATTACCTAATGCACCACAAGTGATTTAAGAAAGGCAGTGTAGAACTTCCAGTACAGAAATTAATCTACTTTATGATAGCAGATTGCTCTACGATTCTTTTCAGAAAGCACTTGCACAATAATTAAGCTAATACCTACATGATCAACAACATACCATCTATTTTATCC
The DNA here is from genome assembly GCF_964195595.1 of Calonectris borealis. Lineage (NCBI taxonomy): Eukaryota > Metazoa > Chordata > Aves > Procellariiformes > Procellariidae > Calonectris > Calonectris borealis. The sequence goes on from NC_134329.1 coordinate 16,376,988, forward strand.
ATAAAGTTGTTTCTCCTTTAACTGCCAATATTTTCCATTTTCACTTTGCGACTATTTATGACAGAAAATGAAACAAACCCCAGCATGATATTTGTGTATATACACGCAGAGTGTTGGCAGTAAACTGTAGAACAAAGCTTTCAGCAGCAGATTTACCTCGGGGATTTGAGGGACTAAGTATTTGACTCTTCCCTTTCTGTCTTGATTACCAAACGCAACAGAATCATTCTCCAACAGCAGCCCTCCCTCTACGCTACAGCGCTCTGCTACTGAGTTTTGCCAAGTTTTCTGCTTTCATGAGTGAGGAAAGAGGGAACTCCACTACACTTGCTGCATGTTCAGGTTAAGGCTTCCCTTTGATAGCCTGAGCAGTGAAGATGATTGCAAAATTTGGTATTTATTGTACATGATGCCCAATTAACTAAGCGATAGTATACATCCACAAAAGTCATATGCAGGACTTGGGGAAAACTCTGCATGTTTACCAAAACACCACATTAATGGCACAAGGCAGTTTTGTAGTTGTAATCCCCAAGTTGGAAAGAAAGGTTTCTCATATTTCCAAGTAAAATCTGGAAGTGATAGGTGATGTAGGACTCTAATTTCTGCTTGCAAGGGTGATTGAAACCATATTCTAATACTACTATACTACTTCTAATACTTTGTATACAACAATAAGAACAGAGCAAGATTTCTGACTCATTCCTGGGAAAATTATGGAATTTTAAACTATTCCTAAAAAGTGTCAAGTTTTTTGCTACATGATCTCCTGAATCACTTTAAATTATTACCTCATCTCTTACATGATGCATGGCTTTCTCCTGGAATTAACAGATCTTGTTGTACGTACACTGCAGATGCATTTAGCATATGCCACCCTTTGAGCTCAGCCGAGTTAAGCATGCATGTAACAGGGCACTAGAAGTAGGCAGGTTTTATTTACAGGGCTGCAAGCTTTCTGAACACAGCAGAGAGGTAGAGTTATGACCTTGTGTGAAAGTAATTATAGGCAGCGTCCAGGGTAGAGGCATACAGAAGAGACCGACACAGCGATAAGGGCAATTGAACAGAGCCTGGTGAGAGCAGAAAGAAGGAGCCAGACAAATGTATCAGCGCTCAGGTCCCAGCCTTCATGTCCCATTATCTAGAGGCACTGGCTGAGTAATCCCGCCTACAGTGAGGCCCTTTGAAATGCCCCAAGAGAAGCCATGGACAAGATCAAACTAACAGCCGAGTATGGGGATACAGGGGCATAATGAGCCTCAAGTAGTGACCAAATGTCACAAGAACTGTCACCGAGGCTGGAACTCCAAGGCAGGTTTCATGGGGTATGTGTCAGAGAGCCTGCAGACAGCACTGGTACCGGTGGGACTTCCACCCAAACGGCATCTGAATTTTTTGGCCAAAATCTATATTCAAAAACCAAATCCCAGAAGTTTTTAATGGAAGAAAAAGAATAAAAATGTAAAATTATCCAGAGCAGAGTCAGGAAAAAGGAGAAAAGATACCCTAGCAGCAGCTGGGGCAGAGATCAGATGATGGACATACATGAAATCATGAAGAGGAAACTCAACCGAGGAGTATCAGAAGTGGCAATCAAACTTCAGAAGACTGATCACAATTCAGTCTTCCTGAGAAGGTCATGGTATTTCTTTGACTTCCCCCCCCCCCGTCCCTAGTTCTAATTTACCTCTTTTTCAGATCTTCCCTTACCTTTCTCTGTAACACAGCATCTCACTTTGCTTTTTCCAAGGTTTGTTTTGTATGGACCATGAAGGCATGAATACTGCTAGAGTACCCAAAAGAAAAAGCCCACTCAGATACTTGGATTATTTGTAGAAAAATCATTGCACACAGTTCAGAATACAGTCACATATGCTCTTAAAAAAAAAAAGTAAATCCATCCATTAGACCAAATGGATGTTTAAGAAGGACTAAGTAGCTGTGAACCTGCAGGGAAGTCATGGGTCATCAGTGACACAGTTAAAGCTTCAGCTGTAATGACAAAGTGGAGCTCTCCACCTTCGATCACTTTTGCCCTTTTACCAAGCAGAAAACTGGTAGAAGCTCATGCTCTTCTCTAGCCTAAAGCTGACAAATCCTTTATAACCTAGGGGTGTGGTTTTACCATTACTTCAGTTTGTAAGTTGTACTTCAGTCTGCTCAAAATTGAGCAGAAAGAACTAACTGAGCAAGGAACTGTTTCTACCTCACTCCTCCAGCTCATGAGCATCCAGATATAATTGATATCAGCATTACCTTTGTGGAGCCTGAGGACAGCTTCTTCTCCTCAAAGACCATAGAAGAGCTCGCTACACCCAAACCTTTACCAGAGGCGGCAGAGCTATCCCAGGTGCACCCAGAAACACAGCAAGAGAAGCCAACACAAGCCACTCCAATAAGGTGGCACATTGCAGCTTGATGACTGTGCAATCCATTAAGAGCTTAGTAAGTTGAGGGAAGTGCATAAGCATAAAGGGAACCCCGAGGTGTGCAGAGGCAGGCTCCCTGACGAATTAAAAGAAAATGAGATCTACGTTTTGGCTGTCATCCTGATGCAGTGGCTTGGAGAGCAGCCAGGGATTCCCAGGGACTTGGCCATGTCTGGAACCTCCAGTTAGCAACTGGGCTCTCTTGCAAGCTTGGGGAGGCATTTCAGTCTGCTGGGGCTCTTCAGTGCTGCCTCTTAGCACTCCTGAGAGGGCAGAGGATGGATTTTCGTTGAGGCATGTGTTTATATGTATGCGTTTAGGCTGTTCATAGGGAAAACAGAGAGGAGAATTATATGCCCTAAGAAGAAAACTAGCAGCACTAGAAGTGAATCCTAGTCCAAGGCTGCTCCCCACCCACTAGCACACAAGACCACCTTATCCTTGGTATAATCCAAGGCAGAAATCTGGACTCTGGCAGCATTTAGCTGAACCAAGCAGAGATGGGGGGGGGGAAGAAAAAAAAGAAAAAAAATTGAAGTTCACAGACCCACATTAACTTTGCAATAGGTTGAATTAGTTGCTCAGATGGATTACCCCTCTTGGGATTCTTCAGTGAGTGTGCCTGGATCTGGAGAGGATTTCCAGAATCAAAACTGGGAACTTAATGCTTAAGCCAACCTCCTTTGTCCTTCATAGGTCCCAGCTACTCATTTAGATGAGCCATTTGACCTGTCTTTACTCCATAATCAAGAGCAGTGTATGGGAATCAGAATGAACCAAGGCTGCTCAGTAGCCTTCTGTAATTTCATTTAGCTCAGTAGTGTGATAAAAGGAAATCCATGGAATCAGTATTAGCAACATTAAGTCTGAGGCCAGTGGTTGTCATTTTGTTTTCTTAAATTCAGCCTCAGAAGAATGGTTTCCAGATAGGAAAATTAAAGCATGCCAACATCATAGCAATGGGATTATTTCCCCAAGTGCTGAAGGCACAAGAAAAGGAAAAGAAAAAAGAAAAATAAGAGAATCGTTAATATTTGGCCTTAAGCACAATGGAAGCATCTGCTGGTAAATGAGGGAGAGAAGTTTTGGCAATTTCTGGGTTGTAAATACTTCATGGCTGTGCTCAACCGAGTGGCCAAAGATGAGCTCTGGATGGACTTCACAGTTCCTTTATTGGCCTGATATGAAAAGACTAACTTACTCCCCTTAACTACAACTCTGCTTGATGCTGAAGGGAAAAAAGAAAGATTTTATTATACTTGCAAAGCAAAAGTAATTCTCTTCCACTGCTCACAAACTTTATGTGCTTTTAGCTTAAGGAAAGTCTGCGTGAATGAACCATAATGCAAAAGAAGAAAGGAATAACAACGTGTGGGGGGTTTTGCTCAGGGAGGGAAGAGGCATCTGTGTTAGAACATTTTATTGCTTACTCTGCAAGATGGCAGGTAAAAGGAGCAGTTACTCCTGGAGCATTCCCTGGGAAAACATTTGGTATGAAAGTTGGTACTGCATCTCCTAGATTGCTCACAGCTATTGATCGAGGAGGGGAATTGATGCTCCTCTGCTGAGTGGGGTGTGCGTCCTTCACATTCTGATCTCTATTATCATGGAAAAACACCCGCTGATATAGTCATGCCCTAGCCACCACTTCAGGCTCTGCTCCATTGCATGTTTAAAACACAGCAATAGGAGATTTTGTATGGAAATCTATGCGCAATATCCGATCCTCATTTCCCAAGCACTACGTAATGTTTTCCTTTAACTGCTTACCTTCAGTCCTGCCCCAGCAGGACGGTAGAGAGCTGCCTTTGTCACTCTGTCAGGTGCTCACAGTGCAGCAAGGTACAACACGCTGTGCACTATTTATTCAAATTCTTGGGGGTACAAGAGGGACCCTGCAGCCTCCTCTTCTGCTATAAAGTTACCTGAGGTCACGCTCATAGGAGGAAGCGGGGCAAGAGGGGTGCACTTCTGGGAAGGGACCTGAGCAGTCTGGGAGAAGAGAGGAAGAAGGTGGGGGATGGCATATCCTCAGCATTAATTTACTTTGCTGTAGCTTTATCTGTGGATAGAAATATGATTGAAGAGACCCAATTTACAATGAGGTATCATGCAGGATAGCCTATGCCACAACCTAAGTGTGAGGAGCAGCAGCATAGTAACCCTGGGGCAACAGGACCCACATGGCCACCAGTAATTCACTGAGGACCTCGCATGCTGTTGAGTCCCAGCCCTATTTCTCTCCTTTACGACTCATGTTCTCAGGCAGGTACAGGCACACAGAGAGCCCATAGCCTAAGAACTGTTGCTCTCAAAACTATTTGAACTCTGCAGAGATCATTAGCAACTAACATAAGCTTTTCTGATGTTCTTTACATCAAACAGTGTTACAGAAAGCAGAGAGAACAGTTCTACAGGTTTCTCCCTCCCTGTCCCCTCCTTAAAAGTAATTTTTCTACTGACAAGACACATTGTGAAATTGGTAATGTTTTCTTGCTGCTAAGAGCAGCAGCTCCACCTTAGGTATGAGACATCTCCATCATAGTTACACTTTTCATCTTCATTTTTAAACTGTTATTCATTCAGAAAATCACTCCATTTCTGGCTCCGCACACTCAATTATTCCAGGAGGTCCTGAAGCTAGTATGCCCGTTGTATTCGAGGTGCAGCTATAAAGATTGGCAAAACTATATCTGTATTTGCAGACAGAGGAATTCCACCGCAGTGGAACTGTGCTATCCAAGGGCAGATCCCTCTCCCCAAGAGATCCATTGTGATACTAGAGTTGTGCAACAAGCGTGGAGTTTCTCAACAGAGCTTGCAAGTCACCAAGATAAGGGTTTCAGCAGTGACTTCTTGTCACTTGACTATTTTCCTCGATCCCTCTTAGGCATAAGGATGCAGCTGCTCACAAAATCTTAGGCTGTATTGATTATACAGACCCCCATCAGCTCTAGGTCTCCGTGTGCATAAACTATTACCCAAGAGATCAGGAGCAAGCAGATAGGACTCCAAAACATGTAGCATGCCATACTTTGAGTGCCATCTTCTGGCAGATAGTACTGCATGCCTGCATTTGTATACAGAGCAGTCTTACAATGCTGATGATGTCTTGACACTGGTTAAGCAGTTAATCATCTCTTGCAATCTTGGCCAAGATTTCTGCCTAGGTAGTTTCCCTTTACTGTATCAGGTTAGCACTTACATTCCTGAGAAATTTCTTCTCAGCTATTTAGGAATACACCAGCTCCTGGTGTATTTAACCTTGGATTTATTTAACCTTGAAATCTTAGAGCTATCTTTTTCTTATAATAGAATTTTTCTTCATAAACATCATAATGATGAAACCTTTGGATGGAAGCCCAGGACAGACAGTGCCTAGTCCTAAGGGACACTGCACAATGCGAAATGAGTCTGGCTCTTTCGGCTTGAAGATTTTCTGCCAGGTAATTGCTAATATTTCTGCTAGATGGAAAGCTCAAAGAGACGAGCTAAAGGATGAAGTTCTGGATTTTCTGAATTTTACTGACTCAGAACTGGGTACTTGGCATGATTTCAACCATTTTCTACTCGATCACATCCTTGAATCCAGGAACACCAAGTTCCCATTTAAACCAAAGGATTCAGGCACTTACAAGTGAAAGACTTCACATCTAAAATAGCCCTTGCTCTTCTGTGGTGTTCAGCAGCATTCCTAATGCATCCAAATTTTGACTAAGAGCCCAGGGTTGAAGAGAGGCATTTTCTACAGCTCTGCATTAACGAGGGATCTGCAAAAGCCTTCAAATTGCATTTTTAACCATTGTGTCACCAATATCTGAGGGAGATTTGGGAATTTCCAATTCTTGCAGATTAGCAAAGCTGCATGGAACTGAACTAATTAAACTTGTCTAACTAAGCCATGGGGCTCTGATGGGAAATTGCTAGCAAGCATGTTTGCAGGCCTTTTTAGAACCAAAATCACATCAAGACTTGTTCAACCATCCATTTTTGTTTAAACATACGAATGCAGCTGCTTGTGTGCCACCTCTGTGTGACTGCTTTGCCCTGGGGCCATTCCTGCATTACCTGCACGTGAATTCCCGCTTTCCAATAAAGGCTCTGTTTTGAAATTCATGATTATTTCGGTTATTATTTTGACCTTCCTACTAAAGGGCCATAGATTTGTTTCTGAATCTAGTGTTCACTAGGCCAGCTTAGCGCAATGAAATTCCCTAGTCCATACAGACACAAAGTGGACAAATTTGCAGACAGAATCTGAAGTGAATTTATTCTAAAGAGCAAGACGACTTGTTCTAATAACTCCAAAACACAACTTATGCCATTACCTGTATCAGTTTCCTAATTTAAGGCAGGAAATAACTATTGTTAGAAAGATGCTTGATGAGAGAAGAGACAAATGGGCTAATTAGGTTAATACTTTTTCTTAAAATGACTTCTCAGCATATGGAGATTTTTATGTCCATTACCTCAGCTAGAAGGCTGACATCAAGCTTCCTGGCTGGCCTCCCCCTCTCTGCCCTCATGCTGCTATCAGAGTATTTCTGAAAGAACATATGCTTACTGCTAACTGAGCAGGTTTTGTGAAGTAAAAAGGTCATTTATTATTGCCTTCGCTGTGCCGTGGAAGGATCATTCTGGCAATGCAGGACACTGCTTCACACAGACACCCGTCTAGAAGCAGGGGAGGTGGGAAATAGCCATGTCCAAGCCAAACTCCTCCAAGCATTATCATGATACCTCAAGACACTACAGAGCAGGATGGTCTCTGGCTCTCCTCCCTCCCCCATAGACACCCCTTTCTGCTATGAATAGGTCTGTAGTAGAGCTTGGCATATGTTTAGTAGCAGTACGCCAGAAAGGAACACCAGGCTGTGAAATTCCCCCTTTCTCAGCAACCGAGAGGTCTAAAGAGAAACGGGGTTGCCTGCAACTCAATCACCATCTCCAGAGCAAGTCTGCTGGAAGACTCAGTGGTACTGAAGGTAAAAGAGCAGGACTGGGAGAAGAGAACAAGACCTAAAGAGGTCATGCATTTGCTGGAGATAGCAGCTGATAATTTCAGGCAAGATATATGCGCAAATCAATTTTCTGCATTCGTCTGCACTGAGGTATATGCCTGGGAAGGGTTTAATTTAATGCCCCATTTGCACATACTTCCCATGTGCTTATGCCCTTCACTAGTTGAAGGACTGTACTGGCCAAAGCACTGGTTTATATCATCAGCTGAAAGGACTTGGCTTCTCCATATGTTTTTTTAATGAGACCAACACAGAGCAATTCCTCTTAGCATCAACCCTATCACTGAATTTGATTACCTACTGGTTTAATTTGGTGAATTGTTAATTTGAATCCACTGATTTATGGATTCAGTTTTAACAGCAGCCTTTGATTGTTGCGTTATTCCATTCTGGTAGTTTAATGAAATTGTACTGGATTAGTTTAGCAATATGCCTGTTTCATTTTATATTTATTTGCTCATCTTTTTAATAAAACCTGTAAGTATATAGGCCTGGTTATTTTATCAAAGCATAACCTGGTTCATAAATCCAAAGCTAAGGGCAATTTAAACTAGGGTATTAAAAATACTGAACTAAAATAAGACACGACAAAAGCTGGGAAGACATACAGGCCTCCTCTCCTCCTCCTGCCCTTTCCACACGCACTTCCACTGTCTCCTCCCCACCACTCCCCAGTACCTTATGCAAATGGCAACATAACTTCCTACATGTCCACACAATATATGTCAACCTACTTAGGGACCAGATGAATGCAGGAATATTTAAATACTGTGCAGTTGGCCATGCCCTCCATGTGGAGCTCGCATGCCATCACCTTGGCCCCATAGGTCCCACATCCCAGAAGCTGCAGTAGCAGGAAGAGCTCACCATGGCAGTCCTTGGGTCACTGAAAAACTGTGGGACATCCCCACACCTGCTCTGGTGAACAGAAAGGCACTGAGAAGAGGCATTGGACATCTGCATCTTTAGCCTTGCGCTTCCAGCTACCTCAGTTTAACTAGACTAGATTTTTCAGCCCAGCTCATTCCTATTGTAGGTGGGGGGGTAGACTTGGCAGAAAAAAAAACCACAAAACAAAAAACAAACCACCCAACAAAAAAAGCCTCTGTGTCTTTAGCCTTTTCTAAACAGACGAGTTGTGTTTTGATCTGCTCCTTTTACAGCTAGCAGCTGAATAAATACAAGCCCTAGTACAGCAATTACTTCATGGACAGATGATGCTTCTGGAAGGACAGCCAGGAAGGAACCTGAAACATGGAGGGCTCTCCCAAAACCTGTATTACAAGAGGTCTGTACTCACAGACCTGCACAAACACGGAGCTCTGTGAAACTTAACGGGAAATGCTGCACTTTGTAACCATTCATGGCTACGACGAACCACAGCGCACACTCACAATCGCGCATTATCACAGGTCATAATTCACTCCAGCCAATTCTGCAGAGTGACACACTCGTAATTCTTATATAAATGTTTAATTCCTTCCTACTTGAGGTGAGCTGGATATCTCATTAGCACACGTCTAGGAATCTTCCCTTCCCTGACCCACATGTGCCAGGCCAATGCCAGCTTGTATCACCAGAGTCCACAGGCTGTTGTTCAGAGGGCAGGAACCTGGGCAGCCTCCTGGGAAGCTGAAGTCCGAGCGCAGGCATCCAGGTTCCCTTCTCTCCTCAGAGCCACTTGCAACTCACGCAGCCACAAAACCCTCACGCACACGTACCCGACTGCAGCTACCCGGGTCCCGTTGGCACTGCCCGAGGGAAAGTGCAAGTCTACAAGTTCTGGTAGTGACGGGTAGAGCCGTGGAGAACAGCACTCCCTGCATGGGGGAAGGCGTCTGGATTTATAACGGTTGTTTCTTCCCAGTTGGGAACAAATCCCTTTTGCTCCGCATTTGGGGGAAACTTCCATTTTAGTGTGCTTGGTGGGTCTCCAAAAAGCCCTGAAGTTGTCAGTTATCTGACCTGCTCACTTCCCTCTTCCCCCAACGTGATCTTGCATTTTATTTTTGTAATAGTAGGCTTTAAAATAGTATGACACAATGCCCTACAAAGCAGAGAAGATATTCTTGGAGCGCTTTTAAAAAAGCGTGTAAAACTCATGCCATGCTGATGGATGAGGTATGACGAACCTAGAGGCACGATGGAAACAGTAAATGGCAGATCCCAAAACGCAGGGGTGGAGTGGAAAAATAGGAAATGGTGACTTGATTTGCCAAAGTGTTTCTGTTAAAGAATATTAATCTTTTCAGACTATCCATGAAGAGGCCCTGTAGCAATATCATATTAAATTAATAGAGTCTCATCATTATGGTAACCTCAGCTCAGTTTTATAAGATGTATAGTGTCATCATAACCAAAGAAGAGTCCCCAGATAATTCTGCTCCTATAGCAATTGCTGCTAGATGACACTGAAGTGACAATTGTTAGCTACACAGCATTTTGGGTGCCTGTCTGTCTTGAATGGGGCTTTCTGCCCGCCGTACAGCTGTCCAACAGGAGCCTCATAAGCTGTACAATTCGGTTTGGGAACCAAAATCTTCCCCGTCATCAGAAAACATACAATTATGACCTGCCCCTAGATTAAGTCACTATCACAAACAGCCAGATTATCAATTATATGGACAGCCCTTACCAACAGCACTGTTCATCATACAGTTCCTCAAGTGTTAGCGTAGATTGTCAGAGCAGAGGCTCTGGTACCTGCTGTGCTGCTCCCACTCCATGAGAGCCAGGCAACGCAGCCATCCTAAGCCTCAGGGGTTGCACAGATCTTACCCCCAAACCAGGAAAATTATCACTCCAAACCAGGAAAGACCACAACAGTCAGGGAAATTATACATACATTACAGAAAGCAATCCTAGCCTTCACACAACTTAAGCCTTTATCTTTTCTCTCATGGGACTTTGCTCTCATTCTTCAGTTCTGCAACATAAACTGTTCACATCCCTCTCCACCTTCCCTCTCCCCCCAGTCCACAGGAGATCTGAATGACATAGATTTGTGCCAGTGGCTTTTCATTAGTATTGCTAATGTTAAATCAGCAATCTCAGGAAGCTAGATGGCAGCTTAAAATATCCAACAGTGAAAGAAAGCAGCAGTGAATGAGCAGAGTTTGATATGGCCGACAGCAGAACAGGCATGTCTCAGCCAGGTGCCTCTTCCACTAGGCCATGTGTGAGACAGCGGCAAAACTACCAAAAGCCTTCTGTAAGATTTCTGTCCTATCCCGCACTTGTAGCCAGACAGAAGTGCCTAGATAATTACAGTGCTACAATCTGTTTATGAAGGATTCCAACCTAAATTGTGGCTTCCAGGAATTCAGGGGATCAAAGTTGACTCGTGCAGTTGTCTTGCAGCACAAAGCTCAGAAGGATCGAGAAGCTACTCCAGCAGCCGGAACACGGAGCTACTTCAGTGTCCCTGCACTCACCACTAAATAGCCATGGAGCATGCTGGAAACTGGCTACCTGAAAAACCTTCAGATACAGGCTCGAGGGGAAAATGGAGGGGCAAAAAAAAAGTTACCAACTATCTCTAAATATGCTACTGCACCTCCAGAAAGATGCACGATTGGCTGCAACGTGCCTGATAGTGCACAAAGCGACCCCTCCAGCAGCCAAGGGGATGATTAGTACAGAGTGTCTTTGCAACCTGATATGGCTCAGCTGAACATCAGACATATTGTCTCCAAGATGCTTGTGGCTGTCTTTGACATCGTCGCTTCACACAAAGAGCTTTAATCCCTCCCTAGCATAAGCATATAAAGAATGGGTCTGAGTTTGTCCAAAATAAGTAATCAAGAGAGAGAGTTATTTGGTAATTTGCAGCATTATCTCTGCTGCTGCATCTTTGCTAACAGCTTATTTTTAAGCACTGAAATCCAGCTTAGGAGTCTTTCAAAACAGAGTAACACTCTTGCTACTATGGCTACTTGGTCTTGGAGCTTGGCAAGAAGGAAAGAAGAAACATATGTGCAAACATTGGGGGTCACTGTCCTATTTCCAACCCAGCAAGCTGGGTGTAGCACCATGAACTAACTGCATCCCTGCTTTCCAAAAGGGAGAGCTTTTTGCAGGTCATCTCTCAAATTTAATCAATGTCTAAGTATTTCTAGAAGCTGAGGTCAAGTCAGCATGCTCACTAGTTGAAGGAATATGGACTTCCTAGCAGTTAAGCTGTATCGCAAGGACTCAGGATCTAGCATCTGATCCAGGATGTACCATGCTGATTTTGCACTATGAGGTGTTCCCATGCACAGGTACCAGGCAAACTGCATCTTATTCCCTTAGCAATGGCCTTCCCCTGGCCAAAGGTAAGGCATGATCAACACACAGTTTCTCTTGCTGATTCCCAAACTTGAGACAACGAAGCAAGCAATAAGATTTCTCCTTCCCTCCAAACACAATCCAGTAATAAAAAAAGACCCAAACCCCAAACAAAGCAGGACTCACGTTTCACCGAGGTCCATTCTGTACCAGCAGCCAGTGGCCTCACAGCAGCAGGAGAGCTTCACTTCTTCTCCCACCTTCACCCACTCCCTCCTCCTGCAACCATTGTTCTCCCATCCCGTGGCTGCCTCGTGTGACGCTGCACTACCCCACCAGCAGCACAGCTTTCACACAGTGCTTGACCTTCATCTGCAACAACCCAAATGCCTCCTCTCCCCCAGCAGGCTGGGCTCCTCGTTACTGACTGCACCAGGTGATTTCACTAATTACCTCCATCCACAGACAGGCCAGCCCTCACGCAGGTACAGCTGTGCTCCCGGGCCTTGAGACGGGGAATGTGTTCACCCGGCACTGTCTCCTTTGAGAAAACAGGGCCCCTTCAGCCTGCTCACATTTTTATCCTTTACCAACAATTTTTAGTCACTGAGCTTCTCAGATGAAAGACTCTCCTCTAAGTGCAAATTATTATTAATGAATTTCCATCTTGGCTCCTTGACAGAAAAACGTACCTTGCAGCGTGTTATCTTTGCAACCATGCACCCCTGGCACTCATAGATTCCCTCATCTGGCAAGTAAGACACGTTGCCAAGAGTGATGCTCAGAGCAGCTCTCTGCGCCCGATCCCAGTGCCTTTGTAACTGCAGCACAGCAAAGCTTAAGAAATGTAAATCCTGGCATTTGACCCAATGTGAATTTCTCAAATAAATGATATTTCACAGCCCGGTGATTTCTTCCCTGCCGAGATGATCACTTACGGTGGCTTACTCAGAATTGGGCTTTGACGGAATTTTTGGTCAATGGAAGATAAATTGAAAAATTTCAGTATCTGCCTCTGTCTCTGAAGCACCACGTTCTGTAGCTTCAGAAAAATTAAATGCGAAGGCAGGGCTGAGTTTTTCCCTTTTTTTAATTCCCTCTGTTGTCTCTCCAAATACAGCCTGCCTTCCTTGGCAAAGACCATGAGATTTTGAAAACATGATCCTGTTCAGCCACGAGTTGCAGGAGTCAAAATCAATGGCCTCTTCTAAGCTTCCTCTGGGCTTACGACCTACAAAGAGCACAGAGAAGCACAGTGCCAAGATTTCCCGGAAAGCGAGGAAGAAGCCCCTCTGCAGCTCAGCCAGACCTAGGCAGCAGGTACGTATGGCAGCGGGCTGCTGCGAGAGATGCTCTCCCTGCTTTGTTTGAGGCAACAGCCTAAAAAGCCAGTCTGGCAGGTGTTCGTAAGGGAAATATGAAGATACATGAAACAATTCCTGCGGCTGAGGAAGAGAGCAGGCTGTGCCAGGGGAGGCAGGCATTGCCCTCATCCCGCCCAAGTCTCCAGAGCACTCCTGGTAGCCTTACCTCTTCCCACTTTCATGGCAGGGGAAAACAACCCCCTCATCCTGGGAAGCACACAAATTCAGTTCTATCATGTGGCAAAGCAGCTTTAAAACTCTTCCTAAACAGTCAGGGACTTCTCATATATATTAAATCAAAAGTCCAGGCTCCTGGCTGCTGCCAATTAGCATGGCTCTACCAGATGGCTTCACTGGAGATGCACAGATTTACAGCAGATGAGGATCTAGACAGAAATGCTGTAGTTGTGACTAACAAAACAGTTGAAGCAGGACCTCTGGACTGGAGAGGCTTCCTGAGTCCTCCTCCCCTCAACCATCACAGGCCCTGCATCACGCGGGCCTGTTGTTAAACACATCATGCCCTGTCTGAACATATTTTTCACATTTCAACAACTATCACATATATGGTACAGAACCTGGAGCAGTGGTTCTTCTTCTTCGCTATAGTACGGTGTCATACTACGATAGGCAGCACGTCGGGTGTCTTCCTCTTACAGCTTTAAAACCCCACCGTGTTGCCAACGTGGAGGTTAGCTGAAGTCCATTAGTTGATAACTCAGGAACTAAAAGACATCAATAACAGGCATGTATTAGTAAAAAAACACCAGAGAAAACCATTTTATGTGCTTCACGGATGTTATGTTGCCATTTAATTTGCTTTGGGAAAGTGGCCGCACTGACTGCCCCCGAGTCCTGCAGCACTTAAGAAACTGCTGCTTAAGCCTCTCCCTTTGGCCATGCATGTGCTCATGTTGGCAGTTGTACGTGATTATCAGCATTTGCAAAGTGATTATTATGGCACAGACAAGCTAAAGAGCAAGTCAGAACTGTAACAAATGTCCATGGTAATCCGCAGCGTGTGTAAAATGCCGTATGTATTTGTGAATGGCGAGTGTCCAACCCCGTGTTACAGGCTGCAGCCAACGGACTCTACGTGTGCAAGCCTCTGAAAAGAGGAAGGACTCTACAGAGACTATTTTTTCTAATTTAAATACAATGACAAAATACTGTCACTGAGACCTGACACATGGCTAATCATCACTGAAATCTTGCTCCCAAGGAGGCATCATGTGTGTATTGGCCAATGCCACAATGATCATCACTGTATAATAAAATTAATTTTTCCAAAGGGTAGTTATTTCAAACAAACTGCCTAAGTCTGAATCTATAGACAACAGAGAACTATACATGCAGTCAGCAAACAAAAAGCAAAAAATAGTGATTATTTCAATGAATATTGAAACAATGAATAAGCTATAATTTTCCTATTCATAACAGAAGAGCTCTGCTCCTCTTTGGGAATGTTGAATTCAATCTGAGTTGCATTAACACAGGAGCGTGTCTTTCAACAAAAATTTACTGTTTTGAAAAGGAATTGCAAAATAATTTCTGATGGGAAACTTTGATTTCCCCCCCCCTTTTAATTTCAGTGAAGCCACGTTTTTCTTTCTTGAAAAAAGCACTTGAGCTTTTGGAGAGGAAGTGAATTAGGAATACAGTTTTCATTCATTGTGGAATACTTTTCTTAGACAATGGGGTAAGGTAGCAAGACCAAGAGAGACATGCACGTCATCATGAAAATACAGAGCAAGATGAATTCTCCTCACAAAGTTTTGTTTCAGTAGCCAACTGCTTATGTTAGATGGAGATATGCTTTTCTCTTCTGATCCTATAAAGCCTCAGCTGCCAAAAAGAAAGAGCAAAGTCAAGGTGCCTGGACTAGAAACAGTGATTTAGTAATTACCCCTTTCCTCTCCAGCCAGCGCTGTACCAGTACACCAGAAAGTGCTCGGGAACACTGGCTTACTGGAGATGCCATTCTTCGTGTGTGCTGTTACGGGGGCTGTTCAGCACAATTACAGCCTTCTTAAAAATGCACTTTGAACAACTATATTCCGTGCTACCATGGGTGTATTATTTTTACTTCATACTATCTTTCTCATTCCTCTGCTGTTGTATTTTGCAGCTCCGTGCTGTAAATGCCTTTTTCACCTCAGAGACGCCTGCATTTTCCCAGGAAGATATACTGATCCCTGAGGTGTGGCTGATGCATCACTGTGCTTAGCTTGTAAAGTAGCTTGGGGTCCTCTGGGATACAGGGTGCTTTGTATATGTCAGTTGTGATTCAGTGAAACTTGCTTCCATCTGAACCTACTGTATCAATCAGAGAAGCAACGTAATTAATTATGACTGGGCTGCACAAAAGTTGCACACATCCGAAGCAAGAGTCCTGGAGTTGTTCGTGCTGATGGTAGGCATGAAGATGAACAAGATGAATAGTGACACTGCCATGAACTGTGCCCGACTGCTATCTTCTCCTGCCATCCATCATCATCACCACATGTTGGGTGGGAAGGGGAAGCGGTTCACAAAAGAAGGGTCAGAGCACTGAAAAACTGTCATACATCTCTATTCTCCTCTCTTCAGAAAGCGGCTTAAATTTTGTTTCAGCTGTCAGGCAGTGGATGCAGTACTCCAATACAGAAGGAGCCCCCTCCCCTCAGAAAAGAGAGGTTAATTTGTCAAGCCATGTAAAGCATTTTAATTACAATTCGTATAACATGTATAAATAAATATTACATTCTTTCAGTCTACAATGCATACTAGGCATATCTTGTTAAAACGTCCAACTATGTTACTGTATGGCAGGATTGATTTTGTCCAAGTAAAAAAACCAAACTACTGAGTTTAGTAACAAAAAAAAAAAAAGAAATACATGGGTAAAGACAGGACAATGCAAGTGCTTCTGGCTAACAGTCAGAATATAATACCGCTTTCCAAAAGGTTGGATATACCATCTTCCTTTCAGTTACAAAAGGTTTTGGATGACAGTGGTTTCCTCATTGTATAGATTTTGATCTGCGTCCTCCACTCGTGTAAACTGGCACTGAGTCAACACAGTTCTGCCAGTTTACACAACGACTCTACGACTCCATTTTATATTTGCTTCAGATTTATTACTGGTTTTGTATTTTTTTTATTCAAAACATCAGCTTTACAATCTAGTCTAAAATTTTCAGTCTTAGCTGGTCCAATGGCAAAAATAATCTATAGAATAGCTCCAGATATTTCTTGATCTTGCTTCAGCAATATTTCCCTCCCTTCCAACAGTGTGTCCAGAGGCCAGCTCTCCCAGTACAAGAAAATAAAAGTTTGGGGACAATCAATGTCTTTCTGTCCATTCCTCTAGCTTTCAGAGCTTGATGAGAGCTGGTGACATTAGAATAAACAGAAAATTACAGAATGAAATTATGAATTCATGGACTTGGCAAAAAAACTCAAAATCCAGGCTGTACATATTTGGCCTGTGACAGTCTCAGTTCCAGGTACATTTAAAATGCACCACTGGGGAACTCCCATCGGCTGTTACTTCTAAATGCTAACATAAAACAGCACCTTCTTCCCTTGGTGAAACATGGGAACTTTGGTTGTGGAAATTTAAAACAAACAACTAAATAAACAATCCAAGCCTGAAAGTAAAATGAATACTTCTTCCAAACAGAACATATTCCTAGCTAGGGTGAAACAATGGAGGCTTAGGCTTTCAGAAGAGACACCACATGGAAATTATTAGTCAATACTTATCCCCTGAAGTCTTTAAAGGACAGGAGATTATTTATAACTCACTTAGAAACAGACTGTTCTTGGTCCACTGTGAACTTAGTGAATTGAAAATTTTCCTGTTTTTAAGATATTTAAAAGAAAAATACAAGAGGGAAAATTATTGTGTTTCAACTTACAAGACAAACAGAAAAGTAAAAATAAAAATACCAGGTAATTTCTTCCTCCTTCATATGTAATGCCAAAGACACATCTTCACTTCAAATGAAGGAATAAAAAGAAACAGCTTGGGTAACAATCTAAAAAGTCTCCTTGTGGGTCATATGTCCATAATTGCGATGTTTTATTAGAAATACAGACAAGTTATTGTTTGTCTCTTGCTTATTCTTTTCATGCTTTTATATTCTCTCTTTTCTTTTTACAAATATTTTTGGTACTTTGAAACATTCCTATCATTATTATTTGTATGACCCATAAAACAAATTTTCACAACCTCATCTTGCCCAGTTCATCATAGTGGTCATACCATTTCCTTGTTCCTTTCTGCTATTTATATTTCACTTCCTGAATCCATGAGTAGCAGAATAACTGCTGGAAAAACAAAACAAAGTGAAAACCAAAAACAAACCATGGACAGTTTGGCAAATTTCTTTCCCTGATTATAAAAACTGCCTCATCATTTCTCCTGGTGATTCCTTCCCCTCCCCCTCTTCTGTCCCAATATATACTGTAGAACTGAAGGCATCAAGGTGTGGTTAAACCGAAAAAAACAGCAAGGAGCTACACTTTGTCTTTGAACTTCTCCATGTAGTTTCGTATCTCTTTGGAGTCCCCCAGGTCCATATCCTGGCACACCCACTTAATGTCATCGTCATTGCTACTTAGGATTGAGTTGACAGTAGGACAACCATCGTCAGGTGGGATAGTAGTGAATGTCGTGAATTTTACCCGCTTCCGTTTAGATGTCGGCGAATGTAAAGGTTCAGATTTCTGCTCCTTTCCGAGCTTGCCCCCTGAGTCAGCACACCTGTGAACCTGGCTCTGAATGTTCTTCTGAGCACTGCCATTGAGGAGCTGGTTGCTCTCCTCACAACCCGAGCCTCGGTCGATAATAGTTGTGTGTTCATCCTGCTGAGGTGATGCATCTGCTGTGTTCTCCAGCAGTTCTGCTTCATTTCCCAGCCAGACCCAGTCATGGGAATGGGTCATGGTGGCCTGTCCTTCCACCAGAACCTGCTTGTGACGGTACTTCAGTGCAAATGTTGCACAGTTTATTAGGAAGACTAGAATTGCCAGGCAGAAGACCCCTAGCAGAGCATACATCCCGATCTCCAAATCGCTAAGGCCCCTAGGTGTCTGCACCAGGTCATTTTCCTCCATGCCCGCATTGCCTTTTGGGAGGTCTACTTGAGCAGGGAAGTTAGTGAAGTCTATAGGAATGTTCTGCAGCTGGCTATCGTCTGAGAGTTTGCCACCGTCCAGCCTACTGTTTTTAATGACTTTATTTTTTATTACGGATTTTGCTGTGGTGCTGACTTTCCTGATGGCACCTTCCTCTCGCTCTGCTGAAGAGCTACCATAATATCGTCCATCCTGGCCATACCGTTCCTGATCTGACACTTTGTGCCGCCGGTCGCTAGCATGGTTTTCAATCTCATCAGCATCATAATCTCCACCTGTATCGGAGTCTGCATCATTCTGGCCAAACTTGACTTTGATGTTGCCATTGCCCACAGCCAGGACACTTTTCCTCTTGGACTTTTGGCAGGCTTCAGAAATCATCATGTCCACCTTGATTAACGTGCCCTGACCTTCACCTTCTGCTGCCACAACTGGCCATTTTAAGGCAGCGTTCTGGTGGATTGAGACAACAGCTTCGTCTAATGATACAGCAGAAAGGGAGAAGTCCTTAGAGTCATAAATGTCCAGCGGAGTAACAGAGCTGTCGCTGAACTGAATCCAGGTGCTTACTACAGCTTCCTGAAAGGAGAGGGATATGGTTAAAGACGGGGTCTTAAATAAAACAGCTCAAGCCATTGCAGCTCATCAATCTCTCAGCTCTGAACGGCAGCTGGAGGAAATGGAAGACAATGGCTCTGCACTGCATTTAAAGCAAACCAAGCTTCAACTGATGGGGCGGAAAATTGGTCACATTTTTCACTAAGGTTCCACTGTTATCCTTCCTGCAAATGTTTTGCAAAAGAACATATAAAATAATTGATATGAGATGTCCGTAATACCAAAGTACCCATTAACAAGCTACAATTTACGTGATTTATAAAGAAAGTCATTCCTGTCATACAAAATCTGAAAGAGACAAACCAGAAAAATTACTGGAGGCACTTGACAGAACACTTATTTTCCTCATGTTCCCCATGCACAAATGTCACAGGGAGCTGTCAAACTGAACAAGGCGTAAGTATCTTAGCAGGAATAAGGAGCTACCACAGTATGTTGGAAATGGTTGGAGTAGAAGATTCACCCAAAAGAAAAAGATTCAAGGAACAACTGCCATTTTGCAGGAGAAAGGTTTGTTTTAAGTAAAAAACACTTTATCCTTGAGGTAATTAAAAAGTCCACCGCATTTCTGTGTCAAGGAGGATGGGGATTCTGGTATGATCTCTACGACATACAAATGGCTTGGATTTAATTGGACTGCCTTTGTTCTCTGCAGGTAGCACTGTTAGAAGCCATCATTAGAAGCAAACACAAAGCTAGAGGTCAGCTCTTTGCCATTTGAAATCCCATCCAGATGATATAGATATTTACTTCTCCACGTCTCAGTAGCTTTCTTTGCAGGAGATTTCTTTATTTTTTCATTTGCTCTATGTCTTGCCTGTTTAGCCAGCAGACGTGCAGGCAGATTGCCGGAGTGCAACTTCACACAAAACCAAAGTTCTTTTCTTCCCAGACTTAAACTGCAGATGGCCCTAATAACTTTACACTTGGGTACATCAGAACAACTGGGCTGAAAATCACCATCAGAGAAAAACATTGCCACCCTGTTAACGTCCAGTCATAATACAAATTTACAACCTAATATGGTTTACAATTGGCTACAATTTGTTACGCTATTGTTATAAACAAAGGGAATTGCTACCCTTCTAGTTAGATTTAAAGCTTTTCAATGAAAACAGCAAGGGGCATTTAGCTGTGCAGGAGGTTGGACTATACTGAATATTTGATTTCAAAAGTGCTATCAGCAAGTTCTTGAGGGACTGAAAGAAGAAAAAATAAGTTGTGGACAACAGGAAAGAAGGCAAAGTTCTTGGTGACTCAAATGCACTTCAAACAGCTGAAACGGAGCCAGGGTAGCTCAGAAGCTGGGAAGGGAACTGCGTACAGAAATTAAAACAGCTGATCTTTCATTAGAGAAACAACCCTGAAATGGCTCAACAGACAGAAACATAAAGCTGCAGGGCACAGCTTAAATTTATATCATAGAAATCTATAGTACAGCAAACACAGTTGTGGGAAAGTAAAGGATTATTTTTTTTTAATGGATACGTGTAGAGAGAAAAAGATGCATCTCCTCCGGCAATTCAACACCCTGTTGCCTTCCTTCTCCCTAAAACAAGAGGACAGCCTTGTGTACCATCCCGGAGGTGTGAAAGATACATTTATTTTTCATCAACCTATGGAAGGCAAAAACACCATCATCATTTCAAGCATATATCACAACAGGCTTGACATTGTCTGCCAGCGGTGCTCTCTTCTGGAGAGCAGAATGAGAAAATAAGTGCAGAATTTTGTACAGTTAGGGTTGGAAATTATGAGGCCTGTGCCTCCTCCCAGCTCCGCTGAGGACTTCCATAGTTCCACATCTCCACAAAAGGATTTACATCACTAAATCCTTTGTGCATTTCTTAATAGCCAAACACAGCATACCTGGCGTTGCAGAGCCCCAGATCCGACTATGGCCCTTACTATGCAAGTAAGGTTTTATTGGTGGTAGAATAGCACCTCTGAGGGATCTGGGGTCTCCATCCAGACACTGGAGAGGAACACGTATGAGGAGCCATATATTCTTCTTTCCTGTCTTCTTCAAGTTATCTTGACTCCCTTCTGCTTTAAGCCCTCAGGCACCTTTCAGATTAAGAGGTAGCCAGCATGGAACAATTCAGCCCAAATGACTAGAATTTGACAAAAGTTGTAACTTTTATTCTTTACACTATTTCTCCACTATTCTGCATTCCTGGTTTTATGAAGCAGAGATAGAGAAAAACGAAATGGAGTCAGCTGAAATTTGCAGGCACACATGTGATTTACTATAGATAACCGAGGTGTGCAATAGCTTAGCCATTATTTTCAACAACATTGGTATTTTTTATTTCCAAGAGATCCTTTTTTCATAGGAAGAAGCAATTTTTTCACAACACAACATTGTCATGCTTATACTAGGGACAGTACTAATTAAAAGGGAAAGAAAACAGATGAGAGAAAGAGGGACAGAATCTCAAATCCTGCCAAAGTATATTGTATCAGCCCAAATATTCTATTTGGCAAGAGATCATCTCCTCTCATTCACATCGTTAAAGGAAAGCTGAAGGCAGGGGAAGGAAGTGAATTTCCCAAATGATTATAAATTCTGAAAAGCTAAAAAGAAAAAAAGGAAGAAAAAAGAAATTATTTAGTACCATGTCCTTCAAAGAGCTGTTTCTGCAAATCCTATGTACCGCATCAATAAATCCCTTTTGAATCTCTGACAAGGTCCTCCAATTACTATCAGCAGATGAAGATGGATTGGAGCCTTCTTACCTGCAAAGTTGCTGCCCCTAGTCTGATGTCTTCAACACTGAGGTGACAAATGCTTGTGTTCATTAATTATCAAGCATAAACAAATAGTTTGAAGGATTATCTGGCTCTCCAGTCTTTCTTTCCTCCACTTTTCCTCTCTCTTTCACATATGCACACACAAACACACACACTCAGTTGCACTCCCAAAACAAATGAACGACAACTACACATTGGGGCCAGCATCACTTAGAGAACAGGGTGATTTATATGGTGACTGTGATGATGTGAAGTGAGTCAGATAATGTACATTAGATCATGTTAATGACAGCAAAATCCAGTCCAGAGGAGACAAAGAAACTGCTTCCCACAACCACTGTTGATTATCAAATCAACACACACCTAAGCACATAAAAAACTTTCTTTATCAGGACACATTTTGTCTACATTTTTGCTTGTGCCTTTGCTGTTCTCTTCCTCCATTCCAGGTATAACTACATGCCAGATCAGCAAGTTCTTCTTGATTTGCTGCAGTTCCACCACCTTTTCTGGCCTTGAATTACATTACTGCGTATCAGTCCAAAGATGCCACTCAATAAATCTTCTGGGATAAAACTGCATTTTGCTTTTTGTTAATAGTTTTATCTCCCTTGTTATCCACTTGTTATGTTTAGGTGGGTAAAAAAAAGGGGAAATTACCAGGGTACACAAGTAACATGGCACTAATAGAAATCAACGGTCCCCAAGGAGCTCTGTATTGCCTGACCTGGAATACTTCAAACCCTGCCGTATGAGTCACCACAAATGCTATTGTTTGCTGGCTCTGTCTGTTCCACCTAGATAAAACAAGGAGGCTCACACTCCAAAAGGCAACCTGAATGCAGGAAGCAGAGCTGGTTTGGAAGCCCATCATACAGAGATCTAATGAGTCCCACTATGCTGGGACTCGCACAAGCTGCCTGTGAAAATCTGGGAGCCACAGTGATGATTATTTTGCCCTCTAAGCCATCATACAGCATTTGAAAGTCTGCTTATCTTAGGATGTTCCTCTGAGCCCATCTGTAGCATCACAGTCAGTGATTACAAAGTGTCCTTCAATACCTCCTCAAAAAAGCTGGGGTCAGCTTGATACCAGGGCACGCTATCTTGTATTCTTCAAGCAAAAAACAGGGGACTAAAGTGTGTAGGACTGGTTGTGTTTCAGAGAATTCTGCTGCTTAGAAACACCGACGTGAGGACTGATCAGTATATTTGATTTTATTCCACGCCCAGAATAAAGAGCCCCTTTAATGGTCTTCATTCACTAAAGCACAAATAAAAGTATCTGTGAATAAGCCCTCAATTGCTGGGGTCAGCTGCAATAGTCCTGGAGTGAGGCAGGACACCAACGGAAAGAAACGGATGGCTGGATGGCTCTGCAGAAAACAAATACATGCCTCCCTCAAATAAAGGCAAGGGAATACTGTTCTCAGCAGCTTCTATTAGTCCAGCTCTGATTGTTCTATCTGGGGACTTGAATGCTGAAATGGGTTTCCCTAGCAATTTTATCACATGAAATATCAAAGTATTACACGTGCATTTATTTTTAAGCCTGTGGCTTGTGTAGTAAAATTGGGCTTGATCATTATGACGTGGAAATGAAAGGCAGCCAAGACTCAGATCTTAATTCAAACCATGCGTTCCCCTACTGTGTATTTCTTTCTCTCCTTTTTGTCCAATCTGCTAATGTGACATTCCTTTCCAGTGGGAATTTGCTTCTATTTGCAAGGGAAGAATTCGGATTCTTATCTAACAATACATCCTTTCTCTCCTTCCCATGCTGCTTAATTCCTCTGTCATACTTGTGAGCCATTACATTGCTCTGTCAGTTTAAAGACAACAGAAATACAACTTAAGTGTAATTTATACTGCCAGAATGGGGTAATGAATCCACACCATAAAAATACTCCTAATGCCTGTTACTTAACTGTCAGTGAACTCCCAGAACTAGTTTGCATGAAGGACGTAAGTTAAAACAGGACAGTATCGTGTCAATCCAAAAGGCAGGGTCATGCAAGCAACTCTAGCTTGTTGCCCTGGTTCAGGTGGTGCTGAGCACCCTCACCGCCTATGAGAGGGCGAGCTGACATCTCGGAGGACACTCCCTGAGGGTGATGACCTCACAGGATTGGGTCTTACAACTGATGTCAACAGGAGCTACACATGTGAAAGAGAAGAACTTAGCCTTTAGAAAGTGCTAACATTGCTCTTTTTTCCCTAAGAAAATGCCTGCAGTTTTCCAGTAGCACTGAGAGATATATTAATACACACAGCTATTTATTAAAGGCTTCCTTTTTTCTTTCTTTTATTTTATCCACTCTTCTATTTCAGTTCATTAGACCACATGCGATACCCTACAGTGATGAAAAAGCTATGATATGACTGTGAGTTTCCCTGCAGAGCCAGCTGAAATTTAAGAGTCCTTGAAGCTCACTCAGATCAGAAAACATTTAAACACGGTAGGTTTTCTTTTATTTACATTTTGGAGAAGCCTTTAAGATGGCAGTGTTGATTTTAACAACCATCAGCAAGCCAAATGGAACAGCTTCCCTACCTGAGCAGATGGCCACTAAAAATAGACTGCTCACAGCTAGTTTCCAAATTTTCAGAAGATATTTCAACTGTGATATTTAAAAGTTGGTCAACCTGCATTTATTTTTAGGCACCTAAATCATTGATCCACTTTTCAGTGCCAATGAGCTCCCCACTGATTTAAAAAAAGAGGACGTAAGGTCTCAGCATCCCTAAAGGTCACCTCAGGTAATCAGTTGCCCAACTATAGATAAAGATATCTAACTTAAGGCATCCAAGATAAAAAATTTTAGCTTATCCTCTTTAGATTGCTAAGTATTTGGAGAAACTGCCAACGTTTCAGGACTTGGTGTTTTGGCTGATTTGTGCTACTTATGCAAACATGGTGCGGTCATGGTAATCAAGGAACTAATCTAGTAATTCTATTCATTGAAAGAAAGTCACAGCAAAAATACTGAATTCATTCCTATGATATTGAAAGATCTGTAATGGCACAATCTGTATAATGCTTTATGCCTTCCATTGCACTATACAGATGTACTGCTTAATTTGCTAGGGACAATATTGTGCCTGCCAGAGTACCAATTACCCAAGGACATTTGCTAATCTATGTTGAAGCTTGGCTACTGAAGGTGCTAAAGTGGAGCCAAGGAAAACATTTGACTAAGAACACATTGACTGTTTTTTCCATATAACAATGCTGAGACATACAGAATCATTCCTGAGAAACATAAAACCTTCAGCTATCTTAACTGTTTTTTTTTTTCAGTTGCACCAGTAAGGGTTGCATGAGTTATTTGGGCCTTTTTATAAACTTGTTTGAGAGGAAAAGACACACTTAAATAATGAAGGCCTTGCAACATTCAAGTGTATGCTTAGTTCTGGGCTGCCCTCTTGAAAAAAATCCTCTTTCAAAAGGCTTGATTTGCAGAAAACACTCAGCACTTCCCTTCTGAACTTCCAGCTCAGTAAGGATCTCAGCTGATATACTCCAAATCATGAGTCACTTCTTGCAAAATTTAGCACAAGCATTCCTACATTTGCATTAATTCTTCTAAGGGCAAGTGACTTAAATGTTATATCTTCCATTTAAACTGCAAATGGAAGGAGAAGATATACGTGACTCTACAGGCCTATGCTAAGAATATTTCCTTCAATGTATTTTGTAGTGTGAAATCTATTCCTGTCTTATTTTTTGGGTGATGCAAATGCAAAGTCCCTAAGGTCTCTTCTTAACAGCCCTTCCTTGGGCAAGTCCTGTCTAGAGGCTAAATAAGATTTAGGCCTGAGAACAAATGAGTGGCTTACAGTAAAGTAGGAAGCGAATTGCACAGTGTCTGGAATTAGCTCAGGCCTCTGGAATGAAGGCACTGCCAAAGTGCCCCAGTAACTAGGGACTGGTTCCACAGTGCTCAGGTTCCACAGTGACCTGGCATGACCAGGATCAGGACTGCAAACGCTCATGGTGCTTCAGCAGCAACTGACACAAATTCCCCCAAGCGAGGAGTGATGCTCCCAGCAAAGCCTTCAGTTGGGAAGCAGGCAGGACACTTCTCTTTCTCCAGGTGAAGAGGAGGTGGTGGGAAGACAAGCAGAGGCAATGGGGGTGGCCAGGCTCCAGAGGAGGAGCTGGGAGGAGAGGCAGAGACTGAAGTGGGATTCCACAAGAACACGTTGCTGTGTATTTGGGACAGAAGACGCCGTGCATAGGAGGAGTAGGAAAAACTGACTAATTTGGAATTGCTACTAAGCAACCAGATTTCCTTGGGCGTTTCAGATCCTGGTGTAGAGAAGGTTTTCCACTGCCTTCTAATATAGTCTAGGTCCTGGTTTTTTTCCAGATGGAGTCTGGAGAAGAAACAACAGATTTTAAACTTCTTTTACTGAGAAAAAAAGGTCTTGATTTTCTCTTGCCTCCTGTTTTACAGTTGGTATCTTCAGTGAGCATGATGCAGTAGTGCTATCTGTAGGCCCAGGAAGAGGACATAGGGACAGCAGCATCCCACACCGCCCAGCACTACCAGAAGCAAAAGCATTGCTCAGAAAGGGAGCCTGATATGCCAAGTCACTTTGTATCAGAAATGTGCCACTCTGAGAAAACTGAAATTGTCTCGCAAAAGAACATCAGCTCAACAAAATATTTCACTAAAATTGTTCCATAACACAGATGCTGGGAAAAATAATTTCAAAACAAACCACGTTTATACATTTTTACTCTTTTGTATTATTTCATAACTTGCCAATAGTAGTGATAATGACATGTCATATCATATCATATCACCATGCCATAATACAATATGAGATGTCATGTTGTGCATTACTGAAATGCCCTGTCATAATATGCCATAACACGATGTTGATAAATATCTTTGCATATTCAGGAAGATTACCTATAAATCTGAGAAGTTGACAATGTATCTGTGCAACCTTTCCAGATACACAAGCTCTTTTATCTGCAATCAAAGCCATGATTCCTCCAGTGATGCTGCGGGACAAATGGTGCTCTGTCCTACATAACAGAATTGGGTTAGGCATGCTTTAGCTTTTGCTTTTACAGTCTTTGTCTGAAGACAATATGTCAGACATGGTTTCTAAACCCTGGAGAAGGGTATAAACGGGTTAATTACATAACATTCTTCTGTTTACAGGACGCAGTAAATGGAACAGATGGGCAGCATGTCCTTCTAGTTTGGACATTTTCCTGTCACTAAGTTATAAAATAATCTAAATTATTTTTATGTTCCAGAAAATTAGGTAGCAATAATCATGAAAATGGGCCATAAAACTTGACTTGAGATCTCTCCCTATCTATGTGAGATGAAATACAGTTTCTGTGAGAGGAGTAGCTGTGGACAGAGTTAATTGCACAGTCCCCAGTCCCACTCTTCAAATCAACTGACTGAAAGAGCAATGAACATGCAGCTTGTTCCACTGCTACTGACCCTTGTTTTTAATCTGTTCCAGAGCAACTGTTTGCCTCAATCTGATGGTATTCTCCAATCTTCTTTTCCATGTGGGTTGTGACCTGAAGCATGCTGCTTGAAAGACTCCCTTTACAGAGATGGGAATTTGCTGGCTTAAATGAAGTAGGATCAGCACATGAACTGAATGACAAACCCCCCAAAATCCATCTAAAAAATAAAAGGAGAGAGGAGCCTGGCAGTCTGCCGTGACTCCAGGAGGGAAAAGAAATGTATTTGGCTATCTTCTGCCTCTGTTTTATGGCTCTTCAAAATATTAAATTGCTGTGACACACAGAGCTCTGTGCTCTCTGGCATGGAAAACAAGGGCATGCTCATATAGCAAACAAGGATCACTGTCCAAAGACTGCCTGTGTTGCGAAAATAACAGATGTTGCCTCATTTAAAGAAAGGGTATTACAAATGTAAATAATATAAACTTCAGTATAGTCAGAACTTTTACTGCAGATTAAGTCCATAATTGAAGGGAAGAAATGAGAAGACAACTCCAGAGCACCTCTGGAGGAAAGCAATTGACATGGACGTGTACTACACCTACATGTACAAAGTCTAACTTCTAAACTTGTTATGAACTATCATCTGTACTTCATGTTGATAAAACACTGACCCATCCCAAAAGGCAACAACAGGAAATATGAAGTGTACACTACCTGCTTAGGAGTATGAAGCAGCTCTTGGGCAACGGTTGTAGCCACAATAGCCCGACTACTTGCTGCGCTTGGCTGAAGAAAGAGTGAAAGCCCAGCCACCAGCTGGACTCCAAGGTCTGTTATGGTCACTTTGTCATCTAGCACAGTCACTGTCTTCTCTGCCAGGATGGAGTCAGACAGAGGAGACAAAACCTTTGGAGAAACACAAAAGAATCAACTTAGGAAAAGGCTGATCAATTAAAATAACCTTTCTTAAGGTCATCATCCCTTTTTGTCTCCAAAGCTTTATGCATAGAAATGAAGTGGCAGAGCACACTGAAAAGGCAGTCTGATTTCATTAGCAGGGTCAGAAAAACATTTAGTAGAGAGGTTATGGATGAGAACATTGCATCCAATACTGAGAGCTATACTATCTCACTTGTGTTATTTGCATCATTTCACTAGAAGAGTCGATTTTCCCTTTCTTCCCCTGTTATTTTGTGTCCCAGTATGGATGAGCTCATCAGATTTACTTTCCAACCATTTCAAAGGGAGGTTAGCAACATCTAGGATTTGTCCTTCACTTCTTTGCTTGGAAATTCTCATTTCTCTCTCTTTTCTGTTTCTGATGGAACATTAAGGTAGCAGGATATCCTTCCCTTTAATGAAACTAAGGGCCATACTGCTATCTTTAGGGAACTAAGGATAGCTAGTTCATGCACATACTCTTATCCACCTTCTCCATCTCACATCCACAGCCTAGATTGGCTATATTCGCTCTTTGTGCATTGGCTTTAGTAAGGATTCTGCTCGAGCAGAACTGGCATATGGTGTTGGCCACCTGTGCCTTTCAGGGTTATTAACCAGGTTATCAACCAGTATTTTTTTTTCCTGAATTAATGTTTAAATAAGTCAAAAGAAACTTGGCACAATCTAAAGATCTCTGTCTCAAAAAGTCAAAATGGTGCCCATCAGCTGACTGGTGGTAACCTGCATCCATGTGGGGCAAGACCTCTGACTTCTCACTGTGCCTGGAAGTGATGCCTCTCCTAAAGATTTCTGAAGGCTCTATGACTTCCAGCTCCTGGCCATACTGCACGCCTTGGACCCCCTCTAACTTGGATCACTGTCGTTGCGTTAATGCTGTGTGACACTCTAGAAGGTCACAGGAATGTAATGAGAAATTATCCTATTTCAAGATAGCAGAACACTGTACTGGATTTATGTCCATACACAGGTTCTCTTTTGCAGAATGTGGTAGTCTAGAGCACAGTACCTGCATCGTTGTCATTCCTACTTCCCGTCCGATCAAAATCCTGCCTTCCTGCAGCTTGGCAATGTGAGGATCCTCCAGTTTCATAAAATCCATCACCAGGTCTGTAATGTCAAACTGCCAATCTGAGCCCAGCAGGTAGCTCAGCTGACCCCAAGGGCTAGAATCCTCAGCTACAAATTGTGTGAGGACTCGCACCATGGCATGCTGGTACTGCAGAGTGCATCCTCGTCCTTTCCGCTCATCTTCATCCTCATCATCACTGTCTCTGGTGGGTCTTTTTTCATAAGAAAATGAAGCATCAAGAAATGTTTTC
This sequence comes from Calonectris borealis, assembly GCF_964195595.1. NCBI lineage: Eukaryota > Metazoa > Chordata > Aves > Procellariiformes > Procellariidae > Calonectris > Calonectris borealis. The sequence goes on from NC_134329.1 coordinate 16,406,301, forward strand.
AAAACATTAGTGAAAACTAACATTAGAGTGCTAATGGAGAGTACCCCCTTAAATAACTGTCCTCCCTTCTATTTTTTTGGACCATTGCTGATTCATGGCTACCTAGCACGATGAAGGACCATACAAATGGACTATACCACGTTTTCATCTAAGCTGGTATGTCCGAACAACAACAACCCTGTAAGTGGACCTTACAAGAGCACCACACTGTACTCTGTTGCACAGGACAGACACACGCACAGAAGCAAAACTCCCACAAATTTTAAAAGCTTTTTTCTATCTGCAGATGTCCTGCGCAAAGCTGGGGATTCCAGTACTGCTGTTCCTCAGGGAAAGATGCTGCATTTTGGCTACAGGTGCTGCAGCTGTTCTTGCTGAGAGTTAAAATCAACTCCATTCATTTTACAAAAAACACCCAAGAAATTTAGCAACTCAAACCCACCTTTTGTTGGAAACAACTGGGACTCGCCAGCCTTTTATTTGGCTCAGTTCTGTGTCTGAAATGTCGATCTGAAGAGGCAGGCGTGGAACCCAGACTGTGATTTGCAGAGGAGCACTCAGATACTGATACGTGAAGTTCACAAGCGCATTCACCTTGCCTTTCATTTCTTTGCCATTGACAAAAATATAGTCACATCTGTCAGAAACCTAAGGGGGGCGAAGAGAGAGAGAAAGAAAAAAAGGCAATCACTGCGACAAAACAAGCTCAAAGTGTAACCCTGGCATCTCAAAAACAAAACCAAACAAAAAAGTCTCCCTTCTCTTTATGCATGTTAATGATGGCCTTTTACAATGGGAGCAGCTGAACACAAAAATCCTTCGTTGGCTCAGGAGGCATAATTATGCTGGAGATGCCTAAAGACTGGATACTATTTATGTGGTTGATTTTCTGTTTGTTATGCAGTGAGCCACTAGTGCTGTGGCATTTATAATGAGAAAGGCTCCTTCACGGCTTGGTCAAGAGGAACCCAACAAACCAAAACAGGTCTCAATAGAGGCAAGCAGCAAACCAAACAGTACCTTCTTCAGCGGTGATGCTGCTTTCAGTCATCAAGACAAAGCTGGCTCTGAAGTGGATTTCATCCACTTTAGAGTAACAGAAGCCTACTCATTTCCTCCGCAATAAACATTATCTGTTTATAAATGTTTACACTTTGATTAAAGCTGTAAAGTATTTCTAAACACTGCAGTAGATTTATCATTAACATGTAAATGCTGTCCTGAAATATAAGCAAGCATTATCATAGTAATGTAAGAATCATATCAGTAATCACTTCTTTAATCAATGTTGTAATTTACAGACCATTGAGTTTTCTCATTTATTACGTTACTGAGTACCAGTGATAAAATCACTCCTGAATATATAAATCATTAAGAGGGATGCAGATAGTATGAAGTGACTCCATGTGATAAAGTCATTGTCATATCTATTCCTAAAGGTGTCATAAATGTCTGGGGAAATCCTGTGGCACATTAATCATACATTAAGTGGCTAGCAATGGGAGCTGTTATGTTACTAAATGAGCTGGTATGTCTGCAGAAATTAACAGTAAACCCAGTAGATCTCTTCGACTCCTGCTTTTGCTCCCATCCGGACAGAATTCTATTTCATCACCCATAACAAGTATCGTTAGTGGTGGCAATGCGTCTCCCCACCTGAGCATACATTTATATTATCATCTGCTCCCTTTTATTCCCACTCCCATTCCCAATATAATTTTATTCAAATGAAGATCATCAGCTGGAAATGTTTATGTCCCCAGGCTAATCAAACAGATGGATGTCCTCTGTGACCACAGATACGGGAGCTAAACCGTTCCCAGTTTGACATACACATCCCATTTGTATCCTCTGTCAGGTTTAGGCACTGCTCACATTCTGGTAAAATATTTGATGGTGAGATTGCAAAAAGAAACTTTAGAGAACATAATACAATCACTTCTATGACTCATTCCCTAAGAGGATTATGCTGTAACTGGGCTCTGTTGACTGAAAGCAGTACTACGTACTACAATATCTGACCCAGCTGTCTGTTTAGGCTTCTCCCTCAGACCATCTAAGATAGGGTTAAAAGTCTGAAGGTGGCAGAAATGTCTTCATTTTATCACTATGAATGGCATGCCCTATTTTTACATGTATTAACTTGAATGGCAGTACAGAAAGGGGTTTGGTTCACGCTAGGCTGTTTCAGAATGACTACTTGATCTAATCTAAAAGTACTATGCAGCAGAGGTGCATAATATAATATATAATACCATGCAGTAATTCAGAACTTTGTCCTAGACGGGCTGCTCTTTCTTTCTATGGTGCCATTGCATCAGCTTCACCCTGGAAGAGGAAACATCATGAAAATGTTTCTCATGAAAACAACTCCAACCGCACAGGCAAGCAAGAGCTACATGTCAGGGGTTACAGCCTTGTCTTCCTGATCACGGAGGCATTTCTGCCCAGAGCCGTATACAGCTGCTAGGACATATTGGGGGCATTCAGCTCCTGTATTTGAGCTGCTGATGTCTAACGTAAGCCCCTTGTCTCGCTGCTGTCTCAGTTGCATGGGAACAGGAATGGCCAGTGGATGACTTTCCTCTCTTGATGCCTGGCAGTGTTACTACCCCTCTCCCTGAAGCTGTCTGTGTCTCTCCACCCGAGATGGCGACCCTGCGAAGTATCTTAGACCTTAGATACCTAATTCTTAGATGGCTGAAGCTAAAAGGAATTTACATCTAAATAATGTACCACATATGAATGTCACCTATGGCACAACATCCTCAATGAAGTTCAGGGTACAAGGAAGTTCTGGCTGACACAGACTCTAATTTCTGTCTTCCTCTGTAACCTCAGGAAAGTCAATTCAACTCTTTCTGTCCATTTTCCCTCATGGTGTAAACAACACAACCCAGGGAGCGTTGGTCAGCAACAGTCAGAGAACTGCACTGCACTTGGAGCACAGAACACCTTCTAGAGCCAAACGGGAAGTAGTGAGCGTGCCTGGGGGAGAAGACCCTATGTCCGGAACATTTGACAAAGCAGCTTCAGATATGGCTCTTTGTTCTTTAGCCCTGTCTTCCTTTGAGCAGAAGCTTTTGGGAGGCTTCTCAATAAGATCTAATTTAATTCTGCTTGGAGCAGTAGCTATTGCCATCCTGAAAGTGGTTCCATCCCATTCATTTCTATGGAGTTCACCCCAAAGACGAATGAACTTTCTGAGTTAGATATACAGTTGCTTATTTATGCACATAGTAAACCATGTGCACACGCTGATAAAAGATTTCTGATAACATACTTGGCTTCAGACCGACCAGGTCTGGTCTAGATGTATGATTTAATATTATCTAAAGCCCAATGCTGTCAGTAACAGAACAAGTGCGACTGTCAGGGAAAAAACACAGTAACAATAGTAGCAAAACTGCAATTCCTAAATGGTTCTGGGCTGAGATCCAATCTCCATCTGTATTTGTAAAGCTGCTAATATGCCTTCATGGGTATGCGACAAACAAATGGCTAAACAAATATATACAGCATCCTAAGGAGGTGGCTGCTGTAGCTACCATGCAGCCTTTAAAACTGCTACAGGTTAATATTTATTACTGGACATGCATCAGCAATAGTGGCAGGTCTTTATGACTTGCATTGAGAAAAACGTTACTCTCTTCACCAAGTACAAGTATTGCTAATGTCCTTATACATGCTCTTTCTTCTGCTCCTGTATTTCTGATAAAGAGGTAGCACACAGAGAGCGCAGGAGGAGCAAAGCTTATATTCTATTGTATTACTGTATGCATTTTAACTATTGTGCTTTCAGGTATCCATTCTTGAAGCAACATTGATTGCTTTTGACAAAGAAAGGCAACAGACTTCCCAGCTAGTGCTATACAGGGGATGAAAGGGAGAAAGTATCTTAGCGTCTAATTCACAATGTGTGTGTGCTCTCCATATGTACAGGATTAAGGATACTCCTTCCCAAGAAAGCTATTCCATAGTCTACAGCTTCTGTAAGCAACACGTCTCAGCTAAGCTTAGCTATAGCAGGCTAGCAGAATGAGAGCAAGTGGGTTTGCTTCCCTTGTCCTTGTCTCACACAGTGTCAGTTAAAAAATAAATAAAAAGGATTTCTCAGCCTCAGAGAACAAATCCAGATGTACTGAGTCTGCTACAATTTACAACATCAGCAAGCCACACGTAAGGTCTGATTTGCTAAGCAGACAGCCCTTAACAAAAAAAGGGTAGGGGTTATGTGGTGCAACAACAGACCCTCTTAGCTCAGATTAACTCAGATGGAAATAGTATCACAGTCAACTTGTTTTTGGTGTTATTCAACACAGACTTGGCAAAACTGTTTTGATCTGTTCTCATATGGGGTTAAAAGAGGTGGAAACACAGGACTGGTAGGGACAACCTCAAACACTGTCACATGGAATCACGGAGGAAGGATAGAAGGGAGATTAAAAAGAGTAATAAATTACACTGGGTCATATTAGAACTCAAATTCTTTTTAATTAAAAAGGTATTTTTGTTTAAGCATTTTTGATAGATAAAAGTATCTCTCTGTTTTTGTCCAGGGTTTTGCAATGCTTCTGGGGGGTCACTGAACAGTACAATGACCGGCTCTCATCTGTGAGTCCTGCCCACAGCAGTCTAAGGAAGTTTCTAACAGAAGCTGGAGACTCTGTGAACACCGATCTGTCTCTCATCTCCTGTAGTATTTATGCTTTTACTAGGAAAGTATCTTCTCCCTGAAAGTGCTTTTTGTCTTTGGCATCAGAAGAAGTGAGAGATGATGAAGGGAAAGCCTGCTTAGCCACCACCTTTAAGTGATTGGTTTTTTCCTATTCTGCGTAGCAGATCAGCAAGAAGTTTTGCATTTTAAAGAGCTTTCTGATGCTATTTCAGCAGTTCCTTTCATTATTAAGCTGCATTCAGCTACTTTCCCCCTTTTTTCTATTTCATAACTTCTCTCTCCAGATTAAAACTAAAATAAAGAAGCTAGACAGCAAAAGACAGGGCTAAGCACAACTCCCTAGAGGTTTCTTCTTTGTCTTTCTTTTTTCTGGCCTTATATTTTTGTGCCCCTTTGTAACAAAGGCCATTGCCTTTCCAAATGACTTGGATAGATTCTCTCTGCAACAAATCACGTTTTATTGAGCTGACAGAGAAAACTACTGCCAGGAAGTCAAGAGAGAGTCACTCCTGAATCACTACCTATGGCACTATGTGCCTTTGTGATCTGGGGAGTGAATGTACCTTTCCCTCTGGTAACGAACAGATTAGCTGCCGTGAATATTAAGGAGATGCCTAGTACCTTTACCAGTCAAATACAGAACCTCTGGGTCTTCCTTTACTTACTCCTTTCATATTAAGGTCTTGATCCCACCATGACCTTTGTATTGCAGAATTGCAAGTAGGGAGCATGAGCTGCTTGTCACAAAGGGTGTGACAACGTACTGCCTTGGACTCTGCAGCCATAAAAGGGCTGTTGATGCTTCTGTAAGAATATCGGTTTTGCTGGGTTAAATTCTGCTATAGATTCCTGAGAAATCTTCATTCAATTACTGGTGGAGGCAGATAGCTTACAAAAGACAAATTTCATGTCAAATATAAGCTAAGACTGTCTTTCAAAAGATGGTGAACTCAAAAAACTGTCTGTTCTGTTTCGTATCTGTTGTACACAGGAGTGGAAAGAACGATGACTGCAAGACCTAAAAATAAATGAGTGGTACTGACTCTATGAGTCTACTCTAGTCTAAGCTTGTTTATTCTCCTAGTGGTTTTTCACCTCTGGAGATACCAGCCCAGTCTCTGAAGAACAGTTCTGAAGGACAAAAAGAGAAGTTTTTAATATGGCAATCCTGTCAACTTTATGAACACTGAAAATTTGTGAGGCAACAGTCCATTTTCTAGGTAGAAGTCTGTGTGGTTTGCCCTTAATTAAACATCCTGAGGTTTAAAACATCTCAGAACTTTAAGACTGAACAGAAATGAGGAGATATGGTAATGGTAGATGTCTTGCTTGTATTCATCAGGTTCAGAATCTTGTATTTTGGTGTGTAAACCGATTTACCCCTTTCTGTTACACTAATGTAAATGTTGCTAAAATATTCAAAGGTTACATAAATGTTTAAATATTTACGAGAGCACTTCTATGAGCAAAAAGATTTCTCCTGTGTCTCTTAAAGAAATCTCAATTTCAATGAAAAAATTTACAGGATAATTAGTAAAGAATAGTGATGTTCAGCACTTTTCAAATATATGACACTCCTAGTATTTCAGCTCAGTATCATCACTCTTACATACCAGAAGGGCAACTGAAGCTCATGGAGGTTAAGCTTTGTAACAAAGTCATTCATTCCATTAAGGAATACAGAGCACCAGAATGACTTATCCACTGAAGATACTGACGCTTACATGATATATAGAAAATATTAGACAGTGATAATCATTCCACAAGTTTTTTGGACAATCCTTTAGAATTTTGTAATATTCATGTCCTTGCTATAGAATTTCTTCTAAGATTTTTTTTAACAACAACCTCTGTAGAAAGGGAATTATCCTCTATTAAATTCTAGAGGTTTTGAGAGAGACTCTATATAGCTCTCTAGCCTTGATTCCAATTAAACACTGTGGTTTTATACATAAAGGAAATCCTATGCTACATGAACATTAGGTGATGGCAACTGCTTCATAAGAAGGATTTCAATGCCTGACTGCATAATCCGAATAATCAATAACCTACTACTGGAAAATGGAAGCTGTCTCAAGGCCCATACTATTCATTTTTTCATGTTAAACTGTTTAAGTCTGATAAGAGTTAAAGCTTCAGACCTGAGCTCTCCATGATCTCTGGAATGGTATTTACAGCTTTGTGACACCGTTAGAGCAGCCTTTAAAAGGGAAGCACCCATTATAGGAGTCGCTAATTGCTAGTGTGACTTGACTTGCCAGAGCCACCCCACGTTCCCACTGACTACAGCTGGAGCTGTGCTCAGTGACTCGGAAAGTGAAGCCAAAAGCTCCCCTCACAGGGCGAGCATAAAGGTAAATACAGTCATGCAGACTTAACACTGATAAGACTGTCATCTTAATAAATGAAAGGCTTGATTTTTCCCATTACGTGCAAGAATAACCCTAAAAGTTGTTTTTACCTACGACCCACCAAAAGAAAAAGAATGAATTTGTTTCTTGAAACAGTTGAGGAATTACTCCCATTCTGGAAACAATGATGAGGGAGCAGGGCAGGTATTACACTTTAATAACTGATTTAAGCCTCATTCTGCCTCTCAGAACTAACTGTCTGCAGTTTTCAATGGATAACACAGCTCGTGCGTTGGTGTTGCTTTGTGCTTGTAAACAGTTGCCACATTCCAAATGCGGTTTCAATCCCTGCGATCAGTCCTCAGGCAAAGTTCCCAGCAACCCGCACTAGTAACATGGGGATCGAGCCCTGAGCGCTGAAGAAAAGGAGAACTCTGTAAAATCAGGGCCATAGTTTAGACGCAATTTGGACTCTCTCTGCTGAGAAGGGTCTGCATTTTCAGTATCAGCAGCCAGATTAGCAGGACTAAGAAGAAAACACCCAAAGCTAGAGAGCATTTCTTAGGGAAAAGGCTGGACGTTACCTAATCTCATTACAAAGATTTTGCTGGCAGCGTTGCAGAGCAGTAGCAGTACATTTAACTAACTGAATATCATTCACTACGACAGAACTGAGAGTAAAAGGGGCACAAAATGCCAGCTGAGACTGGAGGGCATCTATTTGCTCCCAAATGACCAGCTTTTGAAGCTGAGCTGTAGCTGTGCTGAGCCACAGGAGCTCTCTGCAGCTAGCATTATCACATAAAACAAAATCTGTCTTGTTTTGTGCACTCTCCAGTCAAGTAATTTCTGAAAATGGGGCTGAACAGAGAGTTTGGCTCCTACTCACTAGGGATATGCCAGACTATATATGCAGCATGGCCCCAAATATCTTGCTTGGCAAAGCAGGATCACAGGGTGAATGCAGGGACTTGTAATTCCATCTACACACTTTGGACAGTAGTTGCACATTTGAGAACATCACAATGCTTGTCATTTTCTAACTTAATATGTATCTACAATATACAAATTCACAATGTGTAAATTACAGCTACTGCAGCAAAGGAAAGGAGAAGCGAACCATTGTTTCTTCTGACTGTATTACTCAAAAAGATCTGGACAAAACTGCTTATTTTCCCATCATATCTGTAGCTGTCACAAGACTAATGTTATTTCTCCCATTTACTTTCCTGGTCTTGATCTTGCATCTTTGAAGTTGATTTTGAAGCACTTTCTGTGGAAATTGAGACACTGTTACTGCCGCTCAGCTTTGATTTTTCATTTGGGATGTATAGGTTTTCCACACTGACATCGCTAACGCAGGTAGTGAGCTGGGTGAAGGCATGAGATGACAGGGAAAGAAGTCTGCAAGGATAGAGTTTAAAAGTTTCTTTAGCTGCCCTTGAAATTTTTGCATTTTATGTGATGACAAGGTATTTACAACTTTTATCGCTGAATTTAAGTATCGCAGACCATGTCAATTTTGAGTTTCAATTTCCACAGAGGCTGACTGCTTGGGGAGTAGTGGTATCCATTAATGATATCACATCTTCTACGAAAGCTCCACATATTGCTGGCTTATACGCTGTATTTGCATCTGACGGAAGTGTGCGGTAACGCTTCATTTTTCTAAAGCTCCTCTGAAGTTTTTCCACTCTACTGATGTATATTGATCCCAGTAAATCACAGGTCTATGAAAAATATGGAGGAGGGCAAGGAGGTGGACTTTCAATTTGCAATTCTATTCAGAATATAACATATCATATTAGATTTACCAGAAGAAAAGCCTACAAAGTCACGGGGCTTCAGAACAGCAAAACAATGGAATTTCCATGCTGTGACCTTCTTTCCCATTTTTAAAGCTTTTCAGTTTCACACAAATCACAGGAACGCATAGTATCAGAAGAGGAAAGAGGAGCCATCAGAGAAATAGGGTGCTGGGTTTGGACTCAGAAAGAGATACAGCTTCTGCTTTTGAGGGCTTTCAAGGCTTTATTAGGGTGTGGTGAGTAGGAACTGTATTTGCAGTTCATTAGCTACCGAACATAAACTTCAGAAAGGTCATTTGTGATGGCCATTGGGGGTATCTGCACCATGGACTGGATGTGACAGAGATCCCATGCTTGTTCTGAGCCTGCTGGCGTGTCGCTACAGCCCCATGCACAGACCCTAGCTCAGGACACAAAAGCAGCTTAGCTGTGTTGGCTCTCAGAGCGGTATTACACGACTGAGCTTTCCGCTCCTCATTCTGGAGCTAACCAAGGGAAGACTTGCAAGCCTGAGAATGAACACACAACTCTTCCTCATTCCTTCCAGAAGGAAGGAATAATAATTTCCATAACTTCCAGAAAGTTATACAACTACTTTATTTTTTAAAATGAGGGTACTGCTACAATTTTGAATGTGTGGGCTGAAGTACCTGAAAGAGGCATCAACCCTCCATGAGTAGCTGCCTGCATATTACAGTGGAGGAGGACTGGCAGCACTGCTGTTGTTTAGATTGACCCCTCCATGCTTTCACTGAATCTTGCAGGGCTGTCATAAAACCACAGAAGGGATCATCACATTAAAGTGACTGCACAGAATATGGCCTGTCTATTATTAGACCACACTAGATTCCTGGAAACACCATCTAACATGACTTTTCATTTCTCCCTTTGTTTTACAGGGTTTAGTTAGGAATGAGACTTCTTTTAATCAGAAGCTTATCCACCTACTCGTTATTCAGCATGCTCAGCTCTACAAACAGTTGCACCTAGCCAACCAACACAAATAGAGTTTTATTTGACCTAAGTAAAAAATGAGCAATAAATCAATTGCATTATATTCACTGTAGGAGCTTTTTATTGGAAGTTAGTGTTTTTCCTCAATCAAAATAGCTGGTAGGGACAACCAGTTCTTTCTAGCCAGCCCCTTGTTTTTATTTTCTCCTATAACCTGCACTAAAAACATAACGTGAAGCCCTAAATCCTCTGAGTCTTGAAGGCTTTGCAATAAAGCCCCATATGAAAAATACGTGTATGCTGAGGTGCAGAAATGCAATGCAAGTTTGGACGCTTACCCTGCCGTATGCAGCAGGAGTTGAAAGGTATGAGGGAAAACGTAATGTGCCTGTGACGTGCCAGGGTTTCTAATGGGACGAAATCTTCTGAAACTCTGCTTCCCCTTGAAATCACCATCTGCATCACACTTCATCACAACCCACCACATCATTATCTGCCTCCAGATGCAGCTGGTTAGAAAGCCAGGGAAGAAACCCTAGATGCCATGGGAAGCTTTGTTTTGAGCAGACTTAGCTTTCCTCTGACAGATACTTAAGAGATTCCTCATTTTTATATTTTGGCAGTATCTGTAGTAACTCTTCACTGAACCAAGTACAATTATCTCCAAGCCATGCTTAGGACCAGAAGCACTGATTCTGTACAAGATCAGTTCTGTAATGTTTATCGTGTAATACTTCTAATTTCAATAGGAAAAGGACTGGATCTTGAATTAGCCCCGTGGAGAGCGACACACCAGGTATTTAGGTCCTTCCTTAACAATCTCAAGCATTTCCATATCCTTTAGCACTGCGATGCACCGGGTAAGGACAGTCATACCCTGATTCCCATTCATCTTCATACAGGTTTTGACAGACCAATGTATTTTGGCACTAGCACTTTCTTTAATGTAACACTTCACACCCTTCCATCATCCCAATGTTTCTGTCATCACCTGTCCCCATCTCACCATTCCCTGGGTGCCTGTTTTGCTCTCTCTTGGTTGCATGTCTGGAAAGTTCCAATGGATCCAGGGACCAGCTGAGCCCTTACAGTAGGTAGATCAAGCAGCAGAAGCTGGTGCTGCAGCAGAATGTTACCCCCAGTCAGTCCATCAGCTGTGGGGAGAAGCTGATCCCCATTCAGGTCAATATATGTACAGTGTGGGGACCTCTGCCCTCACTAACAGAGTATCAGCCCTGCTCATGCGTGGATAACCACACTTTTGTAGGTAGGGCTAATATAAAGAAAGTGCAAGATGATTTCCATTACTGGCGGAAGCCTGCTTTTGAATTACAAAGTCTGGCATCCAGCCCCCACGCTCAGAGAGCAAGTGATCATGTTACCCCAATATACAGCCACTGATTCGAGTCAGGGTGAGTATCTTTCTATTTGGTGCCTAAACAATATGATGAAAAGGCATCCATAAACACATAATCTTGTATTTATTAAGACCTTTTTCTCTGGAATAGCCATGGTACTGTGATGAAACATTAAGGAGCCTGAGGGACCGTCCCCATACCATTAAAATTTCAGGGTGAGCTTTCCTGATGCCTTTAATGAGTGCAGCACTTTAATGAGTGCAGGATTGAGGCTTAAGAGTTCGATTCTTTAATAGCTGCCTGTAGCTCAGCCACTCAGTTTGGAATGGCATTCAATCTACTGGCAGGAAAATGCCTAACTCAACTTTTAATAAAAATACCTATGAATGCTGCTAACTAGTGATTCCTCTGCCTGTCAAAGGGAAAACAGTGCTTCTGTATCCAGTTTTAAAATACATGTTAAGTTTTGCAAACACTGGAAAGTAAGGAAGAACAGTGAAATTTCTTTGTAGTTAAATAATAACTGAAGAGGTTGAAGCATAGCTATTTGTGTAAGATTGGGTATATCAAGACAATGCCAAAGTATCATCTACATAATGAAGTGCTGATGACTTTTCCTTAGTAAATAGGGTCTTGTGATACAGTTCCAGATATACAATTTTAAAAATAAAATACTGCAATTAGTATACAACTATTTATTTATCTCTTATGAAAATATCCATCTGACAGCTTCCTTACTGGCAAACTGAGACTTTCCTACATCATGTGTTACACAGCATCCAGACTGGCTTTTAAACTGAATAGATTCACAAATGAACAGCAGACATTTCAACATGAGTTTTCATCTATTTAGTAAGAATTAATTTCATTTCATAAACTGTTTCCACCACAAATGGCAAAATCTCTGAAACATTTATGGATCCTACATGAGTATTTCATATGAGTATGTTCCCTGATGTCAGCGGTATTCACAGTAAAGTTACTCACGTGTGTAAATGATTCCTGGATGGGGCCTTTAAACAAGATCTGTAACCCTGACAGGTGTCTGTAGGTGCCATCACTATTGCTTTGAAAGTATTGATACCAGCAGTAGTTCCAGTCTTTTCCAGCTGTAAGCTGGAGTTCAACCATAAACCCCCCTAGCCAGATTTTCAGCCCCCAACAGTTCCATTGCTTTGATCTGGGATTTTGTTTCAAGTTACTGTGAGAAGAGAGGGACAGCTGTGACACTCTGTCCTGGATTTTAGCTCCTAAGAGAAATTCCTAACATTCTTGCAGTGGCCTTTACCTGCGGTAAATGTCTCCCTCTGCTCATCAGTACCAAGGAAACCAAAAGCCCACTGTTTATTAACAACTACTGATGGACATCTTAAAGGCAAGATCCGTGTTTCTGTTTCCAGTGATGACCACAGCAGCTGCATGTGTGGACTAATATTATCTGAATCCATGTTTTGATCTGAATACATCTCAAAGCTATTAATGCCATTTAAAAATGAAAATAAACTAGTAAATAAGGTCTTTAGAGTATGGTTCAAGGCTAATACACTGAGACTAGTATCCAGCTTTTAATTTACCAATTATAAATAACAGCAATACAATGAGAATATAATACCATGTATACAGCATCCCCTCATGTAGCAATGGGATAAAAGCTAGTCCAAGAATGATGAAATACTAAACCCAAAATGTTTACAGTAGCTTCTGAAATACATGTAGCACTGAAGATTTTTGAACTCAAGTTATTTTAAAGGAAAAAACATCCTCAAGTTCATAAGCATTATCAAGACTTTTCAATCTGGAAATGTCACAAGGTATTGCAAGTCTCCTAAAACTCTTCACAGCATGAAACTGCATTTGTTCTAGCAGCCAGGTGCCCTGGGAACCCGGAGCAGTATTTACTCTTGAGCAAACTGCACAAAAGCACCAGCAAAAGCAGCCACATTCCACTTGAATTTCCAGGAGATGAAAAGGACCCTACGCATGCAACTGCAATTACTATTAATGGATCCAGCTATATGGATCCTATTGGTAAATTCCAGCTTAGCAAAGTAAAATTTGGCTGTTGCTTGAGTTTTAGTGCCATAATAAATTTTGTGTCCACTTTTAAAAGGTTGGACCACTGTGTGAAGGTCTAGAGCATTCAAAGACTTTTAAAGTTCATGAAATCAACTGTAAATTCAGAAGTAAAGAGCTAAAACTGTAAGACAATAAAAAAGTAAAAGGAGTCAGCAGATTAAGACAGGCCACAAACTGTGCACTGAGCTGCCTCGAGACCATGCTTATCACTGGGGAAACTACTACCTGTTACTTGCAGATACATCTTAGGTTTAGATCTCCACGGGGCTCTGTAACTGAGAATAATGTAATTACAGCCAAACAGAAGGCACTGTAAAAATTAATATAAATAAGCTTTTATCTGATGGCCATTCAAATTGCTCGGAGAAACATCACCTTTAGGCTCTTTACATGAACCATACAAATGGACACTTATTTATTTGATGACTAAATATTACAAGCCAAGTGCTAAGAGGCACCGTTCATCTTCAACTTCTAGCCTAACTCTGTATGTTTGCCTGAATCGAAAGTTATCAGGAATTCCACACAATTGAAATCAAACAAAAATATCTGTGTGAACCTCTAGATGATAATATGTCTAAGTATTAAATAACTCTCATCAATAACACCTTTTTTTTCTTAGTTTGTGGTTTAAATTAATCTACAGGCTTTCATACCTGTAAATATGTTTTGGTTCTGCTATGACAGGGATGCTCAGGAACATGAACTGTAAACACATGCACACATTTTCTTTGTTGAAGATACCATGATCTCTTCCCAACAGATACAATTTATGATTTATGATGACTGGACTTTTTTTTTTTTATTTAAACAGAAAGGTTACTCCCAACAAGGTATCTAAAACAGTATTTTAAAGAGGATGATGATATATCCAAAGACTTTAACATGAAAGCTTGATGGGGAATTTCAAAAGGAATTAAGCACTAAGGGCCTTTGTGCTCCATTTGAAACTGAGTGCTTTTTAAAATCAGAACCAATATGAACATGTCAACTTGACTTGAACCTCAAACTTCATTTCCCCATGTAAAGAAATTTCCTGGAAACTGGAACATTCTAGATGAAAAAAAAAGCCCTTTTTCCTTTATGATGAGATGATAAAACCTTTGTTTAAAGCATCTCATTGAACTCTACTTTTTAACTAGCTGTGTGTTTCATAGCCATTAGCACTCGTGTCACAGATGCATTCCTCTAGAGATTCTGCATATTTCTAAATACACAGAAGATAGTTTCTCTATTCATCTGAGCAATTTCAAAACATTTCTGAAGAGAAAGAAATCACACCTGAAAAATTTCTCTAGTCGATTCCAATAAACACTGTGTTAGCCTCCAGTTATTTGTTCCACTTCAGCTTCAGAGTGGCTAGATAGGGAGGCTTCTACAAGCCACTTAAAAATGTTCCGATAGTGCAAACAGACTCCATTTTAAGAAACCCTTTTAGTGGAGATAAATTATTTCTGTAGAAAATAAGAGGAGAGCACAGCAGGGTCCCAAGTGCTAATCAAAGGACATAGTGCTTCAAGAAAACATTCTTTCCAAACATATTGTTGGAGAACTGCAATAGTCCAGGCTGTACTGCAATTACTGCAAGAACACTCTCTTTTTCTGTAAGATTTGGAATTTCATTTCTTCTTGATCCATATGCTCCAAAGCTATAAAACTCAGAAGCAATTTTTGCAGGGGGATTTTTATTTGGGAAATCATTGTGCTGTCATTTTCTATGCATCATGTGGTGATGTATAACAAATGCCCATCAGATAATATTTTTTTTCTCCCTGACTTGAGTCTTCCT
Organism: Calonectris borealis; assembly: GCF_964195595.1. Classification (NCBI taxonomy): domain Eukaryota; kingdom Metazoa; phylum Chordata; class Aves; order Procellariiformes; family Procellariidae; genus Calonectris; species Calonectris borealis. The sequence continues at coordinate 16,421,315 of NC_134329.1, forward strand.
CTGCACGGAAGAATTTAACACTGGTCATTTTCACTGTTAGAAAGAAGAAATCCCCATGGGGCTGGAATTATTTGATGAAATTTTGTAAGCTGTTTAAGCAAGATGGCTAATCAGGATGATCACAGTGGTCCTTTTCTGAATTTATTTTTTTAATTTGTGAATATCTTGTATTTTTTCTTACTCAGGAATGTGGTTTCCAATAAGGTTACAATCAGGATGATCCCTAAACTAAATTCCAGCTATTACTTTGATTTGTAGTTAGGTGGCTACCTTAGGAAAAAGGTTAACAGGAGTTCTTTGAGATTAAAAACTCTGTAAAGCATCTGATATATGGGAGCACTTCAAGCTCCAGCAAACTGGAGAGATTTGTTTGGCTCTGAAGGATCCACTGAAAGCAGAATGCTTTCTGTAGAAGTCTTTTGTAACGGCTTCATTAGTTCAAAATATGACTATTTTTCCCACCTACTTGGTTACTGGTATAATAAATGCTTCTACATAAATTCTACAATAGCGCAGCAAACTGTTGGATCCTGCAAGTTCACAGGCGTTTTATTGCTCTCCATGAACCTACAAACTGAACTGACTGTAATACATAATGCTGCGGCATTACTATTTGTATACCATACATCCAAGAGGGCTGATAGCATATTAAAGACACCTGAAGAGTATCATCACAAAGCCCACTGTGCTATATGCTGTAAAATGACATAATATAATAAAATCCCTGTTCAAAAGAGCTTATAGACCAAGGGTAAATTCACCCCTGCTTAAAGACCATCACCATGAACATCGTGCATGGAAAGTGCAACGGGTTCATGCAGAGCATTGCCTTTGTGCTGACTCCCTGCACAACTGTGAATTTCCTTCAGGGCTTTGACTACATATTCACAGCAGAAATCGCTGTGTTGCCTTAAGACAATACTACACCACTGGTGTTTGTTACTGTGCAACATTAAGCTGCTAGTGCTAAATGGATGGACTGGTCACATGAATGCTTTCTAGCCACTTCTGTGCAGAATCAAGTTGTTATTTCAAAACAGCTCTTAGCAGAATGTGAAGTCGACCAGGATGACTTTGCATTGCAGTTGCTGGGGAACGCTTATCCACTCCATTCCACTGATGTAGCTGTGGAGGTGATAATCACAGCTGGAAAGGTGATAAGAAACATCTGGAGAGGCAGTACTAACAGCAGAGCAGTTCTTGCAGTGAATGAACTCTGTGCACAGAGGATTTGAGGTGACGTCACCAAGACATTTTAAAACTGGGACACAAATAAAAATTAAACACTGAAATTCTACTGAAACTCAGTGTGGTGGCTGTATTGTTGCACCTAACTCTCTCTTTTCTTAAAAATCCCTCTCCTTATGCTTTTGAAACAGTAGTACAATTAATTTACAGGAGCTGATATAGTGGTTGTTCCCAGGCTATTATCCTTCTGTGTATAAAAAGACATGAAATTTCAGAAGCCAATACATGGCATGAACTTACTTTAATGACGTCTTCATCAGAGGATTTGCACTCAACTGATTCAGAGATGTCTGTCACTGCACTGTTCTCCTCAATGGAGACCACTTTGATAGGCACTGCCACTGTTTTTCCCGTGAGAATTGCGGTGTTCAGAATTTCCGTGTCCTGTACACAAAAAAAAGCACAGCACTGTTCAGAGACAGCTAAAGAGATTTCCAAAAGGCAAGCATCAGCTCTTCAACTGGACTTATACTCAAGAAAGATGCATTAGTTCTCAGCGGTTAGTGATCTAATCTCATCTTCAAATAGGTGCAACTTGGTAAAACGTAGTAAAACCCCAATTATATTTTACCTGCTAAATAAACACAGTCAGCTGCATTGCACACTGTTAAATAGCGAGCAAAATGACTGCAGCTAAATTCAGTCCAGGCAGGCACACATCACAGGCAGCTTCTACTTTTTAAGTGTGGGGCTTTTCCCAATATTTACCTTCCAAAACATGAGTTCAGGGTTTTTACTAAACTGCATTTGATTAGCAATGTTTGGGACAGGATACAAGAGCCTCGGAAGTAAAAATATTGCTCTTTGAATCTAAGCCTATTGCAAAGATGGGACCTCTCTGTGAACTTTGTATCTGGAACTGTTTCAAGATTATTTAATTTCCTTTGATATGGCCTATGAAGCAATGTAAGGAATCCAGAAGCAGTTAGTGATGCTATTAACTGCAGGGAAAATAATAAGGAAATCTGAAGTTTGAACTTGGGTTGTGGTGTATAAAAGCCTTTCAATACACCATCGACTAAGCTAACTCTTCTAATTCCTGAACTGTTTCAGCATCACCATATTCCCAAGATCCCCATACAGGAAGAACTTCAAAGTTTTCTCCAACTTCTCAACTTCCAGTTCCATAAAGTGAATAAAATATTGAGCAAAATCCTCAGCACCAAAGTCATGAGGACTGCAGCCACTGATGTCAACAGCAGCAAAATGGGGCACTGATACTACTGATACTGTTTTCAATTCAAGTTTAGTGAGTTTGAAATCTAGGTCAGATTTTCTTTTCATCTTGCAACTTGTTATTTCTCAGGTTCTCCTACAGCTCTCATAAGAAATCCCATCAAACTTAAAAAAAAAACTGTTAAAAAAGGAATGTTGACTGTTCTAGAAAAGCAAGAACCCTAAATAATTCCTGTGGCATATTTGAAAACAAAGCTACCCAACACAGTAAATCAGAGCCAGATTTATAAATAACATTACTGGAAAGTCTAAGGCCATTCTCAGGATTTTCTAAGGTAGAGACCACCCTCAGCCGTCCCCCATACAAATTCTGCCGGGTACCTGGCGTTTTTGAGCAAGAGTGCTGTAGTGAAAGGCACGGCTTTTGGACCTTAACTTCTGTCATCCAAACTTGAAAATGTTGTTCCAAAATTATTTGTTTCCATGTACTGGTATTTTGATAAGTCCAGAAACAGATGCAAAGGAGCAAATCTCAACATTTGTGAAAAAAACTCGGTGACAAACCCAACTACTCTTCTGTCTGCAGACTTACAAAGCAACAAGAATTGAACAACCCACATAGGTTCAACAAAAAGCAGGTTCAACGTATTTTCTGCTGTGTATTTGGCTACTGCAAGTGCTGTATGTCCTTTGAAATTAATCTTTTGCCTTGATCCCTTAAAGCCTTATTTTTTGTGACTCTGAGTGTAAACATGGCAAACTAAAGACTCCAGGGCAAAGGAGCAGCAAGAAAGTTTGTGGAAATGACAGGACATCTTTTCAGGCCATCTCAGCTCTGCTTTGAAATGATTCTACTCAGATCCAGTTTTTCCTTAGCAACTGGTATGTATTACTGATAGAGAAATTTAATTTAAAGGGACAGGTTCAGAGAAAGAGAAATCCCATAAATAGAAACGAGTTTCAGATATAAAACATACTCTGTGACTTGGGGATTTACCCATATTTGCATTCAATGGTAATTTATGAAGTTCAAGACAAATCAGAAAATCATATACACACAAAACAAAAAAGAAACAAGCCCTGCACCACTGCCAAGAAGATAAAAACAAAGACCTGATTATGCAATGAGGTGAAACTTTTGTGCCACAAGCGGCAGAGTGAATTCATCATCCAGGTTTAACTTGCAACAAACTGCCTGTGAGTCACCAGAGCTTCCTCCAGCTCAGCTTTGCTCATGCCTGCAGCATTGAGTAATCAGTGGCCTCAACATAAAGTCAAATATTAAGAAAAATAGGAGAGAAGGTAAACGGGAAGCCCAGCAGACAAGACCACAAGGCACTCTGACCTGCATGAGGATCCTGTGCTCCTGTTTCCCCAGCCCTGCATATCGCCAGGAAAAGACCAGCTCTGGCATTACCCTGGGTGAGGGCGAGACTGCCAGTAGCATCATTCTAAATCATGTTTGCTGCACCACCAGCCACAGCTGCAGCTGAGCTCTGAGCCTACACCACAGCATCGGGAGAATGCTAGAGGACAGGATTAAAATCCAGTATTGGAGATAGGGTTTAAAGAAATGGGATGCAATAAAGTTAAATGCAAGTTGCTGCTTTTCTGTAGGAACAACTAATCCTATAAACATAGGACAGAAAAGATTCAACAGGAAAAGCTGCTCTCAGAAAAGCATTTGGAGGCTATAGCAGACCACAAGCTGAACTTAAGTTAGCAACTGCATGCCGCTGTGGTTAAAAAACAAACCCAAACTAACCGAAGAACCCTCCCACAGTAAGTTGTATAAAGATGAGTATCACCTGTAAGATGTGAGGTATTCCTGCTCTACTCAGCCCTAGCAAGGCCTCAGCTAAAGGACTACATCCAATTTTGAGAACTATACTGCAAGAAAAAAACTTTCTCAAGTGAAAAGAAACAAAAAAGATCAAGGAGAATAAATCAAAAACTAGAAAATAAGATCCATGAGGAATGACTAAAAGAATTGGGATTGTTTAGCCTAGAAAAGATTATGGGGAACGATGATTACTGTCTCCATATACATAAAAGTCTTCCAAATATGAGGAATAATAACCTATTTTCCATGTTCATAGACAGGGCCTGAAGTAATGGGCTTAAGCTGCAACAAGGAAGATTTGTTTCACATTAAGGCAATCTTTGTTATCAAAATAATGATAGAGAATTTATGGAATAGGTTGTCTGGGGCAGAAGAAAATGCACAGTCTAGCCTAAGAGATCTTTGAAGAACAGGTTATACATCATTCAGAAATAACATAGGTTCTTTGAGTCAGGTAGAAGAGGAAAGGAAGCAGATGACCTCTTGTGGTTCCCTCCACCCCTGTATCTTCGTATTCTCCAATTTTTCAAAATTGAACGATAACACAATAACCTATGTATCTTGTATCCTAAATAACGCTATTCTGCTTCACCCATCTCAAATAATATGATCCTTTCTCACTGGGCAAAAGATGATGATCTATACTTTTAAAATGGAAAAGGCTGACAGGCAAATGTGACTGATATTCCTGCTTTCTGCACTATATAGTGCAGAACTGATGTACCAATTGTTAAGTAATAATCTGTCACTTCTGTTTCTCTCTTTCCAATAGGTCATTACTGGTGTACCTGAATTCTAAGTGGCTTTGATATAAAGCCATTATTACAAAGGTTAAAAAACCTTTTGAAATTTCCCAAGACCTTTCTGGAGAGAAGACAGAAAATTTGGCTACTGGCACATTACCAGCAATTAGAAACTTCAATCTTCTGCCCTTTGCTAATGGTTTCATTAAAGGAAGTAGTGTGCATCTGAAGGAATTTATTTTGATAAATTACTTTGGAGATGCACCTGCCCCAAAAATTGTAGTATCATCGGTCATGATAAAGGGCTACTGAAATTTTAAAACCCTTCTCTGTAGCCCAATATGAACTGCAGGAATTTCAAATTCATGATGCGTATAAAGGACATAGAAACATACTGTAGATATTATGTAATGGCTTCATAGTTAGTACCATTACAATCATTAGAGATCCTCAGCACTGGGAAGCAATTGGTAGCCACCTAGCTACAGCTTTCAGCAGAGATGGAAACCATTATTTCATCTCCACTGAAAGCAGTCATAACTCATTGGTATTACGTAGATTAAGAAATACTGAAGTATAAGCAATTAATATATTATACACTATGTTAAAAGCAATTTTAAAATCTGCCACTTCCCTTAGTTTGTAAGTGCCCTATGCTATTCAAGTGTGATATTTAAAACAAAAAAAAAGACTAAAGAACCAAGTCTTGATTCTATTGTTTTTTTGTTTAGAACTAAAATAGAAAAATGTGTGTCCTATATCCCTGTATATGGAATAGCCTTATGGCACAACTTCTGCCTCCTCTGTGTTTCCTTTATATTGCTGCAATAAAGCCAAAGGCTTTAATGTAACAGAGAATTGACCCATTGTCTGCACCCATACACAAGCTCTCAGGCAGAAAACTCTAAATAATGTATGAAAGGATCCATGGTCCAAGATTCCTCAAAAGCTGAACTGAAACTCATAAAAATAAAAGGAGCTTAAAAAGAACTCTGTCTGTCTGTCTGTCTGCTCTGCAATACTGAGCACTCGGACGTGCACCACAGACAAGGGGGCTCTGATTCAGCACCCGAACCTGCTTCCCTTGCAATTCTGCCACCTCCTGTAATACCCTTGATTATCCATTGATAAGCAGAAATAGTAGTTGAATCTTTAAGGATACGTCAAACAACATTAAGAAAACAATTGTTCTCACATCAGAACAGGAAATATGATAGCTGGTATAGGTAGTGACTTCTATGTTTTATTTTAAAATGCAATACACTACCCGGTTTGCAAGCTAATTTGGGAGTATATGAACAAGATTACTAAGAAAACTTTAGAGAGACTAAGAACTCATTTAAAATGTGGGCACTTTTCAAAATCACAGTATCTTGGCCATTTCTACATTCTTTAATTTCTAAAATCCCCCAAGAACTAATCTACTTTCTGTGCAGGCAGCAATTAAAGTTTTAAAATCAAATTTATTTTGTGTGGCAAAAGACTGAAAGCATCTGATAGCAATGTTTGGACTTGTTCCCAATAAATTAAAAAATGGGGAAAGTAGTGTAAAGTAAATTCAAAAAAAACAGAAAGAGGATGAGTTATAAGTAAGCATCAATATCCAGGCTGGAAAGAAGTTTCTGTAAGTGTATTACAAACTCTAAAAAAGTAAGGGTTGTCACTTCCGAAGTCAAAATGGAGAACTACACATATAATTCTCATTGACACAGAAGTGAGATTTGAGCTCTGAACTTCTTTGGAAGCCTCAAACTGTCTTTGCAGCACAATGACTGAATCCCAACAACATCTGACTCTGATATTGCAGAGACAGAGTTGGTTTTCTTGTATGAAAAACTACCTACAAACTCCCGATTAGAATGGTTCTTTCCTGTTACCAGGGCATCCCTTCAATGAATACAGCATATGAAGGAAATCATTACTATTTAAACGTATTTAATCAACAAACAGTAGCATTAAGGAACGTTTTTTCTTGTTCTTCTAATGCTTAGAGGAAGACTCTAGCGGTTAGACATAAGGCTCTAATCAAAGGAGATATTCAAAAGCAAACCATTGAATTGTGTACATAAGAAATTACTTTAAAAATTTATTGATAAGTTTTGACTTCAAACTAGCTCTCATGAACAGAACAGAGTAAATGCTTTACTCAACATAGCATTTTCATTATCCACTAACAAAACGTTTACTCTTTCTCAGCCCAGACAATATCTTGTGTACTAGTCTAGCTCAAATCAGCACTACATTTGCTTGCTCAAAACCCCAACCTTTTGCAAAGGACCTCAACCATCAGACTCTGCATCAAGGACACAGAATTGTACCTCCTCTACACAAACCTTCAGCATGCTTCAGTGACTTCAGAAATGAAGCCCTGAGGTCACAACCTGATACGTACTACAGATAAAGAAAAGCTTCTCTGCTGGCATATGTATGCAGCAAGTGTGGTATGAAATCTTCATAGCACTAGCAACTTCTACTGTTCATCCGCCTTCGTCAGATAAACAAAAAAAGTAAGAGGGCTGGGTGGCTTTCACACCTCTTTACAGCTAAGCACTTGGTAAATTGTGACTCAAGTGCAGCTACTTAAGACAAAGGGGTACTCCCATTCGTTTCCCTGCATTCTTGATTTGGAAAAAAAAAAAAAAGACGACTTCATCAAGAAACCCACAGGCTTCAACTGGTGAGTTATATCAGCCTAGTGGTTTGGGACTCCTCTGTGTGTGCCTGTATCCAGTTACCACAGTTACAAATCTTGATATTACATTTGAGTAGATCAGGAAAACAATTAATTGGCATTTCAAAGAAAAATGATGAGATCAGAGTCAGGCAGGGAATCAGTATCACCTCTCTACAGGAAGTCTCCCGAGCTTTCCTGCTTGGAGCCGATGTTACGACTCAGAGCACCATAGGCTTTTGCTCATGCTCTGGTCTTGGCTACATCCGGGTTAATTTGAATAAAGTCCACTAGAAGTAGTGTTGGTCTAAACATTTTCTTCTACAACTGCACTCGTTGTGCTACTTCACAGAAAACTGAGCAGAACTGGCACTCAAAAAAATCAGTACTCTTTTAGACAGGGAAAAAAACATCCATAAAGCTAATGTAGTCTAGCCAGAGCTGAGAAGAAGTATGTGCTCACATTTGGTCATTTGAAGTTGGGTAGGTAACACTATGGTTGACTCTGCAGGAATCTCACATTTTATTCCATCCCTGTTTCAGTCCGGGAACTTCCACCGATGCCAGTGGGAGCTCTGTGCAAAGAGCAAGAATACAGAATACGAGCCTTAGTTGCTTGAATTTAGCTGAAGAGCAAACCTTATGTTCATCCAACCTCTCAATTGTAAGAAGGCAAGCATTCAGCCATGACTAATTTAGGAACTAATTCAACATTAAATTGCGGCAGAATGAGGAAGCAAAGTGACAGCTGTTTAATTAAACTCTAAATCCGATTAGATGGTGTTATCAAGAGAAATCCATGGGAGCCTGAGGTCATGAGAATGGTCCTGTTTACAGGCTGAAAATTCTGTAAGTGGAATCTCATAGAATGATGTTAATCATAGCTTAGCATTTAGATTTCTCCCTCACACAAACACACTACCTCATGAGTAACAAACCTATGCTGTAGACCTGAAGGAGCGACACAGAAAAGCCAATTATATGTTTTAATTTATAAGGAAAGTTTCTTGAAAAAGTTTGTGGAAAAGAGGCAGTTGGGCACTGTCCACCTTAAAATCAAAGCAGTATTTGTCTTATGGACAAAGGACAGAAGCAGCAAGCCCTTGCATGCTGTTGACAGCACTTGAATCGGTAGAGACAATGCCTGCGCAGGAGAGCTTCAGGAGCTGTACTGTGCTTCCAACTATTGTTCAACCCATCACCCTTGATAAACAGTGACACCTTGGCAACATATTTACAAGAGAAGAAGATGGAGATATGGGAGATATAAAGTAAACTCCACACACGCCAGTTGCAAACACATAAATAGTCTACAGATGAGCACTAAGTTATGCATCACCAGTTTCCAGGGCATCCCAGTTAGACTGATGCACAGAGCTGTACCGCACTGCAGACAATTGTTATGCTGATTCGTGAGTCTGGTGACACAACGGTTGTAGATTTGAGTTATTAATACTACGAAGATTACAGTTGATTAACAAAATAATATTGTCAGGCAGCAGACTGTTTATCTACATAATCCCATGATTAAAAGTAAATTATACATTGTGCTTTCTGCCAACTGGATTCTCTGACACTCCGCATTCACAGACAGTATATACGAGAAGGGAAAGAAGCTGACATTCTGTTTTTAAATTCTTAGAACACACTTCAGAAGAACAGGAGTGTTTCTACAGACCAAAGACTTTGCATCATGATTGAGAACCACCCTGAGGCAAATCCACTCCATGGCAGGCAGTGGGGCAGGGCAAATTTTGTTGGCTGGATTTCGGTTTGCTCTTTTCTTTCACTTGATTCCCATGCTATTGGCCCATCACATGTAAATCCTGCTCTGCTTCATTCATCAGTTTATAACACAGTTTATATACTTTTACTTCATGAGTAATATCACATTGCAAAAGAAATGGGGTAATGCCATTAAGCAGTAAAACCAAAGGGGGGCAACCTGCTTACTTAATAGCACCCCTCAGTATTCAAACATGGATCCAGATGGAATGCAGGTTAATCCATGACTCTAAGGTCCATAGTGCCAAGGAAAATGTAAACTAATGAACAAATTAACAGTGGCGAAAAATTAGGCCATTCAAAATCTACATAAGAAGCAGACTTATTCAATAAAAGTTGCCATTTCTGCAGTCTGTTTCTGATGAGGATAGTAGAACAATGGATCTCAAAGTTTCTTTTGGATGCTAATTCTTTTTGACACATGACAACACTGTGAGGTATCTTCTCTTTATTAAATCTTAGTTAAATGGCCAACAACGTACATGGCACAAAAATTAAGGACAATACCTGCCCTGAAGAACAAATAATGCAGAAATCAAACACAGATAAAACATCACTCATGGAAAGACGCAAAGGTGGATTTTGGCATTGTTCTGTCCCTAGCATGCACAACATTTGTTTGAAGAGCTTCATCAACATGATGTCTGTGGGTCTCCAGGAGTCTTAAAGAAGGTAAATGGAGGAAATGTGGAAACAGGCACTTAAGGAAGGGATTCAGACTCCTACTCCTCACCTCCCAGAAGAGTGGCTTTGACCATCACCAGTACACAGGGAAAGCCCATCAGTGCACACGCACCCATTTCTCCTGGGGCTGGACCACTGCAAGGAAAAAGTGGCAGACTCCTGGGGCCAGAAGGAGAGAAGGCAAACTGCGCTCAGCTCGGATGGGAAAGTCTCAGGCCCAGCACAGTTTTGTGAACGATGTAATTTATGACGAAGATCTGAGTGTCTTTTCAAAACGGGAACTCAGTGTTCTGCAAATGCAATGACTTTTTAATCAATAATCTTGTGTCTGTTTACAGTCTCCGTATTGAGATAAATCTTAATTACTGGCCCCCTACATTAGCAACACAAGCCCACATTTTATTTCTCTATACTTAGACATAAATGAAACAAAAAACCTGATTTTTTAAAAGATGCGTATGTATAACACAGGAAACTACCTGCTCCTCTTTGTGAAATTTCATTCCTTACTTTTAGTATTTTGCTAAATTGACTCAGAAATGAAAGTACTTACATAGGAAACACATTATCTAGAGAGAAAAAATTGTAGTTACGGATTGAAATGTGATTGATTACCTGAGATATTCCAACTCCAGCACCATTATTGGTTATTTTGAGCATAGAAAATGCAAACAGATGAAAAGCTGTGAAGTGACAGGTTAAAAGCCCTTATTCTGAGACCGACATACTTGACAACCTTTGCTGTTCTTGTTTCAGAGCATTGCTGCTTATGGATATAAGCATACTTACAGATACTTATGAATGCACTTACACCTGATGAATACAAGCAATAAACTGTCCTAAGTTCTCTTGAAAACTTACGTTTTTATACATTTATGCAGTGCATAAATTATACGTATTTCATCTATAGTAGACATATGACAACATCTACAATACGTACTCATACATATAATTTTTTACCTAACAAGCACTCTTAGAAGAGTAGCCACGTGCTTGGAAAATAGAATGGAGAGAAACGTATTAAGAGCATTAGTTCAGTGACTATAGCTACTTACAGCATTCCCAGGAAAGGATAAATATTTGTTACGGATACCAAAAGCTAAGCCAATAAAACGGTCTCAGAAACTGCAACACATTCTATCCTTTCTAATCACAAAAATAGCTTTTCATTTACTCAAACATCTGAGGAATAATTGTCTGAGAAAGCCTTCAGCTATGATGAACACCTCTCATGTTTTCTCCATTGCTGAATGGTCCTATTAAGTTTATCACAGATGGGAGTGGGAATATTGGTAAAGCCTGAATGGGAGAGAAAGGCAATAGCCACCTGGTGATCTTATAATGGAATAGTTCATGGATGCTTAAGCAGCCATGGATAGAGCTATATAATATCTTCTTGCTGAAATAATTTCATGGCTTACAATTCTCTTTTGTTGCAAAAAGACTAATATGTGAAATTTGTCAATTTAAGGGCATTATCTGGGCGCAAGATCTGTCAGTCATTTACTTTCCTTTTTCACGAGTCTGAGGAAGTTATCTGGAAATGGACCCCCAGTTAAATTGGGTTTGCTCCACCATTAAGCAGAACCAGCACAGCTCTGGTGATGTCTCCAGTCTGTGACAACCGTGGGAATATAGCTGGTAGTAAAAAGGCAATTTTCATCAGCAATTTGAAATTCTTCCCATGTTCATTTCAATTAAACCTGCGGCCCTGTTATATAGTTGGCTATATATCTATAATAATATTGCTGTGATAGCTGTAATCAATAGACAGTTGCAGATTGAAAATATACAAGCGTATTAGGACACATGCATGGATGCACACACAATTACACACCACATGTGTGTATGTGACTAATCTATATGCACACATATATATACACAACTATAATGGAAACAAGATTATGAGGCATTCATAGAAGCCACATACTCGATTACAGGCAGACAGAGGCAGTACTTTTCATTTTATATATTTCTATCCCAGATATTTCTTACTGTAAATATTTTGCAAACATAATTTTTTAAAACCTGATCCACTGAAATCAACAGTGATTTTGCCAGTGGCTTCAGTAAAGCCGAGGTCCATTCTATCAAGCGTTATGGAGTAAACCCTAAAGAGTCCTCCCTAATGTGCTTTCCTTTAGTTAAACCCAAACACTTCTATAAACCCTCGCTGACTTCCACCTGAACGATTGGGGTCCTACTCCTCAGGCAAAACTGATTGATTTAATTGGATGCTATGCTAATAAGATATGACAGATACAAGGGGTTTTCCACCACTTAGAGATGATCTGGATCACAGTGATACTTTCGTTGCTGTACGTTTACCCCTTAACATGTTGCAGATGTTCACTGTGATTGATATGAAACCAGCATCACCATTGATATGGGTGGAACCTGTAGAGACATGGTGTATAACAGTAGCACAAAGTCATGCTGGGCAGCAAAGATGGAAATCTTAACGTGATTTCTGAATGATGGGAGTCAAGAACAGCTTAAAGAAGCCTTACAGTCAGGGCCTGATGTTTACAAATACTTATGTACACCTCTTATTTGCTTCAGTTTGTAGTGCTGTATTGTTCAGAAGTAGCAGGAAAAACTGTCAAGGAAGCATAGTTGGATAAATTAAACTATACACTGAAGATATCCACAGAGTTACAGCCAAAAAAAAGATGGCATTTTTGGGGATGTGCTTCACAACAGATCCAATTCACAATTTGCAGCTCTGGAAAAAGACTGAAGTGCCTAAGAACAGAGTGCCATTTACATGCTCTTAGGTATCATGCCTGGCCTCCAGATGCTCTCCTGTAAAGGCTCAGGTCTCCTGTAGGTCCTGTGTCATACCTGGTAGTCCTGGATGGGTGGCTCAGACTCTATGGCACCTTTAATGGTATTACACACCTATATGTAGGCACCTGGATCACCTCCTCCGTTCTTCTCCTTGAATTAACTTGTGCAAGTTAAGTTTCCAATCTGCCTTCCTTGTGCTTCAGCTCCCCAGACAGGCCACTGTCCTTAGTCCATTTGTTTAGAGTGGAAGTAGAAACTCTTTTACAGTCAATGAAAATATGGTGCCTACTATAACCCACTCCTGGAATTTCGGGTGGAGCCCCCAGATTCTACTGAATATGAACCAAGTTTTATACAGTGCTACAAGCCACACTGATGATGAATAAACTGTTCAGTTTGGAAAATCGAGGTAAAAACTTATCTAGCCTGATTGTTTCAAGGGCACGGCACAGTACTGATCACAGTGTGGGGTGGCATGCAATCTATAGCTGGGGTGAAGCAATTTTAAATGCTTTATGGACATTAAGTATTAAGTTCCAAGGACAATTTCTTGTTTTAAGTAACTGGGGTACTGCATGATACATGGATGATTTTTATGGCCACTGTAGAGGGTTGTGAACTTGTTTTATTTGTGTAGATTAATATGTCATGGATTATTAATGAGTTACCTTCTCCTTCTAATAGGCAGTATTCATCTTCTACAAGTTCCTTAAGGTCCTCAATTTTTGGCCGTAGAGTGCACAAGAACACTTGGCTCAAGTTTGTGGATGTCAGAACTCTATTTAAACCACAGTGAAAGTGAAGGAGGCAGCTTCTGTTAAATTATTTCAATTTAATTTAGTCTATTTTGAAATCAGCAAGAGAAAATTTCTACTTGCTCTTTTCTTATTTTGGCTGTACAGTTTTAATTTTCGATAAGCAAAATCTGTAACAAAGACACAGTAGAGATTCTTATGAAACTGCTATGAAAAAGTAGTAATAAAAATGCAGAAAACAGTCATTATTATTTCCTATCCTTGCCTCTAGATTATTTTTCCTTTTGAAATAGTTTATTGATTTCACTGACTTCATAGCAGGTCCACATAAGCAAAGCACACAGAGGGCAGGAACAAGATTATTGCATTAATGAGAGCAGATACTGTACAGACATCAGAAACTTAGTACAGTTAAAAATATGAGAGAGTGACACAGGAAAATTAAATTATTGATCAGAAACATGTCTAACAGACTGGTAGGCCTTATAATATATAGGAACTAAACCCAGCATATATGTAGAAGGAGGCAAAGTAAATATATAAAGTATGTATAATCACAGATGCAATTATTTCCTCCTTACTCAAGCAAAAACATGTTTTACCTTCAGGGGTTGCTTTGCAAGATCGTGCTGGCTAAAGGTCCACGGCTAGAGAAGCATCCTTGAAATAGGTTGCTAAGATCATTCTATAAGTCAGTGATATGAAGGACAAAGGGATCAAATCCATTTGTTTAAAGCAGTATTTTATTTGTTCGTATAACCTGGAGCAACCACAGTGACCATTATCTTTATCTGAGCATCTCACAGCAACTTACAACACTAAAAGAGGCTTGAAAAAAGATTTGTATGCTTGAAAGCTTGTCTGTTTTTTCTAACTCTATTGGCCTAATAAAAGACATTACCTCTGGCCACAAACCTTGCTTCACTTATATTTTTACTCTTCAGAACTAGAACATTGCCAGTACTGAGTAGGGGAGATTGGCATTCATGTTTAAGCAGGGAACTTTCTTTTATAAAGAATCAGCAGTACAGAATGATCCTGTAAGCCAATACTTACATTGTAACATAGGAAATATTAACTACTTTGTCTGTTTTAAAGATGAGTAAACTGCTGTGGACCTGAGTGTTGCCAAAGATCCAAAAGAGGCAGAAACTAACTCCAGACCTGTGGCTCCCAGTCCATCAGACAATTCCTATTTTTGCATATCAGAGTCTCCCAGTGCTTAATGAGTAGTCCATAATTTGAATGAGGTAAGAGCAGTGAGGAGGAATTACTGAGTCTCAAATGACTTATTTATTACCACACTAAGCTCCCTCCTGAAGCTTCCAGGCATTCTTAAAACATATGCCGTAGGATACCTTGTGCCAGCTGGCAGCTCCACTGTTAGTTCCTGCTTTTCAATGCTTGCAACTGACATTTTGTCCCAGATCCAGAATCTAAAACATAGTCTTCTCTGCTGGCTCAATCGAAGCTTCAAGCCATATAAAAACTTCTTGGTATTGGCACACAGGCACGTACTACCCTGTACAAAATGATTCCAAAGTACATCCAGGTCTTAGACTGATCGCTTTGGTTTCTGCTGCTGACATAATATATGCAGCAGGAGGCCTTCTACCTTCTGTTAGCTCTCCAAAATGAGAGCTCAAGATCATAAAGAGGTTATAGCAAGCCTTTTGGATTTCACTCAATTGTGCACTGTTTCAGAACACAAAAGGAAGAGAATTCACCTTTAAATCATACAAGGTGATTTTGTCTACATGCTCTTTCCCCAGCTACATCCTGGTAAAATCTGGTTTATGCAAATGAAAATAGAAGTGTTACGCCAAGGTAAAAAATTTCCACATTACAGAAAAAAAGAAAAAAGGAGATAAAGTATTTCTCCCTGGAATGGCATATTGAGAATAAAACTCAATAATGAACCTGAAGGTTTGAACTGTCAGAAGTAGTTTGGGGGTAGAAGGTATAGATAAATGGCCTATGCTGCAGAACCATACTATATATAAGCACATTATGTAGCGCAGTAACACACTGGTGTGTTTTTCAATACTGAATTTGCAGGCTAATGTTTCCCTCTATCATTTTCTCAAACTCCCCAGTGAACTTGAATTATTTTTTTTACACTTACTTAGTTTAATCAAAATACTCATTTCACAGCCTCCAAAACATGCATAGCTCTGGTCCTATAGGGCCTTGGAGAACAGAGTACAACACAGTCACCAATCCTGACAATGACAGTCAGCATTCAATATTCAACTACTGTAATTAATAAAACTGCGCTGTTGCTATTTTTCACTAATAGAGGATTTCCAAAAGCAAATTGCAGCAATAAATTACATCATTACAGCCCACATTATTGTTCTGTGAGGTAACAAATCTTGCAGAAAGACAATCAGCTTTGCTAGAGAAAAAAATACAGAGGACAAGTCAGGTGACCAGGACCTGATTAAAATTAATGTCAATGTTACTTTTGTTTCCATTTGCTTGGTAAAATTCCCTCTCTCACCAGCGTGCTGGCTTGCTGATGCTCACGCTATGGTGCTGGTGCTTTAAATATTAGGCATGATTTGTTTCTGAGGGGAAAAACAATCTTGATAGGTTCAGTGTCCGTGCTGATTTACCTTGCCATGCCCTGCAGTTTAACTATGGTCTAAAGTACACACCACAGCAATGGGGCCACTGCCACAGTGTAGAAGTTTTGGTCTGTTAATTCATTTAGCATACGTGCACCAATCTGGAGAGCTCGGGCATTGCAGAAAGACCTTTGCATACAGCCCCTCTAGCTTAGCAAAGTAGGTTTTGTTAGTAGCCCAAGTTTTTGTGTGGTCTTGATACCCTTTTGATACTGGGATTACGAATAGACCAAATCCCATCGCCACTGCTGCTCCCCAGGTCTTTGTAACAGCGACTGCACAGATAGGCAAAGAGAAAGAGCCAGAAGCACGATGCTAGCTTTCTTCCCAGGACCGTACTGAACCCTAGGTTTTAGCATTTTATCTCCCTCAAGCAGAACTACTGAGTTTGAAGTACAGATTCCTAATGAATTCCGTGACAAACATCCTCAGTGCTTTGAGTCTGGCTGGATAATGAACTGTAAACTGAAAGCAGGGTAAGGCAAACAAGGTGAAAAGTTGCTGGGTTTTTTAATGCTTGGGGTAGCTCATTGTAACACTGAGGCTTATAAAAGACCTGGTGATTTTTTTCCCCATGCTTACTCATTATCTTCCATTAGAGTAAAGCATCTCCTTGTTGTCTAGATAGTCTCACTGTCCAAGCTGGAGCACTTCAGGACCTCATTAATTAGAGTTCAGACTAAATAATTCATAATTCTGCTAGGTGAGTATTTCACCTGATTGTGAAGAATGAGGTATTCCTCAGAAATATTAAAACTCTCTTTACAGATCAAAATCATTATTAGAAGTTGCCAATTAAGAGAAATTGTTCCTGTTTTTCGGTATGGGTCACAGCTAACCCGCTTAATGCTCAAGCCAGCTGAGCAACTAGTGTGTTTGCAAACATACCTGATCTGCTCTGGCAGTCACTGTTCAGCCTGGCATCTCTTTTAAGTGACAGCATGGGAAGGTGGAGACCGTTTGCTCTCTTGGGTAAACCACAAATGTTTTGTTGTCTGCAATAAGTTTGGGCAGTGCCTGGACTTGTATTTATCAGTTAAGACAAGACAACTGATTGTTAGCTAAAGCTAATGAGAGCGCACTAGTTTAGATGAAAACTAGTATATTAACTGCCATAGGAGAGGGCATAATCTAGCAATCGAGACTGCAGAGTTCAATTCCCCTTCCAGCTCTGTCAGCACCTCGTGAACAAACCCATTCAATGTTCTTCTATCTCCCTTTCCATTTCTTTCAAATCCTTCGCAGCAGAAGTGCAGTGCTGCAGGAGGTTCAGAATCAGGCAGAGCTTTTGCCTCCCATTGTTGGCCATGGGTGAACTCTGGTCAAAGTCTAAATTGCTTAACGCATGCTACAGTCTTACAAATTAGTAACTCCTCTGCCTTTAAATTCCAGTTCCATTTCAGTCGCAAACTTGTGCAGAATATCAGCCTCTGAAATTGGTCTCCTGCTCCTGGTGAGAAGTGCTTCTCTGCCCTGCTCCATCTGATCCAGCAGTGAAGGCAGCAATGGAGGGCACAGAGGGTGAATACAGTCCTTAGCAGCTACAGCATCAAAATACACAGCGCTGGAATGTCCTTCTCAAGCACTATCATCCCGGTCCAGAGCTCACTTTCTGCTGGCTCATTATTACGTCTCTGCATGGTCTCTGCTCACATGTGTGTGGCAGCTGTGAAATTGCCTTTGTGGTTATGGTAAACAATCAGAATTTCAATCAGCTGTCGTTTCAAATATAAACTGTTATTTAAGATGACTTCTTCTGATCGAGCAGTATCACCAATACTTACAGCAGTCCCAAAATCCTGCCCAGTCAATCACAAGAACAAAAGAATCTCCAGACTTCACATGTTACACAATGCAGTGCCATGAACCAAATACCAAAATTATCTGCAGCTGTATGTGGACTTGACTCAGGCTAACTTGCAATGCTGAGAATCAGTGTAGAAGCACCTGGCTATCTCCACGCAGCCCTGCACTGGGCCATGCTGTCAGAAGAAAGAGCTCATGACAGTTCTCTTCTAACGTGCACAAGTGATCGGCATCAAGCAAGGACTGGCTGGGGGATCTTGAATCCTTATGCCTGCTATGTTAGGACAAATGTGTGATCCTATGTCCCGGTGGCAGCTGCGCTGTCCCCCTTTCCCATTCACGGAGCTCAGTTTCATCCAACCTTGAACAACACCTTGACTTCCATCAGCTTGGCTTGTGGACTGAGAATTTTCTAGAGGATTCCGACTTGCCTGTCATTTGTCTGTATAGCATTTAGTGCTGTGAGACAGTCTTCTTTGAGGGGAGCCTTTAGGTATTACCATTACACCAAGCGTCCAATAATTGAGTCGCTGGCTGTCTCACTCCACATTCTCGTTGTTCTGCAATTTTTTGTCGAGGCTGAGAAGCATACATATTAAGCCTCATATTGATATCTCTCTAATACAGGCAGGAAAATTAGCAAAAAACCCCAAAAGTTCTCTATACGGCAGACATCTTTTACAGAACACTTTAAAAATCTGGAAGCTAGCTGACCCCACCTCTCTTCAGCATTTTAAAAATCTCAAAGTAATCCATTCAACAGCATTGTCAGATATGAGGGATGCTGGAAGAGGAAATTATACATACTGTTGTGCTGCACAGAAAATGACATACAACTCGATCCAATGGAAAAATTAATTCCAGCCAGCTGAGATAGCCTTATTGATCCATTCTCATTTCCTGCAAAAGGTAGGACTGAATGTGATTGTAGTAAAAAAAGGGAAAACAGAAGCTAGAGGCAAAAGTGCAGTGGTTATAGAAATGATGACTGGGACTTAAAAAGGCACTGTTAAATTGAGCCTTTTTGAATTCTGTATGTTGTTTGCATCTTCTGACCAATTTAAGATCAATGAACAACAGTTCATCCTTTTTTTGCTTTTGTTTCCTGATGGGCAGACAACAAAAAAGCCAATTCTTAACAGATAAGATTAATCGATATGCATTGCTCATCACAGCTCAACGCACTATGTGACACGGCCAATTTATAAGCAGGTATGCAGGCTCCTGAGTTCATCCGGTATAAATATAGAGCAATGACACAAACTTTAGTGAAATTATATCCACCATGAATCTAAAGGAAGGAATGCTATCCTCATTTAAACAATTGTAACCTCCCATGATGGAAATTGTAGGCATATAAGTGATCTCAGTTACTGCTTCTCCCTTAACATCAGAAGATTGTAACTCTGGTCTTTCACGCAGAACACTCAGTCCTGTAACTAAACTCTAAAAAATCTTGACGTCGTGGTATTATTTAAGGGTTCACAGTTGATTTAAGTTGCCCCAGTTAGTATTACTAAGAGTAATAAAAATATCAAATAAAATTCCTTGAACTTGCAGTGTTTATTTGATGTGATTCATAATTAAATTACCTGAGATGATACCTGTCAGCTGAAAAGTTTGATACGTAGATTATCTGTTAATTTGTTTGTGATAAGCAAATCAGGAAATGGATTTTATCTTCCAGAAAGCTCCTCAGTGCCTGTTGCCCCCCCCCCCGCTTCATTCAAGACTCAAAGATAAACAGGAGTGAGAATTCTGCACTTCTGTGACCTTGAAACAGATAAAGCTCTGTGAAGTCACAGACTGTGCAGGGATGAAAACTCTATTTATTTAGGTCCATATTTTAAAACAGTATTACAGGGACTTCATTACAATGAAATACCTTAAAAAATCTTTACCTTAGGGAATGGCATACATAAATCTGTATATAAAACAAACATTGCTTTGGGAGCTAAATTTTTGATCATCGTGTTTTAATGGAAAGCAAGTGAACAAGCATACATAAAAATGTCAAAAAGTGTTTTTGGCTGAGTCACAGCTCTGCATCTTAGATGTCCATTCACTTACTTCTGCAACAGAACTGTCAATACACTGAGTTCTGAATGTAAGGGAAGGTAACACACAAATCAAGCACTTCCTAATGAAACAAGTTACCACTGAGCAAAAAGTATGTATGGAACTGTACTGCCTAATGACAAGCCAAGGAGAATCTCAGCTACACATTATTGCTGGGTTTGTCAGGGTACTCTACATAAAAAATCTGAACTTTCATTAACCAGCAGTTCACAGGATGCTATTACGCAAGGAAAAGATGCAGTTTACATCAGTAGGAAGGCAGGACATGTAGAGACAGATTGTATCTTTTATTAGACCCACTGATACTGATACAGGGGAGAAAAGACAAACTTCTGAGCATGTAAGGCATGAAACAGCAGCAACTTTTACGTAATGCCCGAGAGCCGTTCCAACTTCCATTTGCTTGTAAGCAGTTATCAATGGATTATAGAGCCTGATGAATGAAGCCTGAAAACCCACTGAAAATTTAGTATTAGTGTTATTTTAAAGAGGAAATATGCATGGATGAGCAAGTTGCATGGCTTCCCATGGTGACAAATGTCTTTTGGAGTAAATTCAGACTAGAACTCTCAGAATAGACTCCTCACATTGGGTTTATGCTTCACCATTTTAGATACCTGGATTTCATGCAAGTTACAATTAGAGATAAACTAATTCAGAGGGAGCTTATCCTGCCATTGAAGGACTAGTACTTCCAGGGACCCAGATGGTCTTGCATAAATATTAAACATTGATTCCCCATCTTCCTCCCATGAAGGAATTCTCCTTTAATATTAATGTGCCTTAATGGCATCAAACAATGAACTTATACACAAGTCTTCTACCTTGTTTTATCCCAAAGCAAAATTTAATAGTATTAAAAAAATGTATTAGCCATTTAAAGCATGAAAAGAAATCTCTTGCTAAATTTCCTAAAACATGGTCTCCTGTTGAACACAAACATATAGACTTCTTCAGTGGGATTTGTGTGTGTGCACATGCTACAAATGTGAACAGTTTTGGTTTTGTTTTTTAATCTAGTCAAGTGGCAAAATCAATATAGTTGGCTACATTTGCTCATGACAGGATAGAAATTTGAGGAAAATGTGGAAAGTAAGTTAAGCAAACTTGTACACCTTAATCGGCAAGTTCTGAGGTTACTTGTGATTAATTGAGGAGGTTTTCAAAAGCAGCTTAGCAGATAATTAATTAAGCTCCTATGAAAGCACTTTCCTAATTGATCCTGCAACAAGTAACATGAAATAAAACATGCCAGAATAGGGCACAACTCAGTAGATTTTCTCTACTGGAAGATTAAATCTTTGGGGTAGATTTTTCCTGACAGCAGACAGTGGGGTATATTTTCTGTTTTGCCTTAAGAAATCTTTTTATTTTCTTATTTAACTCTCCTACTTGATGAATTTTACAATCCCCAGTTTCTGTAGCGGTGGTATTTTGCAGTTGTTGTGATTTAAGTGAGTCAAGAGATCTTAAAGAGGGATTGTGTGCCTGAAAGAGCATCTATCTTTCTCCACCTGTATCAGATGGTCTAATAAATGACATTACCTCTTTAAAAATCTTGCCTCAGTTAATTATTGCTATTCAATGATGGAAATATAACATATAAATTTAATCTCATATTTTGAGTGAGACATATAGAATCTCATGCAGCCTGCATGAAAGATGTATTGAGTGGATGGCTGCACCAAGTGCCATACTCAAGAGTTTGGTAGTGAGAGTACTACATATGTCTGACTAGGATCTATTTTTGATGCATCACTCCCCACAGTACTTAACTAAAATTCTGGTATGAGAGTTAGAAAGCAACAGAACCAGTTAGAATTACATTTTTCTGTCTCATTTTTCTCTCTAAATACCTTAAAGGGTGAAACGTCCTCCAAAATTACTCAGATTGATTAACTTCTGAGCTCAGGAAAAAAATAGACTTACCTCAAATTTACATCTCATTTTTTCTGGGGAAAAAAGTTATTAGACTGATTCTCAGCCCAGTAGTTTTGATATCTCTTGCTCCTTTTATTTCACTGTAGCAGCATCACGGTGTTGTTGTTTCTTACTTGTATACACTATTTGGTGTAGCAGTTAGGCACACAGAATACAAACTCTACTAAAACTCTTTCTTTTGACTGTATGATGAATTTCCATTGATTTTTCAGCAGCTGTACCCTACCACTTGCTCCACTGATCCAAGTCCTATAAGGCTCTTTTAAAATTCCAGGTTCAGTTCTTACTGACAATGTCAATTCTTTAATGTCTTTCATTCCAAAATACTGTAGCAACAGTTGCACTAACCTTTTGAAGACCCACTTGTTTTTCATCATACTACTTTTTTGTAATGTAATCAGGCATAGGGCAATAGAGGATACATGATCTTTCTTGCTTCATAAGTTTGGAATGGCTCACATGAGACCTGCTCTACTCTGTGAGTCAGAGACAATCTTTAACTTAATCTTTAAGTATAAACTCAAACCAAGCAAAAGTTTGCTGTTTCATCCTCAAAAGACTGACTAGGATGCCCACCAGGCCAATCGCAGAAAATCAATCAGATGCTACATCTTAATCCAGTACATCATCTTTGGGCAGCTCCTTCTTTCCCTTTTTTTTGGCCACCTTTAAAAATTCTGAATGACAGATTTTACTTTTGATTTTAGCAGTTTTGCTGTAGGAACGCTCCATGCTTAAATCAACAAAATCTACTTTACCCTCTAGAGGATTACGAAACATGCTGATAAACATTGAGATCTAATTTCTGTGCACAATAATGCACTGTTGCTTTACTGTGTGTAGTTGAGATAAAGAGCATGGTCCAACTTCTCAGCAGAACAGCATCACCCTCTCTCTTTTCAGTGTGACTCTTGTTTTTGAACAGGACAACTGCCAGGTAATCAGCTCAGCTAGAGATTAATGCCTAAATGAAGAAAGCACCCTGGCTGGATATGCAGTGTTAGCTAACAGAAAACTCTGAAAATTCCCTTTATCTACTAATATCCTGCTAGCAAAGTCCATTTTGCATTGGTATCCCATCTGACTGGGTTCTGTTAACACAGTATATTTTGGCTCCAGCCAAGTGTTATCACAACGTACAGAAATGAGATAAACAAATGCAAGAAAGCTTTGCAAAGAGAAAGGTTTAATGATTTCATTGTTTGAACCCTTTGCACAACCCAGAGTGCCTAATGGTACATCTGTTGGGAATAAAGGATCTCACCTTATATGATTTATACAATGCTAAATTCATTCATTTAGACCTCCAGTTCTTAAAGGAACCCTTGTTAAGTAGATGAATTTTAATCTAGAATAGATGCAAGTCTGCAAATAAATCTTGAACCTTCTATGCAAGTGCAAAGACATTAGACCCTAATATAAGATAAAAGATATTAAAAAAAGATCTTGATTCCCTATGGAATACAGGGAAGAAGCTGATGAATTCTTTCCAGAAATGAACAAGAAGATGTTAAGTCTGCCAGTAGACAGATGTCTATCATTTGGTACTGGAAGGCATCTATCTCAAAATAAAATCTGACCACAAAAGCCTTCCTTATGCACATTCTCAAGTCTTTAGAGGACAGATGCTCAAATATGCATTCCCTGTTCAACTCCACAGGTAATGAGGACAATTATTTCCCTCTCAGATCTGGAATGTAGCATAGGCTTTCTGCTGACTTAACAGACTTTGGATCAGGAAATTGCTGGGCATGACCTCATTTGATATAAGCAGCGGTTTTATTCTTCAAAGGAGAAGAATATATTGAAGACTAGGACTTCCAGGAAATAATACTCATCTAATTATCTCCTGCAAACCACTGAACACTGTTCAAAGAAAAAAACTGCCAGAATTTCACCACCAAGATTATGCATAGGAGAGGCACAATTCACAGGTGGGATAGATATGTCTAACTCTTGTTCCAAATCCTGAGCTCTAACCTTAACTAATGGTAGCATGTGCAGTTCCTCTATTAATTGCCACTTGGTCCTGTTCTAGGTAGCTGGCAGCTTGTGCTTCTCCCTTTCCTGAGGTTCGGCAGGACTTCCAAAATAAATGCTAAGTGCCTACTTCACCTGTGAGCATGGAAAAAGTTCTCAGCGTGTACCTAAATCCCACAGAAAATAAAATGCCTACCTAAAAACAGTGCACCTGAGATGTTGGAGACTCCAGAGAAATTTCTTGTTTGCTTGACTTGGAGCAGGAATTTAATCCTAGGTTGTTCATTCGCAGGAGGGGGCCCTGACTGCTAAGTCTCAGTGCTCCCACTGTCCCAGCCTTGCTTTGCAGAAGTAATTGCATCTTCACTGGGCCAGAGGAAGAGTAGGAGACACTGCTTCCACAGATCACATTTGTAACCCTTGTAAAGACAGGCAACGGGTATGATTTCACGGGGAGGTAGGTAGCCCACAACTGGTGCTACAACACTGAGCAGAGCAAGTAGATTTTAACCCAAGGCATTTTTCCACATGAAAGTCTATACTTTCTATACTTCATTTTTCTTAAATATATTACTGAGGCTATTATTATTTTCTGTTTTCTTCCTTGAAACCACAGGTTCTTACACTATTAGGGAAACAGCCAGTGAAATTATTATCAGCCTCAGCCTACTAAGGACCAAGCAACTTAGGCTTTAGCAGAAGGTGCTTGAGGCCCTCTAAAGTTGCTCTACAGCTTGCAAATTCAAGCCATGTAATGGCAATTAGAAATGGGAAGGTAAATCTGCTTGGCTTTTTGTTACCAGCTGGTAGCCTGGAGGGAACCATGCATGACAGAAATTCACGATTTAAAGTCTGAGAGAGATTTTTAAAGTGGCAGCATTCCTTTCCTCTGTGGTAAGTTTATAAGAACTGAAATCCTGTGATGTGTACAGACCCTTAAATGAGGGCATGATTTTAGCAAGTAGTCCTATACAGCTATGCAATGGGGAGGCAAGGCAGAGAGCACTCCTTTGCAAGTCTGTCTGAGGCCTGGTATACATCTTCTCAGACCACATACAGATCGGATGGAGCAACATGCTGAAACAGTTTCTTACCATTGCCAATGGAACAATTCCAACAAGATCCTTCTGGCAGATGAAGATTTCAGACAAGGTTATGTCTGTTGTCCCCTTCCGAGGGTATTCCACCTGCCAGGTGATGGGCTGCGTTCCAGAAAGGCTGCTGAAACTGGCTATTTCAAAGTTCATCTGCACGACCTCATTGAATAAACTGTTACTTCTGAAAAGAGGAAAACAGGGAAAGGGAAGAGCTATTACTTTCACTGAAGACGGCAAATGAAGTGAATCATATTAGCTACTGGAAAATGCAGCTATTTATATGCAGATATAACACAAGGCTTTTTCCAATCTACAACTTCTTCAGAGCATACAAACTGGAATTATTCAAAATGGGTCAGCTGTTCTTACTATGAATGCTACGTGGAGGAATAAAATCCAGGATATTGTATCTGACGAAAGCAAAATATGCTTATTCCTTTACATGTTTTTTATGATTTTGCAAGTATGATTCAACCCTACTGCAAGATGGATTTGACCCTGATCAACCAAAGTTAAGTCCAGTGCAGCTCATGAAGACGGAAGAGCCCAGAATTAGCGCCGCCAAAAAGAAAAACAGGATTCATTGTATATGTCCACCATCAAAATCACATAAATCCTTAGCAATGAAACTCAGCATAACTGAAATTCATATATGCTGCATGGAAGCCGTTAAAAAAATTAACATGATTAAATGGCAAAATGACATGATTAGTCTAAACTTAGAGGTACGCTCTGGAAATTAAAAACCCAGGCAGCTGAGACCAAATAGAAAGAACAAAGCTACAGCAGGCAAAATATACTATTAAGTCAGGAGGCATAAGATAATTTGAATGACAAATATGAAAAGACATGCTGAAATTCTTTCCCTTGAATTAAATTTCTTTAACTACATCAGAAATAAAAAGAATATATGAAAGAAATTTGCTGGACTATCTGTTGGTTTAATTAAAAAAAGAAGTACAAATTATCTGCATCAGAAATTATACATTAACTTTTCTGGAACTTTCCAAATGTCTTCCCACAGTGTAGAAAGTCTTAATATCTCACAGAATATTACTTCAACCTAACCCTACGCTGTAATAATTTTAAAATGAAGAGAAAGACAGGCATCTTCCTAGCTTCAGTAACCCAATTCCAGCTTCATCACACCTTTGGATGCATTCATCACATAACAGCTTCAATTTTTCCTCTTTTTTTATGTACAATACATGAAGGCCCACTTCTGAGAAAATCCATCAAGAACTGATCATGTACAAAGCACTTATATTCTCAAGTGCTAGACTTTCTTTTTACTTCTGAACAGAAATCACCATTTTTTGTTACTTAAGACCTATTCTGTGCTTTACTTTCCATGATTACTTTGAAAGCAAATGCGTTCCCCTGATAATTATTATTTTGATTATGGGTTTTCATTTGGATGGCTTACTCTGAAAAGTCTTAATACTGCCTAATGCTTTAAATTTATTTCCTTACTGTTTTCTTGCTGTGTCAAAAGTGAGACATTGTAACACTTTTGCAATAGTAGTATACTTCCTCCATGCATTTAAAGAGTGATTTTGTGTAGTAATGCGATAGATGGATGGGTTTAGCAATTCATAACTCAAGACCAGCCTATTCCCATTTGAAGAGTTCCTACTACATAAATCTTACAGCTTGTAAATACAAGGCAACTGTGTTAACTGTAGTTTACACACTTCTGGGACATCTCAAAATGAATACATACTGGGTTGAACTTCGTAATTTATTTGAAAGCATGATTATATGCAAAGATACCTGAATCACCTGAGCTACAGCATTCATTTAGCTGTTAAAGGCACCATTATGCCTCAGATTAATGACACCTGAAATGCCATTATTTTCACCATTTGTAGATCTGATGCTTAGTAACTGACAGAGAAAAAGTTTTTACATGTGATTGACTCTCTCAGTGCTTTCACTTACGCTAAATAGAGAATAAATTTTTGCACACATCAAAGCGGTTCTAAGAGATAATATATTTCAGGAAAGTTTTCCTGATCAAGAAGTCTACACTTCTCTAAATAGCCTCTGAGCAGATGTGAAATGTGTAGCTTTACAACAAAAGCCCCACAACTCTACTGATAGGATCAGAGAGCTCTAGGTGGGAAGCTGTAGGTGAGAAGGAGCTCATTTCCAGCCAGCCCACTGATTCCTGATGCACTGACGTAGGTGAGGGCTGATCACCTCCTTCTGGCTTCCAGCTCTCCATTCACAACACCTAATTTTCCCTGGTCCTTCAGACAATTTCTAAGAGTTGCCTGGTGTTCTGCTCATGAACTGTCTATACTGTTTACTTGCAGCACACACTCGAACCTGGCTTTTGAGCTGGGGAAATACCCAGAACAAAATCTTTGGGCATCCTGTTTCTGTGTAGCATTTCATGGCACACTTAACTGCAGTGTGGACAGACCACAGCCTGCTGTAGCTGGCCGTATCTAGGTATCCCCACACCCTTGTAATGATGTCCTATGATTGAAAACGGGCAATATGAGGTGACCACATCTTTTCTACATGATTCCTGAGATCACCTGAAGCATGAACTTTAGTTCAGGCTGGCTACAGTTAGTATGCATACATGCAGATGCATTTGGGAAGTTCTCCAGGGATCCTGTTGCAGGCAGGGACTAGTCAGCTCTCAGTGTAGACGTAGTTTTTTAAAGTTACTGGCTCAGTATTCCTATTCTATATTTCATACATGTATATATATCCTGTAGTTTACATGTGAAGGGATTCTTCTTTTATTCCAACCTAATAATACATAGAGGACTCGAGTACATCTTTTGGATTTTATATTTTAAGTCCGTGATGCTCAATGACTTTGATTATCGCAGTCAAAGAAAATGTCAACATTTTTTCATCTATTATGCACACACGTACACATTTGGAGAACTACATGGCAAACTGCACAACTGTAATGTAAACCGCACTTGACTGCTATTGCCTCAGTTGCATTCTCAGCAATATTATCTTCACCGGAGCCACAAACAACAGCCCGTATCTCTAAGAAGCACTTAACTCCACCATAAACAAGTCTGACATAAACTGACTTCCTTCCTCCCAAATGCAGGATTATCAGAATCACTCTTCCACCACTGACGGTTACATCTGCCACCGTGTGATCTTCTAGGACTAAAATGAGGGACTTACTGTCCATGCTCTGTTTATATACCATCTGTTGCAGTGGGGCTTGAGGGTCATACACTCCTAAATCTCTTCTCTGTTCCACTATAGACATAGCTATCTCAATTTTGCTCATGAGGACTGAAGGAGAGGCTATGTGACACACTCAAGGTCATATGGAAGACTGGGGCAGGATGAGGAACTGATTTGTGTTTTTCCAAATCTCTTGTTAACCACTGGACCATCATTCTGGTATCGATGGAAATGGGAACCACAGCACTTGATTCTACTCTTAAATGGTCTTCAGTGAATGCACCTTAAATTTCAACAGCATTCTGTACGTGAGGCATATTTTTGATAATCGATGAGCTATTCTGTGAAAGAAATCACTGCTATCACCTTTTACAACACTGCCTCAAAAACACCTGCTTAATTTGGATTTCCATTCTCACTGAGCACTTGGTACCTCTCATTGAGCTATTTCAGCCAAGTATCTTCTTGACCCATGACAAAGACAGGCTGCTTCTTTCCAAGGTATCAAGCTGCAGCAGTGGAGAGATGGTACCAAAATTCTTTTACAGAACTATGTAAAACATTGCTACAATGTTTCTTCTGTAAAATACGTGATACAAAAATGTCCAAAAATATGCGTGGTATAAGATAAAGTTTTTTTCGGCACTTTTTCAGGATGACCTGCATAATTATTTCAACGCCTTTGTGGCGTTTGTGAGTAATGCACCCATCTCCCTCCACAGTGATAAAGCCTTTATACAATGTCACACTATCATCAGTTTCCTCCTTCTCTCTTCATACAGAAGAAACAGAGAGATGATCAACAGCTGGGAAAGCATCCACTTGAAAAAAAATATGCCTTCAGAGATGTGTAATGGCTGAGAAAAAAACTTCTTATGAAGCACATTTAATGTTCAGAGCTTGTTCACTGACTGAAACAGCAATTCCTTAATATCTAACATTTAGAACTGCTCAGCAGCCGGAACAGCAAGTAATTATAAAACTTCTCTAAAGTACACAGCACGTAGTGATTACAAATGAAGCTTCATGAAGGCAGGGCTTCTAAGGAATTGCTCTGGGGTGGATATATGAGTCTAATTTGATTGGATTGAGAGTTCCCCTGGGACAGTTCACTCCTTGGATTTATTTTAATTTATAAACATGCTAATCATTCAGGGCTAGAATGGACCACGCGCTTGCACAAGGGAGTAAGGACTCCCTTTGATCTGCTAAACAGCCACTCCGGCTCTGGGTCTGAGCGCACAGGCGTAAGTGAGGAGCACTGAACCTGTAGTTACTCCTTTGCTGGAGCAGATGGGCAATGATTAGGTGCTACTTATTGGTTACAGCAGCTGAGCCAGCAAGTTACTGATGGGGTTAGTAATTTACTACTGGCACAGGCTAGCAGTAAATTACTACCCCAGGAGAAAGAGGAGGAACTGTGCTGCAGAGCTGTGTGAATGCTTCTGAGGAGCGCAGTTTTAGAAAAAGAAGGTGGAACAGAAATATTCTGTTAATGGAAAGATAATAAAAAAGGCATAAAAGGCAAAACAAAAGTGACATAGGGAGAAACTGCCATGGAACTCGCCAGCTCTTGCCAACTATATGAACAAAACACACACACTTTTGATATCAGCTGGTGTTAATTTAACCAGGATTCTTGATTTTAGAATATTTTTGAGTATGATATTAAGCATTCCTTTGCAACTATTTATTGATCATTCAAACCTTCAGTGCCCTGAGAAATATTTACCCTTGGAAGGAAATTGTTCTTATATGGATACCCAGGACTGGCTGTATCAAAAGCTGTATTTAACCCTCTCTTTAACATAGGGAATTTAAAACATGGTGTCATGTATACACAATCCACACGTAAGCCCATGGATAGACTCATAATGTGGATAATACCACAGATGCTAGAATGCAAAATAGATTCTGTTTCTCTGCAGAGGTCTAGTAAGAGGTGGGATGATGTTAAACTTGTCAGTGCTGAAACGGCTTGTACTGGCCACACATGGCCAGGGCTCAGCTGAGCCCAGAAACAGTGAACCACAGGCCCAGTGCTGCAAAGGCTTTCACAGGGTGCAGTGGGAGAAGGCAGGCAGATAATTACTAAGAAAAGCAGTGCAGAGATCTCAGCTGATGTAAGATCCATAAACAAATGGAAATCTTTGTTGAATGCCCGTCTAAATGTGTGGACCAGGAGTCTCTGATGAGAGATTTCAAAGTGTTGGGTTATTGCTCTCAGTAATAGAGCGGTTTCGACTCTTAAATGAGTGAATCTTAGGACCGCTACAGGCTAAATCAATAATTTCGATTTATTACAGTGGTTCTCAAAAGAGAAATTTTAAAAAGCCTAGATTAAAAACATTTTTTAGCCATCCTTTATTCCAACAGATTTTTACTGAAAGTGCCTAGGGATCCAAGAATACTTCAACCTGCTGAAAATTTAGCAACTCTTTTCCTCTTTAATGCTATCTAGTTTGACAGTGACATCTTAATGCAAGATCAGCACTTACTAAATGACATAAAAAATTGAAAAGAGTACAAACCCCATTATCCTTCAGTTACATTGCACATCTTACTCTTCACTAAAATTGACGTATTGAAGTATGTTACTTCCATGTACAGAGACAAGCTCTCATCAAAACCCAATGGTCAAACTGGACCCCAGAGCAATCTGTACTTCAGCCCACTTAGGTGTACACACCAATGCCTCTTCCCATCTTAGAAAAGACTATAATGGTGTACAGGACATATGTTCCTCTATTCCTGCTATTTTCAATTTCTCGCTCCTCCTGCACCTTTTCCTAACCACATTTGATAACTGGGCTACCTTCAATGGATACATCCTAGGACCAGGATGAATCATAGCAATTTAAGAAAAATTAACCAAACACAGAGATTAGAACCTGATCTGGAAAGTGTGACTGATGATGACTTTAAAAATGATGAAATTATGTGGGCAGCTCTTTACACATCAATTCACTTACATAGTCAGCACTCAATGCTAACAAAGGGTGGGTCATTAGCAACCCAGGTTGCTTTGAATCAGACGCCTATGAGCTAAATGCTGTAATATCCACCACTGGGACCTTAAGCCATCCACTTCCTTTCTGAAAGATTTGATCAAATGAAATACAAATGCTTAATGTAAGTTTCTTTCAGTAGGTCCTTAATAAGAGCTGTTACAAAGGTAATCTCTTTGAAAAACCATGGAAAGGATGTGGTAATTAAAGAAGAATGCCAACTACTGGAGACAAAATGCAGTTTAAATTTCTTGTTTTGCAATATTAGCCTAGCTTTCATGTTTAAACCATAAAAACCAGCAAAGGAGAAAGAAAAGGATGATCTATTTTGGCAATTAACAGATAGGGAGACATAATTTCACAGAAAACTACCACATTAAAAGTATTATGAAGGTCTTCAAAGGAAAATATCTGAGGTGTAACTTAGCAAACTCTTGAGCAACATAACGTAATATACATGTGTATCTTCAAAAGGATGATACAATACTCTGCTTGATTTCTTCATACAGTCCAGATGAGAGTTAGATGAGTTAATAAGATTTCTTAGCTTTCCTGTCATAAACTGTGATACAAAACATAGCTTTTTGATTAAGGTATTGGACTGAGACAGGAAATCTCATTTCACTTCCTAGCTCTTCCACAGCATCCTTTAATGACCTCAGGCAAGACATGAAGATACAGATCCTTACAGCTAAAATAAAATCAATAGGAATTAGGCATCATGGAGCTTTAAAAAACCTCTGGTGTCTGCTACTTTAGGCACGTGAATACGGTACCTTTATCATGATGGTCCTGAGCCTCAGGATCTCAGCTGGATTCAACCACATGCCACGTAGGAAAGAGTCAGAAGACCACTCATGGTTCAACTGCTGCATTATGCTGAGAGCTCTCACTTGCGAGGGAAATTCTTAGCTGATGAAATATGCACTGTCTGGGTGGCATAAGGTAGAGAGTGCCTGGAGTGTGATTTTTCTGTGCCTTATATTTCCCAGTTGAATAATGTGAATGATAATTTTTTCTTCTAGTCTCAAACAAAAATTAAGAGTATGCCTATTAAGAGGTGCCTATCTGACTTCTCTGTATAAGCCTTGCCCACAGATGCTAATCTCAGTGATGTTAACTGCTATCCTAGAACAAACAGCAAAAGTCATGTTGCTAATTAGAGTACAGAAAAACAGAAATGCTCCTCTCTTGGACAGGCAGAAAACTGGACGAGACAGTCCCTAAAGAAGGGAGACCTGACTGGAGATCACAATAACTCACCAATTTCTTCCTTCTATGCAGAGCATTTTTTTAGAGTCACTAATCACCAATAAATGCTGCAGTCAAGATACCAGCCTTATTAGTCTTCTCTGATACTACATCACATCCAGGCACAAGGTAGATGAGATTGGTTTTTCCCTTTTCCCAAAGGAAGCAGGCATGCGACCCTCTGCCTCAGACTGGTGTCATCGTATAAAGGCTATGTGCAAATCCCAGTACTGAGCTATCATCATCTCCCCAACTTTATTTCATTTTCCGTTCAGTTTGTGCAAGATATTAGTCTGCTAATGTCTTCATTATAATTTCAGATAACAAAATACATAGGCAGATTGGTCAAGAAATAAGCTTCCACAGTGATGCATCATCTCTTCCTGCCTCCGAGAAGGACATTTTCTACTTAGTATTCATTCAGTGCTGGAATCTCTCCACAATCACTGTAAGTAAGCAGTATTTTCCTCTTTTGGAGACAGCAAATGTTTAAGCACTGAAAATCTTCCAAGGCACATCACTGGAAAGGAGACCCTGAGCAGAGATTTTCAGAGAGATTCACTCCAAACCCAGTGCTTTCAAATGGAGAAAGGAAGTCAGAATCATTCCGATCATCAGCATTAGATTATATGGCTCTTTCAGCCTGCTAAAAGCAGCAAGATGAGATCAAATACACAAAACCATGTTTTATCATTCACTTTTAATTGCTTACTTTAGTAGTTTGGGAGCAGCCAGTGAAACATACTCAGAGATGGGAGAACACCTTTGAAAAAGCAGCCTATACAATGGATTTTCTGATTACAAATATCTTGCACGTGTTTTATTCCATTTATAAGCAACAGTACCCCTGGAATTGATAGAGAACAAGGTACTCCATTTACTAAATCCATTTATGAGTTGAACAGACTCAGCTTTCTCTTTCAGTCCCCACTTGTGTCTGTCATTCATACCAAGACCTACTTGCAGAAACTACAATGCAGCATGACTTGAGAGACAGGCTACTGATTTCTTGAGCATGCACTCCCGGGTGCCAAACTGATATTCCCTGGGGGGATATAAAAAAAATCAAGGTACCCACAATTAGCAATGAGATTTTGAAAATACGGCAGAGAGATGTAGAAGGGTCTGGTTACTGGAGTAGCCCCAAACAGGCTACCCCTTCCAGTGAAGATGTGTCAGTTGCTGTTGACATGACCAGTTGATTTTTTTAATAACTTGTTATTAATATTGTACTGTGCCAGACACTTGTGGTCTGTTATGCCCTCAAATGACTCATTGATCAAAGAAAGGGATGCAGCCTAACTGCTGATTGCCATGCATAACATCCCTCCAGGTATTGCTCATGTAGATGTAAGCGTATCAGGCATTTGCACCTGTTTTGAAACAAACTGAAGATGAAACTGCATTATGAATCAGGTGGCAAGACAAATCACATTTATATGTAACTGCATATGTAAATCAGATGTGTGATATGCACATCTAATTTACAAGTCAGGTGTCTTCAGACTCCAGTTCCTATAGTTTTTACTGTGGTTTTTTTTTACTGCTCTGCTAGCATATCTGCTTTTGGACTATGCTTGAAACACCAAAAATAATTGTGCATAAAGTTCCCTAATTCCTTTTCAACAGGGTAGCTGCACTTGCCTACTGGAAAAACACCTAGAAAGTTAACCATTCACCAGGCATGTAAACTTCATAAAATATCTGCATTTGGTAGAGGCAATGGATGTAAAGAAAGCACACATTTATTGGCATAGTAAAGGAAAAAAACATATAATTAAATGGTTAACCATATAATATTATGGTGAAACAATGAAGAAGAAAACTCAAAGGTGAACTAAAATAGTTTTTCAACCTTGCTGGCCATGAACAAAGTTCACGGGGCAATGAAAAGTCAAGCTTGTGGGTGAGAGCCCCATGCTCTCCCCTACATTCCATGTGGGCACGATTACAGCTTTTCAAGTTCAAGTCCACAAAGAAGGTAAAGGGATTTTTCAGGTCAGAAGCAATGATCAACAACTGGTTGGTGGCAGCTATCTGAAGAGACCTCCAATTTAGCTGAAAAGCTTTTCTAGGTGTCTGTGAAGCTGCCTGAATAGAGAGTAAAAGATCTTGAAATGAGCTGCATCCTTTGAGAAATAAGCTCAACAGCTGCAATTTCATCACAGAGCAAACACAGTTTATGTGGAGTCCCTCGGACTAGAAGCTGCAGGGAATTGAATAATACTGTGTACAATCTAGAGCTAGAGAATATCAGCCTGGGGAAGATGGAGAAGTAGTTTTCTTTCTAGAAAGCCAATATATTTTTGCAAGCTTCACTAAGGAGCAGTCTGCAGCAGGAATATATTCCTCTTCCTCAATCTCAGGTCATGTCTTCTGTCTCAGACCATCTTATTCCCCTTATTAGTATTTGTAGAATATATGATATATTCTTTTAATTCTACCCTTTTCTTGTAAATTCTCTTCAATGTTGTATGCTGCTCACATGGTCTTTACCATACTAAAGCAAAATACAATTAGGGTAAAGCAGAAACCCAAACTAGTCTAAGGAAAAGATAGTCTGAGCAGTAACAGCAGGATAAATATTGAGCTCAGCTGAAATTCCACGTAAATGGGAACGACATAGGTGAAAATTGACAGGAGAGCAGAGTCAGGTATAATGGTCTAATTCGTGTCTACTGATTATTTGCAGGTACAGTTACACTTTAGGACACTGTCCTGGATAATTGTAAAGACTGGTCCACTCTGAATACACATCTCCAAAAGTTAGCATCACAATGCTGAGTAATAATATTTGGTTCTTTCATAATCTCTGTAAACTGCAACTATGCAGTATGATCTTGCAAGGTCAAACTTGCAAAGGAACATTTTACCATCTCTTGGCATAGCTTTGCTGCAGTGCATTAAGAGTTTATAGTATAAAACTGTGACAAGCACTGTAAAACCAAGGCTGTGCATGGAGAACTGTGAAGGACAGGGGGAGTTTTGAAAGTGTTACTCACA
This sequence comes from Calonectris borealis, assembly GCF_964195595.1. Taxonomy (NCBI): domain Eukaryota; kingdom Metazoa; phylum Chordata; class Aves; order Procellariiformes; family Procellariidae; genus Calonectris; species Calonectris borealis. The sequence continues at coordinate 16,456,976 of NC_134329.1, forward strand.
TTAAGCCTTCCATCCCCCAATTCACTATTTTGGCATCGTCAGGCTGGCCTTTACATGGTGACCATAAAAAAACCAAAGTTCAGATATCCAGGAGGAACACACATTTAATACCCCTCAACGTACATTATGCATGCAGTTTACCAAATCTGTCCTCAAAAGATATGAAAGGAAAAAAACCCAACCCAAAGCCAGAAAAGCGTAGGATAAGGTGCATACTGACATTAACCAAAGAACTCCACTGAGATGGTGAAAACAGTAAGGCAGCGCATCTGACACTGAGTAACATCCAAACACCCCATCATAAGGAGGGAAGTTTCCTAAAGTAAGACCGAGGCAATATAGGTTAGACAGCAACAAAAAAGGAAATTTTAGTTTTTTCTCTCTATATTCTTACTTCCCCTGAAGGGGTAAAGAGGGAGAGGAAGCTGCAGGAGCCATCTTAGACAAAGAATCTCCGTTTTGAGTTCACTGTGGAAAATCCTAAAATGCCAGCAGTGGTTGCTGGGATGTTTTATTCCACTTTCCCTTTCACTTCTTCTTCCCTGTCTGTTTTCCATTTCTTTTTCCCTTCCTCTTCCTTCTGCATGTTTAAAACAAAAATGTACGACGGAGAGAGCTGATGCTAGTCAATATCCTGGGAAATTAGACAAAAATGTGACCAACTTCTTCAGTCTGCAGTTACAAAGCAGCTCTTACTCAAATTTACAAAAATCATGGACCCCAGGGCTTTCAGCATCTGTAGTTCTGGAAGTCTGATGGACAAACGTTTATTTTACAGTTCAAAAAGCAAAGCTTAACAACGCTGCCTTCCCAACACCATCCACAGCTCTCACTCATTGTATATTTAAAAAGAAGCTTATTAAAAGCGGAACCAACATAAATATTGGAGGTAGATCCATTACATTTCATGATACAGTTATTTGGTGGCTAACACCAGTAATTCACTTCTCCTGTTCAAGTATAATAAAAGGAAAAATGTCCCCATGACATTCAATGGCAGAAATGTCATTGCTGAAGTGCCTATGATGTGCAATTAACATTTTTAAGGAGTCATTTAAAAGGATACTGTCAAGGCTGATAGATTTGAGATTACACCAACTATCTATGTTTGGATTTCTTCATAATTCAGCAACTCCCTGGCAAGTTCACCCTTTCACTTCTGTATATTTACATTTTTCTTTCTCCTTTTGCCCACTGTATTGAGCACACTATGCGTATTTATCATTGACTTCTCCCCCATTGCAACATTGTAACGTTACAATTGCAATCATCAGAGTTTCTACCCAAAAAGTTTTCATTTTTTTAATGTTCTGCTTTCCTCATGCAAGTTGTAATTTTCACAACAAAAAATATTTTGTTTTGGAGCAAAAACGTAAGTTGTGCGGCAAAAGCAGTTTGGTGTTAGGGTGGAGTTGAAAAAAAAAAAGTAAAGTCATTCTCTATTACTAACGAAGATGACGTCACCAGCAGGATGGAGACTTCAGGTCTAGACTCAGCGTGTTTGCGTGGAGAAAAGAAGTCCTGGATCTTTGTTTCTTGGCAGTCCTATCTGACATTTCTGCTTAATAAAATGAAAAAGCAGGAAAATACAGAAGATACTTGCTATAGTAGAAAAACTGTCTTTAAGCAAAATGTTCATCAAAGTTTCTAGGAGAAGCCACCTACTTTCTAAAGATTTCATTGGATGACGACTGAATGTTTGTATTTGCAGCTAAAATGTTTCTTCTAAGAGCTGATAGTGGACATCAGTTTTCAGGCAGAGAGCAGACATTCCTGTCTGACTGTCAGGCACATGAAGAGCAATGTGTCCTCAATATTTCAAGAAGACAAATGAAGGAGACATGATCCTAATGTTAAATGGCCTGTGAGAAAAGCAAGTGCCTACTCGACTGACAACACACTTACAGATAAACTCCAAGAGCAACTTTGAAGTGATGACTCTGACATCTCTGGTTCTGTCCAAATCTGGTTTTTTCCCTACAGCACCTCAATTAGAAAATAGCTATGTCTAATTTGTTGGGAAGTCTCAGTTTCAAATTCACTAAATCAGGCCCCGATTCAAAGCAAGAAAACACAACGGATTTGGATGAGGCTTTTGAGAGACGTTATGCTTTATAGAGGTGACTTTCCATTACTAGGAAAAAATTTTAAGCTTGACTTGACCCCCAGGAAGAGTGTAGGAGTGCTAGGGGGAATGATAGGCTGCATGACATCAGAATAGGCTGCATGATATCAGAATACTCTTTAAACAACAGTGAATTTTTTATTGCGGAAAGTAATAAACAAGAGTCTAGCACAGAATCTTTCTATGCACCATATAATTACACATTTGTCTCATAGCCCAAAGCAAAGATTTAAAAATCTACTGTGATTTTTTTTCCAAGCCATCATTACTGCCTTTTTATACCCTTCTTTCTATGCCTTTCTGCGCTAGGTGAATCAAAATAGGTTTCTGTGTAATTGTACAAGTGACATTTAGGGGACACTGTCAAAAAGAAGGAAAAAAGATTCTAAAGAACAAGCCTTCCCTTTGTAATTGAAATCTTCCACAATATTAGTCACCACTCCTGCTCTTTGCTGACTTTTGACACTTTGCTTGATCAGGTGGAATTAGACTGATAAAAGTCCAGCTTTCCAAGGCTCTGAAGAAATGCAAAGCCAATAGCAAAAGCTCATCTGCACACACAGTGTATGCACGCAGGATTAGGGTGGTGCAATGCCCAGTGAAATGAGAAAAGGCACAAAGAAGCAGGAGTAATCGTGTTCATGAGGAACACACAAGTTTAAGACAATGCGCCTGTGACAACACTCCTTCTTATGAAATCATAATCTGTCATCAGCAGGCTGGTGGCAGCACAGGTCTGAAATAGCTATTTGGGATGCATAGGAAGAAGTAGTAGAAATTAATGATTTGCAGTCACATGGGGCGAAATCCACCACTCTGTGAATTTGTCCTACACAAACCCACGTATCAGAGCTGAACTCGGAGAGTCAGACTGCAGACAAGGAGAATGTCTGCTGACTCACTCCTGAATCACAGACAGGCTTCCTTTTGCTGCTTCAATCTAACCAGTAGATAAGTAAGTGCAATTAGTTTAATTTCAAAACTAAAATTAAGGGTTATCTTCTCTCTAAGTGAAAATGGAACAGGAAAAGGGTAAAAATTCAATCCTACAGGGAAATCCTCACAAGAGTGTACATTATCAGATTTACAGTCCTCTTCTGGAAGGTACTGGCAGGAGGCAATGAAGCCTGATGAGACCTGCAGGGGTGAGAGAGCCACATGCTCAGGTTCTTTGCCAGTTTCTAAAGGTGAAGTTTATTTTCAAAGAACTGCCCACACCCCACTCTGCACTTTCCACTATAGATGGTCTGAATTGGTGTGAGTTTCATACATAAAGGTTTCCTTCCTTTTATAAACAAGATTTGATTTGGATCAGTAGTAACTACTTGCTAATGATCTTTCTACTAAATCTCTAGATCTCAAATCCTACCAATTTGTCTATCAGCCATCCCTTGGCCCAGTTTGCCCCCCTGTAACGCTGCCTCAACTACTTTTGCAGAAACCAAAAGCTTGATGCCAGCAGAGACTTTAAAAATTACAGATGTCATTAGCAATTCCTTCCGTAACCCCAAGTCAGAGGACCTGTCCTTAGGAGTGCAAACAGCCATGTTACTGTGGATTGCCAAGTACCACTGCTCAGCTGAGCCCCAGCAGTTCATGTTGGCATGCTGTTCAACTGGGGTAATTCAATTGCATTTACACCTTTGTCTGTATGTTAAGAAATCTTCTTACACTTGTTAATTGCTTCTGTATGAGAACACCAGCAGAACAGACTCCGCAGCTGTGTGAATGTCAGATAAGAGACAATTCTTAAAGAGAACGATTAGACGTCTGTCAGCCCAAGCTGTGCTATACTCTCATCTGAACTGCCAATGGGAAAATGCACTCATAGCTGTATGCAGAGAAAATCCAAGAACACTGTCATGGATTCTTATTTGATAAAGCAGGCTTGCAGAAGCAATATGAAAAAAAGGTTAAGAAGTGGGAAGGATGACAGCCAACTAGACCGGGTGGTCCTGGAAATTAACAGCACAAATATAAAGGAGTTTGCCCCTTCCAGCCTCTTCCCAGCTACAGATCCTTAATCTAGTTTGATTTTCCTGGGGTAGCAATCTGTCAGATGCATCCCCTTCAGAACAAGATTATAAAAGGAGTGAATCATGGACACATTATTATTCCCCTCGGCATGCAGCACTTTTTCTTTAAATACAGAAACCATAGCGTGCAGGAAATGATCCATCTATTAAAACTTGTGTCAACATCTCTCAAAACTCTTGAAGCTGTACAGTGAATACTGCTAACCATTCTCCTGTGTGAAAAATCAGTATGATGACAACACTGAAATATGTTACATGCGACACTGGTCCTGACCTTACTTTCACTCAAGTCAATCGGCGCCTGCTTTTGATTTTGATGGGAGTGGGGCCACTGTTCCATTGTCACCTCTCTTGTGCCCGCAGGCACTCTCTCCAGCAGCACTGTCAGCTTACAGAAGCCAGGGCAATTTCAAAGTATTTTCTGATGCCCAAGGCAAACCAAGAGATGACCTTTTCCACCCACAAAGAGCTGCTTATAGGCTGCTATTGAATATTCCACCAACCGTAATGCTCTGCTCCCAGAGATGACCTGGCTGCACTGCATATGAGATGGGTTTTCCTTCTGCTGTCCCTCTCCTCCCCCTAATTCTATGAATGGGGTCACAGTCTGATTCTCCTCTGTTCTGCACCTTTGATATTACCTCCACCTGGGACAAGACCTATGCTTTAGCATCACTTGGCAGGGTATTCAACATCAGGCTGCAAAGGACTGGACAACAAACAGTAACACTTTCTTTGCTTGGGGATTATTTCAACAGACAGAGATTTCAGGAATGCACATGGCTGACTGACTGTCCATGCTTGGCCATGGAAAGTAAACACCTTTGTGCCCAAATTATTTTGGTCACAATAAGAAAACAGTTGTAGCTGAAGTGACCTGAATCATTCAGGTTACCTGAAATAACCTGATCAATATGGTACCTCGAATATCACAACAGAAATGCAGGTGTGGTTGGTTCAATGGAATTAATGCTAAAATCCCTGAACAAAAACTTTCACTTCCACAGATTTTAAATTCTGGCTAATGCAGAGATAAAAGCTCTGTAGAGCAATCTGACATTAAGAGTTGAATTTCCAGGGGTGTTCAACTCTGCTGCTCTGCTGAGGGAGCAGTGCTAAGCCAATGTGGTAAACACAGAACTGTCAAATACAGGTTATAGATCGCTGCAAATATCCTACAGTTGCTGACTGCAGAACACACAATTTGTACCAGAAAGAAGGAGGTTAATATATTCTGGATGGGATGGTCTTCAGAGTCTGTTTTACATTCTAAACACACACATATCTACATGACATTCAATCTAAAAGATTTTTGAAACAGGACAAATATTTTCTTAATAATTTTCAGCAGCATTGCCAACTCTTCCAAGAATTACATTTCACTAGGAAGTTAGCTTTTATTTTTGCAGATAGGATGTCTGTGCTATCCAGTTCTTTCTATAAAGAAACTTGGCCTTTATGACTAATTTAAAGGGTTTCCCAAAGCAGATGGAGTGTTTTGAATATAGAAAAAGGGATTTACAGGAATACTGAGCTCCAAATATTCAAATATAAAGACAAAATTGTGTCTAAGGCAATATTGGGAAGCAAGAGGTGCTCTAGGCTATCGGAGATTGTCTATTCATCCTCAGTAGATGTCACGTACTGTAAATTGACATTACTTCCTGACCTCAGTGGATTTTTACTCGATTCCTCTTGCTGATGATCTGGTTCACGGAATGAAAATGTCTTGGTGAAATGGACAGAGGAAGGGAAGAGAAAAAACAGAGAACATCTTAGCTGGCTGTATTAAATTATCGTACACTACTTCCATGTTCTACCTATACCAGCAGATAAAAAAAAGGCTTCTAGAATTATTGATGTGATTTACTGGCAAGCACAAAAACATCTGTGACAAGCCAAAGAACTGAGAACATCGAACTTGTGAATGAAATGCTGTGTGTGTGTGTGTGTATACATATATATACAGTAGGAAGTACTAGAGACACAAGAAAACATGTTGGACAGGCTGAATTTGTCAAGCTTAAATTACACCTACTTCCCTTCCCCATTCTCAAACTACACATTAGATTTACGTTATCCTTTGCTAGCCAAGATCTACCGTCAACCTCCTATGATATTAACCACACAACCTGGGCCCTTTCCACGCAGGGGAACATTGCCGAAGGGGATTCAGGTCAGATCTTCTGTTTACAGATAAATTCTCCTTGCTCACTTGCTGCCCCTTTCTCTCTCCCTACTTCAAAGCTCTGGTAACTGGCCCTGGGTTAAGTGGCAGGCATCTCCGTTAGTGGATGCTGTTGGCTTACGGAAGTACCACGTGGTCTAGTGTTAAGAGTCTGTGTCAAAGCCCTTTCTGGGGTCATGGACTAACTGTATGATCTCACACCAGTCATTTGTCTTGCCTGTCCTTCTATTAAGCCTGTCAAGAGAATTGGCTCAATAGAAGAAAAACAGGAGCTCCTTAAAAATGTATTGGCACATCTGAGTTGAACTTTTTTGGGTGAAGCAGCTATAAAAAATGACTCTGCAGTGAACTTTGAAATATCAATTTGTTAGAGGCAGTGATTTCCCTTCCTGAACAATGCTTTTCATGGTGTGAAGCCTTGCAAAGGGAGAACGATGTGTATTTAGAAACATTTTCAGAACCATTTATACGAAGGACTGGGTGATGAGAAATGTTTCAAAAATGATTAAGGCTGCCTAAATATCTGTTCTTCAGCAAGTCTAAGTTACAGTTTAAATCCTGGCAATATATTTATCAATATTTTCATTCCTGGCTGCATTTCCTGACATTTATGCCAAAACAAAATTCCATAAAAGGTCATAATAGGACTCAAGTGTTTTTAAGTGTATGATCTAACAAACAAAACAAATGACCTTCATTCACACTTGCCTGATTGTTCTGTGAACTCACAAACAATAGAACCTGAGCACTTTCTCAGACTCAAAGAAATATCCATCTTGGGTGAAATCATCCACATGCAGAGAGTCAGCAGAAGCTTTAAATGCCTCTAACATACTTCAAAGCAGGACTGAATTATGGCTTAGACTCTTTGTAACTATTGTCCTTTCTTTCTTTCTACAGTATTCCACTAAATGCTGGTGCACTATTGTGCTAAGCGGTATATTACATACTAGAAGATGGCTTCACATACCAGGAGACCTTGTGGCCCACACAGACCAAACAAACCAGAAAAAGAGTGAAAGGATGTTTATTAGTTCCATTTATAAATGGAAAAATTAGGCCCAGAGAAAACAGAGTGACTTGTTCCAGATCACACCAAATATCTGCAGCAGCTAGAAACTGGACCTAGCCCCCATTTCAGAGCCTGGACTGCAAGGGCCACCCCTTCCTTCCACACTCCCGAGTAGCACTTACAAAGGTAACGCAGGAAATCTGTGGGTGATGTGCGAACTGAAGCTCTATCTTCTAAATCACTGTTTGGTGGCTTTGCTGCAAGACTATCCTTGCACTTCCTTTTCCATGAGTACGTTTAATTTCATTTCATTTCTCCCACATTGCATCTCAGACTTTTGGGGAATTTCATAATACCACACCAAAAGCTCCCAATAGCAGCCAGAATTGCTTTTACTGCTGTTTAACACAGTATTGAATTTAAATGGCTAATGTATATGCCTCTCTCACACATGAACACAAACTGCTGCATAGCAAAACTTTAATTTATCAAATTAAAATGCACTATAGCACAAATTTATGGTATCGCTGCTCATAAATGCTTTTATGCATTTGATTTTTTTTGGTCTTTTATGGTTTTGGCAGTAGATGGAAAGCAATCAAGGTTCCATTTGAAGCAGTCATGTAAGCAATTCTCATTTAACAGAAGACAATGAAAAATTAATCTAAAATGAGTGTAACTAAGTTTTCATAGAAACAACAAAACCACTCAGACATTATCATCTTCAACAGCTGTTTACTGTCTTCATTTACAAAATTACCTGTCAAATTTTACTATTTCCTCCAGGAAAAAAAAAAGCCAACCCCAAGTGCCTCTCTGAGTTAATAAAATGCTCCACGTGTAACAGGGATATTAAGGATCTCTTTCTTGCAATCATAATACTTAGCAGGGATGATTGAGGTGAAGTAATGTTCAACGCTCCTTCTCCTGCACGTTTCAATTCTACACTTTTAACTACAGGAAAAAAATTCAAACATGGCTGATTGGTAAAAGCCTGGGTATTTTCCTCTCTCTCTCCTACTCTGTGGAACATCTGTCTCCTCTTTTCAATGGGCAAATCAACATTTGTCATTCCTGGAAAGTTGTTTACTATAAAACAATCACAACTTTCTCAACATAAAATGAAAACACTTGAAGGAACTACAAAAACAGATAATAGCAGAATAGGATATTTTTCTGGTGGAAAGCTTTATCGTCTGGGGATGCATCTCCCAGTATCAGTTTCCTTCAGTGATGAATTTGGTCTGAAGAATTTGTTTAGCTAGGAGAACACACGCAGTTGGTTAATACTATGCAATGTGCAGGATGGGAAGGATGCCAAACAAACACCAGAAGGAAATCAATGGGTTCAGGGAACGTGCTGCCTGGCAGTCTGACCCCCTGGTGCAGAAGTCAACAGGGGATGGGCCAGCTTTCTAATAATTGCAGCAACAACAAAGTCAGCAGCTTAGCATCTCAGGAAAGAGAGGAAGACAGAAGTAAGAAGACAAATACAAAATGGCTGAATTAATTGTCCCCCACGTGCATATTCCCAGGCTGAATGCTCTCAAAGGCTGTCTCAAGTGCTGTTGCTGTGCCCGACTCCAGATTTAGGAGATGGGAAGGAGTTAATTATTGAAGGGCAGCTACAGTGAGTGGGATGCACAGCTCCTATTGACCTCCTTAATGGTGGTAAAATGTGCAAATCCTGTGGACTGTAGCTGAATTTAAATTACAATGATTACAAAATATAAAGGCTAAAAAAGAGGATTTATACGTGAGCAGATTTAGCTGAGACACAGACTCCCTCAAGACCTACATTTTGTTTACATGCAAAGTAGACTATGCCTCCTAAATGACTTTAAATCCTCATGACAATTATTTATATATCTATCCATCCTCCTAACATGGTTCTGAACCATAATTCCTGCTGCTAAATGCCTTGGGGAATGTCCACTAGTTATAGGTTCATCCCTATTTTCTGGCCATTGTCCAGCAAACCACTTTCAATGTGTAAACAGTACTGCTGCCTTCAGCGGGTCTACTCATATGATGCATAAGACCATAAGAACACGTTGTTTAAATAAAAACATAACATCAACAATAGCAATGCTAATATCTTTCTCTTACTGCTTTCAGGCACAATATTTTATGCACAGCTCTTGAGAGTAAAGTACTATTAGCTTATTTTATGATATGCAAGCTGGGGAACATAAAAATGAAGTGACTTGCCCAAGGTGATACAGGAGTCCATCGGAGAAATGGGGACACAAACAATAAGTGCATGGTTAAATTGAGTACCAAGGATTTTGTAGAGCTCTGCCTACTATGTGAGTGAGGCTTTGAGTACTCTGACATTGTTATAAAGGAAATCAGTGAGGTTATATAGTGGGAATCAAATCTTTTAAAAGTTATTTGCATCTACTATCATGTTAACCAGTCCAGTTCCATCTTATCCAGAAAGTGCAATGAATGTTTAATTCATGTTAAAGCTAAGAAATCACAAAATGAAGGCTTTTATATACTCCTGATCCAGCTGCAGGGATACACTTGAACAGTTTCCATTGTTCTGAATTCCTTAACAACAATCAACATACAGTGAATTATAATGGATTAAAAAAAAAAAACATGCAGTACCATCTTTAAACAAAAACTAGTAGCTTAAAAGGTTTTAAATTCTGAAAGTGGGAAGTATTTCTTGAGAAAGGGAAATGGCAACACACCCAGTCAAGCCTCACAGCCTCCTACAAAAAGATTTCTATCCACAGTCGTACCCATATGGATTTTAAATTCTCTCTCAATCATACCTATCGAAGACTTTGTATATGATCAAGCTGGCTGGTGTGGGAAATGTTAACAGGAAAAACCGCTACAATCTGTATGCAGTAAAGACTATCATTCTGTCTGGCTTCCACTGGCATGTTACTGTAATAAACCTTGGCAATTTGTATCCATGTCATCTGGATCCAGGAGTAAGAGTGAGCACTGGTTGCAATTTGCCAACTGCATTTTTGTCATCAAAAAATGCAATGGCATCAAAATAGAACTGTTTCTATCAAGCATTACAGGTATGAAAAAAAATGTAATGCTCAAAATTATATGGACTTCTAGATTTTATTGTCTTTCTGGTCAAGGAATATCACAGGGGAGGACCAGCAAGAAGTTGCTGCTGTTCCTTATGTCTTTGATCAACAAACTCTCTACACTCTCCAAAGCTGTCAAAACAGCCGCTTTTCAGCAGCCTCAAATTCAAATTGAAGGAAGGTGACATAATCCTGGGAAGTTATGGAGATGGTCCAAATAAAATTGGGTACTGAAACATTATGAAGATGGGCCAGGGCACCGAGAGCTCTCATTATGAGCCTCCCCTGATGTTAAATGGCCTGGAGATGGCTGTTCAAACTGCATTGTGTGCTGTTTCCCTAGACTAGTCATTTCCTTCAAGGCACAAAATTAAAGCAGTGATGGATGGACTACTCTGCTGTTTATTTGGCCCAGTTTCACAACGTGGCAGTGAGGAACTGTTGAACTCCAGTTAAAACAAAGGAGGTGCAATAAAAAGTTTCTATGAACATCCTTACTGAGCTTAAAGGAAGAGTTTATTATTGCTAAGTCACATAGCAGAGAATGAAAGATGGGAATGAGGATTGTCACCCGCTTACGTTAGAAAGGAACAAGAACAAACATGACTATCGATTTCACATTAACGTTGCTATTTTCAGCTGCCTCCCCGCTTGCTGTTCCCCCTCCTGCCTCAAACAGTGTGGACACCAGCCAGGGCACGCTGGGCCATCAGCACAGGAGTGATCCACTGCTCCCAGAGCGTGCTCAGCACAGCCCTGCTTCCCCCTGCGGCTCCGTGGGGCAGCCCGGAGCAGGTCGCTGCAGCTCCTCTCTTACTTTCTCCATTCTAATGGCACAGTTACTTCTTTGCACTTCCCCTGCTTGACCCACATAGCCCACATGACTCTCATGCATCTCATGGATGTTGCTACCACTTGCCCTAAGCTAGTCTTCTAAACCACCTATTATGTCCTCTACTCCTCAATCTCAAGTCTTCTGTCTTCTCTGTTGTCAAGCTCAAAATAGAGCTCTTTTCTCAATGCCAAGTTCTTACCAAATCATTCTTGCTACCCCTCCCATGCCAGAGCACTGCTCAAAAGCTGGCATACTCTCTCTATGCTGGACTACAGCCATATCTGCCTTTCCTGCCCATGTTCAATTTGAACCGGGAACAGAAACAGCTTCCCCAGTGCCCTAAATACCCATGTTTTCAGCCTCAACTGTGTCCTCCATGAACATTCTCAGAATCTATAGACAAATTTGCAATAGGAGGTTCCTATTATACATGCTAACATTTCACATCTCATTTTTCTACCCCATTTTAAGAAATATTCTTTGTTTTCAGCTTCTGTTGTCAGACGTCTGGTTGGGATGGCAGGTGAAATTTCTGGAAGTACCTTAGTTCCACTTTTAAAAGTGATGGGGTAGCTCTGGGGTTTTCAAAAGCACAAGTTCCTTTCAAACTCCAGTTGCTTTCAAACACATCTGCTTTCTCCCAGGCAGTGGGAATTCGAGGCCTCAGAGCTTCTGAAAATTCTACTAAGTGTCAAACTGTTGAAATAACTGCTTTTTTAAATTTAGGTACTACAAACTGTAGTCATCAAAGTATTTATGCATTGCTTCACTTGGCACTCCAAAGCCTAAGTGAAACAGATGGCTAACTCAGGTTTCCAAAAGTGACTCAGATACTCAGAAGCCCAACTCACACAGGAAGTCAATACCAGTTAATCTTCTAAATGTCAAATGGCACTTTTGAAAATAGTATTTTCCATTACCAATAAGGACCAGGAACTTTGTGCTTTTTAAATGTTTGCTTTGTATCAAGTAATACCCCAGGCTCCACCTGTCTGTCTTTTCATGTTCAAAGGACAAGTGAATACTTGAGTAATGCAGTCCTTACAGGCAGGTCACCAGCAAATCAGCCAGGTGATTTGCTGATCTGCAGCACTATAGATTTTTTCTTGTAAAGGGCATTTTTAGGCAACAAGCTTAAGGCTTGGTGAGGGGGAGAGAGCTAAAGAATGTATATGCTTAGAATTAGCAGCATGTCCTTCCCTTGCTTGCCATAGCTTTAGTGGTAAAGTGCAGAGACTGCAACCACCCCACATAACAGCAAAGTTCTTATCTTTGCGGGCTTAATCAATGTTTAACAGAAATTTACGTTGAATGGAGGGCTGTGTTAGGCAAGCCTGGATGGCCTTAATGACAATGAGTTATTAATCCATGGGCACTATTGAGGCTCCTTCTGGATCACCTGTGACAATGTTACCCAGCTCTTCTATAGCACAACACTCCCAGAGCACAGACGGCTTTCTGGTCATCATTATACAGTGGCAGATACCATGACTCAGACAGAAGAGGTTGAAACACTACGAATTAAGAAATGTTTGGATGCAGCACCTAGGAGAAAGTGCACTGCGTTTAAAGTAAATGTGATGGATACAAGATATTAACGGTTTCCCCCTTCTGACACTATGGACCCTGAGAGAGGCCAAAGCTCTGCTTGTGATGGAGAGTTCCCACGTATCAGCCATTAGATGATCTAGAGGTCACCCGAGCAACTTCCAGTACATTTCTGCTGCAAACGGGTAATTAATCAAATCAATGTCCTCCCCAGAAATTGACTGAAACTAGAGGGCAGAGCGAGTTGAGTGCATTTGGTATTTTTAACCTGGAATGTCAAGCAAAGGAATAATGGCTATTATGTCCAGTATATATCTTAGAAGAGGGAGAAGTTAGGGAGGTGATTTCTACCCACATCAGTAAGTCTAAGACAGAGTAAAAAGACAGATGAATGTGGACACTGGTTTTCAGAAGAGACTAGAGGGACGCCAGTCCTACAAAGACTTTGAAGGTTAACTTTACACACTTTTAGGAAACTCTGGAAAAGCCTGCAAGTTCCAGACTTGCAAACCTAAGTTTTTACGTATCATCACAGTTTATTTCATTTTCAGTGGAAACAGATTTGGGTTTGATATCTACATTCCCTTGCACAAATGTCAAAATACTGTCACTGACTGATGGCAATACGGAAACTCTCTGTTTCCACAGTCTAGTGGGTAGGAATGCACAGAAGAGAGCCAACACCATAAACGGTATACAGTAAACTATAAATTTATATAGTTAAGCATATCTCTCTCTCTAATAACTTAGATCTCCGTTCTTTACTTAGCACTATGCTGTTTTCAGTACAAACAAAGGACCTTATGGTATTAGCCCCAAGGAGAAATGTGACTTCCCTTAGAAAAAGAACAACCATTATAGTTTTGGATTCCCTTCCAAGAGCAGTAATTTCAATACCTTCTTTTAAAATTTAAATTACATCTAGTTAGCAAAGAGAGAATGACTTTTGGCATATTTTTCCTGCATCTAATCATCACTGCCATTCACTTAAACTATCTTTTTCCCTACAGAGGATTATTGTCATTTAGCTACTCAGAATGTGACAATAATTGAGAGATTTTGGCTATTGGAGTAAGAAGCATTAAGATTTGAGAAAGAGTAATAGAGAGACATGGAAGACATAAGCTGAAATGCTCACATAATCTACGCTTGATTTTAATTAGAGACAGAAAACTTTAAAGGCTCAGGAGAGATTTGGTCTGGACAAACACCTCTTTGCTTCTACCCTACTCACAGTTACAGAGTGCTTCTCCTCCCTTCAGTCCTGCCAAGCCTGACCACTTGGTGACCCAGCTAATTAGCCCCTCTGATTCTTTTTTTCTTCAAATCCTCACTGCTGAGATGAGGTACACAGGGTCTGGTGACTTAGTGCACAGTTCAGTGCTAATCTGTAGAGCATCTTAGGCTCTGAACTGTGGAAAAGTCTTGGGATATGAAGACCCGAGCTCTGCACTCTTAGTGTTTAGTGCACGTTTTGCCCAATGAGAAGGAAGTAACACAGGCAAACTGCAAGCAAGTTTCCTGTGAGCTCCATAACGAGTGTTTCTGAGCTGTCTGTTCCTTGTCCTTCATCCCTCACAATCATTCGTGCTCATTCTCTCTCACATAGGTGTTTCCACACATGAGAATTTTGGCTGTTAGACTCCAATAACAAAACAGATAGCACTTACCCGTCAAGAAGGTGGAAACAAAAAGGTGTCTACAAGGAGCACAATTCTGCTTTGTATTGTGAAATGAGGGAGCTACATTGTTGGGAAGAGGGAGATGTCCGCCAATGAAGGACAGATCAGGCTGGGGTCCTACAGAAACAGGTTGGTGACTACTATCAGTAGCTGATAGCTCTTGAACTTCAGGGGCAAGAACCTCGGCACTTCAGTGCCTAGGAAAATCCCAACTCTTTCCCTGCTTAAGATGAAAAACTGGCAGCAACTATAAAACTGAAGGGTTTACACACTTTTCTGAATCTGTCTTCAGGGATATCTGGAATCGTTCTAATAAACATGCTAAAGAGAGTACTAGATCTCAACAATTACTGACTAATTATAGGTATTGATGTGTGAATAGCAGCATTTCTAAATTTTGTAGGGTACATACTGTAAAACTTTCATGTAAAGAATTTGCATAGAAAGGAATCTTCAAACCCACTTCAACATCTTCATTGGAACAAAAGATCCTTCTGTACACTCTGACATTACTCAGGAAACAGCAAATTATCTGATTCAATTGGCTCATGAGTAAAATAGCATGCAGCAATTAACTCTTTAGAAACCAAATCCCCCTATGAGAGGATTTATTATAAGAAAAAGGTATTAAATATATATATAAAAAATATATATATAAGAAATACAAGAAATTAAATATAAACATAGGGAAATACAGGAAAATATAAGAAAAAATGTAAGATGAAAAAGTAAAAATATTCTTAAATATAAGAAAAATTTCTCATGCAGGGCTGAGCTACTCAGCATCATTAATATTACAAAGGGATGAAGTCTCCAACAATCTAAGTAATCTGAACAGTTAAGTCACCCATCACAGTCCACAAAGACATGGCTTCAAAGTAGGCAGGATTATGGTCTTGCTTCCTGGCAAAATGAACTCATGCTTGTATATACGTGGGTAATTTTACAGAATGCAGGAAGAGCTACAATAGAGCCTGACAAATACTTCAGTCAACCGTTTACTCCAAATAGGCTAGGGTTTTTATCCTGAGAGAGTGTCACTGAAACTAAGTCTTCTCTCTCTGACTAAGGCACATAGGGAACTCAAGACTGGAACCACAGAAAATATGACAGATATTGATGAATACAAATGATTTATGGCACTTTGGTAGTTAAAGCACCTATCCATCCGATGTGTGGGTCACACTGCAGGGCCTGGGAGCACTCTCTTGCTCGTGTGTCTGTGCATGTCCATGCTGCATCCTTGTTCCACTTGGGTCAGTGTGTGAACTCAAGCGCAAATCTTTCCTTCCTCTGTAACCAAGTTTTATGGGAAGTGAGCCAGGCCACAGGCCAAAAGGAGCCTATAATGAGCTCCAGCCAATTAAGTTATCTCATCTTGCTCATGAGACCCTAGCAAGAGCTGCATGTGCTTTCTTAGGAGGAGGATCATGTGGGTTCAGATGATCTCAAGAAGAAAGGAATAAAACACTGGACTCCCACAGCTGGCTAATGATCTCCCCATGGGAGCTGCTGCCAGTGGCTGCTTGGTGCACACTGAGGGTTGAACTGGATGCCTGATTTTTCTTCAATCCACAGCTAAATTTGCAGAACTGTAGAAAAGAGGAATATCCTTTCTAGCAACCTAGGAAATTACTTGAGAACTTGGCAAAGGAACAAATAGATCACTGGCATGATGACAATTTGACATTATAAGCATTATAAGCCTTGCAAATGCAAATAAAAAAATATATATTCACACACACAAATGTTAAAGCTCCTAATGTGAAAGGCATGCTGCTATATAACCCACATGAGGGGAGACCTCCACAAACTCTTCCCCCTTCCAGGATCCACAATTCCAAACTAAGACTTGATTAATACTGGGAAAGAACTCAACAGTTAATGCAAATCTCCCCAGTGGCTGGTAAAGGGGGTATCATTACACAAAAAAACCCACTAGTCCCATAAAAGACAGACCAGAGTAATCTCTGCCAGGGTATTTGACAAGATACAAAGAGACACTAAGGCCCAAATCCAGCCTGGAAGACATAAAGCATATCCTGCAGTAGATGTTATCATTATACCAGGAATCAATGGCAAATTTCATCCCAAACTAACTACCCTATAGTTAGTAAGGAGGGTAAAAACAGAATAAAGGTTCTTAAAAAAGAAGACAGAAGGAAGAGGGATGTTGGAGCCTGCACATTGAGCAGATCTAAAAAGAGGGCTCTAAAAGGACCTGGGTGGGAAAACCTGGAAAAAAAACAACCGATAGTTGCTGAAAGGATATTTTTTTCATCTTCTGTCCTTCAGGCAGCAATTAACTTGTGCTTAGTGGTGTGCATAGTTAGTAGTTGTATTCTTAAATGTATTTAGGATGTACAAGCTGTTCTAAAGTTGTTCATCAAGAGCAGGACTCAATGGTAATGGACAGTCTTCTCCAAACTTCACTGAATGCTGAATCAGGCTCCAAATTCAAAACCTGGTTATTTCCTCCTGTCCTGATAGTTAGGTATTAACTCCTATTAAAAAAGCATAAGTTCTTCTATTGCCAATTACAGACACATCTTTTCAAAACCAGTTGTTGAGGTGTGGCACTCAAAGCAAAGCCAGTGAAATCAGTATTCCTCTGGGAGCAGATAATGGTGAGGAGTTCACATTTTTCAAACATTTATAAAGCCAGGGCCTATTTATGCACAACATGGTCAGCGGGGTCTGTAAAAACCACTGCCCTCAAATGTCCTGGGTTCTGCTCTAAATGGAAGTCTGTTCTGTGACTCTGGGTATCTTCTGAGATTTTTTTTTTTAATAAACCCACACGGTGAATTTATATGTGATCGACAGTGAACCACAACAAATCTCTACTGATTTGCATCACTGAAGGATGTGGCAATTATATGATGTCTGATGACTACATGTTTCCTCTCACCTCAGCAATTCTACCAGTCCTAGGAATACTGAAAAGAGCAGGAGAGGCTGCCTGTCAAAATAATTAATACAGCTTTGATTAACAGAACATGGCAACAAGCCCTTTCCTGGATGGTTCTGGGAGGAATGTTAGCAAAAGCTGAGTTTCTAGCCAATTCTTAGTGATCAAGTCCCCTACACTTACCGTGACACTTTTAGGTTAACTTTTCTAAGTAAGAGTACTATTGGGAACGGCTTGTATTTACTATGCATTTAAATAGTGTTCATCTGTAATGCATAGGAGTTTACTAGCTTCTTGTGAGGAAATCACAGCAGGTATAACCAAACTGTGGAACTACACAAGTATACATAGCCAAACAGATGTGCAGCAAAGAACAAGATCTGTCTTTAAACATTCCTTCCCAGTAAGTATCATTAAATTTCTGAACATTTCTCAAGATAAAAATTGACAAATAGCATCTCCAAGTGGAGAGCCTCATCATCCTATTACACTTTTTCAGACATGACAAAAACGCTGTAAGAAATGATAACCAAATACAATTAAAACCTCTAAATCTAGCTGAACAACTGCTAAACTAACCAGAGAGATTATATTCCTTTGGGGACTGTCAGAGGTACTTGCTGAGTTCTGACTTGGTTGAAATCTAGTAGTTATAACGGAATACTTCATGCAGATTATACAAATCAGAAATTTCTTTTCCTTAGTACATTCCAATGAACATTGCCACACAGAAGCTGTAAACTATTTTGGGTAAGATATAAACATTGAAATTCTTGTTAGTTGGTCTATCAGTAACGCTTTGGTTGACAGGGCACTTTGCTTTCAAGTCATCCGATGGCATTGCTAAATATGCCAGTCTTATTAAAAATAGTCGAAATAGGAATGAATTCAGTGGCTGAGGTCACTCAAGTACTCTGGAAGAGTCATTATTGAATTTCTACTAGTGTGATTACAAAGAGTGCATGCTCAGTCCATTAATTTGCAGCATGGAAACCAAAAATCAATGGGGTGCTACTTAAAACTTCTTTTGTGATAATTACCATCATGTACGCAGGTATACACATGGAAGGGGAGCCTGTAAGCTGCTGTTCAGAGCCTTGAGCAGGAAAGAGATTATCTGGCAGTTGGACTAGATGATCGTTATAGGTCCCTTCCAACTGAAATATTCTATTCTGTTCTATTCTTGGTTTCCGAGCTGTATATCAGAGAGAAGGAAGGAGAGAAGAGTAAAAATTTAGTCTAAACTTGGGGTGAAATTCAGACTGCAAAAGAAATTTTGCCATTTGCTTCAATGAAGCTAAGGTTTCTTCCCTGGAAATTTAACTGGAACTGAAATTCCTGGCAAGTAATCAAGTATTCAGCATTGATCTACCCAAAAAACCCCCTACAACAAGCATCTCAGTTTTCTTTAATAAATTTACTTCTCCACGAAATTACTAGCATGTTGGCAAAGTAATAACGGGAAAGTTGTATGAGTTCTTCATGAATGATAGTGAGACAAACTGGTATACATTGTTTCAGCAGATCTACACTGATTTATACCAGCTGTTGACACTTCTCATTCTGACCCTTGAAAGTAGTAAGAACACATCACAGATTTTTCCAGGAAAAAGTACTGAATTTCCTTGCGTAAGGAAAAAGCGCATTCAAAAAACAGTGGCTGCTTTCGTATAATACTGCCACTCCCATTTCATTTCTCATTCTTAATTTTCGAAGTGTTACGAAAGAATATGCTTACAGATCTTAATCATCCAGTATCGTCTACTGAAAGAAACAGAACCCCAGGGGTCTTATTTAGCCAGTATTTGATGGATCATAACCAATTTTTTTGAGAACTCACAGACATCCCCTACCTTTCAAAAGAGTAGCCCACCTTTACCTTGTTCAATTGCCAGGAAATATACAGTATCCTCCAAACACTTCCTATGTCCCCTCCAACCCACCAATTCACGTAACAGAAACCAACTCAAACCAGGTGATTCGTACAAGCACTTGACACAGCAAGACAAATTCAACACTGATTTACACTTAAGGGACTATGGCTGCACAGCTCTGAAAAAAGAGGTTGCCTTTTAAAATGTCAGTATTTGCTGATATTCACCATGAAGTGACAGTGAAGAAAAACAAGATCTTCCTTCATTCCCAGAACGTGAAATACCAGAGGTCTCCCTGCAGCCTGAATTGTAGATAAATTATGACTTGCAAATGATGAGTTATAGAAGCCAATAGAGTAACTACTCTTTCTTGTGTAAGACAGTTATGTGTGGACAACTGCAATGATCTCTGATGCAAGCTAGTTTTTTAGACTACAGGAGTTGCTTTGTCTATAACAGACAAAGATTTTTACTTTCTAAGCTGGTAAAATCACGTATTATCTCTACCTACTATGTAAAACGTGCAGGAGGAATTGAATGGAATCCATCAACAGAATGTGAGAAGTCCTTGGTTTTGCTGAGTTGTGTTATGTCCAGCTTGAATTACATAAACTGTTGTGTTTGCTAACAGTGCTCATATGCTCTAGGGTGTTTGCAGAACAATAATGGTGCTGCTTCATGCAGTGTGAAGCACTGGTAACTTGGCCTATTAGTAGTTATATGCAACAAAGTAGTATTATCCCCATATCAGCATGCAAAAGTTTCAAACATGCTTCACACCAGGAAATGGATCCATTCAATTATTTTCAGGCAGACACAGAATTAACCAGATAAAGGAGGTGATTATTTATTATTAAGAGTAGGAGCCTTGTCATAGGCTAGAACCTTGCTGCATATTGTACAAATAATGAACACGCTGTCTGCTTCAGCAGCCTACTAATATAGCAGAAGAGAGACAGCAGATGGATGGAGATAGACGAGAGTGCATGGAAATACTGAAAAAAATACTAGCAAGTTGTAGGACGAGAGCTGTATTTGTTAGCAGCCCAGCTATTGCAAGCATTTTTCTAAGAAGATAACTGAAGAGCAAGGCTTTCTAAGCCTGGGATGTGAGTGTCTCAAAGACGCAAACACACCTGGACTGAAGCACTAACAACACCTGTCAGATCAGGTCTTCAAATTTTTTGAGTTCAGGACCTCATGCTGGTTTGTCATTCAAACCAATATATTTGTAATCACAGAACTGGATACTGCAAATAAGTTTAAACAAACATCTTATGATCATGTAAGGCTTGATCCTGGTTTAAATCACAAAAGTGAGAATCAGTAGATTAATTTCATTCAACCCAGTGGAGCCAAACCAATGTAAAACTGGTACTAATGAGACAACAGTGAGGTCTGCCAAGTGTTTATGAAGACTCAACTTCCTCTATAAAGCCTGTATCAATTATATAAGTGATTTTAAGTGATTAATTTTAATGTGCTTATAAAATTATTTTTTCATTACAACTATCTCCAACTGGAGGATAGGCGATGGATGTAATGTCAGAGGCTAATGAAATGCATTTAAACTTATTTTGAATTTTAAAAAGAGAGAAAAAACCTGCAGTTTGTAAAAAACACCCAAGTTCTGTCTTTCTATTATTTAGGCCTGGTGAGAGGTACAACAACAAAAGACAGATGATGTGGTCTCTGAACTAAGAAGGCAGCAGGAGTAGTGTTTAACTATCCCTTGCTGCAGGTATACAAGTAACATCACTTATTTAATTACGTACACAGGTCAACTGGGAATAGAACTTAATGATCTGAATCAAAGTGACAGCCAGGAGTGGTGACTGGAGGGAGAGCTCTGCTACCAGCGGGGAGTAGGAGCCCACAGCACCAGCAACACGCAGTAAAATCCTCCGAGTCAGCAGTTACCATGATCTGCTGGTTTTCTTACCAACCTTGCTTAACTTGTAAGACTTACAACAAAGACTTAGCATCTATGTAATAATTTTCTATCTGTCTCATAGAGCAGTCACCATTATTATATAACAGAAGAAAGAAATGGAGAAGATATTTTTATCTGTATTTTAAATAGGCAGTAACTCATCAAACTAAAGTAATTTTGAGTAGAAAAGTAAATCTCAGTAAGTCCGTGCAGAAACAAATGTTTCACCTGTCTAATATATTGTGCTTTGTCTAAGGAAACGTAAAGGTCTTGGATAAACGGTGATACTTTACCACTGTCACTTGGTTAGCTGCTACTGATCCGACAAAGGCATGAGATTGGAAAAATGTTTAAAATCATCTAATTTTCTTTTACGAGATTGTAACCTATTTTCCAGAGGTCTCTCCTGACCAGTTTTAAGTGTCTTGAGTTCAGAGGAGTTTTGTTATTACAAAATTCCTCAAGCAGCAATGGTACAGAGAGCTTACGTGTGTAAGAAACATATTTCAATTTGCTCCGCCGAATACTAACAAAGATCTTATTCACTTTATTCTAGAAAGGTTTGGCTTTTGGCGCTTTTTCCTAAATTTTCTTCATTCTTTATTGCCTGACTGATTTATTTCCTCTGCTGTGAAAGTTACAGAGGAAAGCAGAGTTGCTTGGCAGCGTGATGTGGTATTGCTGAACTCAGCTGTTTATGGCTTTCAGCAGATGTTTCTGCTTCAAAGACAGTGTGAGAAAAAATACACATGCACAAATTCCTCCCCCCCCACTTCTGCATCTTTTGTCTCTTATCTTCCACTGCCTCCAAATCACAAGGAAGGCTGCATTACTATAGCTGCTAAAACATCCAAACCACGCCAACTGTCACAGATAAATAAGAGCTGACCTCACCCCAAATTAGAACTCATGATTTAAAGTGCAAAGAGAAAAAATTAAGAGAACTATCAGTCCAAGAATGTGCTGCATCAGAAGGAGATTTTCACGAATAACCTCGCTATGAATGACAGCTATTAAAACGGAAAGCAATAGAGATTGCTGTGTGCAAGAGGCAAGAACACAGCAGCTTTCGGCAGAAGATGCAAGTGGGACAGCCAGCCTTTCCTACTGCATATTCCGGAAGCTCTGCAAAACACACGCTCAGACATAAGTCAAAGCCTGAAAAGTAGACTGTATGTTTTCTAGTCACTCTCTGAGAAATGACTACTTTGTCAGATATCAAAAAATAATCTCACCCTGGACATCAGGAATTACAGTTATTATTGAACCCATCTATCAATTTGGAATGGATATAAAGCTGTTGTCCCATTATTCCATGATTGCACATCCTATTCAATTTAATATGTGTGGGGCTCTGCTCTATTTACATAATAATGAAATAAAACAATTTTTCCAACCTGACTGGAAAGCAGAGAAGGCACTGACAGCAAGCAAGACAGCTTTCTCAGCAAGGCTGGGTTATTGCATGCATTGGCTAAGCCTCCAGCATTTGGTTTTGATAAGCATGTAAAAAGCTTTTCCGAACTATAGAGATTTGCTGAGCAAACAAATTTGATGCTTTCATATGGGCAAGAAATATGTGAAGAATGACCTTTCTCTTGGTGCTTCAGCCCTTCTGCTTCCCAACAGACCCAGGAACTCCAAAGTAGGCAAAAAAATGTAAAAAATTAATTAATTGGAACTGGGCTGGAACTTCTGTAGACATCATGGATAGATCTCATTTCATGCATTTTGTTATCTCACCTCTATTAATTAATTTCTTTTCTTGGAGAGAAAACTCATGGGAATGCCTTACTCCTTGGCAAATACTATGTTAAGTTATCTATAAAGTCTGATGTATTTTTTGAATGGTCAAGACTGAGTCTAACATTGGTTCTGCTGAAATCCAACATGAAAATTAATTTCAGTAGTGCCCAACAACAGGCTTTCAAAAACCTTATTTTAGATTATAATATCTTGCTTTGAATTTCAAACAGAAGAGAGAATATTGCGACATACCTGATAAGAAAGAAAATATTTTCCATTTAGTATCTTCCACAACACTTGTGCAGACCCTGTTGGTTTTCTGACTCAGCCTTTATCTATTAGAAAGGAGGTATTTATGCTGATGACAAGTTAAACACAAATTTCTATTGAAACAATTGATTGATAATAGTGTTGTTATTTATTTGGATTATGGTAGGGCCAACACTCTAATTATAGATCAGGGCCTCGCCGTGGTAGGTCCTAGATGAAAACTAGACAGATGTATGTTGTTGCCATGACAATTGCTATAGTTATCTCAAATTTGATCCTTCTGAACTTGCATTACTGAAGTATTGAAAAGAAAGGGTCCTTCAGGCTCAGTGAGAGTCCTTGTCCATGAGGGCTCCCATGGAATTTGCTTTTCCTTAATACAAGTGAGGGCTGCCCATTAAGTCAAAACCACTCAGGATTCATAAGGTTCAACAAGTTGCCCCGTTCCCACAAGTACCTAGTAAGACCATAAGGCATAAGAAACAAATATTCCCTCTCAAGACAGTTTGTGCAGACACTTGCTTAGACACTGCGGCAGACAGAGCGAGCGAGGCAACGGCGCATCCGCCTCCTTCCTGCCAGCAGCCTACTCCTGAAAGAGACACGAGAGACATTCTTCATCCTTCCTCCCTCCCCAGCCCAGGGCTTTGATAAACACTCCTGACTTTCAAAGCAGCAAAAGAGGAGCCATATGAAAGGCTCCTTTGGGAAGCAACCTTCTAACCCTAGTCTTCTGTGCCCTAGAAAAGCTATTGTTACAAGGCACAGCTGGCTGATCCTCCACCATATGTGCAGATGTCCAGTGTATCTTTGGCACCTAAACCGTACGCTGGAGACATCTGTGCCCTAATTTGACCTGAAGCAGGCATCCCAATATAAAGAGAAATCTCAAAATGCAAAGACAGCAGGCAGAGATAAATTATTTGGGAAATCAGATGAGAAAGGGTAGAGGGGAAGGATCTTTAAAGCAGTAGGTAAAGGCTTGGCTATATTATTCCTGATACTGTTACTGACAGCTACATGCATACATTCCCGTGTGTCATTTTAAGCAGACAGATGCACATCACAGGAACGACTTGCCTTGGAAGCTCTGAGGGTTGCACTGGTAATTTGCCAGCAGCCTAAAAGACTGCACCTAATTTGCACCAAAATATGCATGATGCTTAAAACAAAATACTCAGGAGGCCATAATGTTTGTTCATATGTGACCTTCTCACAAATGAATGGAAATTGTTTCTCTTTTGGGGTTCAATGGCAAAAGAAATCCACTGCTGATGTCTTCCTCCCAAAGTATTTCTATAGTTTGTACAAAACAGTTTCTGCAGACACACATGTGACCTCCTGAAGACGTATACCATTTCCCAAGCATCTACTACTACTACAGTAGTGGCATGTGCCATCTCAGCTCTGATCCTGCCTCAATTATCAGTCAGAAGGATAAACAACTGTAATGAAAAAATCCTGACCCATGAGCGCCAAGCCTCTGAGTCCTTGTGAAAACCGGTGTCCTCTGCTCAGCCTGCAAGGTTTTGAGGTCAGCAGGCACCACTGCCACTCTGCTGAGCTCTACAAACCACACTGACCCAAAACTGTGCCAGAGGAAGATGACCCAGATTCTAAAAATATTAATAATACCCTGCTCGTAATGCGTGAATACTCTTTCTCTGTGTCCGTATATTGGGCACAGACTGACTGTCTCCAGGTATAGCCAGACACACACACCACACAGCTTACAGTTTTTCAAGTTTGAGGCGTGTTGTACATATACGCTTTACTTTTATTTTTCAAGCACAAGAGAATTCACTTCACTGACATCCCTTGGCAGGCTATGGTGCTGCCAGACAGAGGAAGGACCTGCACAGAATTGTAACAGCTTTGTTGCTTTCCTCCATGCCCTGATGATATGAAACACAACCTGGTAACACCATTAGCTGTTTCCATGTGAATGCAATGATACCCAGACAGTGTTTAAAAAAAAAAACCAAACCTAAAACTAAAAAAATGTGTGCACGTGTAGTGGGGGGAATAAGCGATTGTGACACAGTCTGAAACATAAACATAACATCTGGAAGCACTCTTCCCGAGTCTGCCTCTCGATCAGACAGATGGCTGGAGAGCTGTAAGCCCACGGGCCTCTCAAAAGGTTCAAGGCCAAGAGGATTAAGTGCTACATCACAGCAGTTTTCCATTATGTCAGTTTTTCTAAATGTCTCTCCATTCTCCCACACTCAGTTTCTCTACCCGGTCGACAGAAATCAAAAGCACTGTGTGACTCCATTCCTCCGCAAACAAAGTACAGCATCCACGGGCAGAAACATCAGCCCAAGAACAGACTGAAGGCAGCTTGTTCCAGCCCACTTCCAGGTTTGAAGGACCAAGAGGAGTTAGGCCTCGATTAGCCCCAGTCACTGCTTCTTAGTTCTTGACACCGCAGTTATAGGATGCTCTGGCTTTCGCAGAGAAGCCAGCTTAAGAAATTCCCCTAACCCTCCTTGCTCCTGCCCTTAATCCGTCTTTCTCATCCCTACAACTGACAGCATACCAGCTGGTGGAGGTGTGCTGTAACAAAAAAGAAAAAAAAGAAAAAAAAAAAAAAAAGGACGATGAAAATTACTTAGGTTAAAGACAACCCTTGCTCTGCCTTGGAGCAGCTCTTATACCCAGTGGTGGCAATCCAGAATAAACTAGACAGCAAATACAAGCCCTTTCACTGAGGCTGGTCTCAGGGTAGATGTGGTACATCATAAATCAGCCACACAAGGCTTAGGCTGGAACCAAACAGAGGCAAGACTAAGATATGGAAATGGTTATAATAGTAACCAAAAATATCTCTTCATCCACCCTGAGGACACATTTCAAACTTACCAGCTTTCCTCCAGAAACAAGAAACAACAAGGGAAAACAAGTGACCAAGCAGTAGTCTAAAACTTGTTTTCACTATCAACACTGTTGTTATCCTCATCAATAGCTACTTGAGTCTCAGCACAAATTGCATTATGAGGCACACAAACATTGCTGATTTCAAGCTGTTTTCAGTTACTTGCTATAGTGGTAAAGTCTTTCTGAATAAATCTAAATTAAGAAGCTATGGCTCTTGGCTTTAGCAGCACAAATTCAAAGAGAACAAATATTACTTTAAAAAGCAAAAAGGTGTGACCCACTTAAATTCTCAAAATGTAACGGTAAACAATTATTGATGTGATGTATCTAAAATATGTCCCTTGTTTTTTATTATTTATGTGATGTGAAAGGTATATTAGCTGCTAAGTGGTGTTGCATTCAGATATAAACTGCTTGTTTCAAAGTGCTTACAATGTAATTATATCCATACACTAATGATAGTAGAAATATGCAAGAAAAGAAAAGCAACATGACAACAAAAATGAGTAGTTTTATTGAGTATGGGCATATGTTTCCAGGGATATGAAGGGGAAAGAGTGCAATGGGTCTCCATGGTGCATCAGGGAGATTCCCGAGTAAATGAGAGCACATAAAGGCCAGAATTTCCTGTTCATGTGCCTAACAACCCAACACATCACTCTCCCCATTACGACCAGAATGAATCCTAGATGCAGTTTTATCTGGTTACCACAAAATAGTTTGTAGGAGGCAGCACTCCAATGCACTGAGAATCTATTTATGAATTTAAGTAATATTCTTATTTCACAACCAACTGGGGATGTGTGACAATACAAGGGGAGAGCCAAATTACTTCTGTTGATTGCAACAGAGGAATAAGGCACAATTGTAGAAGACCCTTCATTCTCGTTCCTGCCAGCTGATTCTCTCAGCTGTGCTAGAAATAGCTGGTCATGTAAAGAAAAATAACATACTATCATCTTCTTGACAAGCTGTGTGAATGTTCATAAAGCATTCAAGAACTACAAACTTTCATCTACTTGCTTTTCAGAAGCTTTTTTGCAAAGACAGTGGAAAACACCTCTCTCTACTTAAATTAACCAACATATTTATGAGTTGGCTGAGTTTGCTGCAACAGCAGATTAGCCTGTGTTAATGCTGGAACTCCAGAACAGTACCTCACATCTACGCTGACCTTGCTACAGAACTGCACATCACCTAAATGAACTGCACTGCTAAACTAGCCTGAAAAAGCTGGTGGCAGCACAGAAAGATCCCATTAGGGACTTGCAATTCTCAACCAAATTAAATTAGCTTAATAGAATATTCGTGCTCTGCGCAGAGGGCTCCAAGTGACACTTAGAAACTCAGTAACCGTAATGCCCACTACGTCGTATGCTTTCCCACTGGGATCTCAGTACACACATGCCCAGGCTTCCCTATCCAGCTCTTCCTTGTACGCAAACCTTTCATTCAAACCTAGGTTCGTCATGCTTTCAGAAGGCAGTGACTATTTACATACACAAATGAAAGAGGTATTAATTAAAACATTGACTTTCATTTGCATAATTAGTGCTAAAAATATTTTTATGGGTTAATTAGACTTTATGCAAATTGGATTGAGAAGATTTAATTTGGGGTTTCATAACCTGACTATTATAGTTCCGCTGTTGCAAATACACTCAGAGCTACATGCTGTTCTAAAACCATGTCTTCCCTTTCAAACTGTTTTGTTTTTTACTGCTGGCAGACTCAAATGATGTATTTTTCCTTTCCCTTTACTCTCCCTCTGCCCAAACTCTCCACTGAAAATCTCACTAACTGCAATGATACTAAGTGTAAATACATTGAATCAGTGAGCTGCTCATGACAAGAGAAATTCCTGCACTTTACAGAAGTCTAATATTTCCCAGGCACTCTGACTGGGCATAGAATACAAATGTTAAAATCTGCTCAGGTTTTCTGTGCCTGAAGATAGTACAAACTGACTGCGTGGGAAAGCAATAACCAACCCAGCACTCACCAAAGATTTTATGATACTCTTCAATGAGTCCAGGTTTGAGGCTAATAATAAGCGCAGAGCTAGGGAAGCATTGCTCGGATTTGTACAATGAAAATGCTCTGTGTGGACTAACGTACAGCAGTGTTGTGAGAATTCATTAAGATGACACCCAGCAAGAGCAAAATAACTTCCACTGAAAGCACCAATATACGACTTTACTATGTGTTGCGGAAGACAATCATACTTACTGAAAAAGTACTGCTTTTTTGTCTGTGGAACAACTAGACCAAGTCTCAGTAAAAATATATTAAACAGGAAAGCAGGCACTGGCAGGCCAATTCATACCAGTGTTCCCTGGAGTGCACTGCTCTGCCTCCGACAGTTACCAGTGTATGGCTTAGCACAGGAATCCCCAGATCTGGAAGAAGTAACTGTTTGCAAAAGGGGATTCTTCTGTATTACATACAAGACACTAAATACTGAAAGGTTTGAATTATCCTGTACCAATGCTTGAAAGTTACAGTGGTTCACTGTGGAAGAATTCATTGCTTTCTTGATGAACCAACCACAGAGGCTGTGATACGTTCAGAGAAACAAAGTCAAAACTATCAAGTCAAAAAATTATGTTCAGTAAAAACCTTTAAAATTAAAGATATTCATATTTATGCCAAAATTACACTCCCCCACCCTCACCCCCCAACGTAGGCCTATTCTATTCATTTTTTAATTTAAACTGATGAATTTTATTACCTGGAAACTGAGATGCCCTGTTATAGATCAGCAGATGGTACCATAGTTAACATAAGCATCTCCAGATTTCCAGCCTACAGGTTTAATAGCTATGAGTAGTGGTAATATGAGCCCCAAGTCTTTCAGCCAATGAATGGTATCATGGATATAAATGAGTTTAATGTGCTGAGAATATGAGGTTTCATACCTGTTCCTTGAACTTGGTGCTATCCTCTGACAAATAACTGTTGTGGTCGAATGCTTTCCACCATTCCCCACCTCTTGTTTCACGTCCCACTGCCGGGGGTCACTTGTCTTTGCACTGAGAATGTTTACACCTTTCTTCACCTTTGCCCTGTTGGAAACAGCAATTGTAAAAAGTTTACAAGAGAGTCATTCAGGACTGTGATCTTCCAAATGTAGCTCAGGCACGGAAATCTCAATATATCAGTTTTAAGCTAAGTATTAGATATGTTTCTAATCCACAAGTGAATAAGAAAGTGGTATCATGAATGCAGATCTAAGGCAACACATCACTTTTTTTGGACAGAACCAGCTAACTGTGTGCCTTTATCTGTTCTGCCAACGGCAGGCTGGAGTTATGATTAAGACCGAACGTGTAGGAAAACCTGCACTCAAGGTTCTTTTCTCTATTCTGGCAATAATTTCTCCCAAAGAAAAATTTGTCCCAACAGAAGACTTGGGAAAGTTCTGTTCATCTGTATCAAGACAAACTTGTGCTTCGTCATTGCACAGAGGAATACTTCACTGGAGTTTTTTAAATAACTCATTTTTATTCCATATGATATTCTTCTAGATATCTGTGGACAGGTTGTTGCTCTTCTGCCTGACAATTGCCTCTTTGTAACAGATTCCCACGGAAATTTCTGTTTGAAATCTCCAGCCTGGAGAGAATACAGCTGTAGGTTAAGACAAGGCTTTGTATCTCAGAGATGTTCTTATAGGATGCAAGTTTCTGCCACTGTTAGTTGTTATGTCCCGTGGAAAAGTTAACTATACTTATCTAGTGATGCTAAGAACATCAGCAATAACTGTATGGAGGGTTAATTAAAGAGCACTTGCTTAACGAAGGAGCATTTGTATAAAGAACTCCCAGCAAAGATGCTATTGGGTGCAGAACATTTAACTGCTGATCTTCAACTCTATTACAAAGCATCAGGAATGAGAAATAGAGATACTTATACAGCCTTTCCCTTCAAAAGACACTGAGGGACAAACTTCCACCAGCCCACTGGACTCACACAAGATGATGAGTGTGTGGGGAGCAGGATGCCAGTTAGAATTACATGGCTCTGTGAGTAGCTTGGCCTCAGCATCGGATGGAGAAGGCAAAAGGCTGCTTAAATTCACATCACCAGAGTACGTTCATCATGGCCTCTACTCAGCAGGAACTGGCTTCACCATAGCAAAGAGGCTAAAGCATGGTGAAAAATCTATTTTTCTAAAAGGACTTATGCAACACAAAATGTTAATTATTGAGCAGAAATCATCATCTAACAAGATGCCCATATCTTCTTGACATTTATGAGGACTCAGCATCTAAATTCCTTGGAAAAACTGGTCTTTTTGCATCTTCAGACACCAAAACACTTTAAAAATGTAGTCATGAATGATTGAGAGAATCTGTCTTCTTTTTGCAGTTTTTTAACAGTGAGACAAAACACAATTAATTTAAGGCATTGAAAAAGAAAACATTTTTTTTCTCATTATAAAAGCATAAGTGCTTAATTCTCTCATTTGTAACATGAAACACCATGGAGCTTCACAGATTACTGTCCTGCTCTAGTAAAACTAGCACAAACCTGATGCATCTCTAATGCCTCCAGCTGAATTACTCAGAAATGAGAACAGAAAAAGTAAAGGGAGAATCAAGTCCATTACTGAAGGTTCATTACAGCTCTAAGTCCCATTAAGTTTTCCAGCCTATTACAGTTCAAATAAATGAACAATAAATAAACATTTCATTAATAAGAAAACACTACCACCAATCTTGAAATCTGTATAAATACATCAGTATGGTTTGGTAGTATGTATTTTAGGAGATGGTTGGATGTATTTTAGGATACTGTTATTTAGCAACTGGAGAGAAATAAAAACTGATCATTTAGATACTTTGTTCAGCCGTTCCTTGAGATGGGCTCTGAAATGGCATAACATCAGTCAAAATGAGGTGCCTCATGTTTGGATTTTCCACAGAATTACAACTTTGTCAGCAGCTGCAAATTGCTCTTTCCGCCATGTAGCTTGACATAATCAATCCTGGGCTCCTGCTAATTAGGACGGACATTTTGTATGGCCAAAGTTAGTGGTAAAATACACTGCCAGAGGACGAAAGACCACGGCTACAATGCCATTTTGTTAATTAACTACAGTATGGGGCATTAAGTTGAGTGGTTTTCATATATGCCATTATATAAAGCCCATTAAAAAAAAATTCTATCCCAGGGTAAAGTAGGTTATGTTTAGTGAGAAAAATCAATGTTGTGATTGCACTTAGCACTGGAATTAGGGTATGAACACCCAGAAGATTGAACTTCCTAAATAAATATGCAGAAGCACAATTTGCAACTCTCCCTCTAAAAAGGGCATTGAGTTTTATATAACAAGGTCAATGGATGAATCAAAATTAAGTCAGACAATACTGAGCCCCATACATTTTTAAATGCAGTCTGTACGCATATGCTACAAATGTTTTCACTTAAATTTTTATTTACTTAGTGTTTGAGTGCTAGCAAGGAAAAGCCTATTTAATTCCTTACCAAAGATTCGTTGACCTTGTTGTATGCTTGTGATTAAATATT
Source organism: Calonectris borealis (assembly GCF_964195595.1). NCBI lineage: Eukaryota > Metazoa > Chordata > Aves > Procellariiformes > Procellariidae > Calonectris > Calonectris borealis. The sequence goes on from NC_134329.1 coordinate 16,488,610, forward strand.
AATTTTTTAAATCAATAGTGCCAACTTTGTACATAAAAATTTGTAAGTTATACTCTCAATAAACCCTGAGACCGAGGACCTGGAGGCCAAATTGCTTGACAGTCTCCTGTATTTACCCACCTAATCTATGCAGTATGTATACATTTACCATGTTTACTTAAGGGAGGCAGGTACGGTGACAATAGACAGAAATGACAAACAGCTGAAGTACTCCAGGTTTCCTTAGTGCGGAGTTCCCCACTCCAACTGGAAAATTCTCCCCTTCGCCATGTCTGCTTATTCACGAGTAGACCGTTGTCCTTACACAGAGGTTTTTCTGCACAGCTCTACAACCTGAAAGCATCCACCAGCCATAACTTGTCAGCTTGGACTTCCACCCAAAGTGGAGTCAAAATCTTCCTCTCCAACGTTATTCTAGACAATTACTGTATTTACTGTGGGTGTCACTAAATTGCCTCTGTCACTTTGGCTATGTCCTCTCCACGGTAGCAGTAACTAAACCAAGGCCCCAAGTCTGCTGCCCAGTAACAAAAATCACCCTTTCCTTTTTCTGGATCTAAACACAGACCCTGCTAAGCAAGCCACCTACATATGCATGAAACCTATGGGCAGCAGCTCATTTATTTGAGTTTGATTGTTTATGTGCTGAAAGTTAAGCACAGTTTTTGATCTTTTGACAAAAGCAGACCTTGCAACAGAACAATGAAAGACAGACCATCATTAAGAATGGCGCAGAATACCAGAGGTCAGCTTCAATCCCACACTGGATAGAGGACTCCATCTGAACGGGTTTTTGAAGCTTTATGAACACATGGTAGCCAGAACAGTGAAAGACTTTCTTGCTTGAACTTCTAAGGTTATTAATTCATAGCACAGGAAATCTCTGCCTCAGCTTTGTCTCAAGATAACTGTCTCTCTTTAAATCTCTCAAATGGAGAATTAAAACATTTTGCTGGCATGCAGAACAAGCAGCATCTCAAAGACATTACAGAAAAAGTCTCCAGCAGCTTGCCTAGAAATCATTACTTATTTTTTATCAAGACCAAGTAAAAACATTTACTTACACAATCTCACAGCAAATGCATTTGTCTAAATATGCAATTTCCAAGCAAATATTTCATTTCCAAATTGAAGCTTTTAGTTGTATACAAAGATTTCTGTTTAGCACCCTATCTTCCTCATACGTCAAACTTAGAAATGATGCTTCTAATTAATACATTCTGATCGACTACAAATGAAAATCTAGCTGTTCCATTTCACTATCCTCAAATTACAAGAAATCTCAGCAGTATTTAGACATAATACTATACAGCTGATAAAGACAGTAACTGAAAGGCAATTGAATCAGCAACAGTCAGACTGAAGATGTGACTTATGATTTCAGGAGCTCAAATTATAGTTTCCTATTTAAATTTAAATTTTAATCTTGCAAAACTGCTATGGCCATGGAAGGGTTCTGCTACCTGCAGCAGTGCTATAGAGAAGGCAGACTGCTGAGTACTCCACACAGTTCTTCACATGCTGTATGATTTTGCTGACGTATGCTAATCCTTGAGAGCATCACCTCTCTTATTCCAAAGAAAGTCATCCTCAAAGCATAGATCCAAGCGGGGCTGCATTGCCTGGGTGTGCTGTGATACAGATAAGTAATCTACCAGCAAAGGAAGAATCTGAAGTTACAAGTAGGCTAATACCACATGAAGCTGATTAGGAGCCCCTGGCTGTACAGGTTCCTAATTCCCTTTAGCCTGGCACTAACACCCAGCTGACTCACTGGCAAGCTAAGTTGGTAGCGTTAATCAGTGGATGATTTAGCTTTGTGGATGGCTCACTGGAAGATCAGATAAGCAGCAATGTCAGTGCCAGGGAAGTGCAGAAGCAAGAAGCGAGGGGTGGGGGGGGGGACCAGGGCAATACCCTCAGCAGCAGAAGGTACCTCTTACGTGGGGTTAGCAGTATTGTCAAACTGCAATCCAACAGAAAGTTTACACAGCAGCTTGGGCAGACAAGGCTGCGCTACAGAATAAAAAGCTAAATGAGTACTAAATTCCTATAATCAGTGAGCTTCATAATATCTGGAATAGCTTTCCAGACACTAAACCTTCTGGTTCCTGTTAGACTGTTTGTTTTCAGAGGGTTATACTTAGCTCTGCATCTTCTGTGCTCCTCATAAATGCCATGCTATTCTTGGCATGCTGTACTTTGATCTGAGAGCAGTCTGGTTTTAGATCAGTGACCACGGCTTTGTACAGACAGTCTCTTCAGCTCACATCTGTTGTCCAAGCTGCTGTGCCGGAAGACTTTTCTTTAGGAAGTATTCGAAACGTAAATATTAGAGACAGATGCAGGTTCAGTCTAACCGGGGGAATTGGCTCATCTATAAGGTAGTCCCTGGGCCACGCGAGCCAAGCGTGGGCATGCCGTACCTCGCCATGCTGGGCAAGGGAGAGGATGCTCGTGCTAAATCCTCTGCATTTCCACACGTAAATCCTCATCTGTTTATATTTGTCAGGTTGGTGTTTCAACTTAACAAACACTGACCCCTTTTGGTCAGTCTTCTCCGGAGCCTCAATGTTTCTTGCAACTCTGCTAATCCTCCCTTACTTGCGCAGACTAGTAGAAGCCCTTGACATTACTGACTGTAAAGGTCACATTGTAAGAAATTATTTTATTGTATCTCCCAAAACCCAGGGAGCCTCTCCTGGTGGCCTGTTTGTGGGCTGCACTTTACAGTAAGTCTCTAACCTTCCCGAGTTCTGCCAAAAAAATTTCAACTTCTTCCTGCCATGATTTAAGTTCACTGCTTTCCTCCTTTGTTCCCAGACTAAATCAGGAGATTAAAGCCAGCTGCAGGAACCCATAAAACCCAGGCAGGAGACTAACCACGGCAATTAAGCAAGATTTTTTTTATTAAGTAAATCTTTTTCCTTTCATCTTTCTATGTGAAATGAATTGCTAGATCTCACCGCAGCTCTGAATGAACAGGACAGACATCTGCCTGGCAAAACCATATTCATTAAAAGCCTCATTGCTGGCCTTAGTTGAGAAGTCAAAAGCAGAACAGAAGAGTATGACCTGGTTAGCCGTGTCGACCTTTCAAACATGCTCCTTTAATTTGCAAAATACACGGACAGAGTAATTGTGATTAAGCGGCTATAGCTCTGCTTAGGGAATATGGGGGATCAGAAAAAGCTCCAGGCTTCCTGCATGACTCCGCAACAAGCCACAGGAGCCCTGTTTGCCTCCATCCTACCCTAGCAAGGAGATTTCCACCTGTGCTTCAGTGGCCACCTCTTTGCTATACAGGTTTTCATTTACAAGCCATATGCACAGGCAAGCAGCAAAAGAAAGCCCCATCTCAACTGGGGAGTTTAGGTACTAAATTTATTAGGTAGTAAATTACTGCTAATAGTAGTATTTCAGACTTGGTTCCCATTAAGAAGACTAGTCCAAAGGGCCATCCATGCAAGAATTTTGTCTTCTTTGTTTTCTAGATTTATGACATAGGCTAATCATTAGTAAAAGCAAAGATCTTGCTCCTCAGAGCATCCTTTCTCCTTCAGGCATTTTCTTTCTCATGGAGTATCAAGAAAAGGCCTTCAGGAAACAGCTTTTGTGAAAAAGGGTAAACACCCTTTAAAATGTCAAAACAGCTAATCTCTAGGTATTTAGTCCTTGCTCTTTGCTCCTTCCCCTTTTCCTTTCACTTCTTAGAATGCCCGTCTATTTGAAACAACTTTGAAAAAAATGCCATGTCAAAAAAAAAGTTGAAATATTTTACTTTTAAAATGCAGTGATCAAATCCTTAAGAATCTCCAAACCAGAATGCTTAAGCTTCTTGAATATAGGTGTAATTCTGCAAGCAGCTGAGACAGATTTCAGTATTTCTGAAACCTCCTCTGTCAGCTGAATTGGACTAAACTCAGCTTCCCCAGAACTGCATATTTTGGTGACTTCACTGTCCATCAAAATTATATAAATTCCTTCCATTCCCAGTGAGGAATCCTGGGATTCAAAATTGCTCAGGGGCTCTTCTTTTGTAATGTTTCTTACATAACTAAAATTCCTGAGACACTAGGAAAATCAGCTGTCTTTTGTTTCAATGGGAATAGGTGCTTCATATCCCTTAGGAAGCTTTGAAGAGCTCAGCTGCAAGGCACGAGGTGGATGCTGTCAGCTGTATTTTTTTTTTTTTTCCAAAAGAGAAATCAAATGTGCTTTGGGATGTTCCAGTCACACACTTCTTTGGTTTGGGCTGATTTCTGTGGTTAACTCTTTGTTAGCATTACCAGTTCTCTTCAGGTGTCTGGTATCCGATTATTTATTTTAAAAGAAAAGGAAAAAGAGATGCTTTCTGTGAAGCTTGGATACCACTACTTAAGTCACAAAGATAGTCATTTAACCTCCTAATATATCTCATGGCAAAACTGCTTTCTCCAGCACTGAATGTTAAGAGTACTAGTTAAGGGATTACAAGAAAGGCAGGAGGAAAAGAAAAAAAAAAAAAAAGTAAAAGCAGGAGGGAACTACACAACACAGAGAATCTGGATTTGTCTTCCAAGCTGAGAGGAAACCCAATCTGAATTTACAACCTGCTAACATTCTGCCTCCAGCAAAGATAAACACTGTAAACTCCTGGTTCACAGAAGCTGTCACGGAGCTGCTACTGCATTTAACTCCAACTCATCCTGCTTCCAGAGAAACAATCACATTTTAGCCCAGATATTACCAAGGGTTCTCAAATCCACTGGTCAGGTAGAGTATTTAAACCTGAAGCAGGCTCACAGGAGCTCAAAACATAAGGGAGTTCTTGCAATGGCTACCAGAAGCTCTACTTGCCTTCTGCCTTGGCTAATTGCATTTAAGGGGCCACTTAGGTGGCAAAACCACTGTTACCGAGCTCAAATTATCCGAGCAGTAACAAGATAGGAGACAAGATGGTCCAAGGTAGAAGAAAGCAAAATCATGCACCAAATAACTCCAGTTCAGCATACATCTTCTTTTCTTAACTCCCCAATCCACAGCTTCAAGAATTTCTTTGGACATAGCAGCTGTCACCAACTCCCAAAATTTTATATGAAGTATTGCAGGGTTTAGATTTTTTTTTTTAAAGTCTCAGCTCCCAGAGTCATTTGGAAGGAATTCTCACAGCTATTAAGAAATGGGGAAGAAGGAAAACTAAAAGCAGAAGAGTAAATGTTTTCAATAACAAGAACCCCATATTTGTTCTTTTTGTAATCCCTAATATTTTTGTAACACTTGAGGTTGGCATCCCAAAATACAAAAGTCCATTCCCATCAGGAAGGATGGAGATCCCTTTATGATAAGCACTGTCCAGGTATGGTGCAGAAAGACCTCCTTCTCCTCAGAGTTTCCAATATAAGTATTAATCAGCAGATGGGAACATACAATTTGGGAGCACAAAAACACAAGGGAAAAGATGGCTCTTTTCAACCTCCTTTTCATTGCCCTTTACCTGTTATTCATGGAATCAGCAAAAAATCTGAGTTCACAAGAAATGCATGGGAAGATCTTACCGAGAGACCAAAGTCTCATACTGCCTGAGAGGTGTTTGCAGCAGTGCTTTAAAACTGTTGTACCCCTCATACCAAGCATTTCAGCTGGTTAACCTTAACTGAGCAGGGGACAGTCTGAGTTTGCAGTTTTCTTCTGACTTATTCACCTTTTCCATTTCCTTAAAGAATGAATGAGTAGAAAGGCTCTTTTATAATTTGAAACTCAAAATAACCAACAGGTACAAGTCAAAGATCCATCTCATGGACTCTACAAGGAACTGAAAGAAGCTGATGCATAATCACATCTAAGTAAAACCCCTGAAAAGTCTTCGCTACGGGATCAGGATCCGAGTGAACATTCATTTATAAAGAGTTGTTATTTTCCTTATATGAGAAAACATTGGACATTATGCTGTCTGCTCTGCTGTCTATTGAAAAGTGAGTTGGAATAAGCATCTGTCTCACACCAACACACGCTTGCAGAGAGGCAGAGAGAGAGAGAGAGATGGGTGTTGAGTAAACAAAAAACCTACCAGGGTGAATCCAGAGTGCAGATTCAGCTGCACATGCTAAATACAGGCTCATCGCCTCCACAGATCTATTTTATAGGACCAGAGACACTTTTTAAATAAGTAAATGCTTTGAGATTATATTCCCTACTACATGCAGCTTCTATTATTACCAAAAGATCTCTAAGCTGCATATTTGTGACATTCCCCCAGCTGGCAGAGCCATAGCAGTGCTGAGGAAAATACTTACTGTTTTCAGGGGTTATTAGGATTATTACTTAGACCCCAAGTGACTTTCTGAAGTAATCTTCCCGTGCAGTCCCTTTGTGTTTTTAATCCCATCCGCACTCCCCCTTCAGCAGCTGTTATGAATACAATTTTGCCCTCAGCCATGCAGCCATGAGGATTGTGTTTCCTTTTCCCTTAGAGAAATACAATATTGTTGAGATCAACTGCTAGAAAGAGGAAGGGGCAGGTGTCCTTAAAACATCAAGAAAGAGAGGAGCTGTTCAGTCAAATAATTGTTTCAATGTTATGTACTATACTAGGTGCTTGTAAAAACGATGAAAGAAAAGACTGATTATCAGGCGGGTTCATCCCCAAGATGCAGCACTGTCTCCTTTGTACTCTAATTAGTCTAACTTAAGTTGACTCAAGGATGGAGCATTTTACCATTGCCCCAGAAAGAACTCCCTCCAGACAGCAGGGAGTTTGCTGACTCTGCGGGTGCTGTAATAACGTGTGCTTCCATCCGTTTAGTCCTGCCTCCTCTCCCTCTCTCTTTGAAGTACCAAGCAGCACCAACCCGGAGCAAACTTTTGGCACAGATGAGTGCCAAAACTGCAATCAACAAAGTGGAAAAACTGCTAAGAAAGATAACTGTAGAATAAAAGAAGAATTACGGCAACATGTTTCCTTTATATCCCTTGTATCATGGTATTGGTAGTATTTGGTAACGGTTCTTGCTTTGCTCATCATAATCCTCACACTTGCATATAGTCACTTTAAGGCACATTAACAATGCTGCTACTCCTGATTTTGTTTCAGAACAAGCACACCTTGTGTTGTAATCTGCATGCAAGAGTGTGATAGAAATGCTACAAAGATGGTCTAAGGGGATACAGCAGAGAGAACTGCTAGCTTTTATGTTTGAATTGAGTCTTAATCTAGTAAAAGCTGGCAGTGATCTGTACTACAGCCTCCAAATTGGGTTCTTTCATGCTTTAAGTTTACCCAGCAATAGCACAAATCCTTGTGCCCTGAGGCAGTTGCTGGTAGTTTGTGTATTTAGGTACAGATCTGAAGCCCCTGAGCCTGCAGTTAAGTCAGCAAAAATACTTCTGCTGACCTCAGGGGCCTTGGATCAGAAGCACATATGGGTTTCCATGGGGTCACCACCTGGCCAGAGCCAGTGGGCACTGTCAGCAGGCAGGGCACGCGATGGAAGCTCATGTGGCTGAGGAGCGAGAAAGCAACGCTAATAAATTACGGATGAGATGTGGTTCAGGAAGTTCAAGTAGGGTAGAAAACTACTCTCATCCTCCTGCAGCTGCTTTTGTAATTTAAACCAATTTTTCTTTTTTTTCCAGAAGTGACTGAGTAGAGAGACAGACCTCATTTTCTAATCATTAATACTTCAAAACCTGGTGGGTTTTACCTTGTATGTGCATGTATACATTTGTCCACGGATAGACAGAGTATTTCATACACAAAGTTTTCTTGTTTCTCTCCACTTCGTCTTTTCCATGTCTGTCCCTCCACATTTGCTTTCTCTTGGCTTTGTATACCTCTACATTTCCTCTTGTAACGCTCCTTTTTCACTTCTCTCACATTTATTTTCACCTTCCTCTTTCATTTAGAAATTTGACTAAACCAGCGAAGTCACCACTGACTTACAGTTCAAATTCCAACCCATCCATCCCTGCTCTCGTTTAGTTGCATTGAAAGGGCACCCTGAATCCAGTCCTAGATCTTCAGCTTCTTATTTGTCTGACCTTGGTTTGCAGTTGTGTCACATCACAGTGCAAAGGCATTTATTTTATTTTATTTTGTTCGCCAAAAGAAACGTAATGCCAAAAAAAAGATACAGTTGTTTTCAATAAGCATGGACTCATGGCCAATTCATTGAGGCTGCCAGATGGTAAAAACACAGACAATGAGGGGTCCTCTTCAGACTGGGAAGTTTTCGTGTCCAAAAGCATTTGCTAAGTTAAATGAAAAATTTCTTTCAACTCCTGCACAATTTCTTAGTGGAGAAACTATGTCTCCACCTCATGATTACGCCTGCTGTCCCTCCCAGAGTTACCTGCTCCTCTTCGGGACACCCTGTTTCTGGCTTCGGGATACACTGTCAGAAAGCTGACTTGTCTTGGCTGGATCTAAATAGCCTTGACTAATGTATCCCAACAAAGGGAGCCCCTTAAAGTCTTTCCACATTAGGTAAGTGGTGTCCAATTCCTGTTATAGAAAACCAGGAATAAACATCGACTATAAGAGAAATGAGCCTGTCCAGCTGTAGGACTGTTACACCAAAGAATTAGGTACAAGAGCTCAGGCTGCAGTTCACTTGGAAGTTGCTTTCCCTTTTGTATGTTTGGTTTGTCTTACTCCAGGCTCAAGTATCTAATTGTAACAGCAATTATTGCTGCAGAGCATCTCAACCAACTCTGCCTTCTCTGCCCACAGAGGGCTGTCAAAGCCATCTTTAATACTAATTACAGACTATCAAAGAAAGGGCTTTTCCTATAGAAATTCACCAGCAAGAAAGACAGGGAGTAAGAACTGCAATCAAAATAAAAGCATGACTTGACACTTTTTTAAACAAGGCACTGTTTGCCCTTTTCAAAAGGCTGAAAAGTTTTTGCATGGAGTCGGGGTTGCCTTAGGAGTGAGCAGGCAGATGTCTGTGCATCAGAAACCACAAGCCTTCTGCTTATTGCTGTACAGTTACAGGACCAGGTTTTACACCTTTACTTTGCCAGGCCCATTTAGGTCACCAATAGTATCTCAACAACCACAGTTGGACATGCCCAAGGGCAACAGTTCCCTTGGGCTATCATCAGGATCTTTTAAGGACTTTTTTTTTTTTTTTTGAGGCTGAGCTTGCACTTGAGGACAACTGTGGACTCTTGAAGCCATAATGAACAGAGTGAAGTCTTGAGAGGTCAACAAACAGCTGAGCTCCTTTGAGACACTGCAGGAATCAGCAGGAAGATTCTGGGATGCATCAAAAGAAAACCAGCTGTCGGTGAAAGCCAGGGGCAACAGCTTGCTCCTGGATGCAGATATTAAGGTCATGATAAAACAAGAAAAAACACCCACAAGATAAAATAGATCAATACATTTGTAACTCTCATTGTGTTTATTCCTTCTCTTTGTGAGGATTACAAATCAGCATAAATCACATTCCCTTTATCATCTCCCGGGGAGTCTTTTTTTTCCCCTCGATGACTCCCCCCAAAAGTCATTTCAATTCATCCAACTGCAGCCAGCTACTAACTGCAGGGATGAAAATCATTTTGTTTCAGCTTGATGCAGCAGAAAAGCACTAGACCTAAATAGCATGCGACAGGACAGAACACAAGCACCTGATTTAGGGTTGCACAGGCTTCAGCAGCAAGAGAGGATTTGCGTTTTGAAAATGCTGAAGCAGCTACTCCCAACACTGTATCAGACTAATAACATCCAAAATGAAACGTTGGGTGAACAAGCGCATGCATGGATAGATGAACACACTCAGAGCACCCCCTGCAATCAGACTTGAAGGGCTGCTACAGAACCTCTTAAGTTCTCCAACCTCCTATGCAATTTCTGTTTAGAGTTAAAGCCATCTCTAGAGACAAGAGTCTTGGGCTGTGGAGATAAGGTTGGAAATGTCGTGAGTACATTATAATGGTTCAAACATCAGTGGCTGAACAAAAAGACCACTAATATATAACATTATACATCCTCCCCCTGCTTCCTTCTAATTTGGGGGCACCTGATTCATAACTTTCAGATGCTCAGGATTGGCAAAGTTGCTGCACGTTATTTTTTTGGGCCAAATACCAAAGAAAAGCAGTGTCGGCTTGCAGTGAACTTCCACGCCATTTCTATAATATTCTGCAGAGTACTTCTAGAAATAGATGAGAAAAACTTGGTCTACAGGCCTCCTCTCGTTATAGTAACAACCAGCCTGTCATTGTGAGGGATGGTTTAGCACTGGCCCCTATCTACCAGAAGGCTGACAAGTTGCTCAGCAGCCACGGAGGGTGGTGTTACGGACTTGCACATTACATATGCCAGTCTATTTAATGCCTTAGCAAACCTCTACCCGTCTCCTAAGCCATTCACTTCCTTATTTGAAGGGCCTTAGATAAAACCACTAAGAGTTATAGGGTATACAACAACCAAGGATATAGAGAAATGAAAAGTACCAGGAGAGGAATATGAATAATATACAGAAGAGGCCATTATTCTAAGCACTGAGGGAAAGTGTTTCTGCTCCTTACAAAAGGAAGGATTTATCTTCCCCTGATCAGAGGTGACAAAAGCTAGAATGTTAATGCTAGCAAAACACAGGGAGGGCAGGAAGAAGGCTGCTAGCAATTTCACTTTGATTTCATCAGCTGATCATGCAATTATACATTTATTTTTTTGTGAGCAGCAGACACTTTCACACTTGGAGTACCCCAGGGGAGAGACAAATTACCAAGTCTCACAGGTCTTTCTACAAATTTCCACACATATTTCCATCAAGCAAGACATCGATATGCTCAATCTCCTGTCCTTTAGGCCTGACACGGCTCATGTTACTGACTTCAAAGGGGACGAGACTGGTCATCAGTACTAAGTCTTCTCTCAGTGACATAAGTTTCATGCAGACATAATTCAGGGCCAGTTCTGATTCTACCTTGCTGTGGATGATAATCAGGGTCAGGCCTTTAGCACCTAAGCTCCCTTAAAAATATAGTACCTTCTCTCCATCTATCACTAGGTCTTCTACTCCGCTGCTCCAGACCATGTGTCCCTGTGAACTTGCAGCAATGTCTACTATGTCAGAAAACATCACATAAATGCAATTATAATACTTCTGCACTGAAGCTAGTTCGTATGCACCCACTATATGATCTGCTTTAATGCTCACAGTGCTGAGTTTAATATAAATGCAACCATACCAGTGTGACTATACTTTCAGAAAACACAAAGATGATAAAGCAACCCAGATGAGACCGGAGACTGGAATGTATCATTAGTAGTAGTAGAAACTGCAGCCCCAAGAGAAAAGCTAGAAGCCCTGATATGCTGTCGTACTAATGCATTATTAGAGAGTTTATATGCCAAAAAGAGTTTGTTAAAGGGAAAAGGAAGGGAAAAATTTACACCATAAATTGCTGGAAGAGCCCTGATTTCGTCTGGATCAAAATAGTTAAGGTCCAGATATTACCTACTTGCAAATAGAGCTGAAAATTTATCACAATCCCATAAACCTGTTGTTTCTGTCATTGGCAGGGAAAGTGGGTGCTAATTTTCAGCATGGAGAACTACTAGGCTGAATAAATATGAACAGTTGCATTATATGGAGCAAAGCTGCTATGCAGTTAATATGCAAAAAGTGTGCCAGCCTTGCAATAAACCAGTATTGCCATGTTGTAATACTGAACTATCCACAGTAGCATGCCAGTCCACAAGATCATTTGTGACTTCATTTTATGTCGTATGTTAGTATGCCATTTTCTGCTTTTTTATGATATTGTAAGGCCATCCTTTCAGCTTACAAAAAGTGGCAAAAGAAGATGAGACAGACTATTTCAAATGTTTAAATATTGTTACTGAAAAGTAGTAGTGGAAAGTATCTGAAAAATCTCTCAAAATTAATGATGAATTAAGTATTTAAGTCAGGTATGTAAGCTTAGGACACCCTTCCTAGCACCAAGTAGATATATCTGAGATACAGGAGTAGACTGCAGGATTGGCTCTGTATCAGCCAGCTGAAATATAGCTACTGAATTATGCTTTTAGTTGTCATCTAATTTAGTCTTTCACTACCAACCTGCTTTCTCAATCCAATTTTACTAATTTTTAAGAACCTTTGCCCTCATAATCCTATTACATTGGTGATTTTAAAAAAGATTTTGCTGCAAGTGACTCAGAAAACAAACACTACCCCTGCCACCTGCTTCTAACTCCTTCTTCCCCCCTCAAAATGATGACCTTCCACACTGACTCCCAAAAACTCTTCAGTACTTTGGAATTTCTTTGGAAACAGATGCTTATTTTTGCCTATTTGTGCAACCCTTCTAGCTGGAATTTCCCAGCCTCTCTTTGCAAGGGTGGCATTTGGAAGACCGATGACCTATTTTTTATTTTTTTATTTATACCTCTGCTATTCACAAAGCTTAAGGCCCCAGGATGAATGCATCTTCCCCAATGCATGCCGGATCCTCTATTGGCTAATGACATTTGTCTAAAGCTTCTGGTAAAAACAAGGACTGAGAGCTGAGCTGCAGTAATACGAAGGGTAATGCAAGGTTCACAAAGGCAATAAATCCATCATGTGAATGGTAGTGGGGAGATTTACTTTTTAGTGATAAGGCAGAGAGCTGAGGACTGGGAGGTTGCGAAATCATTACTGGATGGGAGAGGGGTTTAAAAGAACAGAATTGTTGTATTTATACATTTGTATTAAAACTTTTACAAATGGAATTCAATGAGGGAAGAAAAGCAGGGAAATAGTAGTTTTATTCTCTTGGGTGAATATTTGTAGTATATTTTAATCATTAGGATTTGCCCTCTATATACATGTTAAATGAGGCTTCGTGGCAGCTGTAAATAATGTGAACCTTACAAAAATATGAAGTCACCTTGCAGAGGCGGAACAAAGCACGTGAGCTGATCCGTGCTTCTTTATTGTGATTTCCATGAGAATGAAAAGGCTGCTTTTACAGACAAGGCTGAGGCCTACGGGCACACAGTCTGAAAAATAACACCACCTTTTCATTTGTAATCTGAACAAATTTAATATAGAAGCTATGATGGAAAACGAACTTAGAACCTCACATTTCTATTTTTTCCAGGGTAGAACTGCACTTTAAGTCACAGGCTTTATTAATGGAATAAGTGCATTTGTCTCTTACAGGCCTGAAAAATAAAGCACTGAGAAGTAACATATGGAATATGCCTTGGGCAAGAGATTTTCTTCTGGTCTTGCTGTTTTTCTAATAAAATTGAAATCATGGCATGAGTGCACATGTTCCTGTAAAGTGTTTCACAGGGGGTGGCCTAAAATAGAGGCACCCAAAAATCACAGACATTTTTAATAATATTGCTAATCTGGACTGTTCAAAACACAGTGATCTGGGATCCCTAAACTCATGAGATGTGGAGTTCTTTTTATTTCCTTCCAAGTTCTCCTCTTCTGAGTCTGTCCTTTCAAGACAAATTCTTGGGGAAATTTCTCTGAGTTTCCTCTGTAAATATAAGGGGCTCGAAACTTCATTTTATAATGGGGAGTTGCAATCCTCCTGCCATCCCACAACTGCAGCAGGGGATGCTCCTATAAAAATAATCACCAAGATTGAAATTCCATAGGAAATTGTGACAGTTAGCAACATTGATGTTAAAAAGCATAGCGGGGGCAGGCTTACAATTCTACAAATTCAACTGAGCTTGTCTCTAGGCAAGTTAAATAACTGTGAGGGGGTGTCACACTGGTTCCTTGGCTATTATCACTGCACAGACAGACAAGTGAACCCCAGCCTAGACACCCGTGTCTTAGAGAGCCCGTATCGATTTAAAGCTTCCCACTAGTACATCTTAGGCCTTTGAACCTCTGCTCTAAGATTCAAAGATACAGAGCTATCACTCTCTCTTCTGCTTTAGGCAGTTCTCTGCCTTAATTTCTCCATGTTCCTATAGGTAGAATTTCACTACCTGACCTCAGCTGTGTTGCAGTCGTTCAGTCAGTATCAGTAAAGATCTTCAGGGCAGAGGAGTGATAAGCATTGTAAGCACAAGGACTACAGAAGAGCCTCAGGCACTGAGATTACCTTTACTTTTGAACATCTTTGATGCAAGGTCCTGGACAAGCAACACAGTTGTCTTATGCTCGGTAAAAATTTATGTCCTTCATTCTTGTCCCAGTACCTAGCTAAGCCTAAAACGGAATAACCTGGAAAAAAATTATTCCAGTGAGAAAAGTCATGACATTCAAGCCAACTCCTCTTGAAAACAGCGGTGCAATGCGTCTGCCTGGTTAAGAAATGCCCAAGCAAACAGTTTAACTTCCATTGAGTCTACTTTGATTTCAGACTCACAGTACTGGCAGTTCCAAAGGAAAGTGCTTTCTGGTTTCTTGTTTCACACTTACAGAGTGGCTGATTGAAAACCTAGGCATGGAGAGAACTGGGAGTCTCTGAAATGCTGTAGAACAGGAATGTTTTGCAACAGCCTTATACAACATCAAACCACTTAGAACTGCAGTACACATCACCGTCTCTTATTCTAGCTCTTCACTTACACACAGTGAACCATAGGCCCTAGAGATACTGCCTCTGTATTTTTCCCCACAAAAATGAAGAAGAAATCAAATGGATACCTTTCCAGCTTCAGTTTTCACTGGGAATCAGTTATCACATGAAACAAACTTAAGTGGAGATATTTCTTCCAAGCCCATGAGTTAACAGTTTATGTTTTGGTTTAATAAGATGGGGTAGGCACCATAATCTGAATAGCAACCAGGGGAAGAAGCCCAGAGCATCTTTTACATGTGTTGAACAGAGCAGAACGTGTCTCATGGTGCGTTCCTAATTCAGAACCAAGCTGTGCCAGCAGCCCTGGGCACACAGATATGCCACAGCGCAACTCAAAGAAATGGTATCACAGGCCACAGCAGTGCCTGAGTAACATCAGAATTGCAGCATATCTGTGCAGATTTGCCCTACCACTCAGGACAGCGAGTTATTCCTAGGTACAGTGTTGCGTTCAGTTTTCAAGGTCTGAAAACCTGCATAAAAATGTACTGAGCAGAGATAGCAAGGGCTAGAGTGGCAAAAATCCTCCACTCCAAGGTAAGCGGAAAAGACAGGGTTTTGGAACTGCTCAGCCCCCAGGAAACAAAGAAGGTTTCATGAAGAAACACCAGATATACTACACTGTCATATTTACGAGTTAAGAGAATCCCATCCAGCACCAGTGAAGTCCATGCATTATCTAACACCGAGAAAGAATACTTGTCTGTGCTGATGCATAACCTGTAAGAGAACAACTTAATCAACTAATGAGCAAAAAAGCTGGGATGGAGGTTTCACTCCTCAAGGTTTCAAAACTCCTGGTTCTAATAAAATAAAATATTATTGTTTTGCCTTCTTTTCATTGGTTATAATAAAATACAGAAAAGTGATTTTTTTCCCCTTCTTTTCAATGTTAGCATCAGATTCCTCAAGAAATATCTAGCATGGAACCCATTTGATGATTCCCGTATACTACTAAGCATCAGGAGCTTGTATTTATACTGTATGTGTATGTGGTATATGTGGTACCTTATGTAGAATAGTTAGCATCAGCAAACATGTCTTGTGAACTGCGAAGTATAAAAAATGTCTATTCTGTAAATGTTTTGGCAGCAAAAAATGTTTTGCATAAACTCCAGATTCCACGGGTACATACCACTATCTGAATCTGAAGCAGAAATATAATTAATTAAATGGAGGAGACAACGAACAACAAAATTTAACAAGCCAAGTTGCGATTAATGTACTGTTCCCTTCCGAGCATTTAGGTAATGAATCTGTTTTTACACTTCATGTTTTCAACAATGTCTGCAGAGATAAAGTAATGGAATGTCCATTACCCTGGCGTAAGATTGACACATTCTCATAAAATGCTTTGTGATTGTGTAAGTAGCATCGAACAAGGAAAAATCAAGAGCATATAGCACGTATAAAATGTCCATAGACACCTCATTTTTTCTATTCAGCAGGAAGCAGCAATGCAAGCAGAGAACTGGAGGGTATATTAAGAGGCATTTGTGCATTTCAGCATTTCTGTCTTACCTGACAGTGCTTGATAAATCCAATGCATATGAATAAAAGGGAGAGGGAATGGAGTACGGGTGATCCTTGGTGCTGATGCTGACTTTTCATTGCTAAGGTTCTAATTCAAATACGGTCCATATGAATATTATTTATAGATGATTATCAAAAGTGTAGCACTTGCAGGCAGGAAAAGCATTTTTGTTTATGATCTAAGCCACGCTAGCACTGTTTTGTAGAGGGCAAGCAGCTCAAAAAGGTTGAATGACTTACCCAAGGTCACACACTGACTAAATTGAAAATAAAGGAACAGAACACATAACACCTGATTTCTTTTCACATGCTGTCTTGTACACCATGAAATTTAATGTTATCAAGTGACTGGTTTGTATATTTGAGTTGCGAGTCTGTCCACTTACAGCAGGAAATATCTCCTGTTTATTGGACTCTCCAAGCAAAGGTCAAAGAGCAAATAAATGACAGAGTTAAAGCAAGACCACTCTACTTCAGCTATGAAATGCCTGGGTGAGACACTATTGATAAAACTTAAAGCTTTCCTTGATCATACTCCACAGCCATGTAAACCGATAAAGGATTCCAGGTCACAGGCATTTCCCAAACCAATTGCGCAATCCCAGACACAAACAAATCGTGAAAGCTGAGCTTTCTGATAGCTTTATCAGTCCAGAATATTCACCTATTTTTTTGGCTACAACTGATACTGACATTGTAATTTTCTCTCTTATTCTGCAAGTTACTCAATTTATGAAACTGTCAGCCCTTCGTGACACCTGCTGCAACTTTTGTAAGATGGAGATCAAATTTTTTTAGCGTGTCAACGTCAAGTATTTTGTGAACATAGTTGGATGATGTGGCATTTCCAAAAAAGCTTTAGAAATTGTGCAGTCATTTTTCCCTCCCCACTTCAGGATGGGATAAGCTTAATGAATGGTACAGAATTGCACTAGAATTAGCCTAGCTTGTTTCTGATGAGCCTTTAACTCACCTAGAGCGAAATTCACTCTCTTACACACCCACCAGCCTGAAGCCTACTCACTATTTAAGTCTTCAAAATAGGATTAGGGGATTTAAGTAACACAGAAGCTTTGCATTTTCCATCTAATTTTTTAATGAATTTTTTCATTAACAGGAGCGAGCATTACAGCCAAGCATACAAGCTTCTCAACAGGGCTGTTGAGAAGACAGTTCCAACCACAGAGAACGCATGGCCTCCCCAACATTGAGCAGCAAAACGTTGTTTGCTTTTGTGCTGAGACAGGATTTGAACCCAGATGCACAGAATTGAAAACCAAGTGATGAATTTTTCCTACCTTTTCATTATTATAAGGGATTTTCTAGCTTGCTGGTTTTGAGTTGGTACTCAAAGCCAGTCTTGAATAGCTTACTATCCTTTAAATAGATCTAACTTAGAAGCAGTTCTTGACAGTCTCAGCAACCCAGATCACATAAACAAAGGTATTTAAGAGAGAAAAATGAACAGCCCACATTAAGTACCAGCTATTTACTCCTTTTAATAAGCAAATGCATAAAAATGAAAACTGGAAGTCACCCCATCATCACAAGCCATGTTAATCTCAGATACCCTGCTACACAAAAGTTTACAAACTATATTTCTTGGCACTTTATGCATGCATGTAGGCAGACCTTTATCTAAGGATCTGAACACAGCGTACAAACATTAGCTAATTAGATTTCTTGCAACTACTATAATACCAGAAACACTTAGAAGAGAGATAAAGGTAGGGTTAAACCACAGAACCAGGTCTCATGAGACCTGTGTATCAAATGGAGCTCTACCACAGGCTGTCGACACAACCACTGGACTTTTCCTATGTATTAGCTCCATCACAGCATTTTTTCCAGCTCTCATAGGTACGTTTTTTGTTCTGTAGTACTATATGCCCAGAGGCACCAGTCACAATCAAAACACTAGACAAACTGGTAGGAGGAGAAATTTCTACCCCTACGTTAAGGTGACAAGTCCGAAAGACACGGAGTGCTGCACCATGACCAGGGAGATGAACTGCTTTGCCTAACTTGCCCAAGTCTGCAGGAGAGCTGCAAATCGAACTCCTATTTCCTATGTCCTTACCTGCCAACATCAAAAAGTCCAGAGTGCCTTGGATTTGCCACACATACACAAATCACCTGTGCAGTACATCCTAAGTCTGGTACAGACACGTCTGCTGTTGTGTTTGCACAATGTAAAATCTGCACACACAGAGTAACTGTTTATCTAGTGTGCATGAAAAGCTGTTAAGAACCACTTCTTATCATTCATATAATTAAATTTCCTAGATGGTTGCTTAATGCTTGGATGGGAGTAGAATGGCAAAGAAAGTAGTAGGTATATGGAAACCTGTAAAGACAGTAGCCTTCCACTTCTGACTGGTAGAGAAGAATTGTATATCTAATCCCTTAAGTGCAGTATCAGCCTATTGTCATTATTTCAAATTTGCAAATTGTTAGGGAAATATTCTTTTAGGAGCCAAAATGTAAGTACAAACTAGTCTCACTAATTTGCAATTCACAGAAGATGAGATGACAAAAAATGAGGAGGGAAGGAAAGGGACAGCTAGGAATGGAACGAGGCTGTCCTAGTTCTCTTCTTTAATTTCACGGAATGTTTAAGAAAAAAGAATAAATGCAAACTGAGCATAAGGAAGCCTAGTCTCCAAACCAGACATACGCCTGCCTCTCATTAGGGTTCCTGGGAGATATAAGCAAGCATCTGTCAGGAGAACCAGACCCTATGAAAAAGTAGGGATATAAAATCCCAGATCACTTCAGAGAGGCAATAAAACCAATATGGAAAATATATAAAAATCCAGTGTAATTGTTCAAAGGTAACTGCTTCAAGGACTCTTATGAGGCTTGTAAAGGTTTTTCAACTGATAAAAAAGGTACACCGTTTTTAAGATGGGATAATTTAAAGCACTATTCAGCATAGCTTTGCAGGAATATAGGATACTGATGATTGTGTTGGTCGCTGACCTGCTAATGTAAATTTAAAGAGAAACCATTCTTGCTAATAATATATTGTATTTATTTTTGCACAAAGCATTTTTAAAAAGAAAATCCCTTTAATCCCTTTAAAATTCAGAAGTTAAATGCTAAAAAATAAGTTTGCAGGTTCTAGACTGACAGCTTGCTTTTGTCGGGTGCAAGAAGACATCTACTGTCTCGATCTATGACATTTTCAGAGCTTTATGCAAGAAAGGTACGACATCCGTACTGATCTGAGCACTGCAGTGAAAGCATAGCTTGGCATGTTTATAGTTCAGGAATGCTTGT
The DNA here is from genome assembly GCF_964195595.1 of Calonectris borealis. Taxonomy (NCBI): domain Eukaryota; kingdom Metazoa; phylum Chordata; class Aves; order Procellariiformes; family Procellariidae; genus Calonectris; species Calonectris borealis. The sequence goes on from NC_134329.1 coordinate 16,507,960, forward strand.
CTTTGATCAAACAGGTCAGGGAAGCTATACATTCGGTAGTCGGAGCTGGGGACTATCAGTGATGTGGTCTAGTCCTTTCTCTGCTATTCACTCACGCTGCAACCAAATTGTTTAACCTTTTTATGCATTGGTCTACCCTTTAAGTAGAACAGGCATGAACATAACTTTAAATACCATACAGGTGCCCTGCTAAGGCTTAAAAGAACATATTTAATTTTTAATCAAAAGTCACTGTAACATGTCTTGGCTTAACCCCAGCCGGCAACTAAGCACCACACAGCTGCTTGCTCACTCCCCCTCCCCCAATGGGATGGAGGAGAGAATTGGAAGAGTAAAAGTGGGAACACTTATGGGTTGAGGTAAGAACAGTTTAATAACTGAAATAAAATATAATAATAATCGTAATCATAAATTGTAATTAAAAGGAAAAATAACAAAAAGACAGAGAGAGAAAACTCAGGAAAAAAAAGTGATGCAACCGCTCACCACCCACCGACTGATGCCCAGACAGTCTCCAAGCAGCGATCACTGCCCCCCGGCCAACTCCCCCCAGCTTATGCATTGAGCATGACATCATATAGTATGGAATATCCCTTTGGCCAGTTTGGGTCAGCTGTCCTGGCTATACTCCCTCCCAGCTTCTTCTGCATCTCCTCACTGGCAGAGTATGGGAAGCTGAAAAGTCCTTGACTTCGTATAAACACTGCTTAGCGACAACTAAAACATCAGTGTGTTATCACATTATTCTCATGCTAAATCCAAAAAAAGCACTATGCCAGCTACTAGGAAGAAAATTAACTCTATCCCACGAGAGATATCCTAGATGAAACCAGGACAAATGTTGCTAACAAAAATTTGAAAATTATCATTGTTTGCAAAGAGTCCAGCCCATTCTGAGTTCTACTATATTCTTGGAAACTGTATTACTACCTGAAAAGTAGTTTTACAGGTCTATTTTATAGGTTACATATAAAATAATTCCTACCTTCAGGAGATTTAAATTCAAGATATTATTTTTCCCTTGAAAGTATTAATTTCCCTCTGAATACTTTGTCTATTCAATTACTTCAGAATTTTTCTCAATTATTAACAATGCATCATTTAGCCTCATTTTTGTTTTAATCATAACAGAATCAGGCCAGGTGTCTATGCCTTTATCTGATAAATGTCTTGCTTCAATATGTGAATATATAAATATTAGCAGAAACCAGCACAACAACTATTTATATTCAAAAAGAAGTACTAAATATTGTGGGATAAAATATCCCTCACTGGAAAGGAACATCAATACTGTAGGCATAAAACATACAATGGGTCTCTTACAGCATGTTTATTTGCAATAATATAGTTGTCACGTTTACTTGTTTATGCCTCCTTTGAATTTTCTGAAATTACTGCTAGAAAATGTTAAAGCCAAAAAGGTAATTACAATCACCAAAGCTTGCCATCAATAATTCAAAGAAATGGAGCAAACCTGTAAATTATAACAGCTTAAATCAAGCTCAGGCCATAAAGAGTAGCATAAGCTACAATTATACTCTTTGGCCAAGCCACAAACGATGGGGAAGCAAGACAGTTGCTCTGTGCAAAACGGCCAGCGTGCTGCAAATTAGGTGTCAAGGTGTGCACATATTTCGGTGAGCCTTCGACAGCATCCTTTGCTGCCTGGTGAGCAAGGACCAGGAATGATGTACAGGGGGTGTAGGCACTGTTGCCAGCTTTGAGAATAGGCAGTAAGAATGCAAAAATCATGCAGGTGCAGATTCACCAGGGAAATTGAGGGAATTTGTCTCTCCACCAGCACAAGCTACTGATGTGGTCGTGGCCATGCAGTTACCTCTTCACTGGGCATGCAGCCCAGATTCACTGGGCTCCTCTTACTAGTACACTGGGAACCAGAAATCCTGTGTGACAGATTAAGTCCTGGATTGCTAAGAACCAATATCCCAAGGGGCTTTGCAGGGAGACAAAAGCCTGTCATTTTTCTACTGCAAAGTGAGGCTTTTATGTGCTAGAAATGTTGAGTTTTAGACTGAACTACTTAAAATTAGAAACACAGAAAGCCAGAGAAAAGACACTGAGATCATTAAATCTTTATAGGTACCTTAAAATTCTATTGACAAGAAGTAATACAGATGAAAAAAAAAAGGATGGAAATATGGTAGCCAACAGCCATTGCATCACAGTTGAAAAGCAAGAAAGGGTCAGAATTATTTGCAAAAGTCGCTGGTAATTCCTGGTCTGACTTAACTTGCTGATCTACTTTTTATATTAATTGGTGAAAGAAAAGATGATGCATTAAGATAGATAGTACTTAAGTGATCCATATTTTATTATAGTTAGCTTTATGCTCTCTTACTGATTGTGTACATCTATACTCACATTCCCCTTCCACCTTCTCCAGATCTCCTTTCTCGTTAGTGTTCTTTCTGTAGCATCACAGAACGATACAGGTTAAGGAACCTTGGGAGACATCTAGTCTAGTCCCCTCCTCAAAGCAGGGTCAACACTGAATTCAGACCAGGGTGCTCAGGGCTGTTGGGTTTTGAAATTCTCCAGGGACAGATATTCTACAACCTCTCTGGGCCCCCTTCTCAATCCTTCCTCTTCTCCAGGCCACACAAGCCCAGGGGTGTCATGCTGTCCTCTCAGAGGCTACCAGCACAGGAAACTGATTTTCAGTACTCTCCAGCACTAGCCTTACTTCCTTGTCTCTTCTGGTCTTTTGCTTTAATTCCTACAGTAAGTATGAAGACACAGCAATGTAGCTGAATTGGAAAAACTTGGTGACACTATATACAGGAAATCCTGATGAGGACTCTCAGCCTGCTGACATGCATCTGAAATACAGTGGCATACTGGTTTGAAAAACTTAAAAAAATCCAGAAGCAGCACTGTATATAAATAAATGCCTTGCCTGCACACAAGACATCTGATCATAGACCATGTTTGAAAGGTCTCAACTAAGGTTGAGATCAGCTTTTTGACTCTGTCTAGATGAATCACTGTGTTGTCTGTTTCTGAAACAAAATCAACCAGTAGCACATCAACGCTGTCTTCCAAACATGAACTGAAATATTTGAGTATCCCTGGGAAGGCAATTTTTTCTTGACTCAACACTTGGCCATCTAACCTTGAAATGCTAGATGTTGTAAATGTGATATACTGCTGCTATAAAAGTGGGGGAAAGTGTCTGAAATTCAAAATGAGAAGGCAGTGGGAGGAGGATATCCCCACACCTTACTGCTATATCATTCTGATACTTAAAAATAAAATCCCCAAACATGATCTTGCACTACAGAAGTAGTGATCCGTACCTATCTGAAATTGCCTAAGTTGATATATAATGCTATTCTCCCAGTCACAGTACATTTCACATCCCCTTTGCCCAGATGTAAAAGTATTGGTGAAAACGTGCTGCAATCTATGGCCATCCAGTTGATTGTGGTAGCCTTTAGAGAAACAGAGGTATTTTGCAAGGCACAAGATCCTGTGGATACATCTGAGAGAAGCAGAAATTCATCGTTTTGGGATTCTTCTTTCACATTTCGTATCAACAGGGTATTACAGCATAATCAATAGACCTCGTGGTGACTTCTTTTTTAGCAGCTCATCTCTCAGAAGAGTAAGAAATCTCCGCAGCTTCTATATTGAGCCTTTCTTCCCTCGCTGAGAGTTCAATAACCCTAACAAGGTATGTATGAAATCAGAAAACAGCTAATGGTGCTGGGCTTGTACTCTTGACATTTCAAGTCTTTGAGGCAGACGTTAACTGAACTGGCTACACATCTGTAAATGTAGGGTGTTGGGTTTCTGTGTCTTTAAAAAGCATCTTCAAAATAAATAATGGTCAGAACTTTTTCCTTGAAAGCCTGTACAAAAGCTCTTAAAGTCCTTAAAAATATCCTGTCAATCATTCTGCATTCCACTGACTAAGTAGTAACATTACATCCATGAAGAGAGTTTGGTCTCTAATAACAGAAACAGATCTTTGTGGGTTTTGTTTGTTTGTTTGGGGGTTTTGGGGGGCTTTGTTTTCTTTTTTTTTTTAGCATTAGGGTTAGTGATGAAGGAGTTTGACCTGAGCTATTAACTAGTACGCATCATATCCTCAGAGTGCCAGAATTCTCAAGGTAATGTCCTTTAATAATAAAAGGAAAAATCCCATCCTCCTGACAGTATTTTCTAAGGAACTAACAGATTTTTTTGTTGAAGTGCCAGGTGTCACTCAATACAGAGACACTCTCAAAAAAATGAAGATTTAACTGGTCCAATCAAGGGCAACTCATTATCTGATTCTAGATATCCTTTGCTTATGCATTTCTTTGTGATTCACTTTTTCCTGTCCTTAAACTGTTAGTAAACGTATTAATACTCACTTCTGTGAAATGCTTCGAGAAGAAAAGACTCAAACCAACATGACAGGAAGGAGACGTGTTGCTACTTAGGCCATTTCTGATCTTGATCCCAGCCTCCCTGTCACAAGCCCCTGAGAGCCTACACGATGTTCACTGCAGAAGAGTTGCTACTTCAGGTATTATCAGTCCCAGGTGTTTGTTACCACCCCAGTACTGGACACTGGGTGCTCTTCCATAGGATCTTGAGGAAACCAAAATCACCAGGTGCTTCTAATGCAAGCCCTATTATTATTATTACTCTCTTCTCAAATTGAACCCACCAATGAACGACAGAAAAAGACATTAAATGACCTTCAGATAACACCTCGGTTAAATCGAGAGAATAATCGAAGAAAAATGGGTATATTTGGGGCATCTGTGAAGAATGACTGATCGCAAGCTACTAAAAAGCCATATTTGTTTAGCAATTCAGGGCAACAGATGGAGAGGCCAACTGAGAGGCACATTATTCTGTAGCACAATAATGGGTGAAGGGGCATTCTCCTATCTAAACATAAAATTGCACACAGTACAGGGAATACAGTAAAATGAGGGCATATAGTAAACCCCTCATCCCCTCAGGAGTGCAGGCATCCTCCTTTAAAAAAAACTTTCTATAGAAGAGCACGAGTTATTCTCAATGGTGCTTTATTTGCAGTTGTAGCAGCTGCTGCTCAGGGCCATGACTCTTGCTTTGATGATAATTTAGGAGGAGATTTTGTAATTTTCTGTAGTAGACACTAAGATTATGGATAGTATTGCTGAGTCAGTGATCAGTATTTTGTAGTATCTGGTGTCTCCCTCAAAACACTAGAAACACTGTATGAATACACCAGAATACCAGCAGTAATTTTTAAAATACATTTCTAAACCTCGTAGTTGGGCAGATAGTGTTTAAGCATGTAAAATTTGTATGTTCCAAAGAAAAACCAAAATCCAAATACACATTGTTAAAAAATTATCCGCAAGCCGATTTCATGATTTTGGGAGGGTCTGGGACTTTGCTCTGAAATGCCTGAAGTAGGCATTAATGTATCATACTCTGAATGGGAATCAGATGAAGGTAAGTAGAACAACTGCAGAAGTGAAATACTACATACCATCATGGTAGGAGAGTTTTCTGTTTCAAATGTTTCCTCCTACTCAGGAAACCCAAAGATTCCAAACCACACAGTCTTAATGAGATTCAAATGCTCCTGCATTTTCCTTATATAATCTATATATTCTTCTGTTCAGTTACTAAAGGCTGCCTCTTCCTTTCCTCCACTGCTCTGCTATCATGAAGAGCTGAATGCTGGAAGTAAAGAAGGGAAACAACATAGAGACCTGCCCTGAGTTTTTAGAATATGGTTTTATTTTAAAGTGTTTGCTTTAGGATAGCCGGAGAGATTCAAAGCCCGACTTTAAAACAGTCCTTGGGGAACACCGCAGACAATCTGAATTTGCACAACTGCACTTTCAGTTAACCTCATTAATACAGAATTATCTCAGTGGAAACAGTAGAGGCTGATACAGAAATGTATGGAATTTCAGAAAAAAAAAATCCATTCTGCTTCTAACTAAAGATTCTCTCTACAAAGCACAGAGTAAAAAGGAGATGAACCAGGACAAAAAGGGAAACTTTCAACCACCCTACCACAAATGCATGAACACAACCGCCCTTTACTGTCAGAACTACTTAGGTTTCTAAACTTCTTACACCACTTCTCCCCGCCCCCAAATCTGTCTATAAATCATTCTGTAATGTTAGGATAGGGTCTGTCTTTCAGTATGCAAAGCCTGTCTGGGACCCCAAGACTCTACTAAGGTACGAGATTTCTATGAATATTTTTCATGTAACGGAAGGCATTAAGGAACTGACAGACATTTGTTAATGACTTTCTAAGAGGAGTCTAAATAATCTTATTTAAAAACCAAAACAAGCAACGCCAGCCGAAAGAGAGCTTCTAACACTATTTAGCTGTACTTTAAGCGTAAGTTCTTATGGCTGTTTGAAGTACTAAGTCTCTAAGGACAAAATACAGTTTCAGTGCTGCTCCAGGTGTCATGTATGAAACACTCTTTCAGTGCTGCGGCCCCTACTGTGACTTCAGTTCTGCTCTGGCTCATCACCCGGCATACCTGGCTCTCAAGTCCTATAGCTCTTACAGATTACAGTGATTTCTCTACTCCCTGGCATAGCAAAACTATGACAGACTCTTTACTGTAACAAAACCAGGATAATTCTCAACTATCAAAGAAACTGCTACAGCTATGGTTAGCTGCAATAAACAGAATTTTCAAAATTTGTTGAAATAGGATGGGTTACATGATTGATTTACTCCCAGCTGTCCTGTTTGTTCAACTCTGCTTCTTAATACTCTCTTTTTTTTTTTTCCCCTCCCTTTTCTTTTTATACCGGTCCATAAGCACAGATACGTGTCAGGCATAAAATGGCTGGAATCTTCCCTGCAGCAAAAGAGCAGAACTGTTTGACTGAATATGGGTTGGTTAATTGTATGATACAGTCTCGAACCTCCCAGACAGAGCCACATGTCAATGCTCAGACACCCACAAAAAATGGGAAGATAATCAAAGGAACCTGTGGGCTATTCCCAGAGCAAGATAAGCCATCTATTATAACACTGGTCTGCTAGAATGCCAGCTTGCATATGTTTGCAAAGCTTGTTGGAAATCACAGGCTACTTAAAAAAGGAGCAGAAGAATCCCTTCTAAAATACTCTGCTCCTTTACTATAAGGTTTCATACAAGCTATGGATTTTGCACTATACATTTAAGAGTTGAAGAACAAATAGAAAGCTTAGTGGAAAATGGTTTAGCAAATAGAACGGCCAGTGTGTCAAAGCATAAGAGGTAGCAGGAAAGCCAATATGAATTTAAGAAAGCTTGTTTTACTGCCATAGTTCTTGCTGGTGTCAAATCCAGGAAGAGCAACTGCATTCTCTAATTCTTGGCCTAATTCCAAAGTAGTAACAACAAATTAGCCATACCAGTGACTTTATATGGGCCTTATCACCACAATCATCAATAGATTCAGTCCCATACCAGTCTCATTACATAATTTAGTACTGCCACGTTAAAAGACAAACCCATGAAGAATAAAGGGACTCAAGAGATTTGCTCATCATAACACAGAATTCAGTAGCAAGACAGGAAAATAAGATATACACCCAAATTTCAGCAGGTACCAGATGACTCCCTCACCCCATCTCTGAGTCCAGTGGAGAGAAGGAAGGACAGAGGAATTGCACACCCTCCACGGGGCAGGGAGCGGTAACGGTCCCCAGTGCTACAGATTTTCCAATAGAAGCAACTGTAGTGCTAAGGAACCGCAGTTCAAATTTGCTGGTTTAATCTAACTACATCTGTTTGTAGCTTTCGATCATTTCTAAGTGGACAGGAGTCCGATGTGGAAACCAACAAGCCTGCAGTATTACCAGGTTGTTGCTTGTTTATGCGTGGTTCTGGAATTTGGCCTGAACTTCTGACTTTAAAAGGAGGTGTCCCAACTGAGTAGAGTTGAGGTAACAGACAGATGAAAAAATGATGGAAAACTTACCCTGAGGAAGCTCAACCAGGACTACCAATATTTCTTTACAAAAAAAAAAAGGGGGGGGGGCTTATTAGAGGCAGAACAGAAAATCAATCACACACACAAAACAATAATAAAGTATAAGGTAATTGGGAAGGAAAAAAAACAACTTTTTTTTCCATGGCTGCATAAAAATATATAACAGCACCATCAAAGGAGACAGAACAACAGAATTCTTTACTGGTCCAAACCATCCACATGATTTGATCTCTTGGCTTGTGCTTCAGTGCTGAGACCCATAAACAGGCAGAACTGACTGCTTATGCTGCTCTATCCAGCATTTGAATGGGAATTTCTGATACTGGATCCAAAATTAAAGTAAAACTGCTTAACCTCTGTATTTTACTACCTGACCTTCAAAGCTGATAAAAGCATATTTTTTCCCTTGAAAAGAAATGAAGCCATTAGGGAGCCAGGAAGTGCTTTATCTTCAACTCATGACTCTCGTCCAAAAGCTTGCATTACGTTTTTCTCTCTCATTTGTGCCAGTTTGGTAATGTGATTAAGGGATGGCATATTACTTGCTCAAGCATGGCCACTACACAAAACAGCAGAAACTTGCCCTGCCTTCCAAAAGAAGAAAATCCACGTGAAAGACACTTATGGAAATAAAACTGCATTGGTCTGAAGACTCAAAGGGAAATTTTGTAGAGATTTTACATCAGTACGTGCCAACATAACAGTGCTGAAGTAACAGCATTTAGATTTCTTTCATGCAAAGGTATCAAGACAATTCTCTTACAGACTAATTGCATGGTGCCATCTTTAACATGACTCATATACAAAAGCAGTTTCTTTCATGATAGGTTGTATTTTGTACACTCACATGTCACAAAAGCAGGTATTAATGCCTTCCATAACTACATCTTCCATTTAATTAAAAGTGTGTGATTGCGTAGCAGAAAGTAGGAGGGTTTAGACTTCCAAATGTTTGTGTTTAACAGAGAAAAATCACCTGCTTCGAGGAAAGGGTGTAATTTGCAGTGGAACAACCTATCTCCTGCCATTCCAGAGCTGTCACCCTAATTTCACTGCCCACGAACAGCCTTCACAGAGAAATTAATTTTGTAGGAAAAAAAAGAGTCAGAAAACTATTAGAAGAGTTTGGATAAGTTGAGTGGATGTAGTAGATATGGTTTATTTAATCTTTAATTAAAGGAAATAACCACTCATCAGGAAGATAAACAGGAATCTAAAAACATTCTCTCAATATGACCACAATACATTATGCAACACACACACACCACGAGTTCGGCCGTGTCTGGTCCTCAAGAACAACAGCCTACTCTTGCTCATTTCTAACACTCTACTTTTTGGACATAATAAGTTCATTAGTCCGCAACAGTGGCAGAGCAAATCATGTCCATGTGACTACAATTTGCCATTGGGTGTAAAGAAGCTTAGCTTTGCTGGAAGCAAGATTTTATTTACTAATTTATGCATTTATCTGTTGAACATCTTAATCTCTAATGCTGCAGAAGGTTTTGAGGCAATGTCTCACAGAGCATTTCTATACCCTGCCTCATCATGAGTTAGTATTCATTAATTTTAGAGATTCTTTGCTAGAAAGAGAATGTTCGAACCAGAATATGCATATTGCATCTACTGAGGTTTCTACTTAATGCTACTTCTTTTTGTTCTTGCAGATACTGCTTGACTCCAGGTTTTAGGAGATTTTGTGCCACCACCTAGGATACAAATTTTGATTTGCTGTTTTACTGGGAGAGGTTACAAAGATGCAGGTTTTATCACTTGACTTTTCCCATCTCTTCTATGTTTAGATTATCTGTGCTGTTACAATCTCAAATGCTGAATGCTCTCTGCAGCTGCATAATGCATCACAGATGCACAGTAAGCTCCTCTCTATATAGCAGCATTGTGTCACAGCATGGTGCAATGGATAGGAAGCTATTCCTGGATACGATACCAACTTCTTGTGTGACATTGGACAAGGCCTCTTAACCTCTCTGTTCTTCATCCTTCTTCTCCAAAATGCTGATGATAATATAAACCCACTTGATTGCAAAGAACTTTGAAATCAGAGGAAATTTCAAAAGAAATGCTATTTATTTCTCTACCAAAACATGCACATCTGTGATGAAAGACGACACTGCTCTCCGTATCTCTGTCTCCATTCAGCACTGAGAGGCTGGTTTTTTCCACCTCTATTTTCTCTCCAGCTCTCTCACTTCCTCCATCTCTCTCAGTCTTGCGATGGATTTTGAAATTTGGCCCTAATGACCTTTTTGAAGAGCTGTACGAACATCTGGTCTAACATTTGGAGCTTCAGTAAACACTAGACCCCAGTTATCACTTTACTACCCAGATCAATCTCCTAATTTAATCCAGGACCTGCTATACTTATCTGTATTCATTGCTAATACGTCCCTTTCACAAAAGCCTCACCCAAAGCTCTTTGAAGTCTGTAATATCACAGCATGCACAAAGAAAGCAGAATCTGTCCTTCTGTGCTCTGATGCTGGAGGATGAAATTTTGACCTGACTGCACAGCGGTTAGGTTGGAAGACCATGAAAGAGAAACACTTCTGCTTACTCTGATGCTGACCTAGAGCCATGCATGACTTTTCTCTGTCCTGAGAACAGTACATAAAGAGTAAATAATATTTCTAAGCCCACTTAAACCACTTAAACCAAGGAAACCTGACCATTTGAATGACTCCCCTGGATTGTAAACAGAGCTCTTGACAAAAGAGGAGCCTATCAAAGATCTACCACACTTCCCCAATTTATACAAACTATCACCTGCCAGCATTCCATAGGACATTACTCAGCTATTCAAAATAATAAAAAAAAGGATTCCGTGGACCATCACAAAGAGACTGTGTTGTAATTTCTCCTCTTGGGATGTCAGAATTTTCTCTACTTGGGTAAGCACCGTTGTCAAGAATTCTAATGACCAAGAAAGAATCAAAATATTACTTTAGATTTCACTTAATCTCACTTAAGAAAGTGTGTGAAGGCACCTAGGTATTTTTAACATACCATACTACCTCTGAAAATCGTTCAACACCACAGAACTCAAATGGCTCTGGTACACAAGTTCAGACATGACAACACTGAAAAGTAATAGCCACCTCAGGAGAAAACCCTGCTTGGCAGCTCCAGAATGGAAAGTCAAACTAACTATACTTCTCTACCTTCCTTTTATCTCTAGCTCCATCACTCAAATAATTCAAAGACTAATAGCATAGTCTGCAATAAGTCATATTATTTTAGGAAAGGTCATGAACTGAATGCCAAGCTCTGAAATGGAACTGAACCCAAAAGCAACTTCCAGCCCACAGTGCCACCAGGCATTCTGATTATCAGAGGACACAGGAGGAAAGAATAGTGCAGATATAGCCAGTTCACACACTGAACGAAGTGAGCATCAGAGAGGAAGATGAAAAAAGCCAGTGAAGGACTATGTGATGGCTACGCCCACAAAGAGATATGGGGGTAAGAATAATCTACAATCATTTATGCAACCCATCAAAATTTACAGAAGCACCTCTTCAAAAGGAACAGAAACACCGCACTGCAATGCATCCATTGCATATACAATATATTCTTTCATTGCAAGCAAGTATAAAAGGAAGTGCAAGAGAAGGCTGAATCTTTTTCTCCAAAAAAACATTTTCAAATTTTGCTGGAGAATCTAAATGAAATAGACTTCTTTTGTGTTCAACTTAGTCTCTATTGCACATTACTAAACCATCATGCATAATACAGAGCATTTGACAGCCTGCGTATTAAACACAGTGCTGGGTTAAAGCCAGCCTGAAAGAGACACTGCCAAAGACAGAACAAAAATAAATACAGAAATCACCCATCTTTAAAAGAAACTTTCCTATGCCATTATTTGACCTACATGTTGTTTTCTAGAGGCCTCAAGAAGATTTTGAAGATAGGTTTGGAGACAGAGGGAAAACATTTCATGAGAGCATTCATAGTCCTTACGCTTCTATAGATGTCCTGTGAACCCCTATGCAAGTCATTTAGTCCTTCTATACATCAAAGCAAAGGGCAGAATTATTTTGGAGTAGGGTGGAATAATGCCAGTGCCAACTTCAGAGCAAGCAAACTACTGTGAGACCAAGAGTGCTGCTGTTCTTCCAAAGAGCACCTACTTTGCCTGACTTCATACTTGTTATCTGAAGATGCTTTTATCAACTTGGTCTTAAGGGATAATCCTTCAATAGGGAGTAGGCATATTTGACACGCAAGTTATACGTACGGAAATGCAATAACTTTATCTCTAATTGGCAAATCTCATACACCTGTAACATCAAATACAAGACACACAATCACAAGTGATGGGGCTTGTTTTTCAGATGAGAAATTCTTGTCAACGTGTAGTTAAACTGTCTGTGCAGATGTAAATGGGTAGTTCTCCATCTAACCAGCTGCTGCTGCATACAAGTATCAGATAACCAAATTAGGCAGGTAAAAGTCTAATAACTGCTTACTTTGCAACCCCATCAATATTTAAGAAGATGGACAACTACATGAAAATAATTCTTAAAAGTCATTGGCATTTGGAAGTGAAAGTATGGGAAAATAAAAAAAAAGCATGCTCAGTAATGATAAAGAAAGAGAGTAACCGTTTTCAGACATAATTAATGAGAACCTAGCATAGCCAGTCATTTCTGGCCCAAATTATATCTGCATATCATCCCTGGAAAGGTGTCACTCATGCTTCAGTCTACTTCCATGATAAACATAAAATGGAGTAGACTTTGTTGACTCTCTTCAAGATCTTGGTAATCTCGTCTTTCTAATTCAAGGACAGTTGGTTTCCACCACACTTGGAAACTAACTGTTTTCTGGCAACAGGGAGTGACTTGGAAAAAAAAAAAATCAGAGCATAAGACACTTACGGTCTGGGAACAGCAGGAACACAATTGCAAAGACAGTGGTTGCCCCAGTAGGATACTTCAAATTGCAAAAAGGACTCACAGCATTTTTAAAGGATATTAAAAAGTAAAAGGTCAGAAATAGAACTTCATGAGTATTTGATTTGGGGTTTGCTGGTCAGACTAAACCACTAACAAAGGTAAAATTATTACTGTCAACATAGAATTGTTTTGGGCGTTGATGCTTACCAGAAGGCAGGAAAAAAATGTTACTGGATGAAGTGGTTTTTTGTTTGGTGGGTTTTTTTTGTTTTGGGTTTTTTTTGTGGTGTGGTGTTTTTTTTTTTTTTTCTTTCGTAAACTGAAAGGCTCTGTTTCATTTTCAGGTTGTTCAGTTCTTTCTTAAATTAAAATTTGACATATTAATTTCTTTGGCTGTCTCAAATTTGTACTCTTCACTGAACACATCATTTTGCCAAGAATTTCAGCCAAACTCAGCTCCTAATAATCTTGAGCTATAAACACCACAACAATGAAGTTTTTCCATTATTGGAAAGAGGGAGCTATGTAGCATTTCATAGAAATAGTATTAGAGGCAAGAGCAGAACTGTTTATAGAATTGCAGCTACAGAAAGGATTTTGAGAAGATAAAAGGTCTGAGGTATCAAAGACAATATGACATTAAAACACTACATCTGAAAAGGAGCAAGAAAGAGTTTTTAAACGACCATAGCTAGTGAGGCTTTAGATTGCCTCTCACCTAAAAATCAGCCTCTATCATGAGAATTGGACATTTTAAAATACCTAGAGGAAAAAGCTCTCTCTCCTGATACACTCTATACTTGCATCATATATGGCAGAACCCTCATTTATCTATTCAAATGGACCAACCATATCTCCTTATATTCAAGAGAATCATAAGGCAGAGAGAGTTCAGACTTTTTCTAAATGTGCTGTTCTCATTTACAATGCCAGCCTCCATTTTTTGTTTCTGTGGTAGATCATGAACTGTCCTAGGAATGGCATTGCAAAATGATAAATACTTGAATCTGGCATTACATATCCTCCTTTGCTACAAACAGAATAGTTTTCTGTGATTGTGAAATACATTGCTTGCAATCTAGCAGACATGGTTATTTGTTCAGTTCAAAGCTGTTAATAGAATATTCATACTTCATATCTTTTACCTTGATGGTGTATGAACTAATCAAATTTTCATCTTATCTGTACCCTGTGAAACAAAACTAGTCTTTGGACACATTAATTTTCAGCCAAGGTTTTTCTAACCTGAGAACATCAGATTCACAGCCCAAACACTTTGGTTGGCACTATGTTGTCACAAATCAAAGTTCTGATTGTAGTTTTCAACCATGTTAAAAATTGTACATAGCTATAGCTTTCATACTGGACTCAAAAGAGACACACGATCCTGCTCAGTCCTTCTAAAAGGCAACATTGCTTTATTCTTAGTGTTTATGCCCCACAGATGGAATTACTGCTTTTATGATTGAATTATTTTTGTTTATATTTTGATGACATGACTAATCATAGACTGATTGTTACAGGGTGAATGTTGGCAAAATTCAGCTCAAAGTTTTCTTTCACTGGCTTGTAGTTAGAACAACTGGCAATAACATGCAGGTTGGTCTCTTACAAGTTTGTCATTTTTTCTGTGAATTTCTACCTGCTTCTGTATTGCTGGTTTTTGCAACAGCATTTCAGAGCATTTTCCTATTTGAAGGAAAATGGAGGCTTTTCAAAATGCTTCCAACTGAGCAATGGGAAAATTAGTTCTAGCCAGAGGAGCAACACTGACCATTCAGGGCATGGTGCAAAATTCTGTTGCTCACAGAAGGAAAGTAATTTTTGCAATGAGTGAGAAAAAGACAGTCCTGACTGACTGTTCTGTTTAGCATCATCATCCTAGTAAAGATATAGAAGCAGGTTTCAGTTCTGAGCTCACACATTTGAGTAACAGTTTTGCAAGATAGACTTGGCAACTATTTTGTAATAATTTAAGAAAAGACCAGTTATCTGTAGTGACTATTCACATAGGATACCTAATCTGAGAAACTAAAGGGGTATGATGTACAACTCTTCCTGTTAGAGTGTCTTACATTGGCCATAAAAAGAGAGACTTCCAAAATCACAGTAAAACCTACCCAGATTTTAAAAGGTATTAAGACAGCTAAAAATCTAGAAAAGGATGTAATACAAGATCCAGTTTTAAGAAGAGACAGACACTCATTCCGTGTTGGATATCTTACAACCTCTCTTCAGGCATCTCAAAAAAATAACCCTCTGAAAAACTGATCCAAAGTTAGTTAATGAAAAGAACCTGCATTTGAGTTTTTCAATACTGTATTCTGCTTCTTGGGGAATAGATGTGTTTTCATCATGATTTAATAATAAAAACTGGTGTTGGAAGGGGGAGCTTAGGGTTTCCTTATACAGCAGTAGAGTCTAGCAACCTTTCCTCAGAGAATGAAAAATGGAACTGACTTGCACTGGCCAGTGGTAAGAAGAGGAAAAAAGGTTTAAATAATGGAAAACTAAATTTTAGACTTCCTTCATTTTGCAAGCTTGTCTATTCCATATGGCACAGGGGAATAAATATAAGAGATGAAATCGTCCATGACCCTATACTTCAAAAACTTTGCAAAAGTATCTATAAACTGCAATGTGGGAAAAAGTTAGAGATGAGGGAAGAGATGTTACAATGCTAGATTACCTTTAAGCATGTCTGATTTTAAAAAGAAATAAATGTGCCTAAACTACAGTCTGAGAGCAGCAGTATTCTACTTTGCAGTTTTTCGCCCGCATCAGTGATCAGGAAGTTCTGTCAGGGACCTCGCTACCTCTGACCTTGTACCTTGCTTACTAGGTCATGCTCATATTTATAAGCCTAAGCATAGGGTAGTACTAACATGCCCTTCTCTCTTATTCTGCTATTTGTACTACAGATTTTTAAGGATGCTTTTACCCCTTGGGAAGAGAAGTAGGAAGCAGCCAGCAATGTAATTTTATGTGGTTCCTAATCTGAGTGTCATGATCATTTGTCTTTTGTTACTATGGAAATCACTGCATAGAGAAACAGCGTGTGGGCAGCCAATTAAAGTGTCAATAAAAGTAAATACATTTAAAGAGGTCATGTCCATGCATTATGCAATGAGCAAAAAAAAGGCTTATATTTGTATCATGCTAATTAAATTGACATGGTTATTGCAAATCATTTTGTTTCACCTGGAGCTGTAATTAAGTGATACCACTTAATGTTCCTACCAGCGCTGATTGAACATGCTTCTGTAGTAAAGCTCCTCTGACAATGAAGGATGTTTCTGTTTACATCTCTCATCATTTCACATTCCCAAATGCCGATGTCTTTCCAGTGAGGTAAACACTGGTTTTTAAAATAAACAATTACGAGCATTTGTAATTTTGGGCAGCCTTTAACCTAGCTTTTCACTAGCTATTTTGCATGCTGAAAAAAAAATTTGAAATAATCTACAGTACTATTTTTCCTAAAGATAGATTTTAAAAAGTAAAGCATCAAAGTAATCAACACAAAAATTAAAGTTTTAATTGCTTTTCCAGTATGATTTATTTGATCTGGACATACTAGGCCAAATTCTATTCTCTCTCATTGTGATTTTACTGGGATTTAGAGTGGATTTATAAATCAGTTTGGCCCCAGAACTTCCAAAAGAAGTTAGTATAGTCAGAAATTCAAAACTATTTTTATTAAGTGCTTATATAGTATACAGAGACAAGACAGAGAGAGATACTAACAAAGCTCAATGTTACTATTTCTTTCTACTCTGATTTCTTTGCTTTAAGCTACAGTCTTCCACCTGAACGCAGAACACACACCAAACTTATTTCAAGGTGCAGCAACAGCGTCTGCTGATATCTCCTGCCACTATGTGGAAGTGTGATGGATGGCAGTAAGATGATGTATAAATCAGGCTTCAAAGGATTTTGCCAGCATCAGCCACACCAACCATATGTCCCTAATTTGCATAGCCAAACTTGGCAGAATTCTTTTATTATGGTTCATTTTGTGGTCTCTGCAGATCCCATAAATATTTTCCTACATAGAGAAGCCTTGCCACATTAATTATAATAGGATTACTTTGCTAGGCAAATGGGAACACTGCCAGGATCTAATAATTTGGCATCTTGGTGCTTAATATTCAGAACAACTCAAATATGAGATGTATCTGGAATGTCTACTGGATCTTTCAAGTGCACCATCAAATTTGGATCTCAAATTATTTTTTTTATGCTTTCAAACTTGAAAGTGAATTCAGCGCTTTTAGAAAAGAAGGATAAATAGAAATGCTCTGAGCCAGGAACACTGTTGGCAGGGTCTGTGAAAACTCTTTCACCCATTTCTGTGAGAAAGATACTATTTTTATCCTGGGCTGTTCTTGAAAAAAAGACCATCCTTCAGGTTTACTGTGTAACGCAGTCAGAACAAGACTGAGAAGGGAGTCTGACAGATTTTAAATTATTATGGAAATCATATTGCCTAAGCAAAATCTAGGTATGTCTGGAAAGAAGTCTCACTAGAAAAGGCTCATTACAATATTTCATATCTTCATGTTGGCAGGAATGAATTTTCTTAAATCTGTCTTTAGCTGAAAGGTTGAAAACCAATACTGACTCCTGACAAAATGAAACCATTATGATCATTATGACATCAAGATGTATGTACCTGAATAAAGTAAATGAAGATGAGACCCAACTCTAAGGAACCCTAAAAGTGAATTCACCCTTATGAGGAAAACTGATTTCCATCCCTCAAGATAATAAAAATCTCAAATACAGCTGATAGTTGTGCCATTTTGGACTCCGAAAGCTCAGGAGACTTCAAGATCTGTAAGACCAAAGTCCAGCACTCACCAAGTTCAATACAGAAGACCAAACTCCACTTTACATGAGATCTGCACACAAACATTGCCTCCATGGCAGACTACTGAATCCTTCAGCTCGAGTTTAGCACCAGCTGTGAAGAAATATTTAAAGAATATATATGCTTCCTTCTGGGTAAAGCAGCCCAGCAGTGGTAGGGATTTTTATCTCAATGTGTGTAAAACACAATCTGTGCATGTTTACTCCCTTATCAGTCACCTAAAATCACGGATATAGTCCTGTACAAATAACAAAGACAAAATTAGATTTTAGGACATACAATGCACCGAGAGCCCTACTGTGGTTGCATACTTTAACTTGATTAGGAGTCATTTAATATCCGCTTACAACAAGACACTGTCAAAAGTCAGAACAGCGAGATTCAGTCACTTCATTACCAAAGGTGGGTAACCAATGTTCTCACAAGAAAGACAGATGGCCGTCTTGAGATCTGTCACTGGCACTACATACTAATAAGTGTTTGCAACCATCCATCTTCACAGGCAGATCTGTCTGCTGTCTGCAAATCACTAAGCAAACTGGCAAATAGCCAAAGCCTCTGCTCTTTCTCTCCCTCCCATTTTTTTGGGCCACAGAGAGAAAGTACACAATGCCAAGACAACCTTGGCAATTCTCTCTGTGTTTGTCACTACTATCTCTTGTTTCAGCCATTAAAAGTATTGCAACATATATACAAAGGTAAGAAAAGCATTTGCATGGAGGGGAAGGCAAATGCTTTGACTCATAAGCCCTATTCTTTGCCTAAATCTAGTCCCAAGCGCTAGGCAGCATGTTGACAGGGGATCCAAAAGTGATGTCTGAGGAACAGGTATCAGCCTTTTATATACTTACATTAAGAGTCTGCTTTCGGTGCTTCTAAAAAAAAAATGTATATGTATTTGTATACAAGTATACATGTATACATTTATTTCAGGAAGCACCAAGGTAAGAAAAATACAGAGCAGGAGACTGAAACCATTCTACTGCAGGTTAGAGGCTATTCTAGCTCTGAGCTTGCCCATCTTTTTGCACCAAGGCTTTGAAATGTTTGTATCAATTCTGTTGACTGTAATCCCTTGATGACAGTCACAATCGGTGTTTTAAATGCACTTAACTTGATTAGGTCTCAGTGGATTGTTTGCTTTTCCAACTATCATAGGCTTAGGAATAGTGGAATATAAAGCCTGGCCAGCTCTCAGGCATTCTTTTATTGATCCCGACTCTCTCATCCTGAAGGTGTTGAAGCTCCCACTGACATCAATGAGAGCTCTTTGCCTGTGTGAGAAATGAGTGTGTCATATGTTTATTTAAAAATAAACAAAGTTAACTGAATCAAGGGGGGGGGGGGGAAACGAGCTTTATTCCAGCCCAGGGAAGGCACTGGAACCAGAATGGTTCAGTGAATAGGGCCTGATTTGACTTTATCCTGCCCCACCTTCAAATTTCAGCTCTGCTAATGGGTATTTTTTGGAAAGCACTGCCAGAGAGGATTCCTGAGTTACTGCTACCTAAATGTTTCCTGTAATAGTCAACCAGTTTTAATAATGACTTTCAATAACTACACACCTCAGGTGGTTTCAGGCCCACTGCACCCTATAGAAAGTTTTTACAGTATAGTCTATCACCAGTGCCCCTACTCCTACAGACCTTTGCACATACAGCATAAGCACTGAAGAAAATTTCTTTTAATCACCTTGTCCTTCTTTCTCCTTCTCAAAAAGCAATAATAACAACTTTTGTTTTTATTAACAATCCCATTTTAAGCTTGAAATACACCCAATAGGACAAAATAAAAAATTAACTACAAAAGGCAGGAGTTAGAAGTCACACGGCTGAAACTAATAGAGACCATATTTATGTAAGTATGTGTATTTAAGTGTTTCAGGTTTAGGATAAGATCCCCTTTGCCAAAAATGTGGCAGCTATATTTGCTAGTCTCCATGGGAAATGTTATAAAGAATCAAAAGCAAACAAATTTTCCTTTCAAATAAACTTGACCCGTATGTTTTAGACATATGTTTCCCTTTGAATCCTTGTCCTCCTTTGATGGTGCTACATACTTTTCCCCCTTTAAGAGCAAATACTTTGTTGTTACAGCAATACTTTCCCACAATTCTACCATGAGGGCCTCCCTGGTTTCTGAAGCCAGGCTCGAAAGTCATCTTCACTCTTCACACACAGCTTCTCCAGGCAGGATGCCCCAAGCCCTTTCTATAGTTCTGCATGCAAACTTTAGCTATTGCACTGCCGTAATAGCAACTGGGGGGAAAAAAAAAATCTTAGTGGCATATAACTCAGTGTAGAGGGAAACAGGATTCACTTCTGAATTATCTATGATCCCTTCTACTTTTCCGTTCTCTCTTCTTGCACACTAATTGATGCTTTTTTTTTCTCTTTTGTTCCTAAGCTCTTTGTGTGGAATTAGCTCTAGCCTTCCTCCTTTAGCTAGGATGAGAATTTTTTAAGATACCTGAAAAAAATCTTGTCTCACTGTAGCTTACACAAAACTTTTGGGTTGTTAACAACATTCTTGTTATTTTAGAAATGAACCTCACCCAAATTAACACATTGGGCAATGGGTTGCCAAGGCACCATACCGGACTGTCTAGCAGGACCGAACCAAGACCTCCAAATCCAGAAACAGGAAATTACAATTGCAAGTAAAAGGACTTTAACTCTTTGCTTGCGAGCAACAGCAAATTTAGACTTCACTATAAGGCCTACCCACTATAGGGAGATAAACGTTCACTCCGATGTACTCCCGACCGTAATCAGTTATTCCATGTATTTTCTGCTAATATATTTACTGACCTCCATCAATGTACAATAAACAAAAAAATTATGGTGGTGCTTCCCCAACTTACTTCTATATCAGATCTCTTGCTTCTCTTCAGCCTCACTCTTTGTACTTCTGCCCTCATAGCACTCCTGTATGAACAACTCCACAGTAACTTCAGAAGTTACTACTTTTTCTGGACATGTCTTGTTTTAATTATCTGTTTTTAACAGTACGACTAATTGCTGAAAAAGGAAACTGTGATAATCAGGAGTTGGGAGTGTGGTGTTACAGGCTACTAGTCCTTAGCACAAGTACTCAATTGTTGACCTGATCATGCCCTGACTGAAGTCAATGGAAGCTTTGACACGGATTTAAATTGTCACAGGATCAGATTTTGGATCAATTGAGATCCGTGTCATTAACTGTAACCTTTATATAGCATTTTCATGCATCAGTAGCTGAATTTTGTGGTACTATCACAACACCCCAAAAAATCCTAGGTGAGAAGTGGGTGAGGTCATCAGCCTGAAATAATTTCTACTAATATCTATAGTAAGATTTTATCACTGATTGCAACTAACAGAGCATGTGGTGAAAGTGATTTTTACAAAGCACCAAGATGATTACATTTAATGAAAAGAACATTTTTTTCTCCTCCATCTCCAACACTATCTGTTTAGAGTTTTGTCAATGTGGAAAGCTCACGCCTGGGAATTTCATGGTTCCTAAAATGAACATATCAAGTGAAAAATATTTCTGGATGAAATCTCCTGTTATAATAAGCATTTCAATAAAGTTCAGAAGAAAGCACGTTCCGATGAGGGGAACCAGAATATTGTGAAGTACAAATGCATCATGAAAACACAGGATTGTTTATATTAATAAAGAAGCTGTAAGAGGACAAAAAAGGTCCCAGTCAGGATCCAAGTCTCATCATACCTGACACAGTACAAACACATCCCCAGACATTTTCCTCCTGACACTGTTCTCCTAGATAATGCATGAAAGAAAAAGATACTAGCTAGTCTGCTTTCCAGGATGAAAGAGATAGCTCTCAGGAGAATTTCACCTTGCAAAATAAATGAGCATGGATATCTAAAATCAGTTACATGTGTCATCTAAAAGCTAAGCTTATTTAGTTTCTTGTACAGGCCAGAGGCTGCAAGAGAAATCTACCTTGCGCTTATATTGCTCTTCTAGTTTCTTCTCACTTTCCCCTCTTCCAACTATCTATCTACATATACACACACAGAGGAAATATATTTCTCCCTCATTCAGCCGTTGCACAGGGACTCAGGAATCAGCTCTGAGATTGGTGAATGCATAAGCAGTACCCAGAAGACCACAGTCAAGGAAGAAACCACAACTAGCCCTCTTCCCTACCACCTCTGCTGACACTAGTCGGGTCACTCAGAGCAGTAGAAACTCCTGGTACCATCAAGATGCAGACTGGCCAGCTGAACACTTGCCTTCCCATCTATTTACACTGTAATCTCAAGGAAGAGTGTTCCTTGGGAACAACCATGCCCTCTGCGTGCAGGACAGCCAAGATGCCCGGCAGATAGGTTTCAAATATGAACACTGGCCCTGGAAAAAGTGAACATCAACTCTTGTTAACTCTGCTAGATCTGTCCTCTGCTTGTATGTTCTTACTTGAGGCTCACTGCTTGTTAAAGTATTTTATACTTAAGCTATAATTAATATAATATATAGACTAGTACAATTTAATTTGCATATTTCATATATATTATATTCATATTGTATACAGAAATATCTTAACATTAGGCTTACTGGCCAGTCATATGCTCTTTGGCCCTAATGAATTTTCATTCAATAAGCAAACAAAACCAGAAAACCCCAAGAAAACCTCACTGATAAATGTGCCTGTTCACAGGGCTTTCACTAGCTGAGTTCAGAATGACAAATGAAAGACTTCAGATCCATTTTTTGTTTTCAATAAAAATCTTGTTTAACAGTGTCATGAATATTCATGTTTTTGGCACAGCTCCAGGTTAAGCAAGAAGAGCCAAATCAAACAAGAAAACAACAGTCCACTTGGCTCTACAAAAGGATGCATTGGATTTTGTATGCTAAAGCATGCACTTAAAAAAAGGTACAAATCAAACTTTGCTGTGACTATGCTCAGAGGGAAATAAATTCCCCCAACACCAAAAGCAATCTCTTCGTATGTTAAAATAATAACGCTGAGCAGTAGTTACTAACTGATCCAAAGTCTACTGGCATCAGTAATGTGTCGTATTTACATCGCAGGAGTGCAAAGTTGAGGAGCTGCTGGTTCGCAGCTGCTGCTCGTGGTGGCAGTGGTGGCAGAGATGACGCAAAGCAGCAGCTTCTGGAGACCCTTTGGCTAAAACAGGTGCCTTGCCTCTGGCAGTGCCGCAGAGTAGTCTGAAAGGTGCTGCCTGCAGACCTCCAACCCTCCCGCCCCGGTGCAGGGGGGACAGGGTTATAAATTGTGCTTTCTCGGAGGCGATCTGGCAGCTGTCTGTGCTGGCCTCAACCAGTCCTTGTATTTAGGTAGGTCAAGGACTGGATTTGCAATTAAAGCTTGTGCAACGATAGGAGAGAGAAAAATTATACCTAGCACACTTTTTTCTCCTATGTCTTTGTACACTCGCATGGAAGAGTCACAACCCCTCTCAGAAGGATCACCAGATCTGTTGTGAGCAGGTTCAGTGTTATAGTCCCAGCATGCTGATGGACGTGAGAGACATGGAAGAACCACCCGAGTGTCAAAAGACTGCCACCTCATCTAGTGGCTCTGTGGATGGCATCTTACTCCATGACTTACTGCTTTAACCACTTAGTACCACTTGCACCAAGGCAGTATACTTTTATATATATTTATGTAATAAACATGTAACACACTCACTTTATTACAATAAAGGATAAGAGAGACAACTTGTCTAGAAGACTATTATTTTAGAGAAGTCGGCATCATTCTCACCATTATTATTTTCAAGCCTGACCACGTGGAAATTCAATATACAAACACTGGAACTGTGATAACATTCTGTCCCCTCTTATCACATGCTGGAAAACTATTATTACTCCTGTATAAGACAGCCCAGGCGGTATCCTATCAAATGCAAGTCTCACATTTGTTTCATCAGACAAGAGAAATTACACCTCCAATCTCCATATTTCTCTCTCCAGTGAGAACGTAAGGAGTGGAAGGTGCAGACAAAGCAAAAAGATGAATAGGTTGCTTAAGGAGAAAGAAAAAGAAAGACTTAGCCAAACAGTTGGGTGTTCATGCAATATAAATCTCAAGTTCCAGCACAACCAACACTTATCCGCTTACATAAATTTACCCATATCAGAATATAAAGCTTAATTGAAATGATCCCATCAGGATTTGCACAAGAAGCATACTAAAAGTTAAAGACAAGAATTAAGGTTCAACTTAGGAAAAGCTGGAAGGCATCATCCGCTCTCTCTAGAGTGTGAAAAAAAGCATATATTTTACAGCTGCTGTTTTCCAATTTCTGTTCCACATATCTACATCTGACAGTTACACTTCTGCAATGACATCATACTTGTGCCCATAAGAAAATCTGCTCTAAATACATTTCACAGCAGGGTAGGGGTCCTAGCAAACATTGTTCAGGGACTTGCGATAAGTCTATCTCAAGCACACGCAACAGCTGGTCAGTGAAGCCGTGTGCTAGGTTTGAGAGCGGTCAGAAAGCAGCAGCACACGCTCTTTGCTGCTCTTTGTAGTGCAGAGACAGCTTTCTGCACACATATACCCACAGACTCGATGGAGGAAGAGGATGAGCTGTCTCTTGCCCAATCAGTAATTAATGGAGTAATATGGATTGACTGTGACAAGGAGGAAACAGAGGATACTGCAGTAGAAAGAATAACGCAGAAACATGAGTCTAAGAACAGAAAGTTTTATGGTGATGAAGATGTGTGCCTGGAGCTCGATTCAGCCCAAGTTTTTAATGACCTATCCATTCACTTGAGCTAGGCACTCTACCCTTCATTATACGGGCATCTTTGTTCTGGATGTCCTGTTTCTAAAGCATTTGAAACAGCATAAAGACACAGCACTCCAAAATTCCTTCCCATCTGATAAGTATGATTATGCAGGGCTCTTTACTCAGATGAGCAATCTGTACTCACAGAACCTGCCCCAAAATTGTTACAACTGTCCACATCGACCTGCCTTGATGATATAAGGATTTCCGTACTCAAATGTTGCAGAGTCACTTTTAATCACAGGTGACAATTAAGATGTTTTGATCAGGAAAAAAGGAAAAAAAAAACCACCACCAAATCTGACTACTAATCACAATCAGCTTTACCTACAGGTCAGAAACACTCATTTGGAATCTTATAAGAAACACTTCTCTGAGGGTGTTTTAAGCCTTAGGTAACATACTAGAAAGATTTAAGAAGCATAAGTGGCCAGATTTAAGAATTCCCTACCAAAATCAATCCAGATTCCAATTTTCTCCAAAATACCTATCTGGAATGAATTCCCACAGAAGGCTCTTTTCTGCTCTGAATGAAGCAGCTCTAAAATGGAACAGAGAATAGTTTGCCTTTTTTTTTTTCAGATCACAGGAATATGCTCAGAGTGAGTTAAACTCAGTTTGTGTTTGTTATTTTTCTTTCCTTTTTATATTTACGGAAAAGAGAAATAAAAGATAAAAACAGTTATCCATTGAACAAACACTCGAGTACATGTATATTTCAGCGTGGCAACTGTGGTTTTTAATACGACTGACTAATTTCCTTATGTTTGTAAAGACTCAATTACTAGAATCCTCTTGCATTTTTTCCCCTCTTCTTTCATGTTTCTGACTCTGAATAAATTGAGTATTTGGCAAAAAGGCAAATCATAGAGCCAATGTAACTAGCCCAGAGGGCCCCTTAAGCACCATTTAAACAATTATCAAAGTAACATTCCTTATCCATTGAGACCTTTTTTGAGCAGACAAGGACGCACGGATGTTCACTTGCTCTTGCCATGAATCTGTTAAATTTCCTCCTTGAGTAGCTATGACTTAAATAAAAAGACATAATAGAAATGAACAGCAGTGGGATATGTGGAGGCGGATATAATTATGCAACACAACAGGACAATCATTGCCTTTCTGAACAATCAGAGCTTCCTAGAACAAGAAGTTCTTGACCATTTCCCATTCCCAGGAATCGCTCTTACATCCAGCCGAGATCTAGCCATGACTCACTCTCATTTAGCACTATGAGAACAAGAGAGTTGTTGTGGCTCTTTCTATTGAGCCCTCTTACCTAATATGCCTACTGTACAACGTTAGGCAAGGCACCCCCAAAAATGACACCTTCTGGTATTAGCTTTACTAACATGGAAGAAAGGAGTACTATCCCCAAACCAGAATAATCAGTAATATTTAAAACCTAGCTAACTATACGAATATTTTACTTTAAAATAAGTCTGCAGAAGTAGGAAAGTATCATCTGATTCATATCAAATGGGTAAGCAATTAGACCCCTTTCAGCAATATTCATTGCAGTATATAGCACATTCCCATCTGCAGGATTAAAAAGCATTTCATAAAGCATGATCTTGATTTTTAAAGTTACTGCACAGTTTAACTTTGGGCCACAGCACATACGGCTAAGTGCATGAATAGTCTTATTGCAGAACTAGGGCTACAGCTTCAATCCTGCAAACACTTCTATCCATGCACAGCATTTTTAATGTCATCACTCCCAACAGAACGGTCTCTCAGACTAAATTGTGCTTGATTTTAGCGCAGGGTGGTACAGAGTCACTCCCTCATGGGAAATCCCTAATATAGTTAATAGAGATGAACTTAAGAGGGCTGTAAAGATGTTTAATGAGGTTCTATCTGAATCACTCTAAAAGCATATAGAATATAATACAGAAAAATGCAAGCCCCTTATTGTAGATAAAAATTAGATTTTTTTTTTTCTTTTACTCTAAGCCAAAAAGATAATTGCTACATTTATCAGATAATTGTGATAGGGAGCAGGGAGAACCCTAGAAAACACTTGCAGAAAGAATTTTTCCAACAGTGTTTTTCCTTCCAAGAGCCAGACCTAACAGCTCTCCCCCGTGGGGGTGGCACAGGACTCAAAGCAAATCACCTCCCCTACTGTGAGGGAGGAACTCTAACACTCCGTTCTGCATTTGCATCATTGCACACAGGTTTTGAGGAACAGCAATCTGAAAGGAACTGGGTAGCAAAGCCTCGTGGAGGGGACGGGGGCTACTAGTTTCATACAGCTTTTCATGAAACATTTGGGGTTTTTAAGGCAACAAAATAGAAGTACTACCACAGGAAAACAAATGCTACTCCCATCATTAGCGTTCAGAAAAAGGATAGGAAGGATTTTGAACAACTGCCAAAAGTTCATGCGATCAATTCAACTTCAAAATGGAGCTGTTTAAGAGCAAAAACAAAGTTAGCATGCCTCATCTGCTATTAGATCCCATTTCCCTTAAGCACTCACCAACACACAGTCAGGGACTGTTTCCACCCTGAAGTATTTGAAATCTAATTAAACATGGGTAGGAGTAAAAACAGAGTTGAAGTAGCTGACAAAATTATGTGTGTGTTGAAAGGCGAAACCAGTCATATACCAGGGCACTAGACTTTCAGTTTATTGCTCTCTATCCACTACAATCATGACATATTTGCACAGCTATGGCATCCATTAGGTGTACATGGTGAATAAAAAGAACACATTACAGTGGGTTTTACGTCAATGTTTACTTTGAGTAAGAAATAAAAACGGTTGTTACCATAGCAATAGACAAAGCACCCATCACCTGAGATGCTATGAAAATTAAAGAATGCAAACCATAGATGACAGCACAGCCATACTTTAGTAACACAAAGAGAGATGAAGCATATTAATTTCTGAACAACTATTCAGGATTTCTTTAAAGATCTTTCAGAAAATATTAAAATTAACCAGCTGTCACTGTCTACAGCCAGACGATAAAATCTTTGCTCAACTATGTCAATTTTTTTGCCCAGTATTAATTACAATAGCATTGTCTCAGACAGATAAGAGAAAAATTCCTAAGCAGTACCCTGGAGTCTTAGAAAATGGAGATTACATATCATCTTCACGCATTTCTGTCCCAGCTAGATTGCCGTTTGCAACATCCTTTCTAGGGCTTTGAACAGCTTGATTTAAGATACTAACACTTCACCACGAGAGTCACTGGGGAATTGCTTTGAAGCTCAATGTCACCAGCGCAGACCCTAATGGACCTAAGCCACAAGGTTGCCATTACTTCCCTTCAGAGACCCTGTTGCAAAGGTGAGCTCATTAGGTCTGGAATCTGGAACTTTCACATGTCATCACAAGCACAGCAGGACTCACCAGTAAATCAAAATTCAGTGTCAAGGATCCAAGTCACCAACTTGAATGCTGCCACGATGTTACCTGCAAGGTTGTGCAACCCTCCTGACACTACAGCTGGCTTGTGTAACACTGCCTGCTCTCTGTTCCTCTATGTGCCCTGAGCCTCCCTGTTCAGACCAGTTCTGTCCTCTTCACAGCATACTGAGTAGACAAATGAATTAAAACTTTAACACCATCCTTTTATCATCTGCTGTCTCAGAAAACAGTATTACAATACATGTAAGTGTACACTGTCCACTATCATCATCATCATCCAACCAACAGCAACTAAGTACATACAAAAAACCAAAAAGGTTTGGTCATTCCTTTCTACTGGAAAACTCTGATCAGGCTGCTGTGGAAAAGCAGAAGCTGGTGCTAACGTGGCCTCTCATGAATGTCTCGAATCCAGAGGGATAAAAAGCAGCCTAAAGCCTGTGAATATTCTCATTACTTTCAACAGGACTAAATTTGGGTACGTTCCTAAGTGACAGGCTCCTACTGTGGGTTGGTGTTTCCTTTCCATAGGAAGAAGTCTCTATGCAATCAGGGCTTTTTCTAAGCTAGACATAACCTCAAGCAGAAAAATATTTTTGTTGCTACTGGTGGTATTTCTACAACCTGCTGAGACCAGGCACACCAAGTGACTCAGTAACTCCAGCAATTAGCATCACAGCACCTAATTTTTTAAAAGCTAGCAAAGCTCAGAGTAAGCAGCCATGCAATCCGTAACAAAATTTAGTGTCCTCGAAACAGGATCCACCGATGTCCAATATGCCAAATAAGAAACCCTCTTAGGCTGATCAGCAACAACATTTGTGCCTTAATGACCACGGGTAGGGCTGAACTGCACTCATGGGGCAAATGAAAGACTAAATATGACTTTATGGCCTAGCATGTCAGGAACTCTTTTATCTGCGAAACCAAGTTGTGATTCATGATCCACAACTACTTGTGTGTTCTGTTTAACGACTAATCGGGAAGGTTGAGGAATTGAGCTATAGACTTTGGTTGTGTAAGTCCCATATATTCCCTTTAATGAGCCTGTCTCTTTTGTACAAAGAGCTCAGTCTCATAACACTTTGGAAATCAAGACTTACATCTTGGAGCCAGAGCGTGTAAGAAAAAGCAAATCTTTTTAAGCAGCCTGGCAGCTGATAATGCAGAAGGCTTTGTCTGAAATGCTTCCCCCCCCATTTTTCTAAGATATGCGCTATTTCTCAAGTCGTCTTTTCTCTAGTCTTGCTGATCTAAGCAGCAATATGAAAACCTAAAACGATGTTGTTGGAGATGATTAGACTGTTAGTGCAAATTAACCCCCTGGCAGCTTTGCTAACAGACATTTTGTAACACACCAGGAACCAGACAAACAAACAAACAAACGATGCTGAATTTCTTTTTAACTCAGTCTCATCTAAACTATGAATGAATCAGCTTTTCTGTGTACTGAAAGTCTATAGAAATGCAGGGTTTTTTTCAAGAGAATACTACACACAACAGCACACACCTCTCTGAAGAGGCAGCACATACAGGGCAGGGTGGGATTTCAAGGAAGTACAGAGCACCCCAATGGGGTCCCAGAGGAAACAGTGACAAAAATTGGAGTCAAATGCTCTATACCTTATAGGAAAGCTCAGCATTCTGTAGAAATTAACTCTTAAGTGCAGAGCAGCACTTCCTACCATCCCCACACCTTCTGTGGAAGTTTTAACTGTAAAGTGCCATAAGAACATATAAACAATTTAAGTTCTTTCTGTATATGCTGTCACAAGTGAGGAGCAGTAGTCTGCCAAAACAGAAACTTCAATCTGACAGTTTCTGTCTTAAATAACGAGCCACACAAGCACCAATAAAACAATACAGATAAAAACATCAGTTTTTACAATTCTACTGGGCCAGTTAGCTACATTGGATTACTCCCCATACTTCCACCCCATCCCAAATCCTCCCCCTGCAAGCCCTGAGCTATGACTTGCTGATGTCCCTCCCAGTATCATTCCAGCAAGTCACTACTGCTTTTACAGTTTTAACAGATGCACTAGGTTTTAAAGCCTTGTCATACAATTTTTCTCAGGGATACTCATTTCCATTCAGACCTACAGGCTCACACACTTTCTTGCTTACAGTGGCCTTAGAACCCAACAGCTTGTCAGATAATCACACTGAGGACTCCCAGGAGATTCCCTAATGCATCAGATCACAGCCTTTTTCAGACAGCCAGAAAACATTATCTTGGTTCAACTAAAATCCACTCCCAGTAGTATGAAATTTCCCTCCCTACTGCTGGTTTGGGAGGACTGGGGTTTATATGGTATGATCTTTTAACGAGCCACCATTGTTTCTAATTAGGCAAGTAACCAAGGATTTAATTAACTGTTGTAACTTGAGTCACACAAGTGGCTAATAGTCTAAACAGAAATTAAGTAGAGGTGCCTTATCTCATCTTTAAGCAGCCTTGCACATGCACAGGCTTTTGCAAAGGTCAGGCAGAGCAGAAGCTAGCAGGAGACACGCTGCACCTCAGAGCGGCATCTCAAAACAGAAGGACAAGAGCCAGAGGCACCAGTGTGCATTTAGCAACACGTGCTGCAGCGTATTTGGAAAAGAAGCCAGGAATGACTTCACTAGTCTGCCGAGACTGCAGGGGGTGGGAAGGGAAACGACTTACAAGAGGGGATTTTAACAAGATACCTCAATATGAAGTTTCTGGAACTCAGATATGCATGTGCATTTGCCAAAAGTTAACCAAAAACTTCAGCTCCAGTACTTGAAGCAGCATCAATAGCTAGCAATTCTCTGGCTGACTGCTGATGCAATAATTTTGTTCTCTTCCATTTATGATGTCCCCCTACAATGGCCCCTATCAATTCCTTCTACCTGTCTAATCAACATACTACAGAAAGTTTTCAAACATACAAGCCTGAAGCGCAAAAGTCCAAATGTGTTTTATAGTTAGGTTATATAAAGTTATTATATAAATTATATATATAGTTCAGGTTTGTCTACACTCAGCTGATTGGATTTCATGTCTTAGTCTGCACCTAGAAAAATGTAGGTGTTACCTGTCACATAACCAGGAAGGCTGACAATCATACGAAGATAGCCTTGGATTTGGCTCAAAGAACCCACAGACTTCAATTGAACATGCACTGTGGAAATGCCTGCTTTCATGATACAAAGAACATTCCTACAAGTACTACACTACTGATTTAGTTAAGTCTTGTAAGACTTCTGCATGATAGGAATTCCACTTTACAGGCAGCTGAACAGGGTGTTAAGGATAACGTTTTCAGAAGGAAGGCTATAACTTTTGATTCTCAGTGCTGGGTACACTCTATGGACTTCAGCACCATTGAACTTTAGTGCTCAGCTCCTAAACATATCAGGATTTAAGGTCTTTTCCTGGTTCACTGGTTGCAAAGCTGTGCTCCAGCGACTCCGTCATGGTCAATCAGCGAATGACTTCCAAAGCAAGGAACACAGACTCAGCCTTCTAACAACAAATCCATAGTTTATTCTCAGTACTAAGGAGTACATTGCATTGGAGACATCAGTAGAATTGTTCAGAAGGTTTCTCAAGCACCACACTATTTTAAAGGCTTTTAAAGAGGGTCAGGGGCAGAGTGCTGTTTTTTCTTTTGTAGGTAGCTTCAATTTCAAGTTAATGCCCCATCCGTGGAAACATTCAAGGTCAGGTTGGATGGGGCTCTGAGCAACCTGATCGAGTTGATGTCCCTGCCCTCGGCAGTGGGGTTGGACTAGATGACCTTTAAAGGTCCCTTCCAACCCAAACTATTCTATGATTCTATAATAATCAGTTCCTTTTTAAATTTTACCAAACCTGACACTCTGCTACCACAGACTCAAGTGAGCTTTTCACTTCTGGTGAGAAGCACCTTTTCTCAATCTCTGTTTAAAGGACATCCTCATCAGCTTAGCATTTTTGAGAATGAGTCATTTGTTTGGAGGACCCAGCTGCCTCTGGTATGACACTGATGTCCATGAAAAGTGCCTGCTAAGGGCTAATGAAATTAAACTAACTGGAGTGTGATACCATTCTCTCAAAATAGCATTATCACATTCTCTTGTTTGAAAAAGTATTTTTTACATCACAAATGCTTTTTAAACTTGTATTGAGAAATATTTACCCTTTTACTGTTAGTCTGTCATATTCTCTAGTAAATGACAATTAGGAGTACTTCAACAGACTACGTCCCCATTGCTTACTGAAGCAGAATATAAAAAATGATAGCACATGATTGCTATGATTTTTTAACTACGCATTTACTTTGGAGAAATCTTAACAAAGCACTTGCAAGGTGCTATTACACTTTGTTACTTGCAAAAACCATAATCCCCACAGTGTAACAACTTTTGTATGATTTACTGTAGCTTGTTTTATGTAATACACAGATGCCCTATGGGGATCAGAGGCTCACTAGACTGAATGATGCACATAGAGCACAGTCCAGTCTCTTCCCTGAATTATGTATAGTACAAACAAGCCATCTGAGAAGGTGAAGATGTAAGCAGGGATAAAATGATATGCCTAAAGTAACACAGTAAGTCCTGAACAGAAGTAAGAAGAGAATCCAGGTCTCTTGACGTCCTAATTTGTGCACAATAAGGACTAGACCACTACCTTTCTTTCATTAACCTGCTCCACTGTAGATTTGTAGCTGAATTGTTACTAATCATTCTATAGAAGGGAAAACAAAAAAAATCAATAAGAATTAAAGTTTCATAAGGCTAAACACTAGATAATGAAATATATAAACTCTTCATCAATGAAATATATAAAACCCCTTCAAGCCATAATTCACAGCTCTGAACACTTTTGCAAACCAACTCTGGCCTAGCACCTGACTTTATGGGTCCTACCAACACCATAAAATAACTGGGAAACCACTTTGATGGGCTGGGAAAGAGTTTCTCCAGTTTCTCTTAACCCTGATTAAAGGTTCATAAGCAAGCAAATTGCTTTTATTTCCCAGCCTTGACTTAATAATTGACTTTACTGAAAGAGATACCAAGAAAAATGTGAACAGAATAGTCTGAAAGATCTTAGTTAGCAAGTTTGCATCTTGTTTATTCAAGATGGAAACATGAATGGAGAAACTGTACCTCAGGTGAGAACAAACAGCAGTTTGCTACCCAGAGTGCCTGAGATGCATACTTTTCTTTATACAGTGTAAGAATTAGCCACTTACAGTTTTATCTGTGCCTCAGAATACAAGATGTACATCTAAAGAAGTTTAAGGCACTATAAAAGGAAATCTAGCTTTCAGAGACTATATCTGTGTTATTTTCTACATTTGTGCAATAGGTAAAACTGCAGGTCTGAATTTTTGAAGACGAGACCTTCTTTTCAATTGAAAATGGAACATGAAATAATGAGACAACAGAACCAAGTCTCAGGGCTTCAAACTCCTCTCCCTTCAGATGTCGACTGATACGCTTTTGTGCAGTAAAATAACTTTTAAATATTTAAGTAATGCAAAGCTGCATAGAAATGAAAAATGTTTTGTTGCAATTCACATCTGGAGACACACATGTACGCCCAGAAGAGCATCCCACCAAATCATTCTGTCTCTTTTCATTTCACTCTGAGCTGCATTAGTTTTAAAATATGAAGCAGTATAAAAAACCACACTCTTCATTTCCAGTTGGAAATCAGCATTCCATTTACTGTGGAAAATAGTTACTTGGGATAATATGTCCCAAATTACGGGTTAACACAAAACGTAGAGTGAACTCAGCCCTGGTTTTAGTCTCACATATTCTGGTTAACTTCAGCTTCAGTTACTCATTACGACGTCACTTGCGTTTGCAGTGATGCTACCACCATACTGCAGCAGTAAAAACTGATAAACCAACAATTAAGCACAAGTAAATTTCAGGGTACTAAAGGTTATTTCACATAAGGTAAGATTAAAATGTCAGTATCTAAAATTAAACAGTAATTGCTTGAAAATGTTATTACTTTTGTT
Source organism: Calonectris borealis (assembly GCF_964195595.1). NCBI lineage: Eukaryota > Metazoa > Chordata > Aves > Procellariiformes > Procellariidae > Calonectris > Calonectris borealis. Next base: position 16,541,883 of record NC_134329.1, read on the forward strand.
TCTTTTATATACAGCAGGTAGAACAGCTGAGGGCAGTGCCAAGCACAGACAGCTCCCCTGAGTGGTTTACTCCCTAGGGAGGCTCAAATAGGTCTTCCATGCCAAACAGGCAGATTTAGTGCTGGAGATCCCCCTTTTCCATGACCAGTTACTCCAAAATGGCTATTTATGGTCAGATCACAATCTAATCTTTGAAATATTGAGATTTACAAGCAAGCAGTACAACAATGTTATGATCGTAACTACTTTCTCTAGCTATGGCTATTCTGTGTAGTGCTACTCTACGTGTGCATCTTCCTCTAGTTTTTTAGCTGTTCTCAATACCACCTAGCACAGCTCTGCTGTCAATACTCATTAGGAACTGACATATAAAGCTGCCTCAGCTGATGGGTTTAATAGCTTTCCTCACTGCATTTATCCTTTATCTTTCTTCCAATCTGTAGATTTATTATCACTACTAATTATCCATTGTCTTGGGTTGATTTGTTTGCTGGACAAAGGTAATTCAGTAACACTGTTTAGAACCTACATCCCTTCAGGTACAATGAGCTGCACTGCAAAATCTGTAATAAGAAGCCTGAGGGGAAAAAAGTACCACTGTTTTTCACCTCTTTTTTCTAATCAGGCCAGATAACAACTTCATCCTCTTTCCCGTTACTTATCCTGCTCAATACCTCCTGTAAATCGGGTTATCTGGTGGTTCAGCACCTTCTAGAGTGAGTTAGAGATTAGCTGCTGCCTCGCAGAGTAACATAAAACACTTCGCACTCCCACACCTTTTGCTTTGGCCCTGTGCTGCACAGTGCTCTGCCAGATCAAATGTGGCATGTCACGCCATGAAAAACAGATGGAAGGATCCTTTAATGGTGTAGTAGCTGGAAAAGTATTTAGAGCTACAGACAAACACAGCAATGCACACAGGCCAACGTTTTCAAAGCTGCCTAATGCATTCAGCTCACCAACTCCCCAGTACTACAAATAGAAATTAAATGCCCGGTTTCCTACTTACCTTCAAATATCTCAGCCTACACATGCAGCTATGTGTTACTTTCTGAAAGTTAACCTCACAAGAATAGCTTATTTTCAGTATGGTTATGATTTTTCCCCTTATTTGTAGCCTGCTGGGTGTGAGGGCAGTTCATAAAAGCATTCAAGAACAGGGTCTTGCCCTAAGGATTTTGCTTTCTAATCCTTACAGACAATACACCCAAAATGATGACTCAGATTAGAAAAGCTTGTGTACACAGCAATTGGTGAAGCAGCAATCAATCATGGCAGCTCTGCTGAAGCCAGCGGTGTTAATTTATAACAGCTCTGGGAAGTGCACAGAAGACCTGAATGATCTTTATTTTAAATATTGCTAGATTTTTGCTTTTCTGTCCTATATAGATGCTACTTTTCTTCTGTTCATAGTTTACCCAACTGCTAGAGGTAACTAATTTTCCTTACCGAGCAGTCAGCAGTAAGTGCAATTCATCTCTCTTTTGGGGGCCCAGAAATCCTTCCCAATGGTAAGAATGCAGTGCAATATTTCCTTCCCCCTTCTCTATTTCTCAGCTCTTTTATCAAGATTTTCCCATTCATGTGACTGTTGATAATATATGGCAAACATGAAACCCCTTCCATCAGAGGAAGTCAAAGTCTTTTAGGAACAGGACTGAAACAGGCTTCCCACTCCTGAGAGTGATGCTGACTAACTGTTCGCATTTTCTACATTGCATATAGAAAAGGCCTGTAAAGACTTGCCAGAGGTGACACAGCAGGACAGGAACAGGCCTGTGAACAGAACCTACACCCTTTAACCTATCGGTATTGTTTGAACTGCTTTCACAATAGGCCTGTGCTGACTAGATGCAAGAAAGGAAGATCTGTGTTTATTCAGACAGTGCTCCTACTGCGTTAATGTACTACCACATATAATTCGATTCACTCCCTGTCATATTAGTCATTCTCTTTGACTTTACTGGTGTTCTTGGGCTGATAAATTTATAGGTACAGTAATAGGATTCTGAATTAAGACACAATTTAAGAACACAGTTTCAATTGCAATGATTTGTGGATATGAGGTCATTTAGACCAGTCTACTTCCCTTTTGCCAGAGAAGATTTGTAGCTATTATTCCCCCCCCAAAGCAATGATCACATGCTGTTTGCTTCGGCACTGGATGTTGCAATACCTCAATGAAAAATATACAAGAAGCAGAAAATAAACAAACCCACTATGCCTGGGGATAATGTGTGGTGTGTTTTTCTTTAGGATAATTAAATGTGAATGCATGTCATAGGATGTAGGGATTGCTCTGCTGGGAACCCATGAGTATGAGAGCATACGGCCCTCTATCTAACCAGGCAAATGGCCACGGAGAAGGTTAAAGGAGCCCCTAGGCAGACCTAGCATATGCACTGACTACTCCCTGGCTGCTGTAGCCACTTGGCTTTTTTTCCTGTAAGATACAGGCACTTCACAGATTCCTGGGTCACATTCTACAGTCTTTCACACCTAGGAAGTCTCACCGAAGACAACAGGTTTCCACCACAGAAGCAGGAAGCTGAATTTGGCTTTGCCAGCCTTTCACCACCACTCCGCCACTAAAACCACAAAAGAAACCTTCGAGGTTGACAGAATGGGCCACAAGGTTCATGCTTCAGGGGACGGTCCCACACGACATTCACCAGTGGGTATCAGCTGCCCCTTCCTATTGCAGTGTCAGGAAAACAGTTAAAACAATTTCCTTTTCTTTTACATAGAATTATCCTCCTGTACACCTTAAGCAAAGCTTCCATCTGATGCCTTAACAACTGCACAGATCAGCATCTTTGGTAGATACAAGAGACTAACACGCCTGCAAGACAAAGTTTTCAAAACCAAGACTGCATTGGAGTATCTCCCATTGCTTTTTTTGCCTCTGGTGGTGGAGAGGAGGAAGCATACTGAACAGTGCTGATTTTTAGAACGTGAGTCAGCCCTATACTACATCTCAAGGCAATGACCACCTGCCCAACCGCACTGGAATCAAGCAAAAGACATTTTAAAAAAAAAAAATCTTGGTCTCTTCAGCCTCTTGTGTTCTTGTGTCTGGTTCAAAGTAACTTTAAGCAAAAATGCAAATCCTCTTTTCACCAAAAGGATGTTTCAGCAAGAGAACATGGCCTGAGCTCTGCATTTGTGGTAACACAGAACAACTAATATACCAACAAATGTCAGACACTTCAAATAAATCAGTCACTTGTTCTCAAAACGAAAGCAAATCCATTTTGTCCATAACAGCAAGTCACACAGGCAACTACTGACATCCCACATTACCATCTCTATCTATTGCACCTCTCAGCATGCAAATGATATCCTTGCCTAGGCAGTCAGATTCACTTCTGAGCAAAGAAATAAATCACCAGATTTCAACAAGCTTGTTTATCTTCAACTTGCTTTTCAGGAAGACAAAGACTGTGACACAGACCTTCAAAGGGTGATCCCCTCTCCTATCCACCCAGCAAACACCCAGTTCATTGCTTTTGGACAACTTCTTTCACCACAGCTATGCTTGTTATGTGGAAAAGTATTCTGTTTCTACTGCTTCGTGAAAAAGGATTTTCCATAAAAGATAAGCAACAGTGTCAGAAAAGACTTCTATAACGGAGTTTTCACTCAGTAAACAGGTGTCTGGGAGATTATCTCACCAACTTAACCAAAGCTGCGAACATCAGAACGATTCTGGCATGACTAAAACCCCCCTTTTTTAAAATAAAAGCCTTTTATCTGCCAAGCAACACTTCCTGTTCTAAAGGCTATTCTCCTCAGTAGTTGTCAACTATGTATTAATCTAATTCATGTAAGCCTTAGAAATAAATACTTTCATGTGCAGAATCTTTTGGGAAACTCTGATTCCCTGAGGCTTTAAAGAGCAATTGTTGCTTATCACCGTGGAAATTTCCCTTGAATTTAAAGCCTGGTAACAAGGAAAAAAAAAACCACATCAAATATTTCAGTGATTAACAAGTTTCCCAGTCTTTGTCATCCTCAAAGGATTTTCATCTGATCGGTAGGGAAACTGCTAAAGAAGAAAATAAAAGGAAAGTGATCCGACCCAGTAAGACAGTTCTTGTGTTCCCAGGTCCTGTATTCACCATTCGTGTCCAAAGTAATGGCACTCACTTCTAACAGTGAGTTAACAGACAGCAATATCAAACACATTAGGCCTTATTTTAAAGGGTATATGCGTTGGCAAAGACAAACGCTACTTAACTACCAGTAGATAGTTAAACCCCTCCCTAAAGAGCTCTTATAACAAAACCACTCTGTGTGGGAGAGGCAAAGCACCATCAGAGCACTTAAAGAAAAGCAGGTAATTGAAGTTTTGCTACATTTAAACTCCATGCCTGTGCAATAAAAACCTGATTTTAAAAGCCCTGTAAAGCAGAGAACTTTTCTGGTGCCTTACTGTCTGTCATTCTGCAGAAATGGTCCCACTAAAGCAGCGAATGGCCGTGTTTTGTACATTGTTGCATAACGGGGGCATGTGATAAATGGCATGGCATACATGTTACAAGCCTGCTAGTGATGGAGGCTTTCAATCTTCTTCATAGTGTTCAAGGAGGAAAATTATGTATTTCAGTGACTAGGAGCAACCTTTGGTTGGCTTTAACCTCAAATTGGTTGAGATTCATCCCGTGTCCCCAACATCTTTGTGTGCTACTGCATTAGAAACATTCAAAAACAACCTACCGTACCTGAGTATGAACTGATCCACCGTAGAATTGTTGGCAATTGTCACGTAAACATTCACAACTTCTCCTTGTTTGACAGGCTTTGAGGGCAACCAGACAACAATATTACTATCCAGCCGTAGCTCCGTTAGCTGAGAAGTCTCCTGGCCTCGGTAGAGGCTGACAGATCCAATCCTCTGTAAGTGGGACATGGTTTCATCTATGCCATCTTTTCCTGGCCGGATAGCATTTCCCTTCCTTATATCCTCAGCAGTACATTCTCCCTTCTCGTCTCCTGGTTGGATAGTATAGTAAAGCTCCACAGGGCTCCCTTCAAACTGATCCGGTGTCTTCTTGCGGCCCGTGACAACCGTGGGGGGGTTAAACCAGCTCGGCAGGAGCTCCAGCTCTGCCACACACAACCCCAGATCCCCTTTCAGCCTGCAGCTGCCTCTGACTTCTCGCGTCTCTCGGAAGGCAAACACCCGCAGGCAGGGCAGCCGTTCCGTGGTGCTATAGTCATCCCAGTCCCTGCCCACGATGTAGAACAGGACCTGGACTTTGGGCTTGCTCAGGTAAATTTTGTCGCTCATTATGTAGGCCTTAAGTTTCCAGTTATAAGTAAACTTGTTGGCAGATCCAAAAAAGTTGGAAGTTAACATTAGGTCCTGGGGCACAACTTGTTCAACAGAAAAAGGTCCATAGCTGGCATTTAATATTGGTGGTCTCTTGGCTTTATATGGGAAGAACGATTCCACCCTGGACTGCAAACTGGAATTTCTCATAAAGTCCTGGTTGGCTTCTTTGAGAAAGAAAGATGTCTCAGCACTGAAGATCCGATAGCTCACACGTAGGTATGTTGGTAATGAAGAAAATCTCTGATTATTGTCCAAGATCCCTCGACACTCTGTCACTAATATAAAAGAAAAGGTGATGCGAGTTAGATCAAATCTGCTTATAGGTTCAAAGGGACATTTACTATAACTTTAGTAGAGCTACTTGATAAGTTAGGGACAAGCACTATTTTGTGCAAAAAATATTTACAGTGTAGCTGTAAATGTTTAGTGTAGCTACATGTTTAGATGTAGCTAATTCTTTTTTGCATTACATTCACAAAAGAAAAAAAAATGCAGGCTTTCGTGCTACCTTGCATTTAACTATGATAAACGTTTTGTCACACATGCACATATACACACACAGGTGATGTACAAAGGGTTGTGTGCAGCACCATCAATTATTCCTGCTCCCAGAGGGAGTAGGAAGATTCACAAGCAGAAGCAATGCTTGTCCCAATAGCCATTTTACATGGCTCAGCTGACTGCAGCAGTGCTTTGCTAATGCACAGCAAACACACACTCATTGAATACTTTGACTATCACCTGAATGAGAAATAACTAGGTTACTTGTCACTCCTATGCAACGTCTCACCTCTCTAACAAAACTTCAAGCAAACTTGCATAAGTTTGCGCGCACCAATTCTCTTAAGGACTGGCCCCAAATCAAAGTCAAAGCCTTCCAAAAGCAATTCCGTAAGTAAACAGGGTGTCTTTTAAACCACCCATGTGCTCACCTTCCCCACTCTTTTCCTGGTCATACCATCCCCTTCTAAACTTTCCACCCTCTTAGAACTTCTCTCCTGTCTTTCCAATCTTTTGTTCAGTTACAGCATGCATAAGGTATTCCGTACATTGCTACGGACCACTGAATCACAGCCCCCGAAGGACTGCTTATCACTATCCCTACAGGATCACTGTCCAGGAGATCAAAGATAGTTTCTGTTCTACAGCCAAAGACAGAAACTACTTTTCTAAGAACTGACACGTACACCATTTCACACTCTTCCTCCATCAAGAAACCTTGCTCTCGTATTACTGTTTCTAGCACTATGGTCTACGCCTCTATAATTTAATATTGACAGTACCTCAGCTTTCTAAGTTATTTAAACACAGATGCACATCACAGGCTAGAAATATTTCAACAAGTGCTAATATATGAGATGCACACAGAGAGAAATTAGGACATACTGGCTGATTTTAAGTTTCAGCTGAATATCAGATTCCTTTTGACCTAAATGTTGTTTCCCTATTATAAAGATTAACAACATATATGGTTGAAAGAGAAAAATTGTTATCTAAATAGGGTAGATAACAACAGAGGACAGTTAAAATACAGTAGATTACATAATGCTACTCACAACCCTCTTCCTAACTCATACTGAAGAGACTGACTGTAGGTACGTAAGTTAAATGAATGATGATGCATCTAGCGCTAGACTGTCTTTAGTATTTAAAAACAGACCTTGCCCTCAGACATATGTCAGTTCCAACATCCTCGGGGAATCCCATCAGAGTCAGGATTTAAGATTCTGTGTAAATCCAGCTCTTTAAAGAAGAAAGGCAACCGTAAGGGCAATGCATAATGTGCAGATTCATCTCAAACTCAGGAACACCTAAAGATGTCTAAAAAGCCCTACAGAGTCAGGCTCTTTTATCAGCTGTCTCACAAAGGTCTGCAGCTTGAGGATTTTTGCAAATAATAGATTCAATGTCCTTCTAGCATGTCTGGCTGCTAGCATGCTAATTATGCAGTCAAATTTAATTAAATGTTTTCAAGTAATAAATAATCAATATCTGTCATTACACCAAATGACTACTGCTGACAGACAACTTCACTACAATCCTGTTGAGTGTGCACACAGCTAGTGCGCTGGCACTACTCAGTGCTGGGAAAGCGAATAGCTTTGGAAGGCAGGTGTTAGGCAATTAAGAAAAAAGGAAAGAAACAAACGTGGAGGAGGGGGAAATCAGAGCTCTCAAAGGACAGCAGCCATAAATTTGAAATAAGGAATTAAGATGTGTTCACTCATGTTTAATTCATGCACCACCACTGGATGGTAGAATTAGTTCTCATAAATGAGCAAACTGCCATGACTGGACAAAACCAAAAAAATTAGATGGCAAAAAGAGAAAAAGGTAAGAGGCCTGTCAATGAAAACACCAGACTGTAGTGAATTACCAGCACAACACCCTCTCTGTCAAGTAGATTCACGTTTAAAATATAACATCAGTTTAACACACTGTTACAATCCTGTAAGTCTACAATCCTTGGCATACATTTTAATTCTGCTGGAAAGGAATCTACAAATGCCACCTCCTGAGCTGATCGATTTCCCCTTAGCTGAATCAAAGTACTAATCTGTTAGGGTTACATCCCAAAGTGCTGTAACACTGAAATAAGGAATGCAAAGAAGAGCCACTTTGGACGATGGACCTTTCAAGAGAACAGCAAAGCCTACATACTTCTTCTGGTCCAGGAGCAGAACAGGAACTTGGTTTACTGAAACAGGCACAGTTTGGTCTCATTTTCTTCTCTAAATCCCTTCACCTGCCCTGGATGAGCCTGCTGAGATTTGGTCAGCTTCCTGCAGCCCTTCGCAAAGAACAATCATGGACATTTACAAGACAGATACGGCCATTCTTTTAAAAACACCTGGTTCCTACACAAGTAGTCAGCTTCTTACTGGTCAGTTTGGCTACTGAATTTGACTTGACGAATCATTAGAATTTCTTTATTAGGCATCCTCTTGTGTCAGGCTAAACGCCTTGTAATACTAGAGGGAAGCAAGCTCTAGTTAAAGAAAAGCACATAAGCAACTACATAAGTGAATGTAAGCATTAAATTGACTTAAGCACACAGGTACATTTTGCTGAAGTGTTTCCATGATTAGAGATACTCTAGATTTGGCACCATTGCTACTGAGGGAATACCTTTGGCTCCAATAGATCTGCAAAAAACAGAAATAAACTCAGCAGGCTGCAGAGACAACTGAACTCCTCTGATTTCAAAGGGTTGTTGATCAGGACCTACACTTGAAACTTAACAGCTGTTTTTCTGCAATTCCCAGGACTTTTGCTGCAGCACATTATCCTCACACAGACAATGGTCTCATTTTTGCAGGCACTCCACTTATCCCAGATCAATCACATGGACAAGGTGTGTAGGACTTGTCCCTATATTAAGAAAAACAGCCATGCAACTTCCGCTTTAATAAGCTGAAAGCAAACAGCAAAACCTACGTGGTCAGACTGACAGCAAAAGGAAGAAAAAGCTTTGCTTTTTTATTGTCGTCTAAAGATTTCCACCCACTTTCATACTGTACATAATGGAGTGATATAGTTCTATAGTGATGGCTGTACTTTAGACAATTTATTTAAGCACTTTAAGCCTTTTAATGATAAAATTGGTAGTTAAAATTGTCCATTTTATTTTAGAATCCCAACCATGTGCATCAGTAACTACAGACCATCATTTAAGGGATTTGTTCTATACTCTTCATCTCTACCCAATAACCTTCATGTCCTGGTATAATTAATTACCAATGTTTCCAGAGAACATTTTTGTATGCTTGATCAGATCATCTACAAAGTTCTTTAATTTATCAGAGAATCTATTTAAACACAATGCCAAAGTTTTTCTGAGCTTCATATCACAAGTTATTATTTTAAATAATCATTAAGCATAAGATTACTTTGTCTACCTGAAAAATAAATAGACTGCCTGTTACAGAGCGGGGCAGGAAAGAAGCCATGTCTATCAATGCTTTCAGGTGCTCTGGAACAGATTTCTCCATTTTAAACTTTTTTCTGCTCAACCACCGAAACACATTTCCAGAGGTTCATGTTAAAGCAAGGTGTAAATTTAAGCGTTTTATCCCTATAACAGCATCAGTTGTGGGAGCAGTATTTCACTGCCAGTTCAGCTTCTTATGTGGGCACAATTGTATCAGTAAAATGGAACTGGGTCTCTGTGACCCAGTGCTATAAGCACATTTATACAAATATAACTTACTCACATCATGGAAGTTGAACTTCCTCAAACAGTTTAGCTAAAGGGTGTAAATATCCTGAGAAAACCCTGGATGTTTCATGTAAGAGTCTATTCCTTAAAGAAAGATGCTTGTTGACCTTCCAGTTGGGTTCAAATTAAGTGCAACTCCCATTTCATGAGGGCTTTTACAAACTGAAATAGAAATCAAGAATACGGGCAAGGGCGAGAACGGAAATGCAGAAACACCGTTTCCGTACTGAAGACTAACTCAGATTACAGCAGGCCTGACTTACGAGTAGGCAGTTAAGTGCTTTACCCTTCTACATTTATCAAACAAGAGTTACAACTTGTCCAGAGATGAAGTCCAGCATGGAAAAGATTAAGAAACATCTAACAAAGCTAGTATTAGCCAAGAACAAAAGTTAAGGCTTACAAGTAATTACTCCTCCTTTGTAACAGCCTGGTGACTTTTTAATCCTTCTTCTGGCATCATATGCTTCTGCAGCACTTCATCTGAACCCAAGCAGGCATCTGTTAAGCACATCACCGGCTCCAGTGTGACAGTCCAGCTCAAATTCCTATAACCTAGCAAGTTCATTTTTGGAGCTGGATATGAAACGGTGAATTCTCATCTGTATTATTATTTCTTGGATTCCAGTGTAAGAGGAATTTTTTTTTTGGGGGGGGGGGGGGGGGGGGGGTTCATATGGAACTGGAGCCCTGGGTGCTGGATTCACTGGAACAGTTATAAAAACTTAATATTTTTAAGCCATTCTTTTATGAGGTTGGTTTGAAACAACTTTCTTTTGGACTGAGAATTAAGGGTTTAGATTGTGGGTGGGAGATTACTGGCCAATGGCCATGTATCTTCACTGACTGATGTTTGATGAGCCACTGAGCCTTCAAGGAAACCATCTGCCTGTCCCCTCAGCCAGAAGGCTCCTAGCCAGAGAAAGCCAGTGAGAAGCAGAAGACATCTGCCTATGCAAAGGAAGACTAATGCGAGAAGCTTTCTCTGCACCTTGTATGGCTCTCACAAAGGCACGTTTATAATTACTCCTTCCAGGAAACAAACCATACGAAAAGTGGTACACAAATTTCTGTCCCTCTGTGTTCTCCTATTGCCCTAGCACATCAGTACAGCTGAAGCTTCCACCAAGAATTCTGTAACTTTTAAGGCAGGATCTTCTCCTTCCTTTTTATAACAGCTTTACCCACTGCCTTGTTCCTCCATTCCTAAACATAGCTATAATTGAATGCTGTACCATATTGATTTTTTTTTTTTGGCCCAAATTCCATGCCACTAGAGTTTTAAGAAAAAAAAACAAGTATTAATTTACAGCACCACCACCACCTAAAATTCTGCATATTATCCCTCCTCCTTACATGGACTCCTATTCCCATGCTGCCCCTACACCCAGAGAGCCTAACCGTACTATAAACACATTATACAAACCATCCTCTCATGAAAGTCCCCACCTTTGAATTCTCTTCAGCGACTCCACCTTCCACTACAAACCTGTTCTGCTCTTGCACTGCAAATCACATATTTCAGCTCAGGAAATACAGAGTAGGGAAAGAATAAAAGTAGAAAAGATGCACTTAAATCAGCGCAGATGTTTCCTTCACTACAAAATGTCAACAGCTATATTTTCTGGTTCATTTTCCTTTAATTTTCTATACTAGCACCACATTTAGTGACTTCAGTGTATGAAATCTTTGTAGCGAGTATTTTGCTTAGAACTAGAGCTCAGCAAATACTTCAAGACATAAGTGTCTCTGAATATTCATTTGGACTTCAGAATGATCTTAGTTGTACTCTCATCCCCTCCACGTTCCCTTTTCTTAACATCTGGAAAAAGGAATTTCGCTGTTAGAAAGGCTGGGTGGAACTTAAAACCAAACAAGCTCAAATTCAGAATACAGAAAATATTTTTAACTGTGAGGTTGGTTAACCATTGCAACAAACTACAGAAAGGAGCAATGGCTTGGCCGTGTCTTCACATCAAGACTGGATTCCTTTCTGAAAGGTACTTTTTTCTCAGTACAAGTTACTGTTTAAGTATAGGGATGACTGGAGCCTCATACTCCTCTCCGGCTTAAAATCTATAGTTCTGTGACCATTCAAAAAAAATCAATTGGAAAACGTACATGACAGGGTAATTGCAGAAGCCACATTTTCTATTTCTCATGCTCGCCCATCAGATATGCTTTCTCACCCAGTGAGAGAACAGAGAGACTCTTTGACTAATTGCACATAGGCAATGTCAAGTGTCAAATGCTTATGGTGAATGTTGGAGACAATTTGTGAAGTTAAAAATAAACTGTGGAAACAAATCTCCAAAGAAATCCATATAGCAAACATTTGAGGGAAATTGCAGCCTATTTTCAAATATTCTGAGAGCACCCAATGAGGGCAATTTTGTCAAATAAATGATTGCTAACAAAATTATTTTCTCAGTTCTTTTTAGAAACCAGATTTTATTAAACTGTGACCTGAAGTCCAAGGATAAGTTTATAATTGCAGTGTTTTGTTGATTGACATGGGATAGTATACCCCTATTCACATATATACGTGTACACACCCTTGGTAACCAACCAGACATATTTTAAGCCCAGATGTAGATGGAACCTTATTTAGCCTAGATCAGAGTTCAATTAAACCACAGCACATAAAGATCATCAGGAGACACTATATTCAGTTACTCTGAACAAATTTCCTATTTTATTTCAGTGGGACTGAAATAAAGATCAACTTATTTCATTCAGTATATTGTTAAATGAAAACCTGCAATAAAATTCTATTAAACAGGCTTCTTTCACATACTGAGAGTATACTCCTTAATGAAATTATCCTTTGTATCTTACTGCAGCCAAAATCTTCACTAAATCTCAACAGACATCCGTGGATTTAGTACAGAAGTGAACACTTCCCCCATTCTTCTCCAGCAGAGGCAGAACACAGTCATTTCACAACTGTCAGGAAAATGACAAAAGTACCTAAAACAATGAATGAACAAAAGGTACACCAGCAACTTTTGCACTTCTTTAAAATACAAAAACAAGGGGACAGTCACTGAAACTAAATAATGGGAATTCCAAGTGGATTAAAAAAAAAATATTTAATACAGTGCGTGATTAGATGATAGAGCTCATTGCACAGAGGCCAAGAACTTATCCAGACTTAAATTGACAATCTGAATGTTTGGAAAGATATGCAGACCATCTAGAGTAATGTCATTAACTACATGTAAAACTCCTTGTTTTAGTATTTATCTATTAGAAAGCAGGATTAGACCTCTGCATTATAAAGCATTATCCAACATCTGTCAGGTTGTTCCATCTTCCTCAGGATTACTGACACAACAGGCACATGTGTATAAACCACAGCTGTTTTGTAATGTACAGCCTTTTCACAAACAGAAAAGTGAATCATTGAAGTCTAATTTGGAAACATAATGAAAACTTTCAGAAAACTGCAAATTAGAAATGCATTTCCAATCTTTTAATGACACCCTACGAGCTTCAACTTTTGATGGTCGCAGTTCTACATATCTCACCCTTTGACTGCAGAAATTCCAAAATATCCTTTTATTGCAAACCTATCTTCTCTATCACCCTCAATTCATATAACTGAGACATGTTAGTCAAAGACTGTCTGACATTCAGGACCGAAATCTATAAACTGTTTTCTCAGACTGGCTGATGACCTTAAAAGTCTGTAAAACAACAGTGTATATGCAAAGGTCAGCGAAGGTTTCAGAAATCACTCCTGCTCCCAGCGCTGACATTACCAAATGTCTGTACTGCTGAGGCCATCTGACATATTTAAGCTAGTTTACTGCTTAGAATCAAAGATAAATATCTGGAACTCAAAATTCCGCTAATGAAAGCTTTTGTTAAGAGATAAGGTTTGGAAACTTCTATATAGACACCATTCAGGTACTCAGGCTTTCTTCCCCTCGCCAGAAGCTGCAAATGTCAGTGTCCTGTGAGCAACATGCAGTAGGTAAAATGTCATATGATAGCCTTTCATTCCAACGCTGTTTGCCTCATTGTGGTAAACTCCATGGATTCTGCATTCATTCACTGTGTCAGCACTAAAAGTCCAAAGCAAATAACGCTTAAGCTGATTTTGTCTGATAGCTGTAGAGAAGAGGAGAAGGATTTAGGACACCAGAGTTTATTCCCAGCTCCATTGAAAACATATGGTAGCCATAGGAAACCTCTGCAACTCAGTTTCTCTAGCTGTGGTGGATTGACCTTAGCTGGACGCCAGGTGCCCACCAAAGCTGCTCTATCACTCCCCTCCTCAGCTGGACAGGGAGAGAAAAATAAAATGAAAGTCTCATGGGTCAAGCTAAGGACAGGGAGAGATCATTCACCAATTACCGTCACGGGCAAAACAGACTTGACTTGGGGAAATTAGTTTAATTTATTACCAATCAAATCAGAGTAGGATAATGAGAAATAAAACCAAATCTTAAAACACCTTCCCCCACACTGCCCTTTTTCCAGGGCTCAACTTCACTCCCAATTTTCTCTACGTCCTCCCCTCCAGAGGTGCAGGGGGATGGGGAATGGGGGGTGCGGTCAGTTCATCACACATCTCTGCGGAGGACTCCTCACACTCTTCCCCTGCTCTAGCATAGGGTCCCTCCCACGGGAGACAGTCCTCCCCTAACTTCTCCAACTTGAGTCCTTCCCATGGGCTGCAGTTCTTCACGAACTGCTCCAGCGTGGGTCCCTTCCATGGGATGCAGCCCTTCAGGAACAGACTGCTCCAGCCTGGGTCCCCCACGGGGTCACAAGTCCTGCCAGCAAACCTGCTCCAGCGTGGGCTCCTCTCTCCACAGGTCCACAGGTCCTGCCAGGAGCCTGCTCCAGCATGGGCCCACCATGGGGTCACAGCCTCCTTCGGGCATCCACCTGCTCCGGTGTGAGGTCCTCCAGGGGCTGCAGGGAAACCTGCTCCACTGCTAACCTCCATGGGCTGCAGGGGGACAGCCTGCCTCACCATGGTCTTCACCATGGGCTGCATGGGAATCTCTGCTCCAGTGCCTGGAGCGCTGCCTCCTCCTCCTTCTTCACTGACCTTGGTGTCTGCAGAGTTGTTTCTCTCACATTCTCACTCCTCCCTTCTGACTGCTGCTGGTGTTGCGCAGTTGTTTTTTTTCCCCCTTTTTAAATATGTTACCACAGAGGCACTACCACCGTCGCTGATGGGCTCAGCCTTGGCCAGCAATGGGTCCGTCTTGGAGCTGGCTGGCATTGGCCCTATCGGACATAAGGGAAGCTTCCAGCAGCTTCTCACAGAAGCCATCCCTGTAGCCTCCCGCTACTAAAACCTTGCCACGCAAACCGAATACACTAGCAATGAAATGAGAGAAGCTATCACAAAGTTTGATTGACTTGTGATTAAAAAACACATTGAGTTCATCAGACAAAACACTAGGTAAAACACTGGGTTTTTTTCTCTCCCCCCCCTTAAAGCAGGCAAAAATAACCCAGTTGAAGTCACAAAGTGGGGAATAAGTAGAAAATATGGTCAGGATTTTCTAACTTAACCAGTAACTTTTCAGAGATCTGGACTGTTCATCTCATTGAAGACACTCTGCTAAAGAGGTCTAATTTTCATAGGAGTACAATTATGTGAAAGACAGGTCTCTGCAGAAGACGTCTCAAATTTAGCCCTACAAGATGGCTCACAAAAAACCCCACGAAACTTTAAACCTTGGCCAGAATGTCACAATGATCAGTTACATGAATATCACAGATTTTTTTTTTAAATTACTGAAGAGTCATAAAAATGGGGACATGTAAGATGTAGGTTACAAACATAAAACAAATAGTTCTGGCCTTGGCAATGCATCAATTCCTTGTCCTGTGTCTCTTTCTCTAGTTTTTAATAGCATCGTGCTTTCCTCTGCTGTTTAAGTCTTTGTTAGACGCTGATAGGCACTCATTCCTCTGTTTAGACATTAAATTGCTTTACACAGGCTCCTTGTTTAAAAAGAGATTAGGGTCCTAGAGGCTGAATGGTGCAATTTGCTCAGCACTTTCCACTGCCACAAAAATCAACAAGAACCAAGAGTACAAACTTAGTGTGAGAAGTGCTCAGATCTGTGCAGGATGGAGCCCTCAGCTACACGGGTATAGAAAGAGGACACAGAGGTCTCAATAAATGAATTACAATGCTTTTCCCCTTACCACTCAGTAAGAAAAAGAGAGAATAATTTTTCTTGTAAATAGGTACATTTTGATAAGCTAATTAAAAATAAAGCCAACCAGCAACAACCAACAGGACTTTGTATTACATTAGTGCCAAAAGGCCCACACTGAGATTCAGACTCCACTGTGCTCTGCATTACACAAATATAAGGGGTATTACTCAAAGAGCTAGGTATAACCTGGCAGTGAATAATTCCAAGGCTGAAAAAGAAAAAAGAATTTCTTACCATCAGATCTGGACCAGGCTTTCCCTGGGGTTAATAATATCTCAACACGTTCATAACTGGCATCTCATGTTTCAGGGCCTGTATTCTCAGGGTCCTGGACTCTACCATGAAATAAACCCCTTCCAGACCTATCATCCCACCTCAGCAGTGAAATACACAAGAGATGGAATTTTTCCCACCATCTAGATAGGGAACTGAGGCAGTGTAACTAAATTGAGTTTTCCAGGGGTTTCTACCAAAGCTAAGCACTGAAGTCAGGCATTTTTAGACTCATCCGATGTCATTATCCACAAATCCAATCCTGCCATTTCCAAACCTCCTTTATACATAGATTGATAACACACACATCGGAAGCGGCACGATTTTTTTTGAGGTTGGGCAATTTAAACTTGTTCCTGCAAACAGCCAATAATCCCATACAAGCCAATGGGAACACTGCAGCAACAGGAATTCCTGACCTGTGAAAAGAGTTGCAGATTTGGGCATCACATCTGGGAAAGAATTGTTTTCAAGATCATGTATTTAAAATAGACCTTGAAGCACCATGCCATTGGAAATGCTGAAACACATTATGACACCTATTCCTTAATGCAAATGCCCTATGTTTTAAAGGGCAATCCAAGTTATCTTTAGGTCCAATAACGTACCAACTGCCACATGGATTCTCTGGAGTTTTGTTTATATGGCTCTGAGTTTTCTGTGCTCCAATAGACTATTCATCAGCAATCCTTAGATACTTGCAACAGAGCAAAATCCCTCCTGGACAGCAGTTTCATTTCTTCAATAGCACTTTCCTTAGACCTGTCATCATAATGAGAATGTTTACACAAGAGCACTGATAACTGACTGAAGGGGTATGTGACTTGGATTAGTGGTAGTTTTAAACAACTGCCTTCAATAAACCTTTCAGCTTCCTATCTTACGGTCTTGAGGGAGTTTTACTTTTCAGAGAAAGAAAAACATTATTAGCAAAAACTATTTCCATCATCTTACCCAGTACTTGTTGTAAAATCCTTTGTTTTGTTTGCCTTAATTTAGGTCCAGAATCTGCAAAGCTCGAGCTTGGCAGTAGACCTCTCAATGTACCTTTCAATGTTCGAGATTCACACACAGTCACACGGAAAAGATTTTGATGATTGTCTAAGGTAGTGCCACACCACATGGCAATTGTGCTGTTTTGCATTCTGGGGAGATACAACACAGCAGATGACAGATAAATCCAACTAGCTGCATGTGGCACATGAAGCAGGAGACAGTGGCATTACACTGCACGTGTATCAGGTGAAAGCATCAACGCAAGACAGACTAAGAAGATAATATGATGTAAGAGTCTTACCGTTAATGTATGAAACTTGGCAAGACAAGGTAGCAAATGCTTCCAAGATTAAAATCCAGTCCGTCAACTTTTCCGAGTGGTAACTAAGTGCCTCAATCTCCGCTACCTAGCATCTCCAGGTATCGACGCAAATTTGGTGTAAAATATGTAATTCGTGGAGAAAAAGACCATGGAAGTACTGACTTAGATTAGCTTTAACTGTTGCAGAATTTCACCCTTGGAAAAGTTTCACCACTGGTATAAATCAATAAAGTTCCATAAAAGTCAGAAAAATTACTACGTACTACACTAGCAATGTCCCAGCCCCAAAGATTTTTTCTAATTGCTTCCTGAAAAAAGAAGTTTATTATTTATATGAAAATGTAATTTAAGAGTGAAGACAGACACTTATCCTTCACTCTCTCCTTCTCCTCCATGGAGGAATTTGGAACACGAGCAGGCATAATGCACGCACATTTACTTGCATGTATTAAATACTTGCATGCATGCATGCTGTGACTTAAAACATGCCAGAATATCCCATATCCTGGCTACAGCCCTGCTAATCATCTCTGTTTCAAAAATGCAATGAGGATTTATGAGGAGATTAATTGAGAAATGAGGCTGAGGGGGTGAAGGATAGCCTTGCCTGTTCGGGAAATGAACTCGGCATCACCTTTAACCTCCAAGTAATTCTTTGTCACAGAGCACAAAGCAACTCATCATACCAGAACAACAGCAGGACAGAAACCAAGCGGAAATTTATCTGGTTAAACACCTTCTTTCCCAGGGATTAATTAAAAGGGACGGTTAGAGCACTGGTGTTATTGTGGTCATAGCACTTCTAAGGGCTGTTTTTAAGGTGTTACCTCCTAAAAGGTGACCTAGCTGCTGCTGCTAACAGAGCAAAGGCCAGTGGATACTGGGGTGAGCAGCTGCTCCCCAAACCCTGAACTGTTGTTACTCTCAAGTATCCTGACCTGACTCAAAACCTTTGTGGCAGCATCCCAGCTCTCCGCAGCAGTCACTGGGTGGTCTGTTTGGTGAATATTGGTACTGAAGGGCAGAAGCAGGAGGGAAGAGGCTCCTTAAGCCCCAGTCCCTGCATCAGCTGAACTTCAGCCATTCTGTAATCCGTTCTCTCCAGTTTACATGCAACAGAGAAGTGAGTGGGTGAAGAAATGATAGGAAGAACAAGGCACTGCAATGGTTGTGGTGAGAAGAATGAGATCCAGAAGAAGGAATCCTCCAGAGGGACACAAGCAGACCTGACAGAACGCTAAATCATAGTGAGGAAATGCAGAAAAAGAATTATGTTCACATGTTTTTAATTCTGTTTTTGTTGTTTAATGTAGAGAGAATGATTTAGAAGTCCCTCTCTAAAGTCTTTTTTTATTTGCTTTAATTGTCTTGCTATAATCTGCCTAGAAAGAGTTAAACCAAAACATACCATCTGTACCTGAGGAAAGTGTCTGGGAGAAGACAACTGACAATTCCAGTTTTGGAATTAGGATGCAAAAGCCAATGAGACCAAATTCTTCTTTCCAAGACAAAGTTTTTACCAAAGGAATAAATTCAGAAGTCAAAAAACAAGGCATGCCTAAGATGAAGATACCTTACAAGAACCTGGATCCAGTGTACAAAGCAGAGCAACAGTCTGGTGAGTCTTCAAGAAGGAATGATGGAGTGCATTAATGAAAGAAGTAAAGTTGGCCTGCACACCTCTGAAGGTACAATAGAGCAAGACTGGGAGCAAGTATTTTCTGGGGCTGGCAGAAAACAGAATCATTTTCCAAGAATCCCACCTTACTGTTGCTTCTCGAGTGTCCTTAAAGTCATTGGCAAAGACAAATGACGATGATGGATGCACATTTGTTATGCTGAGTGCCACAAAATTGTGCAGAACAAATGACTTGTACGGTCTTTCTAAGAGGTTGAATGTGTCATGCTCCTAAAGTGCTGTTCCTCAAGAATCAGCGAGACCTCCCTGCAAATCAATGAAATAGAGCCTTGCTATACATTTTGCAAGTACTATTTTTGTCCTTTCCTAATATAACTTCCAAACCTTCCTCCTCCCCCATGTCCCTGCCACAGATCACTAATTCACACAGCTAAAAACACAGAGTGCCTCCTACAATTTTTTCCAACAGGTGCAGTCCTTAAAGATAAAATTAATTTTTACCTTTCTTTGAAAATCATCCTCATTCAGCCTGACTCCTAAGGGAAATTAATGAGTGCTCACTGAATATGTTTACATAAGATCTCCTCAGGATTTATGCTATTAAACATTAGGAGTGTTTTAATCTGCCCTCTAAGGGACAGAGAAGCTGATGTGGCTGGCTAAAGATGTTTCAATACAATGAACGCTGTCCACTTACTACCGGCAGCATCAACTGCACTAACACACTGTTGGCTTTGCAACAGGCAACCACATTGGCTCTGGTGACAAAGAGACTACCAGCAGAGGATGGGGTTACAGCTGAATAAAAGCTACTGATTTAATCAGAAGCGTTCAGGGCTCCATTGTCAGTGAGATGCTGCAAGACCAAGGCATACTCAAAGTCCAAGAGGCTGTAAGACCCTGGCTTTGAGTACAGCTTTCATTCCCTCTACAGCTGGCCCCTGAGCCACCACACATGGCTGTCCCCACCGTCAGCAGTGGTGACTGTCCGTGCCAATTCACAGGAGAGAGGCCTGTTGCACTCCTACAGTAACACACAAACAAGCCTGTCACATGCTTCTGCCTACCCACATGTATTTTCTCACATTGATCTATTCTGGATCCCAACTGCTCATTCCCAGGCAGTGTTTCTCAGAAAAGTCTCTCTGCCATAGGAATTTCATGACTGACTGTATGAGATAAGTGGTTCACAGGTAAAGTTAAACCTGCAACTTCAAATTCCTAATGGACTCCATAACCACAGCTTGGCCTATACTATCTGATACAGGCTCCTTTGGAGGCAGAAAAATCCTTTTGTAGTTCTGATTTACATAAAAGAAATAATGGATGTCTTTATGCAACTACGATAGTATATATCATCATCGTGAAATATGTACTTGTGCATGTACAAGCATACATGCAACGTATATTTGTCTACACACACAAAAATACAGTTCATTTCTATATGATAAACTGTAAATCCAACTCTTGATCTAACTCTCAGATTCAATGGTCATGTCATGTCTGAGCGAGGAAAAAGCCAGATACCTTCTCCCTGTTGTAACTTTACTGAAGCCAGATGTCTCACATCAGAAAAGACTGTGGTCTAGCATGGCTATTGGATCAAGACAATATGATTTCAGCAATGATTAAAGATGCCTGTGGCTTCTGGGCATGCAGGAACAAAGGAAACCCTTCTGTTGGAAGAGAGGTTAGATAAAATTCACTGCTGCCTCCACATTTGCAGTTTTGTCTCCTTCATTCGTTCAGAAAACAATAGACTCAGATTAATTAAATGAAAAAGGAAACTATTACTACCCTGACCAGTTTACAATGCCTATCCTGCAGTTCCTTTTGACTCTCAAGTTTCCCTAGGAAAAGCTAGCTAGCTAAAGCAGAGTGGTACGAGAGCCATTATGTCATGCAAATTCAAGAAACAAAATTTTAATGGGAATCGTTTTTGCTTTCAATAGAGAAATATAAAGCCAATGCCACCCTGAAGTCCCAGAGTACTATATTAACACTCTTGACAGCTGTAGGGCTTTTGGACTGCTGTATTTTTTTTTCTTTTATAAGTCTATTTAAACCTGTCTGCATTTTAGTTTGCTAAAGCCATTTAGCCAGATATGAACTCCACTCTGGCCAGCTGTAATAAACATCACATGCTGTAACCCAAGCAGGCAGTTGTGCTGGTTTGCTGGAGATCCTCATTCAAAAAAAGGAACAGAACAAGAGTAGTTTTAGAGATGCTGTAAATGCTGAGCTGCCTGCTGTGAAAACTAATGCATGGTACTTGTTCTCCATGGAAAGACAGGGCCTGCCAGTGGGTTAGGGGGTAGGAAGGAAGCCTGTTTACACCAGGCTCCTCTGAGCTAACAACTTATTTATAATGTTTTACTTTAGAGGCAATATCATGCATTTGATTTAAAAGACAGATACAAGCATCTCATACCCTTGATGGATACAGAGCAGACTATGTAAAATTCCTGCCCCGTGGGCTGCACGGTAAAGAGCAGAACAAGTCCCTTGGTATAAATTTAAAGGGAGGACCTACAATATGGAGAAATCTTCAAAGGCCAGTCAGGTTTCCAGTCCAACAACCCTGCCAAGTGTTCCTTTAATCCTTTATTTACCAGTAAATCTGCCGCTCTGTTCAGCAGGCTTTTACTGGTATTGGGTTTCAGCTTGAAACCCGAAAGCTGTAAGCATATGCTGTGAGGCCTAATGAGAAACTCAATCTATTAATGGGCAGACCTTCTCCGCAGGACCAGGTCTTGGCAACATGAGTCAGTTCCTGAACTTTCACCTCCCACTTGGCAGCATACCAGACTAACTCCACATCTCTCAGCTGGCTTACATTATCAGCTCATTATTAACATACATCAGGGCCAGATCTCTTTTACATGCACCCAGCAAACAGGAAACTACACAAGGGGAGGGCTCCTCATTTTTGTCTGACTCTGGAGCTCATAAAAATGACTAATTAGAACCAGCTATAGTGAAGGCACTCTGCAGATTTGCTTGCATGTTCTCTGCCTGTGCACCTTAGTCCTGACTTGGGATAAACACCATGAAATGGTACGGTAGTCCATAGCTCTCTGCAACAATCAGGTATCCCTTCCCTCTGCCATAGTATCTTACAGTTCTTATCTCCAAGAGCTTGTGCGAGGCAGAGGTGTGCTATTCTCCTCATTTTACAGTAAAGGAATCATTATGCAGACAGAATAAATAACTTGTCTAACATTGTCACACAATGTCTACAGCAAAGAAAGCTGGGTTTCTTGAAATCAGTTCCTTTGCATGGACTCTCCCCTGCAGTAGAGAGAACTGTGGGAACTCTTCGCAGCCAATTTCAGAAGAGAATGGTGTACATTTTAGATCTACATGCTTGCATGGATTCAGAGACTTAGGTTCAGAGTTTCACTTTGAAGTGCCTGCAAACCACTAGCAATGTACACACCACACTTTGGGAAAGCATTATAGAGTCTCTCATGATGAGATTTCTCTCTCATCAAGAATGGAAGATGATTCCTTTGCACAGTAAGCACTATCCTTAACGACATGCTACTATCTGTTATGAGTTGTCCCACTTTTTTTATTTTCCCTTACACAATTAGTATTTTTTACATTGTTTTCTAGTTACCCCCCCTTATCAGTCATCCTTATACTCAGAAGATTTGGCAAAACAAAAAAGAACCTCTCTCCTCCAGCTGCCTGGTTCAAATCCGGTCCAGCCAGGCAGTAACTGAAAGTTGCATCAACCTGATAACTGCTTCTGTATCATCTGAACACAGATGCCAGCACACAATCTGTGCCCACATTAGAAAATGTAAATGGAGACACACCGAGGGAGCAAGAAAGGTCAAAAAGTCTCCTCAGGTCATTTAGATTAAGGTACACATCCTCATAACACATAGAGCTCACACCTGTTTTGAAACAAACCTTCACAAAAACTAGCCTTAATGCAAATCAATACAAAATCTGGCAAAATCTAAGAGCCTACACAAGCCCCTAATTTTCTTTGGCTGCTCAAAAGGTAGCAATTTATATTCTGTTTTTAAAATTAGCTGTGGTTCGTATTATTTTTCAGAGCTGATCTCATTTTGTAACTTGCCTCCTATTCAGACTGAATTTATACACAGATGCTCAGAGACAAAAATCTGTTCTCATTTAATCCACAGCAGAACAGGTAAAGAGTAAATATATTCCACACAGGTTCTTGTCTTGCTGCTTCAACCTCCCATAGCACAGCAGTAGGCACGATGAACTTAGAAGCTGCCAAATGACCTGCTGTTCCAAGAGGTTTTTGTCAGCTCTGTTCCTCTGAAAGTTTTCACGCTGATAACTAGAGAACTAATACAAAATATTCTTACAGGACCAAAATCTTTCAAATGCAAAAGAGTTGGAAATAGATTTTAACTATTTAAAATGAACTATCTTTTCTAAAACTATAGTTCAGAAACCTGCAGTGATCAAAAGCTAAGTGATTCTTTGTGGAAGCAATGGTGATCAGAAAAACAGAATGTTTCAGATCAACTGGTCAAGAATAAACCGTACAACTCTTCACTGTAACTACACTAAGATGGTAAACTCTAAATTTAGATGAAGGTTTTGTTATCCACAATAATTTTAAAGTAATCCCACAATAGAGGCACCACATCTGCTGAATTACCTTAGGCCACTCATTTCTAGGTAGATAGAGGCCCCAAGTAAAATAAGTAAGAGTTCTTTTGCAGAAAGAAATGCCTGGGGCCTTAACTAGCGCTCAAAAAATGGTTTGGGACCTTTGAAAGGGTGATTATGTAATGGAAAGTGGTATTATTAAAATCATAAAACCAAAAGATATTAAGGTGCATCAATACATTATGGTCAACTCAAAGATAAAACGTATATTTAAACATATTTTCATAAAACTTTAATTCATTCATATTGTTCCCACATGATAAGAGATGCCAGCATTAATACAGGAGGTAGAAGAGGGGGCACTAAAATTTGTTAGATATTTGCTAGATATTTGATACCAGTCTGATTACAAAGAGTTGAGAAATTTCACTCTCAATAACATTTTATAGTAGGTAAAGAAAGTCTGACTCCTATTAAGAATAAGGGTGTGATACTAATCCAGTTAAGCCAATGAACTTACTCCTTCCGACTTTATTGCTACTTGGGACTGACCTGTGAAAATCTAGGCAAGATAAATGAAAAACTTTTCCAATATATAAAGATACAGCTTTTTCTCATTAAAAGATAATCTGGATTCCAGCAGCATTTTAAACTGTTTCCCCAAGACCACTATGCAAATGCAACTCATATGCCCCTTGGTGGTCACCCGCACCTAAGAATGGGACCAGCCTCTTTATTTTGTCTTAAATACCTGCATAGGCAACCTGATTTCAGAGATGCTAAGATCCCTCAAGTCTCAGCAAAATTAGCCCTATTAAGAAACAAATAACAGTCTGGTGCCTACATATTTGTTTAACATCTTTGCGGTTTAAAAATGTTCTGTTTAACATCTTTGTTGGCAACATGGGCAGTGGGATTGAGTGCACCCTCAGCAAGTTTGCCGATGACACCAAGCTGTGTGGTACAGTCAACATGCTGGAGGGAAGGGATGTCATCCAGAGGGACCTCGACAGCCTTGAGAGGTGGGCCCATGCGAACCTCATGAAGTTCAACAAGGCCAAGTGCAAGGTCCTGCACATGGGCTGGGGCAATTCCTGGCAAAAATACAGGCTGGGCGGAAAATGGATTGAGAGCAGCCGTTAGGAGAAGGACTTGGGGGTTTTGGTTGATGAGAAACTTAACATGACCCAGCAATGCACGCTTGCAGCCCAGAAAGCCAACCGTATCGTGGGCTGCATCAAAAGAAGCGTGACCAGCAGGTCAATGGAGGTGATTCTCCCCCTCTACTGTGCTCTCGTGACACCCCACCTTGAGTACTGTGTTCACGTCTGGGGCTCCCAACACAAGAAGGACATGGACCTGTTGGAGTGAGTCCAGAGGAGGGCCACAAAGATGATCAGAGGGCTGGAGCACCTCTTCTACAAAGACAGGCTGAGAGAGTTGGGGATGGTCAGCCTGGATAGAGAAGGCTCCAGGGAGACCTTATAGCAGCCTTCCAGTACCTGAAAGGGGCCTACAAGAAAGCTGGAGAGGGACTTTTTACAAGGGCGTGTAGTGATAGGCCAAGGGGTAATGGCTTTAAACTGAAAGAGGGTAGATTTAGATTAGATTTAGGGTAGGGTAGAAGAGGGTAGATTTAGATTAGGAAGAAATTTTTCACCATGAGGGTTGTGAGGCACTGGAACAGGTTGCCCAGAGAAGTTGTGGATGCCCCATCCCTGGAAGCGTTCAAGGCCATGTTGGATGGGGCTTTGAGCAACCTGGTCTAGTGGAAGGTGTCCTGCCCATGGAATGGGGGTTGGAACTAGATGATCTTCAAGGTCCCTTCCAACCCAAGCCATTCTATTATTCTATGATACAGATTTAGCAATTTTACTTTAGGTTATCCAATTAGAAAAACACTGGCTCTCTTCCTTTCCTAAATTATTTCAAATTAATGAAAAAAATCCACGTAGCAATGGCTGAACAAAGATTAGTACTTGATGGAATTTGCATGCAAGTCTGCCAAGATTCAATTTTAAGAAGAAGCAAACTTAAGTAAAATGTTTACAGCCCAGCATTTCAAAATGGCACACCAGCCTTATCTTACACTCAAAGGTTTTAGAGGCACTGATACTACTTTTCATGTACGGTGTTTTCAGTTTTCAGTTTGAAAGCTATAAACACCGCTTTTTGCTGAATAAGCTACCAAATATCATTATTAAAACTATCTGCCCTAACCAAAGCCAAATATGGCAAACAAGGTGCTGACTCTCGGCTGTCCTGTTATCGTTATCTCCTCAGTCTATCTTAGACCTTCTCATTGCAATTCAATTCTGACACTGAAATGGCAAACAGACAACTGGTTTTGCAGCCAAAAATCTGTGCTGCCCTGGCTATCGGCCAACAGAGAAGCCCTTTGAATAACTCAATCAGCAACTTTCCTGCAACACCAAGGTTGCCTCTCCAGCAGGCCACATGGCAAAATGAGTTGGTCCACCTCCATACCTCTAAATCAGACACATACTTCATAAATTATCCGAGAGCACGTACTGGTACAAAAGTTAACCCTTCTCCCACCACTATTCCAAACTGCCATCAGGGGATTTCTGCACTGTTAGATATTGCAAAGCACTGCTGTGTAATGACTGTTAGTGCAGAGTAATCTTACAGCAACCAACACCCTTCCACCTACCTGGTCAAGCCCTTAGCAGAGAGGGTATGCTTGGTCACAGAAAAAACACTGCAACAGTCATTTAATATCTGATCTCCATTAACTGTAATATAAGACTACTGCTAACATGTTCAAGAAAGCAACCTAACTTCAGAGGAAGTTTGATAGTCCCTGATCATGTCTGATTTTCTTACAAGTCCAGAAGAAAATGAACAAGTCTTGACTGTAGCTAAGCAGAAAATACGAGAAAATAAATATTAATCAATTTATTTCCTATACCATATTCTTTTTCATGGTTGGAAATCTAAGGAATAACCTATATTTAAGTCTTAAATACATGAATCTTATTCAATAAGTCCATATTGACTAGTTAAGTATGCTGCTGATTTCTAAAAGATTAATGGCAATTGTCAGAGCTACCTGCAAACTTCCAATACTTATAGACAAACTGGAGCTGTAATGTCTGAAAATTTCTACCATGCATAGCATAGGTGACTCATCTTCCTCGGTCATTCCATCCATCTAAAGCACAGAAAAAAACCTGGTTCCTGTGAATACTGTATCAGATAATGTGTGTGTTTGGAATGACATGAATAGAGACCTACTGAATATTTTCTGGCAAATATCTCTGTTCCATAGCTGCAGTTACAGGATCAGCTCTTAGCTATCACATAAACCAGTGTCTGAATCTCATGTGGGCTAGGAACATTTCCTAAGATCTGAAAGTTTTAGCTTCATTTCCCTTAGGAAAAAGAACTCTCCCAATTCTCCTTCAAGCTTATATACTTGAATTACCATATCTCCTTAAGCAGCAACAAGCCATAACCGCAACAGATTTATGAAATATTAGTGGCACTATTAATGTAAATAAATGGTTTTCTGATAGTATTTTTAAAATTACTAACGCAACAGCATAAATAAGCCCCCTTGATGGAGTATTAGTAGTATATGTTGGCAGGAATCCATTTCATGATATAGTCAAATAGGGAACTTCTTGGGCATACTTAATCACAACAAAATCACAACAAAAAACCTCAGGAACTAAAGTAGTTAAATGTTCCTTTGGCTTTTTAAACTTCCGCGTTCTCATTAGAAATGCTGCCGATTGAAACAAATCTTTAAAGATGAGCATGGTCTAATGGTCAGAGCAATAAACTGTAAATTGGCACACCTAGATTTTATTCCTACACCTCTAGAATATTCGCTAAGATACCAGATACTGTTTGTTTTCAATCTCATCTAACGAGTAACTACTTGCAGTCAGGATCATATTCTTCATACAAAGCAGGATGAAACTCTTACCATGACTGACATGCAGCAATTAGCAAATTTCCTGCTAACGTGAGATAATACCCATCCTAGCCGTAGCTCCATTCATGCTTTCAGCATGCTGCAGGAAAGAGACCAGAGACACACACAGCACTACTACTTTTTCAGTCCTTCAGAACTGCCTTCCCAGTTGAAAAAATGCATTCTCAGCAGGAAATCATCAGATCTAGACATTTCACCCAGTTAATCTTTCCTTCTAAACCCCCTCAAATCCCACATTTTACATACAAATCCTTATTCCCATCTCCCAGAATTCCCTTGCATCTACTATGAAAGCATCCTGAAACACTTGGGGGAGCAAAGAAAAACAGTTGATTATGATTGAACCAGCATGTTTCCATGGTAGGTTTAGATCTGTCTTGGTTTTTGTAACTACAGATATGAGAGGGATTACTGGGTCTGTCAGACCTTACCAGATGGGATACTCCATAGCAAAGGAAAAGAGTTCAAGAAGCAAAAAGACAACTGCTTCAGGAAAAATGAAAGCCAGCCCCATGAGCAGAGAGAATGAACTTGCAGCACGTCTCTTCTTTTTCAGTGTGCCTGTAAGGTTGAATAAGGCACTCTTCTAATGTACAATATTTATTTATTTTGGTTACAGTATGTCTGCCAAAAAAGTTCTGAGAAATATATGTTAAGTATTTCCTTACTTAGGCATCTGAAATGTAAATGATAGTAGAAGCTTGCCACTATATACTAAAAAATTATTGAAGATTTAACTGCTAGACTGCAAAAGTTAAAATCCTATATAGTACTCCAACATGGCTTTTTAACTTCTGCTAGATGGAGAGGGGAACAATATGAACTGCTTTCCAGAATCAATTCCAGATTTAACACACACAGCAAAAATGCAGATCCATTCTAGAACAGGAAAGATAATACGGACTTTTCTTTTTTGTGGGTTTTTCATTATTTACATCATCTGTTCAAGCTCTACAAACAGCCACTGTTGAAGTAGATGTATTGGTATGTTTGCATCTCCACAAAAAGGAAGAACTCCAAAATAAACATGTCCTTTATTTATTTACAAGTACTGTTAATCATGCTGTTTAAATTTCAGTTATTCACATTTTACTATTAGATACATCAACTATACTTAAGAAACGCAGACCTCATGCAAACACCTGTTATGCTTCAGCATCACTTCCCTTCCCAGTGGAAGTCAGTATCATTTTCATAGTTTTACAGATGGTGAAACTGATGAACAGATGAAAACTTGCCCAATCCACGGCAGCAACAAGACCAAAAAAAATCTATCAGGATCGACATAGCAATTGCACAAGACTTCAGACACAAGGAAGAAAAAATACTGTTTTGAGCAGTTTTTCTGTTCTGCAAAGGACAATTATATTAATACATGTTCATATCAAAAGAACTTCATCTATTTTACATGTATCACAAGAAAACATCTAGATAGCCCTAAACCACAGGGAAGTTAACAGCCAGATTTAAAATCAAAATACTATTCCAACTATTTAGAGAATTTCCACATTTCTTCCTTCAAAGACATCTGAGACTATTGCTGCTCTAGTTCTTGCCCCCACCAGAAACTTAGCTAAATTCTGTCTTCTGGGTATGTAATCATTGCACATTAATGTGCCAGTGAAACAGAAGGCTGTTCTGGTGTTAAATTCCCTAGTTACCCAGATAACTGCTTTCTCTGTTCGTTTGCTAGTTGCTAGGAATCTGAAGGTTCAGTGGTAATTGCAGTGGTTAAGACTTCAGTGCTATTGGAAATGAACCAAAGTCTCTGAAGTGCAGAGGGAGGTGCAGACTGTCCTCATATATTCACTGCTTGTCCCAATAGTTCCCTCCCATCATTAGTGATGTTTGTGGGGTTTTTTTAAATGGCAAAGTGTTTGCCTTGAAATTTTTAAGTGATCCCAGAAAACACAATAGCCTCTTGCTTCAGTAAGACATGCTCAGGAGATCTGGAAAAAAGAAATATCCTGAGGGTAGAAAGAAATACCTTTGAACTCAAGGATGATATAATGATTAGAAGGAAAAGGGCATAACACATCATTCATTTTACTGCTTATTTTTGGTTACTTGTATTACACAAGATTCAAATAAAAAACCTAGTTTCTCTACAGATTTCTAATCGCCAAAGAGACAACAATGTATTCACAGACTGTTCACAATGGGGTTTTGCCCTTCCCCCCCCCCCCCAACTTTTTTAATAAAACCATTCCTATTGTGGTTTAGGAACTTCTAGATGTGCACTAGAAAACCAAAAGAAAATATCAGAATCCACTGAGAATCTCGTAACACCTGAATAAACATAGTAAGACAGGTACTACCCACCTAAAATTTCATAAAAATGAAATTATAGGGTTTTTTATATGGTTGCACACATACTATAGAACATAATATTGAATACATATTCAAAATTACAGATAAAACCTATACCAAAAGAATGATAAGGAAGAAAGCTAAAAGATTCCTAAATTAGGAAATGCAGGAGTTTGATCTATGGGCAATCTTAATTTCCCTTTGTTGTGTATATGCAATTCTAGATTATATGACTACCCAGCATCTTCACAGTACCCATGTTCATTACACAAAATGGCATGAAAGTAAACCTTCCCACCACTTTTCAAGTCCTTTCTCTTCAGAGCACAAAGGCTTTGAAAAGTCTCAATGAAAAGATATTAATAAAAGGTTATCAGACAAAACAGTTTTACTCTAACTTCTTCCTCAAACTGAATAGTGTTCACTTTTCAAAATGTAAAATTCAGCCAGAGACAGATAACTGGTACAGAAAATTTCAGTTTCAATTATGATGTACTCATAGACAACAGAAAAAGGCCCAATAGTAAGAAATACCAGGCAGCCTCAACTCTAGATGGCGTTGCCAGCTCCTCTTAGAATTCATTAGCTTGCTCCAAGGTATCAAACTCATTGTAATTTAGACTGATATAGTCTTACTGCAGTCAAAAAGAAGTATTTTTACTGAATTGATTGGAGAATTAGAGAAGTCTGTGTTTAGTAATTCTAAAAGTGACCGAATAGTTAAAAAGTATGTACTTGTTTTGTTGAGAATTACTATTATATTCCCAAAGAACTGAATATTTATTAACTATTAGAAGCTATTTATGTATTTCTGTAGAGAATAATTATGCCAGTAGGCATGAAATATTAATAAATGTAATTTATACTACATTGAGTAGGTACAGGTCAAACAGTATCATTTCACTTCCCTGATTACATGATTCACACGTGTTAAAACCATGAGTGAATGGCAAGTTCCTCAAATAGACCATTTGCGTTTTTCATTCTGTGACCGAGTTGATTCACTCAAACAGGAATCCCAAAATACCACAATTCCTTATATACTTAACCAACACAGCCGCTGAACCATAAGCCTGATTTACTTCTCATCTATACTTCTAGCAAGGTGATGTCTTTTAGATAGTACCGTTATGCATCTCATCTTTGCAAGGGTCATAACTTTCAATTTCTGCTGATGCTGCTACAATGAAGGAAAGAAACGTACTGAAGAAGCAGCAGGCAGGGCATGTGCCTATCAGGTTGATTCCAGGGTGGTGAAGGCTGGAAGCTTGTGACCTCCGGCACCAGGAGGTAGGGTCTCTTCACCTGCTGATCTGCAACTACAAAATAGGTTCAGTGCTCTGGCAGTGGAAGAGGGGCTGGGAAGTCTCTCCATTGAAGCATCAGAGCTGGCTAAGCCTGAACCACACAGGAGCACTACGTGTAGTGAGAGACTATCTGCTGTGGTGAACAAACGCCACCATTTGCTAACCTGATCTGCTGTCTAGGGAAGTTTGCTGCTTGCAAGGGACATTGTGGAAGAACTACCAATGCCTCTTTGGCCCTCAGACTATTACCCTGTGCTGCTCTTTCACACAGGCACCCACTGCTAATGGAGACCTGGAATGTATCAAGCATAAATACGCAGTTCTAGGGACGAGGGTCAGGGCACAAGGGTCAAAGTGATTTTTCTCCTTGATTTCCCCCAAAGTGTTGCCAGCAGGTTGAAGGAGGTGGTCCTCAGTACCAGTGATTCCACACCCGCACAACTGTGTCCATTTCTGTGTTCTCCAGTAGAAGAGAGACATCGCAACAAGACCAGCAAAAGGCCACTAAGACAGTTAAGGGACTGGAGCATCTGACTTACAATGACTACTGCTTCTAGGCATTGCATTCTGGCCACTCCTCTGCACTGACCAGATATCATTTGATTTCCTCACAAAGCAAGTTGAAGTTGCCACCATTACTCAAAGCTCTCTAGTCCTCACTTCTAAAATAAGTGGCAGTATCTTTACAGACTCCCCATGAGCTGGCTGACTGCTGTAACTGCTGACCACTGAACAGGGAAGGTTTACAGTAGGAAGACGGGTACATAAGGGGAAAAGCTGAATGCAGTTTCAGTATGTAAAATCAGTTAGTGAGTGTTTATAGCACTCAGATCTCCTAGTCAAGTCAGGTAAGCATACAATGTAATGGTGCCCTTACATCATACACTTTAAAACGTAGATATGGAAAAGAAAATGTAAATATTCTTTCAGTTTGGCCATGACATTCATTGTTTTTAATTTATTATTGTTCTGCTGCCACATTTCTTTATTGCTGAGAATCAATTCAGTAACAGAAACAGCTCATACAACCAGCCAGAATTGATATACACGCTTTGCACGTTTCCAGGGCAGATGCCAGGAGAGGTCTGGCTGCCTTATGATCTCACAAATGACATCTCTCTAACTTCCAGAAGAAAAAGATAAATCGTGCACAAGTAATACCTGGCCACTCAGGTGAGTATGACCAAGATCTGATGACCTTTTCCTGCTGTCTGGAGGGGAGTTTTGTAATTCTGTCCACTGTGCAACGGTGCCTTTGATACTACATTAAAATGCTGCTTAAGTCTACTTCCGTGACAACTCTTTATTTCAAATGATTGTTTATGAAATTTAATAGCAGCAGTTCATTCCTGGGTGATGGTGTGTTTGACACAGAACACTTAAAAGTGAAATGTGAGTGGCATTTTAGTATTGCTCCTGTACTAAATATGATCACATCCCTGGCTAATTAAAGTGCAGATGAGCTGTCATTAGTCTGTATGAGCTAATTGCCCTTCTCAGAGACCAAAATTAAAGCTACAACGCATCTAGGGTGCAATCTTGCAGGCATTAACTTGCATTACTACACTTGGAGTCTAGTAGCAGCCAGCATCCAGAGGCAGTAATTCTGAAAGTCAGCCTCCGAGGCCCTAGAAATTTGGTCATTTCTTTCCATATTTACTTGAGGAAAGTTTGAAAACATGGCCTCTGGGGCTTAAGCAGAATTCAGTCTGTGGTGTAAACTCCCTATTTTGCAGTTGGAAGTTGATGTCAATGATTTTTCCACATACTAAACAAGCAACTGACATGCAAGGACTCTCCTCAATATAAATAATCTGAAGTACAGACAGTATTTTTTTTTAAACCTTTCTATTTCTAACCTTATTTGATTTTGCAGTATCACTATTAATTTACCAGTTTAGACAAACCGAGCTCAAAAATACCGTAAATTCTTTGCTCAGACCTAAAATCCAAGCCTGAAACTTTTTTCATGGAAACAGCTTCGTTACTCATGTCTTTGGTAAAAAATTTGCACTTTTTTGTTCCTAATCTAGATGAGAAGCATAAAACGATATACATGAGAAAAAGCTAAGGAAAGAAAATGATCCCTCCTGTTTCAATAATCAGATCCCAATCAGTAGCAAAGTATGAAGAACCTGCTGCAATAGAATGTAACTGTAAAATGGTCAGGTTGTTATGCAGACTCAATAGCTCATTTAAAAAAAGTGCCCAACTCTTCCCTGCTCTCTCTCCCCTAGCTTTTTGGCTTGCTCCTTTCTGAAAGTATAAGTCTCTCACAAATTATATCCATGAGAAAAATCACTGAATCAGTGCTGCGATTGTTCAGGGTCTGGACAAACATAGGAATTTCAGAGAAATTATAGACATGAAGGTAGTTAACTGCTGAACAAACTTAATATTTATGGTAGTTTCTTGATTATGAGATACCTTTAACAAAAAAGCAAACTTTTTTCTAAATTAAGGACATTTTCCCTTGATTTGGGTGCTTACAGATATACCATGTCAGAGAGAACCAACTCATGCCTTAATGTTGGTGTTGCCTTTGTAAGCGGTATTGAATGTCACCTATTTGCTGCTACTTTCAGTGGAAGTTTAATACATACATCCACTGCTAAATCCACTTGGATAGATTCATTCATTTACTTTTAGTTTTGCCTTTAAGCATCTCTCTAGATGTCTGAAAAGAAAGAGATAAAGCAATTACTTGATTTCATCCTTAGGATTTTAGCTCTCAGCCTCAGCATGGAGCCTCTTTAGTGCTTGATTAGTGTCTAAATTCTCCACAGATTAAAGAGGGTTGTCTTCTTTTTCAGTGCATTATACACATGGAAGAGAAAAGAAAAATCAAAGGGGTCCAAACTTCAGCGGGTGTAAATCAGCTCAGTTTCTTTC
Organism: Calonectris borealis; assembly: GCF_964195595.1. Classification (NCBI taxonomy): domain Eukaryota; kingdom Metazoa; phylum Chordata; class Aves; order Procellariiformes; family Procellariidae; genus Calonectris; species Calonectris borealis. Next base: position 16,575,939 of record NC_134329.1, read on the forward strand.
AGCTCTGGAGAGGCTGTGCTAATTTACACATAGTAAAGATCTATCTCAAAATATTTTTCAAGCAGATATATACATTTAAGTGTGCTATAAAACCTTAGCTATGATTTTAGAGTCTGAATTAATTCCATAATAAATAGCCTCTTTTAAAGACGTAAATATGCTCTCATCAAGTCAGCTTCTAGAATAAACTCTGCAGGATGTTTGAATCTGTGCCCCAGAGATCATTGACTATAAATTGGAAGAAGAGAAATGGTTTGCTCAATACATGAAGTAGGGCTGAGCACAGAAAAATAATTAGAGAAAGCTACTGTTGTAGTTTTCCAGTTTATTTCTGTCTGAAAGTCCTTGAATAATGATCCAAAACACACCACCAATGATTACTGTTTCCCAGTGATTAATCAGCTGCAAAGTCGTCATCTTTTTTCTTCTTCATCATCTCCCTGAGAACAGAGAAAGAAGCCATGCAACGGCTTTTTGAAATGAAGCATTTTGTTTAGCTGCTCTGTACGTGTCCCACATGGGGGCCATACATTTCAGACTTCAGCCCCTCTTTCTGGTCCAGAATCTTTAATCTGTACAAATTATTTGTACAAATGGGGATTAGAAAGAATTTGGGCTTTCCCCCAATCTCTTCAGAGTCTGTATTTTTAAGACAGCTTTCAGAAGCACTCCTTTTCTGCTCTATAAAATGTATGCAACAAATGCAACAAAACTTAGGTGCAGGAGGGAACGTCATAGATAAGAACTCTCCTAAACAAATTCCAGTCTCACAAGAGAGATCAGAGCTGACCCTCCAGCTATTTTCAGCTCTCTCGCCATCAGAAGACTGTGGCTTAAGCATTTCTGTGAAAGTCCCCAAACTTCCAGGGCCCAACTGGACTGGTTCAAAGGACTCCCTAATTTACACCGGCTATTTAGTCAAAGATAATAGCAGTAAGTTCAGATGTTCTTCCTTTTCTATGACTCGTAACTACCCACTTATTCTGCTATAGTTATCATTAACATTTTAAACTCGTATGAAGGAATCAGATGTGTATGTTTGACTGTAGGTACATCAATAGTAAGCAATAATCCACTTTTAAGCTTGTTATAAATATCCTACATCATATCAATTCAAAGGCTTTTTTTTCCTTTTTTTCAGTTCTGCTGTGAATATAGTTTCACATCTCTTTTAGAAAACCCACAAATGAAACAAATAAGATTATACATGAAGATGACTGAGCTCAGTGATAAAAATGTAGCAATTAAGTATGAATATATAATAAAATGCAGAAATGCCAAGTTTCCAATTCATTTTACTTAATACAGAATATTGTAAATAAACTTACATTGTATTTTTCATTTGATAATCTGCTTTTATCAAATAGGAATGATCTTACTGATGGTACACCAAGATGCACTATGCAAACTTTTATTACAGAAGCTAGGGAGATAGTTCTAAAAGCAGTCCTACTAAGAAACGTGCTTCAGCCCATACTAGCAAGAGGATTCTCACTGACAGAAGCCCTGTAGTGTTTTCTGAACGGCTTTTAAAATTAAGAGGCTATAAATTCGAACTCTAAAACTCTTATCTGCACTACAGTTTCAGAAAATGTGCATACCTGTCAGAGCTCTGCTTTGATACCAGAGGTACAGGCACACCATGGAAATAATAGAGAAGAACCAAATGTTATCCTAAAACCACATCTGACAAAAACACTCAATAAAACTCTCAAAACATTGGCATTTAGTACTCTGCCCGCTAGTAAGTCATATGTTAAACATAAAAAGCACAAAGTTAATACCAAAAAGCAAGAAATCCAGACCTGAACCTTATGAGGAAAAATACAGGATGTAGATTTCAAGAATGAGAATCATTTCCAGCTCCACAGTGCAATGTTACCTGATGTTTGCCATTTCTAACAATAATGGCTGCACTTAACACATTCCAGCTGGGAATTAGTAGTAGCATGATGTTCAAAAACTCAGCCTTTGATGCCCTGGTGAAACAGACCTTGGATTTTTTTCTACATTTGCAAACCACCTTTACAGAGCACTGTTAGGTACTGTAATCAGTCAGTCCTTTTGGTTGTTCCCAGCTGGGATCAGAATTATGTGGCCACAGGATAACTCCCCCCTTATGCCTGGAAATATAAAAACAATAAAGGTATAATCTATGGATAAAAAGAAAAAGATGGAAAAACAAGGTTTTTAAAATGTATTCAGAAAATAATAACTAGAGTAGTTCAGTAGAGTTCAGCAGCTCTGTCATTAAAAAGAGAGTATATTATTTCATAGGGGGAAAAAAAAATGTACTTTATAACACCCATGTTAACTGCCTTAAAAATATTCAGAGGCATTGTAATTGGAAAAGCACATTTCAGCTTGCTACTCATGTTGCCAAAATTGTGATAAAAAACTGCAAAACAAAAGTCTTCTGGTCAGCTGTTGACAGGGTTTTGTTTTATTTAAAGACAGACACATAAAAATCATAGCGAACCTCTGTGCTTCTCTCCCTTCCTAACACAACTTGACCAGAGAATTCAAAGAGGTCAGACCACACAAATACATGAATCACGTTTGATCCCGGTTTATATAAGTCAATGGAGTCATACCACAGATGGCCTTTAAATCTGCTCTGACCTGAAGGACTGATCAAATATACTGGTTAAAGTACACTGGATATTTTTTTGCCACTGTCACCATAATATTTTAATCTTGAACGTGCTTAGTTTCAAAGCACCTCTATGAGACTATATTATCCCTTCTTGTATCAGGTGAACACAGCCATGATTTGCCCAAGGTTACACAGCTTGTGGTGGCAGAGCAGGGGAATTATCTACATCTTCTAATTTTACATTTACAAATGTAATACCAGCAGAGGTAGATAAGAGATAAAGTTTTTCTTACTCCCAGTAGTGAACCCTTACTCATAAAAATTGCTTCACCAGCATCATACAGACTATCTGAAGATCGTGACTACAGCCAGGCTCAACAGCACAGAATTTCTTATGTTCTTAACACGTGAGTATATAGGTACTTATTATAGTTTTTATTTAATATACTCTTAGGAAGGACTGCTCCAAACTCTGTAATTAGAATCTCAGGTTCTAATTTTTAGTTACTCATTTTAGGACAAAGTAAACACAAGTAGTATTAATGAGGTAAAAATGTTATTCTACATCATGAAACTCAGCCAAAATGAGAACTAACCTAAGAAAGATCAGAAATTGAATGTCATTTAAATTCAAAGCCACAAACTCAGATCAGATGCTTTTATACCTTAAGGGTAGTCCAAGTTGGAAATTCGTGATGAAACTCGAAACCAGGGAAAGTCCTATGGGCTGTTGCCAACACAGTCAAGAGAAGAAAAAGCCACAGAAACTATTGTACATTTTAAATAGAAAGAATATCGTGGTTCTAGAACTGTATCAGCATCCATCCTTTCAGAAAGGAAAGTCCATGTGAAAGCTGCTAAACAGAAGACAAAAAAATGAGGGGATGGGGGGAACTGAAGAAATCTATGAAAGAAAATAAAGCCAATTACAGAACAAAATTGGTTTGGTGTCTTCCCCCCCAGTTTTTGGCATAAGGGCAGGTCGATCAGCTTTCAGTAGGAGTTAGGTGATTATCTCTGCTAGTCTCCTTGGAAAATTCCACCCCCATCTTCTCTACAGGTTCATCTACTCAGGTTTCAAATGAATTATACCAAAGATTTTGCCTTCTTTAGTGTCTTTACTGAAGAGAGTATATATTCCTGAACTGCCCTCACCCCATTTTCGATTTCACTGAAAGTAGAAAAAAAAAGGACTCAATTTAGTTTTCCTTTTTATAAATCCACATCTTTCCTCACTGCATTCAGCAATGGGAAACAGATTCAGCCAGCCTTAAAACGCTATCTCAGCAACAAAGCATGCAATGTGCTCCATCTCATCTCTCCACTCCAACTGAGTTTACAGCAGTGGGTGGTTTTCAAACCTAACATTTGATCAAAATGAAAAACTGAGCATTCCTTTCACCCCATGACAGGCAGGCTGATATAAATCACAGCCTTCCCAGCAAGGGTTCTTCCACAGACAATGAGTTGTGGCATTGTCTCAAAGCTCAGCCCTGGCCATTGTAAGAGAAAGTTTCAGGTTTTTAAAGCATGCCTGGGCTTTTTACAACAGCACTAAAACCAAAAGAGGGAGAAAATTTATGGTATGGTTGTTTGAGAGGTGAAGAAGGTGGTGTTTCCCCTTCAGAAGTTGTATTTTCAGTGCATTCTCTCGGTAGGTTTGTGCCAGTTTCTGCTTTTATTATTTGTATTTCAATAGCACTGAAATCTCCAAATCAGGGCAGCCTCACAGCATTTTACACACACCTATATATACGCATCCACACACTTATAGGGCAAGTCAGAGTTCAGGCACATTGCTCCTTCATTGTTTTATCAGTAAAAAGAACTGCTTCATTAGTCACCACCTCTGGAAAAAGCTCTCAGATCTGTCCACTCAAGGAGAGGACTGTATCGCAGACACCCTCTGGTTCTGATTTAGTAATATGGACAGTATAGGTAAGTGTTAAGTAGTAGCTATTAAATTAATGTGTGTGTGTGTGCAACACTACAATACCTGATCAAAGCAAAGCTGATACCATACACAGTACCATTGCTTCTCCTTGCTAACCCAGTAACCTATTAGAAATGCCCTCCAGTCTCAGCAATTTTAAGCCTTGACTTCAAAAGATCAGTTTATCCTTCAGGGCTAAGCTGACTGACAGGTGGGGGTCAGGAAGAAATCCAGTCCCCTCCCTCCAGCCCGATCGTATAGAGTTGCACAATTGGCTAGGCACATTAGGGGGTTTCTTCTGCATTCCTCTGAGGCATTTGAAAAAGGCCACCTCCAGAGCTCAAACACCATATTTGATGGACCACTCATCTGTTCGTCTATCCCAGCTTTGTGTAACAATAGCTAAGTTTACAGGAAGGCTGTACCACGAAGGGGCAAGTAGTTGGTGCTATTTAGAAGCTAGCTATTATATTATGCAAGGGAGCTGCAGCATCTAGCTGCCTTGAGACCTACGTACCTACCAGAGGTGGAGGATGTAAGTGGGGTTTGAGCAGCACTGCATCGATCAGCTGGTCCCACTTAAACAGATGCTTTCTCAAACCCTTGGGGAATCCAGCAAGTATTTGAAAGGATGTCTATCCTAAAAATCAGAACAGTAAGCATGAATAGGTAAGAGTACAATGAATATAATGAATGCAGATTACAAGAGGAACGAAGAAAAGGCAGACAGCTTAAGAATGTGCACTAAGGAAAGAGGAGGCAACAGGAGAAAAAAAAAAATACAGTGCACACAGAGAATAGGGAGGAAAGATGAGGCACACGTGATCTCAGTGCAGAGAGGTTTTAGAGCCATCCACTGAGGTACACATGGAGAGGCAGTCAAAGATTTTCCCCTTGGGTTATATGTATCTGTGATCAAAAGGTCAAGAACTATTGCAACAGACACTACGGTACAACTGTCTATCACACTCACCTCCAGAAGGAGAGTCATGAGCTTTACACTCTACAGTATTATAGGGAAACCAGCTTGTCCATCTTCAGAAAGAGATGCACACAAAGCTGGCTTTAAAAGCCTTTTCCTGTTTTCAGTGATGAATTTGGATTTCTGCGGCCCACTGCTACCCAAACCAGGCCACAGCTTCAAATTCAATAGCCAATTCACCAGTACCAGAACTTTCCAGTCACTGAACTTCAGCTGTGTGTCAATTCTGTGAAGTCCCAGTGCTAACTAATGCAGGAATATAAGCACCAGTCTGGGAGCAGTGAGCCCAGTGTCCTGCAATCACAGGCAGCTGTGCTAGAGTTACTCGAAAGGTCCACAGAACATCATTCACATCACCATACATGTCTAGTAACTTATTTTTCATATATGAAAAATAAGCATAATGAGCCACAGGAGGACAGCAGGAAAATAACATAGGCATATGACAAAAACAGTTGATCAATTTAAGTCCTGTGATTGTCAGCATTTTAAAACTTAAGGAACAAATATGTCAGGCTCCCTGAAAACTCATGGTAATAAGGCAAGAGAAGAAATGATATTTGTCTGTACTCAGATTTAACTATGTTTAAAAATAACATTTCCTTTCTCATATCAGCATCACATCAATACAATCTGGTGTGTGAACTGATGCTAATACACAGGACCAGATCCTCAGCTGATTTACATCACTAACTTTAAATAACAATGCATGAATGGACAAAGCGCCTGTTTTATAGCATCCTCCCTTTCAGCTTTTCCCTTGTCTCAGTTCATTTCCCTGTGGCATGCTTTGTTCTTAAAGTAGTCTTAACCACTCATACATCAAAATATTTAATCAACATTTCTTAGTCAGAAAATAATCCTGCTTTAGACTGATTCAGTGGGAGACTCTGCGGTGGATTCAACATAAAAAAGGGTCAGAATGCATTTCCGAGGGTGCTTTAGAAAAATCAATGCTGACATGTTTTTAATGAAAATCAATAAGTGACATTAGATAATGAAACAAACATCCAGCGGCATTGCAGGCAGGCCATTTAGACAATCAGTTTCAGAAGCAACCAGTGAGGTTAGCGCTTGAACGTGCAAGTAACATGCGCTTAAATAAAGTACTTTTTTTTTTTTTAATGAGAATTTCAAAATCTGTTTCCTGTGAACAATGACTCAAGGGCTTACAATTTCCCTTCTCCCTGTTCCCTCACTCCCCCCCCAATTCCAAGTAAATCAGCCTTAGGAACCAGTGTCACGGTTCCTCTAACACTGTCTCTCCATTGGGAACCACTGACCCATGGAGCCGCTGCGAATGCTTTGACAAGCTGCGGTGCTGCCTCAGCAGGGGAGAGAGATCCATTAAAAGCTGAAGTTGTGAAACTCTTTAGAAGAGGCCTGTCCCTTCTCAGAGTAATTAATTCTTTGACTGCCACACTGAGATGCAATGAATGAACACATACTCTCAGGAGTAACAACTATGCTAATGGGGAGAAGCTGTGCAGACAAAGAATACAAGTGCTCACTTGAATTGGGTTAGACTCTCTATATGTAAACCAACAGTCCTATACTCATGCCTGAAAATCAACAAAACTCAGAAGAAACCTACCTCATAGACCAATATTTACAATGGACATTAGTTTACACTCGCATACTCTTTATCTACATCCTGTGGGAGCCACTAATAACACTTCCACACAACTGATAACATCTTTGTATCAGTTTGTAACCTATAAAGTACATTCCCAAAGCTTTGGATGTAAGCACATGCAAGGTCTCTCCCAGCCACAAGGATGGTCATCTCAGTGGGACTACAACATAGCCACCAGTCCATCAAAATACAGTATGCAGACCTGCTGATTGAAGCAATGTGCTTGAAGAACATTGCTCTGGCCACTGTAGGACTCATTGCAGCATGTAAGTACAACAGAATTGGTCTCACATGCGCTTTTCATGCAGGGGAGGAGGGATTCCATCTACTTAGGCTCTGTGCATTTGATTAGGATTTGAGTAAGTCATTCTCAATACCAAACAGTTTCTGAACTCAGTCAATATCTTCCTCGGTCTAACTATACCCATGCAAAACTGTGTTCTGTTTGCAAGTTTTAAATTAAAGCTAAAATAAAATAAAAATAAAAATCAACCAACTTGGTAGCAGAAAATAAATCAATTTGAGGAAAAAACACACATGCAAAAGTTACTGTTCAGAACACAGAAACAAGTGTTCATGTGTTCATTATTAAACGATCTACCAAAAAACTGGTGGCTGCAAGAATAAACCTTTCCACCTAGAGATACACAGCAAACCCTCACCTCTGTGCTAATTCTATATGTGACTCATAGCTTTTAAAAAAAAAAAAATCAAAAAAGAAAACTAAACTGTAAAATATAAACAGCTCTAGCCAGTTCCACGGTTTTAAATCTCACTGTTCCAAAACTAACAAGGAAACAAACAAAAAAATTTCCCTGAAGAGTATGAAGTATTCACGCTTTCCAGGAAAGTTAGCAAATTGAGTAAACCCAAGCACAAACGTAGGATGCATTGTACGTTTCAATGAAAACTAGCAATATTTGAGGACAGATTTGGAACAAAAGCCTACCCATGGAGTCAACAAGACAACTGCAAGATTCATTACAAAGTCAGACATGGTGTTTTGGCTTCTGGCTGGACAGAAGGCTGTAGCATTAACACATGGTTCATTACAACAGAATTAGAGCCTGGTTATTCAGTACTGCAGAAATTAGGGATGGTACACATCAAACGGATTTTCCCATGAAAATACAGGGCCTCCAATCCAGCCCTAGAAAATCACTAATTATGGTGCAGAACCTATTTACATTCACAGAATACAACTTCTGTTTGGCGGTTCTTTGTCTTGATTTTTTCCACTGCAAAGGATTTCAAAGTCATCTTCATGAAAAGATGTGATTAAATTTTTTTTTTATATTATGGCAGAAATTTGAACAGAATTAAGATATAAAAATACAAAGTAACAAGAATGAATTTAATATTTTTCTCTTAGCAAGTGTACAATGATGTTTTATTAGCAGGATAAATTACTTTGTACCTCATACGCAATGACTGTTACATTGAATTACTGTTGCAATTCAGACAGTTACACGTTATCAATCAAAGAAGATTTTAAGTCGTTGCTATTTAATGGCTAATTCCTCAAAACACAAAATATGTGAGCTCATGCAATTAGTCTCCTACAGAACGAAAATAATGAAGATGTCACAAAATAAGTAAATGTTTGAAAGTAAAGCAACCCAAAGATCTTGGGGGAAAACAGGGATCTCCCTTAGTATTAATAACATACTTTGAAAATACTTCTAACAAGTACAGTATTCTGTATTGATTTCTACTGAAACTCTCATCGTAAAATATGCTATTCAATATAATGAAGAACACTGCAATCTCATTTAACAAGTTAGGATGCATATGAAGAGTTTTTACTGAAAATAGGTTCAAGTCACCAAGAGCGGAAAACATAACTGTATGAATGTCTCCATTTCCTTAACCACTATTTATAGCTGATTACAATATTTAAATACCAGCAATGAAAACAGGCTTCTTCCACTAAAAAAATGCATTAAAAATACCCAGCTTTTAAGCATCTTCCTTATTAACAGTCTTTTATATAACATCAGATTCTCAATTGGTATAAGTCAAAGGGCTCCTTCAATACTAATAGAGATACCATATTTTTACTCCAGCTAAACTTTCATGGCATTTTAATTATACACAAGCTTTTAGAAAAGATACAGATAAATGAGGCACTGTCTCAATAGTTTACATCTCTTGTTCTCCATTTCCTTCTGAAAAGAAATAAATCATGTTTTTGCTGCCAGTAGGAACCAGTTTTTGCAATTCAGTTTCCAGTGAGCTCATAAGCCCATTTCTGAGGGCCACTCTCCTTAGCTTGCCCACCCACCTCCTGCTCTCCATTGACTGTGATGTGAGCCGGCCCAGGTCCTCACTGACAAAAGCAGGATAAAAAAAAGTGATAAGGGATACAAATACAGGTGTTTCCATGATTCACATGTGAAAGTATCAGGAGTTTTCTTTGAGCTCATGAGCCTTTAAAGAAGGTGAGAAGGGGGTAATTAATGAGGGATGGTTAACAGTATAGAAAACGATATGAAAGAAAGCAATATGGGAGGAGCTGGGAAGAAGTGGACTCAAAACCAATATATAATTAACCCTTCCAGATTGATCCACATACAGGTATTAACATGAAGGCATAACCACACTGGAATAAAGAAGTATGCTGCTAAGTGTTTATAATTTGAAATGACTTATTCATGAAAAATACTAGTTATTATACTTGTCACTGATTGTTTCTCTTTTACATGGGCTTCATCTAGCAGCCACTTGGTCAGTTCTCTTCTTGACACTTGCTAAACTGATCTGATTAACTAAATTAATCCCCAGAAGCAGCTAGCACATTTTCTAAATGGCTGGCTAGCTGGAAGGTTTCTCCTGCCGTATTGCGATAGCTGACTCAGCTGGATGGACGGCTGACTCTCCCCAGAGGATAGCCAAATGAATGGCTTTATAGCCCTCGTTCCCCTGGCAATTTGTCACTGAGTTTAAAAGCAACCTTCCATCCCTACTGGTTATAAACCAGTGCATCATTAAACAAACAAACCTGAAGTAACATCCCTGCCACCTTTCAACATACAAACTTGTGAATGCCAAATGTAAGTCAGACATAGAAACAGTTCACCAAAATATTTTTACGTGTATATTTACACACATACATATTTTGAATACATACACACACAAAGAATTTTTTGCAGAAGTGGAAGGAACAGAGGGAAAAGTTAGGAACACAGTTTCAGTATGTACTTTTAGCATATAAAAATGCCAAAGTAAACAGCTAAATTAATGTACTGGTTTCTCTGACCGTGCTGGTTTTGGCTGGGATAGAGTTAATTTTCTTCATAGCAGCTAGTATGGGGCTATGTTTTGGATTTGTGCTGAAAACAGTGTTGATAATACAGGGATGTTTTCATCATTGCTGAGCAGTGCTTACACAGAGTCAAGGTTTTTCTGCTTCTCACCCCACCCCACCAGCGAGGAGGCTGGGGGTGCACAAGAAGTTGGGAGGGGACACGGCTGGGACAGCTGACCCCAACTGACCACAGGGATATTCCATACCATATGACGTCATGCTCAGCATATAAAGCTTGGAGAAGAAGGAGGAAGGGGGGGATGTTCGGAGTGATGGCGTTTGTCTTCCCAAATCACCGTTACGCATGATGGAGCCCTGCTTTCCTGGAGATGGCTGAACACCTGTCTACCGATGGGAAGCAGTGAATGAATTCCTTGTTTTACTTTGCTTGCGTGCGTGGCTTTTGCTTTACCTGTTAAGCTGTCTTTATCTCAACCCACGAGTTTTCTCACTTTTACTCTTCCGATTCTCTCCCCCTTCCCACCGGGGGGGGGGGGGGGGGAGTGAGCAAGTGACTGTGTGGGGCTTAGTTGCCGGCTGGGGTTAAACCACGACACTGACAATGTATCTTGATTGTAGTAAAGGAAAATGAAGCCTCATTCTCTTACAAAAGGAAGAGAATAATGACTTCTCTAGCAAATTTACCCACTCCAATGCAACACTAGCTCACTCCATTTTCAGTTTAGGTTTTACTTTATTTTCAAGTACAAGGTGGGGAACAGCTAGATTGTAATAAATCTTACTCCAAAGCATCACTTGGATCTAGCCTCTCACCCTTAGGCCCAAGTGCCATTCTGACCCTCTCTGGATCCAGGATTCCTGAGGGTCAGACCCCCCTCAGAACTCACGACCTTTCAGTATCAGCTCCAAAGCTCTACAGACTCATTATCAGCTTCACGAGCTCCACCATTTGCCAGCTTGTTGATATATTCCAAGTTATTTTTTTAAGCAGTAGCAAATATTTAATTGCACAAGGATGATAAAAAATTTAACTCGGGCAAGGGGACAGAGAAGTCTTAAAAGATTTTCCCTCTTCCCTCCTTCTCCTGAATAACATGATTCCATTTCATAAAAGGTCAAGAAGGACCTTATATGTTAATCTGTACTAACAAAAGTATAAGGAAAAAGTCAGCCACTTCCTCAGTTACTGTGAGGGAACATAAATGAATTCCACAAAGGAACAACTGAAATCAATCAGACTCACTTTCTGCACAGTTGGGAGAAATGCAGTGCTCTTACTTAAGGAAAAAGGATTAAAAAAACCTGAAATTTGCTTTCTTCAGAACCATCAATCCATTTGAATGAAGAGAGCCCACCTTTCAACTACAAATTGGCAGAACTAGTGAATCATCACAGCAAATGCTGTGCCCTTCAAAGCTACTATAAAAAGTCCTCCAGGCTTTTCAGAGGTAGAACTCCCTCTACATCTTCAACAATCAACATACTCCTTTATCCACTGCACACTAATGCTCTTGTTTGCTTGCTATGGCTAGACAGAGGTCATAACAAAACACATTGCAAACTAGATGCTCAGCTTATATCCTGTCTCAGAACTACAGTTACTAGATAAATTTTCTTGCAAGTGACATTTGAGGGAATTCTCTCAGACAACATCCTGCATCATGTATCTGCCTATAACACACCATACATCAATTCCACAGTTGAATGTATCTGAACAGTCGATTAGCAATGAAAGCATCTCTATGATAATACTACATATGCCCAACAAAGAGCCTTTCTAAACAATTCCAGGAGTGCTCTTTTAAGGGCTTTCTGTACTTGGCAATTTGGTGAGGGGGATACTTAGCACCTCTCTAGATCACACTTCCAAACTTAGCAGGATACAAAGCCCTGGCTCACATGGCATGAAAACACCTGTCAGGAAGGGCTGAGAGGCAAAAGGCAAATAGCTGCACTGTTTGGCTACTACTGATGCAATTAGCCTGAAGGAATTCACCCAACCTTCTCACCCTCCTGAGTCACCATGTAGAAGAGCCAATAAGAAAAATACATCTGTTGATCAGTTAAACAAATCTTCACTGACAATGACTGATACCTTGTCTGGGGCATACAGGATTTGCCAACTGTGTTATCCAGTCCAGTCATGCTGGCAAGCTGCCTAGATACCCTAATATCTTCATATAGTAAAGGTATTGAAAACCAAGGAATATAGACTTTCCTTAGAACTGCACCAAAGCACGTTCCTTGATGCCTGAACTTCTGAAAGAGAAGTTGAAGGTCAGAGGAATAACTAGAATCCACTTAACACAGATGAAACCCACAGCTTAGCTACACATGTAACTGTGAAAAGCACTCACTAATGAAATACTCCAAGGGAACAGAGTAGACTAAGTCCGTCCGTCCCACACTGAATTCAGACTTCACTAATGAATGCACTACATCTAGGACTGTAAAAAGTAAATACCAGGCTGAGTGAGCTTCTCACCTTGACTGAACAGTTAGTTCCTAGTTACACCACTGTCACAGACGACAAATAGGATCATGATTAAGAATAGCATTCAGCAGTCATTTTTAAAGACACAGCGCTAAAACAGTCTTTTACCAAGAAGCGTTATACCTTTCTACCAGGTACACTGGTATTGCAAGCTAGCCCAATCAAATGGAAATGACTACGTTTCCGTAAGCAGCTACCAAATTATTTTAACCATCATGTAGATTTCAATCATCAACTGATGCAGATATCTCACCAGCATGGGATCAGACTCCTCTGTTTGCTTCTCCAGTCTTCATCTCCTTGCCCCATGCAAAGCTGCCCCATGCTCAGCTACAGGAAGGATCACTGCCCATGACAAAGTGGTCTCTCAGCATATGGGGTTACCACCATTACTGCAGGTACCCCCAGCAAAAAATAAAGGGTTTTAAATGGCAGCTCATGCAGGGAGATGGAATAGGAGAAAACAGATTCTGTCAGGAGAGGAATGGAGCTGGAGCAGGGGAGATGATGATTTCCAACACAGGGGGGTAGCAAGATGAAGTGAAGTAGTGAAGCTCCAATTCTGAGCTGTTAGATGTGAAGGGATTTGTTACTTCAGGGGCATCCATAAGAACACCAGTGATGAACAGGGAATGATGTGCTGCACACTGCTTGGATCCACTCTTCCCCCTTGCACCCTGCCTTCCCCCATCCCCATGTACCTGGCAGTATTCCCTAGATGCTCACCAACTGCTGGAAGAGAGAATACCAACTCTGTGCAATCTGAATGGGGGAGAGGAGAAAAAGGGAGGGAGCAAAAGAGAGACGCAGAATTCCTTTTTCATTCAAATGTGAAAATACAGAGATTTGCATGGGTACAAGTAAGAGCAGAAGAGCGCCTTAAATATTTAGTCTTTGAAGCTTTCACATTAATCATTTAAGCCAACCAACATCTTAAAAATCTATGGAATTATCCAAAGCCCTTCTGTTAAGCTAGTTCTGATACAATCAGTTCCTCGCCTGCCCTGACATCACGCAAAGCGACTCAGGCAGCAGTTAATAAATCTGAGCCCCTGTGATAGATTTCATCTTCCACGGGAAAAAAAAAAAGCTTTGAGGAAACCAAAAAATAAAAGAGGATCTGAGGAAAATCTATTCATTGATCAGGGGAACAAGAGTACTAAATACAGCTGGCAAAGGACTCATCGAGACCGCTTCCGAGTGTCCTGTCACAGCTTTGTCCTGTATTATATCAACTAACTCAGTGAGAAGCGCAGTATGTTTTTACATGCACCCATCCAGCACCGCAATAGTCAGACCTTTGAGATCCAACTTTTGGATCTATTCAAAACAGCACTATCCTGTGCAAATTCAGACTCAGATTCTAAAATTTCTCAATGCCAAAAATGTGTCAAATGATGAGCTCATCTGTAATTGGCATATTGTAGTGGAGAAATCTCCACGTTCCATAACAGAAGGAGTTTCACAAAGGGAAAGATAGTCACTTTCTTTTCACTGATCTCTCTAAAACAATTTACAGTAATCCCACATCTAAAAAAAAATTTAGAAACCATAAAACAAAGCAGCCTTTCTCCTATACTAGAGAGGATTACACATAAATTCAAGCACAGATTTGTTGAAGAATGGAAGGGGTTAAAATCTGTAGAGAATGAGAAAGAAGGCTAAAAAGCACTACTGCAGTTAATGTTAAAAACACTAATTTCAGTCCATTTGTGCATTCTGAGGCATTCTGGTTTGAATTTCTTCACTGAAACCAGATGTCTTCACTGATCATCAGAATGCATATACTATAGCATAATCAGCTTGTCCTGGGCACAAGCTACAGCACACTTTGTGGCTACAATGCATCTGAAGAAATCAGGGAATCTCAGAGAGGAAGCAGCTAAATGCATAACTTGATGATTACTCAGAAACACAGCTTTCAATGTGGAGATTGGGAGAGGGGATGGAAAAGGACAACAGCAGTTATGAATCCTGAGCAGTGTCAGAGTATGAACACAACTGGGAAAAAACATACATAATCAAGAGACAAAAAGCTTCTCAGGGAATTAATCCTATCTAGTTGCTCTGGCATTGCATATAATCAAATAGATGTTATAATAGTGAGACAGCATGTTACGGAGACAGCTGTAATAATTAGAGCTTTAACAAGCTCTAACACAAAACACTACAACATGGCAGTGTCATGATCATCTTCACTCTCAAGCTGTCCAACTGAGAAGAGAGGTTGTGCTTATATTAGCTTATATTAGCACACCACTTATCTAGTTTCTAAAAGCAGAATTAAAACCTTCTGCCATGTGCTGACACCTGGCTGCTGTCCAAACTCGTACTTCATTTAGTATTATCACTGAAAAATGGAAGGCTTACGCAAACTGGAGGGAGATGAGAAGAAAGACAGTTGCCCATTACTGTCAGATCATTCCATGTGCCCACTCCTACAGCCTTCAGGAGACAGGAATACTCCAGAAATCACTTGTCAAGAAAAACTAAGTTTGTTAAATTCACCAATTTAAGCTACTGATCCCCTTTTTTGGTCCCCAAAAGCTTATCAGAACATCAATTCTGTGCAAGCAGCCTGGACGTAAATTTGTGATCTCAATGCTTAATTTTCTGGGTCTGTAATGCATGCTTTGTGCATAACCAACATCCCTACAATGTATTTCCTGACTTCAGAAAACAAGATGAGCTTTTTCTGGAAATGTGAGTCCCACACATAGGCTTTCCATAAGGTTTCTAACATTGTTTCCTACCAACTGACTCCTGCAATACTACTCCTATGCTATTCCTAGCACAGAAACAAGTTGTTCGGCTCTATCCCAGCTCTATCCAGTGATACAGTGGAAATTGTTCACTCTATGCTGGGCTGTATGCACCATCTCAGTGACAGGTAATGGTTTCTAGCTCCAATAGCGGTTTTTTTTTCTTCTTAACCACAGCATATCTGCTTCATTGTTAAATCCTCTTTTCACTACATTCCCAGGAATGGGGGAAATAAAGTGGTAGAAGAATTACCGTTTAACTAGTTTGGGAGCCTCCAGCAGCCCTGTTTTCCACATTCCAGAAGTTCCCAGAACCTTGCCAGAGCAGCAGTGTTTTACATGCTAAGCCTAGCTGGATGACAGAAACATGAATATGGTGATTTGTTCATCAATTTGCATACATATCCAATAAGGATAATATGAGAAAAGTAATGAAAAAAACACAGCAGTCCATAAAAGTAAATAAAAGATCAAGCAGGCAGGGTCATGTATTTCAGCAAAGTTTCCTACCTATTAATTAATTAATTGAGACAGCTTTTCAGAAACTTTATAGCAACAGGGGTTCTCATTTATTCAACATGAGCACAATTTAACTGCTAAAGACCTCTACCTGGGAGAAAGTATTTTTGATGTCAAGACAAAAAAAAAAAAGAAAAAAAAAGTAAAAATCACACACTTCTGAAGAAATGAAAAGAGTCTGAAGGGAGGAAAAGAGGGTAAGAAAAATACCATCTTAGTCTGACATAAACACATAATGGTCCTACACCAAGGGGAGGAAATCTCTTCTACTCTCAGTTCTACACTATCTGACCTGCTGGATAACTTATTCCATGAAGCTATCACTTTGCAGTGGCCATCCCCATATCCTTAGCGATTCAGAAAAGAGCAGGATCTGCCAAGTATGCACACCCCAACACCTCTTTCCATCAGGAATGCCATTCATGTAGAAAGGAAGAATAATAGCCAGGACTTATGTTTTATCATTCTTTTGACAGTCAGAAAGTAAGCTTGAAGTGCACTCCTTTTATTCAGTCCCACCCTTTCTCTCACTGGGTCCGTCCAGCGCATGGGGGTAATGAAAGTATTTTACTACCTGACTGACAGCCCAGTGCTCCATGAGCTACAAGGCCATTAAAAGGCATGCATATTCCAGAAGGAATGTAAACAGAGCCATAGCAAAATATTCAGCAGTCACCTATATCAGCATTCCTAAAAATCAGGAAACACTCTGCAGAACTTCCTTTCCCCCCTCCATTGATTTTTGTATCAAAAAATCAAATCCAGTCTCAAATGAACTAAGATAAGCCCATGAACATTCTCATTTTCCTCTAAGCATTCAATTTGCTAACGCATTTTAGCTAAAATTCCTGCTTAGTCACGCCTGACACAATCTCGTCTTTTAGGCAAACATTCCCTCCATTCTATGTGCTATGGCTGCCAGCCAGTTTTCAGTTGATGTACCCAGTGTTTTTCTGCTTGTGTCCAAGCTCAGCGAGATCTCTTAAACTGCTCTCACACAGCAGTTTTATCCTTGCATATGCTCTCCATTTATAAACAAAGCATATGCATATTTATGTATAGGCAGGTCTAAATATGTTCACATTAATTTTAGAGGTATCAAACAAAAACCATCAGATCCTCTAAATCAGGCTATACACAGGAAATATAACAACTGTATGTCCCGAAACAAATAAATCTTTCTGCAAACAGAAAATAGACATTATTCTTCACCCTGGAATTAAAGCTTTGTTGCAGGTTGATTTAAATGAAAGGCTTTGTCTCTATGGAAAAATACCAATAGAAAAATATAATAATTTCCATTTAAAACAAACAAAACCACAAAACAAAACACAAAAATCAAACAACTTTCAAGGCTTCTACAAAAGGAAAGTGAAAAAGAAGGACAGACCCAAATCTTCTGATTAGATGTCAGCCTCAGAAATTCTGTCACTGAAAATACTGTTCAGTAGCATTTCATTCTCAGATAACTTCTTTAAAATCCAACGAGTTCTGTCTAAGATCACAATCAAGATTTTTGTCAAACAAAAGGAGGAAAAACGCCCAATGTGTTGGTCCACTAACCAATCACCATTCTCACTACCAGGTCCTGCCTAATTTAGCTAATTACTCAGTCTTGATATTAAGGGCAAGAGTGGGCTAACATGTTCATAAAGAAAGAAAAGAGGAAATAAAAATTTTTCCTGTTACCTGCAATAGTGCTCTTTGGATGGTGGATGGCAAAGCAGCTTCCAAACAAATTCTGCCACATCCATATAGGCAGGTGGGAATTGGAAAGCAAGGGCAGAAAGTTCAAGAAGTCCAGCTTGCAACCTGCTCTCACTGATGCTGAGGTGAAACACTTCTGCTCTTGGCAGGTAGCAGGTAATTCCACTGGAGTCAAGAAAAGCTGGGAAAGAACTTCTCAGCCCTTCAGGCCACCAGTAACCTCTTCTACTCCTGGTACAATACAGCCATGTCCTGTCCTGAATACTCGGGAAAATCATTAGATCTCAGTTCTCTTCCTGTGCTGTTCTTAGGTTTCTAACGCCTGAAGCTGCAAGCATATCAAGTTTCCTTAGGTTGAAAGAGCACTGTGAATGTCTCCGAACACTCAAATCTTTCTTCTCTTCTAAGAGCAGCAAGTCCTTTCTTCAATTGTGCCTGCTCAAGGTTTTTCCAGAAATGCAGCAGAATAGCTCCTGCTCTGGAAACTGTTAATTGTTCCCCAAAATATGATTAATTTCTGACTGATTGTTTTAAGATAGTTGGTCCATTGACTCAGCTCTAATTACATTTCTCATGTCAATTAATTAAAACCATGCTAAATGAAATGCCAGTTTTTATTTAAAGTTTAGGAGGAAAAAATCATGGGATACAATTAGATGTTACCAGACGTGATCTCAGCAGGTTTTCAATTATTCTATGTATAATAGGTCCCTAATTCAATACAAAGCTGTAATTAAGAATGTAATTAACTTGTGGCATTCTACTGATGTCATACACCACAAGAACACATAACGAGCTACAGTTTTTAGTGCAGAATCCTTAATGGATTGGTCTGTTTCATTGAGAATGAATTAGGTACATAAAAATAATTTACTATGGGAACTTGGCCAACATAATGGCTGCATTTAAAAAACGAGCATAGTATAAAACAAGAGCCAATAAACTTTGTCTTGTCAAGAACATTCTGGCCAGAACCCAAATCTGCACCTGGTACCCGTGGCATGGAATTGGTGGACTTACCTTTATAACTAACAGAGAGCTCACTGGCTGTATCTACACAGCTCTTGAGAACAGGTCTAGGGATTGGGAAGAAGCACAGCATGTTTGCAGATGTATCTACTTATAATCTCGATGTGGGCAGCCTGTCTGAATGGGAATAGCAGCAAATCAAGCTGCCTGATGCTGTTTTGGTGATATGAGCTGTTCTACGTACACAGCAGAGAGTGTCCCATGTGCTTTGCAGATCATCTTCCAGACTTGAATGAAGCAGAGCTTCCGGGTTCACTGTCTGCATTAAAACTCTGGATTTCACTCTGGGTTTTATAATGTACCATGATGCATCCAATCTCTGTGCCATCACACCACTCACTAAACTTATGAGAAACCCTCCAGGTCACTTCTGCTTATTAAAGGAAAGCTTGTGCTTCTCTAACAGAGACTGTACTGCTGTGCAGTCTAAATCAAAGATTTCTGTTCTCACTTACAACTATTAGAACACCACCATTTCCTTAGATTTTTTTTTTTAAAAGCGATGACATTTAAGCAGAAAAAAGTGAGAGAATAAGGTAAGTTTCCTGAGGAAACTAAAACTGGTTCCAGAAACAAGCCATCAGAACTGCAAATAACTGGTCTATATTCACATAGTAAAAATACAAGAGCCTGCAAAATATTCCTTTTCCTTTCAAGTAAGCCCTCTTGCAAGAAGGATATGAGGATAAAAGCCTGATTTATCAGCTAAGGAATCTCCTGCACTATAGTTTGCTGGTGATGTGTAAGTAAACAGATGAAAATATAATCATGTAAGGCACTTACAG
The DNA here is from genome assembly GCF_964195595.1 of Calonectris borealis. Taxonomy (NCBI): domain Eukaryota; kingdom Metazoa; phylum Chordata; class Aves; order Procellariiformes; family Procellariidae; genus Calonectris; species Calonectris borealis. The sequence continues at coordinate 16,595,650 of NC_134329.1, forward strand.
GCACTCTAGGAAGTATCCAGGAACTCTATAGCCGTTGAATAGACTTCTCTGAGCCTTTAAAAGAAGACACCTGTTTTCCTTTCTCTCTAAACACCTAATATTTCCCTGTCTTTTGGAAAAAAAAAAGAAGTAATTAATAGAGTGTCTTATTACCCTATTTCTGCTACCTCCTGAAGGAGATTATCATTTGACATTCAAAGAACAAAGTTTTATTATGTAAGCTGACTGTAAGGAACTTCTTCATACAACAAAGCCATTCTCAAAACATTAACCACTACATTAAAAAAATCTGTAAATAGATTCTCCCAACTCCACTCTTAATAGCTTAATTAGCAGGAATATTTACAAAGATCTTAAAGGAAGTCTGACTGCTTTCTTTGTGGGAGCCGAGAAAAAAGTTTAAATGAAGACCTAAAAAAAATGCATCAGATTAAAAACTGGGAGAGGTTCTTGTAGTATTCTTATCAATCACACAGGTCAGTACCACTCTTGACCTCAAACATGCTCAGCCTTTTCCGCAATATGTTGAATCCTTGTTCCCTGACAGCTGCAAAGAACTTTTAGGGGATTCTATAGCATCTGAAATCTGGTGAGGGAAAAAAAATATTTCTTATGCATGCAGTGTGACACAATGGAATGCAATAAAGTGGGAAATGATAAACGCCTGCACAGATTAATTCCATTAAATCCACGCACTTAACTTAGGTTCTCCTTCAGCACTTCCTATAATCAAGAAGGATGCTTCCAGAAAAAGTCAGGAGTTGGATCTCAGATGGCCTCAATCACTATCCAGTGCTGTCTTTCAGGCATAGAACTTTGTCCTCTTCTTCTAAAACAAGGTAGCTCCTAAATAACTTACCTCAGTTAGTAACTACGATCAGCTGAAAAGAATCCACTAACTGACCTGCTCAAAGATAACTAAGAATTATTACAGAATAGCAGCTGTAACTGAACTGAAAGTTAGTAAGTCCCAGACACTGCACTGTATTAGCTGCAAGTCCAATACCAAGATCACTGACCTTGGCACAATCAAGCCTTGAGCTGCAGCTTTGACATCTGTGTTGCCACAGGGTCCAATTCCATTCAATCCTAGCTTCTCAGGCTACGCCCATGAAAAGTCATTATCATTTTTCTTGCAGGACAGTAAAGTTACACAGGTAAGAGACAAATAAAGTTTTATCATTTATTTGTGTACAGTTTCTGCTGCTCTATCTCACCTGAAAGCTACTGAGAGCCATCTTACAAAAGTGTTCCTAAATCGGAGATACTTCTGAAACAACTCTGACCACACACAGCAAGTCATAAATGTGGCCACTTGACTAGTTTATAGGGAAAAATCGCTTTGATTTTCTTTTTTTTCCTGCGCTCCGTTCAAAGACCTAATGAAAAGAAGCCAAAAAGTCACAGGTTCTTCTTCCCGTGACTTTTATGGTTGGTTAATTTTCAAAACATGCACTGCTCCAAGCTGGTTGCATTGTGGGTCCACCACCATCCCCTACAGATGTGCCAGGTATTCTAACATTCTTCCATTCTTTCCTCGTAACTTCATTCTCCTGTGAGGAACTGTCAGCTAGTGAAATGGAAACACACATTGACCTATCCTACACCAGGACATTAATCACTTGAATGTCACTAATATAAAAATGTTCTTAAGTTCATATACCCACAGAGAATTTTTTCCTCTAAGTAGTTATCACATACAGACATGTTCAAAAGCTACTTGAGAAACCTCTTTTAGTTTCCTAAAATATCGTTCCAATAAACCTGATCCAGATGCTGTCTTCATATATGTTGCTAACACTATCAATTTTTAATCAAAATGGAACTGATTGAATTAATGGCCTTAATTAACAGTAAAGGTTCTTTGAATCACGTCTCTTTTAGATCAAAGTGGCACAGAAAGAGTCTGAGTTCAAATCTATTCCCATGTATCCAGGGTCCTTCTTTAGGATTCTTACTCTTTTTCCACAGCTCAAGATGTTGGCACTTCATGAATCAATCTCAAAGGATATTAAAAGCAGCAGGAATAGCCTACAATGAGCCAGGAGGTTCCTTCACAAAAAAGAATGTTAAGTTTGCCAAGGAAAGCACTAAAAAAGTAATAAGGAAATCCAGACTTAAACTTAATTCATCCCCACATACATATGCATTAAGATACAGCCTTTAATGATATATTATTTCTTCCAGAGAACTTCTGCCTAAGGCTGACAGAATCGACAGCTGCTCACCATTTCTTTATCATTATGTATAACCCTATGCGTTAATTCAAGACACAATATTTAAGTATTGCACTGAATTATTAAAATTCTGATAAACTTTTTATGCAGCTTATCAGGATGCTATACAGACCACTTCAGAAATATTAATACATTTACTTACACAACAATTTTCTGGAACAGAATTTTCTATAATTTTAAAAGGGTAAACTGCAGCACAGCAAAATTAGTAACTATGCTCTCAAAAGCATCTGCTAATACAGATGCCTAATTTAGAAAACCTGTGGCCTCATTTTCTGAAGAATACAGCATTGGTGTAAGTTCAGAGCAAATCTCTTGCTTACATTAGGGACAGCTATAAAAAAATACAAAAGCATTACAAAAATCTGCTTTTTTTTTCCCCAAGCATAGTGCTAACTCTGTGGCAGGAACAAGAACAAAATATAATTCCCCCGAGTGTTACTAAACTCCTTTTTATCCTTCTACAATCTTTGCTCCTTCCATGAGATACAAGTTAACCTGCAAACTTCCCAGCATGTCTGGCTACAGCAAGTAAAGATAAAGGAGGGATTCAGAAAATGGAGTCCTGAATGCCAAGGGAAGTTTCTGAGAGGTAAAATAAGATGCTTAGAACCAGATACCCTCTGCCTATCTTCCTTCTGTAGTTTGCATTTGGCTCATGAGGACAATCTTGTGGTCTTTGAAGGGCTATTAAAAATATGTTCTAGGATGCTGTCACCAACACCGAGTATGAAAAACAGTGACAGCCACAGAGGCTGCTTATACTCAAAAATGCCAAAGTTCCTCTCTGTATAGATTCAGAAGTTAAACCCATGCTGAGCCTGTTACATCTACACACCTTCCAGCTTCTGTAACAAATGAAGCAGAAGTCCACAGACAATAACCTCCTTCAGTACAAAAACTGGGATTTTTTCCCAGGAAGCTATCCATCCTGTGTACGAAATGAGACTTCAGTCCCGTAGATAACCACCTGTTCCTTAACCCTTGTCATGCCCTGAGATTGCTTCCTCCTCCTTTTCTGTGTGGAAGAGAATAGAGGAAGGAGGATTCAGAGGGCATGCGAGAGCCTCTGTGGCTCTGCAGCTTTTGCCCTGGAAACTGGGCCCATGATGGCTTATGACAGTTAAAGAGGAACATACCCAAGAAAATCCGTATGCAGCTCTGGTATCTAAGATGCAGTGGGCTTCGCAAAGACAAGATTTCTCAGAATAATGCTGCTGCCACCCTCTCAATTCTGCATTAAGAACAGACTAAACCCAATTTTCAGACTTAGAAGTCTGGCAACTTTGAATAGATTTTTCATGGAATTAGACCAAAAGGTATACGACTTCAAAAATATTTTTATCTCCTTTTTTATGTGCCTTTTTTTAATGCAGGGACATGTTTGCAAGAGTTATCTGCAGTCATGAATCTTACTTAGTAAAAATGAATACTAGCATTCATACATCATCATCACTTCACAAAGAGAGATTAAAGAAAACACCATCTATCTTTGCCTCTAACAGTGAAAATCACAGCATTTAACCCAACTACTGCTGCTCATGGAAATGATTCTAGCTGGCTAGAATTCAGGATTTGTAGCTGGCTTTGTTCTCAGAAACAACTGAACCACTTCACAGAAACTTTCCCAAATCAGTCAGAAAATATGCAGCATGGAAAACTTCAGCTAAAACTGTTACAGCTTGAGAAAGTAACATTTTTAAAGGGTATTATAATGAAAAGTGTTGAACACTTAATCCAGATGTGATTTTCTGATATACAGATATTTGCCACTTTTTAGACAGAAAATTGTGATTAAACTCATTTTTTAAACTATCAATTCAAACAAAAAAAAACACAACACCCAGTTTTACTGCACTTCCCTGACTTCTTTTTCAATATAACACTGATCCATTAGGAAATATCACATATGCAATGAATTAGACCACAGACCTTTCATCTCAAACTGCTTTGAAATGTTGCTTAGTAAACCCACTAGAGTTCGTTTTTCCAATGAAAAAAGATTTCTTCACTAAATCTTCACATTGCGAGTATACCATGTGGTTTGCATTTTCTGTTTCTTCAAAACAGTTTCCCAAAAGCTCACACTGTTTGATTTCATTTTCAGTTTAGAGGAGCTAAAATCTGAAATGTGGCGAGACAAATTCAAAATTACAAGGTATGGAGGGGTCATATTCACTCTGTACTTATATAGAGTGCTATTTACTTTTGTGCCATGTTAGTATAGAATTTAAATCTCAATACAAACCTAAGTATATTTCTTCAGAGATGATTAGAAATTTACAAAATCACAGGCTGGCAACCCAAAACTCGCTTTCTAAGAGGGTGGAAGGTTCGATGACATGTACTAGAGTAACAGCTTTCGATAACCAAATCCACAAAACAGAGCATAGGTAACAGAAGAGAGACCTTTCCAGGTATATCCTTTAACATTTAATGCACAGAAATACTAACTGGTGTGTTTCATTATTTTTCAAGTTTTGGGGTTTTCTGTTGTGTGTGTCCAACTTCAGTCACATACGCCCAGATTCACCCTACATAACTGAGGCCTCTAAACATGGACCTTACTTGTCCAAGACTTTGATGATGGAAGAATAAAGGCCCTTTTGGAGTCAAAACATCACATCAATCTGAATCACCCCCTGGAAGCATTTCTTACTCTTCTGTGATCGTAGGAACATAGAGTAATTTAGGATCTTAACTTATATACCTAAGTTAGAGTTTGAATCTGGGCGAATGGGATGGATTTCCAAAAAGTGCTGACCGCTTAACAGAAGCTACAGGCCCGTCTACTCTTTGAAAAAAATAAGTCTATATGGGTTGAATTAATCTCACCTATACTTACGATGCTATAATATCAACATCTATGTACAGATAACTTCTTGTTCCCACCATGGTCAAAAGATACAACACTTTCAGTTCAAACCCAGAGAGCAAATCACCTCACTCTAGAGCAGACACCTACATTTGATCAGATTAATCACCCTCCTGAACACCAAATACCATTAACTAGATCACCAATAAAAATAACTGGAGCAATTATATTGACACTCCAAAATCAAGTGAGTTTTAAGCCCCAACCACCAGTAAGAACTAAAACATCCAAACTCTACAGTCTACTAATGAAAATACTGTCCTTTCTTTCCACCACCCCCCTTTCATATCACTCAGCTATATCAGGTGGAAAGAATACTAACATTCAGGAGTACTCAGCATTAGATGAAGACAGAAAGCACTACATGAATTATTATTCAATAAAGCCATAGATGAAATGAACAACTGCTATGCTGACAAAACTTCCACCAAAAGATCTGAGCTTCTCCCTCTGCCTCTGGTAACTCTGTGCAGGGCTACTGCAAGACACAGGGCAGAATAACTGAAAATTCTGGTTACATATTATTATGTTAGTTTTCACCCCCAAAGAAATAAATAACCAAGGATAAATATATTTTAAATGCCTCTACTTCAGCAGCCAAATAATCTGGATTAAATGTACTTTAAATTATTTGAACACATGGACTCAGATTAATTGTTTTAAACATCCTCCCATGAAGGACACTGAAATAGAATTATCTGAACTGCACCTATCACATAAACATAGACTAATTAGCAGAAAGAGAGAGATTTCCAAAATAACTTCAACTCTGACAGGGTCTAGCAGTGCCAAATTATATCTGGCATCCTGAACTAGCGCCTCTCTTCCAGCAAAGGAATATGTAAATACTGTAACAGAAGAATCCATACAAAACTATTCTTTGCCTGTGAACAGCACTACGAATGTCCTCTTCATCAAATCTGTTTCCCTTCATAGGAAGGGAAATTGCATGGTGAAATAAGGTAGACTGAAAACACTTTACCAAGCAACCATGAATTGTTAGATATATACAGAGCAATATATATGCCGGTTCATATCTTGATGAATGGCAAGACTCCTACTGCAATAAGTAGAACCAGGATTTCACTTGCAACACGTAGGGCATGACAGAGTGACCACGGAGCAGAATTTGCTTCATTACAAAAGTGCGAGAACTTGATCAGCTAACAACTTATGCCAGTGTCCTGGCAGTTATTCATGTACAGGTTCTAACATTAAAACCCAATTTTTAATTTCAGAAAATTCCACAGTCATAAAATAATGAACTACAAAAAGTCAAGAGAAACTAATAAGCACTGGTGATGCAAGGCTTCAATTTTACGTACTCTTACTAAATGATAAATGAAGAGAGTAGGTGCAAGAGCCACAAAATACAAAAAAAGGTCCGAACATTCCTAAAGTTTAAGTGGGTTTGGACCACTGTTAGTTTGATTCAATATACAAAGTTGAGAGATCCATTTCAGGGTCTAGGTCAGGATCCGAAATTTTATAGGCACTGAGAACGGTAAATTCAACTCCAACTTTAAACATCTGTGCTACTGACAAAAGTGGATCTTCTTCCTCTCCCCAAAAAACAAAAACAAATCAATATAAGTACTCTCCAAATAAACTACTTGCCTTTTGTGACTTTCCTGAACAATATTTCCTAAAGGCATGATTTTTACCTCAAACCAGTTCTGACATTACTGCACTACATGGTTGTGTTTAAATGTCATCGGATGACTCCTATTAAAGTGCCACAGTTTCGTCACTACAGCTAATTTAATTCTAAATGAATTTTCAAAACCAAGACTAAAGTTCAATGGAAGCCTGAAGCTTTGAGGACCTGTGAAGCTTTGAGCCTGAAATATAGTGATATCCAACTTTAATCCATGAAATGCCAAGGCAACACCATGAATCTATGGTTCTTTGAATAACTGTATAATATAATAAAGTAAGACCTTTCAGATGGACATTGCACTATAGGTGTTTCCAGACCAGCATTTGTCTTTCAAGACCAGTCAGCACCCTCCTTTCATCTCCAGACTGCTTGTGACACTCCAAAGGAAAAAAGAGAATACACTAATTCCATTGTGTCACACACAATTGGAAAAATTCCTTCTACTAGTTTGCTAACATTCCAAAGCACAATGCATTAGTCATATTTTCATATTGATTTCATAAGCTAATAAGCACCTCCAGTGAATTGCTGAGTACCATCATGTGATCCTGATCTTGTATCAGAGTATTTTTTTCCCTGGGTAAAAATGAAACAGTAATAATTAATTCATGTTACTATCTAATCAGTTGCAGATATTATTGTAAAAAGAACTTGCAATTTTACACCAAAGAAGAAAATATTTTTCTACCCACATTATGATAACAAAAAGGTAATCAAGTGGCTATAGTCACTCCCATTTTACAGATGAACAAATTAAATCTGAGAGGTTACCTAAGCGTCCACATTTCACACATACAGCTGGAGAGAGAATTAAAGAAAACAGGAAACCCTACTTACAATTTCTTGCTGTTCCCATTGAAAAAAAAAAAACCTTTTCTCGCTGAGATGGAATGTCAAGAGGGCATGCTAAACATAAATATATGGGAAGAGAGTTCCCTATTTCTGAATTATTTTGATAGATTGCCTTCTGAAATTGTCAATGAGATGATTATGAACATCAAATGCACAAAGGCATTTAAAACAGTATGAGTTCAAATAGCATCTCTCATAAAAGACTGTCTTTTTGAACACTTACGAAAAATGGAAAATATAATGATTAGTCACTCTGCCAAATAAAACACAATTTTTTTCTAATAGTAAGCTTTGTCATCTAAAAGACTAAGATTCAAAGATATACAATAAAGACATACCAGGATAGACACAAGAGACCCAGTCAAGAATAATCACAAACTCATGTAATGTCACATCAGCTTTTCCAAGAGGCACAGGCTTTACACTTAGGTTAAGCATGTGCAGCTCCCTTTGGCTATTAGTGCCAAAGCGTGTCACGCAGAAATTCACTGAACAAGCATTTTATAGCACAGATGAGAAAATGTGGAGCCTTTTCTAATTGTGCTACCCATACTCTATATGACTCAAGTCCAAATCCCAAATTACAGCTACACACACAGAGAAGCATCTTTTCCATCTAAACATTTCAATACTGCACACCTGGAGCTGTGAAACACATCATAAAGTTTCATGAGTACCTACCAGAAGAGCAAAGCAGTTAAGAAAGAAATCCTAAATTAAACTCATCATTAAAAATGCAGAAATGTGAGGAATGACAACCTAAAGTTATAGATGACAAAAGTGTAATACAAATTGTTCCTCTACAAGTTTTTACAATCTGTTGCAAAACTGAAACCCTCATGAGTTTTCAGGCTAATACTATTCACAAGCAGGTATCTGCCCTCACTAAGGGGCAGCCAAATTCAATCTCCCTCTTCCCTGATGTTCTGATCAGTGAAAATTAACAGGTACTGAGAAGTCAATACTATATTACCTTCTCCACAGTAGTTATTTATTATATTTGCTACTCTCTATTTCATGCCAGTAGAGTGGTAAGTCATTTGATTCTACAGAGCAGAAACACACTTTCTAGCTCTTTCTACAGAGTTATGAAATCAAAAAGAAAAAAACACCACATCAAGTTGTGCAAAAATCAGGTTTAAAAGAATAAAGATGAATGAGGCGTAATTACTTTCTCCACCAGCACATACAGACCACCAACGGAGCAAACGCTGGAGATGAGTGTATGTAACAAACATGCTATAACAGCCCAGTAAATACAGGCCACCGGTCAGTTAGGTTTCACAGTCTCAACACAAGTCTAATGGCATTGTACAACGCTTGACAGGGTAATTCAGCTGCAGACAACAAGTATTAAAATCATTAACTAAATCATAAAACAGTTGGGCCTGACTCCATACCCACCAATGGCAACAGAAAGGTTCTACCTGGTTACAATGGGCATTGGGGTGGGAGACATTACAGTAGGCCTGCACCCCACCTCTATTTCTCCTCCATATACAACACATCACTACTACAAGAATGCATTCTGTATCCCAGGCTCTGACAAAAAAAAAATCCATACTCTAGCAGCTATGTACTTCTATACCCATTTTGTTCAAGCCCGAATCCTTTTTTCCATCAACACATGACCGAAATCCGTGTATGCTCCCCAGCATATTTCTGCTCATTTTGTCGCTCCAGTTCTAGTCCCAGCTTCCCGAGACATTCCCCTTACACAACCTTGATCTTCCTCCTTACCCAGAAAGCCTGACTCTCCCTCCCATCCAGCCCCAAACTGATTCCTGTCTTTGCCAATGTTCATACCACACTTTCCTGCACCATTCTCCTTTTGCCCATTTCACTCGCCACCTTCAGGTCCAGCTTTGTCCTTTCTTTATTCCAATTAGGCAGTTTCCTCTTCCAGAAATCTCCCCTGCGGCTACGGAAGGGGACAGAGCATAGAGAGCACAAGGACAGACACTGTCCCTACCCACAGCTCTTATACTTTGCCCATGTCAGACTTCTGCAGTGAATATCTGTAATTGCAAGGAAAGTAGAGCTCACCCTGACATGGCATATGCCCAGTGCATAGTAATTTTCATAGAATTTAGCTGTAAGGACACATCAAGTCTTTCCTTATCATAAGCAAATTCATTCTTTCAAATGTGGCTAACCTGACAACCCATCAAATCAACCATGGACTGTTTTCTCAGCAATCTCACAAGTCTCCGCCTGGCAAGTTTCATTGGGGTATCAGTGCTTCTCAAAGGAGAGGTCAGCAACTATGTTTAAACAAAGGAAAATCCAGAGTTTCCCCCTTCCCCACTAGCTCTGTTCTTGGAAACCACTGAACTCTTGGCTGAAGTTTTGGAAAAGAAAAAAAATGTATTCAATCTGAGGCAGATGCTTGGCATGGAATATTTTAGCTGAAACAGTTAATGGTTGGGGAATTTATAAGAAACTAAAACCAAACTCTTTTAATGGCAATTCTAATACGAAGCAGTGCTACCAGTCCTGTTTGTAATAATAGTGCAAGAAAGTTGGAGTTTGGGGCTTTTGGGGTTTTTTTTTTGGGGGGGGGAGCGGAGAGGAAGTCATGGTGATGGTGTGTATTTGGGTTGGTTTGAGTTCAGGAAAATAGTTTTATCTTAAGCATCAAAAAGTGCATTCTACCTACATGAGGAAATGGCAATACATTAATGTAAACCTCACTTTTATTTGTTCAAAGTGATACAGAATCAATAAAATGAGAAAAGACACCCAATACAGAAATCAAAGCTGTGTCGTTTACCAAGTGCCTCTCATGTTCTCTAACCTCTCAGTGTTTAATATCCTGCATTGGATATATAATATAAGCAACTCCCATAACAATCTCTTTTTTTTACTATAGTGTCCCACGAACAAATTAAAGCCATACCACTGCAAGTGCTAGGCTGCAGTATCGTACTTGTTTAAGGTGTCCCTCCCCCACTGGGCCCATCCTCTTTTTCGATTATATAAGCAGTAAGTTGATCCCAAGGTGATACAAACTTACCCTTTATAAAAAAAAAAAAGTATTTTATGTGCTTTATCTCCCTGAAGCAGCTTACAGGAGAATTAGAGGCATGCCAGAGTTGGCACAAAAAGAGGGTTGCTCAGTTTGGGAGAGGGCAGAAACCTGGCAGCATCAATATACATCGGCTCAAGCTGGTAAGGAACTGCACCCTCAGGCAATACAACTGGTTGGAAAATGGAATTTCACAAGGACAGAAACCAACATTTTGAAGTTTACTTTCATTGTCAATCAGAAGAAAAAAATTAAATTGTTACATGAAGTTAAGATGCTTTTCAAAAGTCATTTGGCATGACAAATCGTTTCATAGCAGTTAAAGAGGTGGTTCATTTTTGTAATATCAAAACAATATTACAGAAAAATACTATAGATACTATAGAACAATATTACAGAAAAATACTAATGTGCTTTATAGAGTACCTATACTATTATCAGTTTGTATTTGAATACATTTACTAGAAGTCAAAAAGCTAATTTTATCTGAAATAGTTAACTTCACAAAAATATTAAATTATCTAAGTAAATTTTAGATGCAAGCACAATTTTAAAAGTAAATTGGTTTGTAAGTTATATCAGTTGCAAAAATATTTTCAAATTAAGAACTGCTCAATTGAAACAATTTATCAAGCAAAAAAATACAGCAGTTACATAAGTAATACATTAGATGTATTGGTGGATATATTTCAACATCTATACTCTGTGATTGCATGTTGCAGTTAATGAGCAGAATCTAGTGGACCAACCCCTCTGTTGCATCAGTATCATGGGATATCAGCTTACCTTTTATTTACTTAAGATTTCTTCTTCATGCACAGAGAAACTGACTTTTAGATGTGCTCAGGGGACTAAGTCTTTTTTCCATCCAAAAGCATAAACTTTTTTCAAAGTCTTTTTTCATAATTAAGCAAGCTTCCCCTCCTTTACATTCTTATTTAACTTCAAAGTTTTCATATAAATGTTAAAGTCCTAACCACTGTTTTGGGGCTTAGTGTTTGCTTCATAGTATTGAAAAGGGCAATTCACTTACAGGCTCCCCTTACAGCAGGTTTGTGTTTCCTGATCTTAAAGAGGAACACACAACTAAAAGCACTAAACGCAGAAATTCTGGTAGCAACAGACATTAATGTATTTATGATAAAAATATTAAAAATTTCACGCTGTCCTTCTACAAAATTATAGAAACTTTATAACAATTGTAGAAGACAATGGAAAATATTATGTGGGAAGAAACAGTTAACAAAAAAGGTGTTTGACCTTACACATGACACTTGTAACACTACTGGATGGCAAAATCAGATTAAATTCTTACTGCAGTGTATAATAAAAGAAGTGTCCACTTAAGGAGACTTGTCTAGCTGTTTACATCTGTCAAGCTGCTAAAACTGCACAGTTGTAAGAGAACGCTTTTGATAACGACAGTGGAACTACGATTAGTATGATGTGTGTTATTCAAGCAAAAAAAGTGCCAGAAAAGGTTGTCTCCAAGCACAAAGTTACTGACCCAAGATGTCAGTGATGCAATAGTAAGACATTAGCACATTTCTTAAATGTAGTGGCAAAGAACCACTTAGTCAAAATGTACTAAAGAAAAGTTCACCTAATTGACCAGTGCTGCAAAGATGCCTGTAATTTTGGTGATGGGGATGACACTTTGTTTATGGAATTCAAACTCAACAGATTAGTATGTTTTAGAATAGCAAAGAAAATAGGAGAGTAGACTCACTAGGTCATTTCACTAGATACAGTTGAAAAGAAAAATGGTGACCTGAGGCTGTGTATTGACCCAAAAAAATGTGAACAAATAGATAAAGAGAGAGTATTTCCATTTGCTAACTAAAACAGACACAGGCACTACCGGACTGAAATTATTTCCAAAGCTGGATGCATCCGCAGGCTTTTACCAGATACCTCTAAGCGAGGAGACTGCAGAAGCTATGAACTTTCAATGCACCATTTGTCCGTCCCTGTTTCAAAGGGGTCACATCTGTCACTAGAGCCTGAGCCAGTCCACAGAACACAAAACAGTACAACTGCTCGAAGAGCTGAACACTGTGAAACTGTTTTGCTAGGGTACTGAGTCTGTAAGGAAGACTGAATAAAATATAAAGGACTCAGGCCTGTAAGAGCAAGTCAGGACAAGAGTTTGAACTAGACAAAAGCAGGTTTTCTGACCAGAAAGCTATTGCTTATCACTACGAAGGACAGAGCACTCAAATTGCATTTGAGTTAATATACCTTAAGTTAATCCCTTATAGCATCACAAGTTAATACACCTTAAGTTAATACCTTATAGCATCACAAAATATTACCTGTATTTGTATCACTGTAGTGTTTAGATACTAAGCAAACAAAAAGGTCCCACTGGACAAAGTGGCCAAACCAGGATCAAGTCTTTCACCAATGAACTGACAATCACAGTGGATCAGAGAACAGGGAGAGAAAGAAGGAAATGACAGATGAAAACAGCAAGACAGTGGTATTCCTGACAGCAGAGGCAAGGTCTGATTCTGGCTACACAGCTTTCCTTTCACTAAATCCACTTTCGTCTTTGGTATCAAATCTACCTAGTACACAGTAACTTGTCCATTAGTTTGAAAGAGACATTATTATTTTAAGCCACCCACAATATGTGTTTGCTTTCTCTTAGATCTTCCGTTTAGCTTTTTAACATCCGTATTAGATGATTTTCAGTTACTGTCTTTACACACTTAAGTTCTCTCAACTTGTTGCCATTTTACTTTTACATCTTTTATCATAATATGCTTTTTGTCTCTCTCAAAATAGCTAGGACACATCTAGTGGAGCCCGCCAGATGTGAACTACTGCCAAAATCTCAGTGTGGCAGCACAAACTTGCATGCAGCATATGAGTAATTCAAAGAATTTACCAAAGCCTTGAAGAAAACTGGGATTCAACACAACAAATCTCTGACACCTCTTCAACGGCGTCATCATACTCTGAAGACTTCAAATTTTCATTTACTTATTTGTCTCTTGACTAACCGCCTTAAATAGGCATGACCCTAACTACAGTTACAAACAACAGCTCAGAGAGATTTACTGCAGAGGGGCACTACCTCTACTCAGAAAGTTTGTATACCAAAACTTCTAGCAAATTTGCCGTTATTCATAGAGTTTCTAGCTATTCCTTACAAGCCACCTTTCCAGTAGTGCTGAACTACTGCTTTGTCAGTAGAGTTTCAAAAGAAAAACACAGAACTAAATCCCAATTCTCAATAAAATCCCCATCCTTCCATCTCAGTGAACATAATTTGTCAATACTTACTAATATTTAGCCATTTAAGAAAACATAATGGTGTGCTGTTTATTACTTCATTTCATACAAATACTTAGTTGCCCAATTCAAGAGCCAGACACGTATTTATGCATTAGAAAAGTGATTACAGGTATGACATTTTATGTCACACAGTCATGCATTTAAAAGCATGCTTGAACAGACATTTATAATACAACTGCTGGTTATTTTACTAGGTAAGTACAGTGTCTAATAAACTTTAAGATCTACTACCAAATATGAAAACAAAGTAAATTAGAATATTAATAGCACTATCTCCATTTTGAAAGTGTTATATCCAAAAGAGAGATTAGCCACTTATAAAACCCCATGCAGTTATAATTTAATATAATGCAAGTCCCTGCTGTGTTCATAGCTAGCACTAATGCAATGAAATTAAGAAAATTTAGGAGGTTTTCCATAAATAAGATATAAAAAAACCTCACTGCTTGAACATTTTAAAATTGGAATGAAACAATATTCAAAATAAAGAGCCTCAATCAGTTTCCACATCAGTGCAACTAAAACAAGGACATATTGCATGATTGTGGCATAAAGAAGAGCAGAACCAAAGCAGGTGCTACACCAACCTATGGATGCACAACTGTGTGTGCATTTGTGTTCAAACACTACTTAAGTACCTAAAATTCTGGTAACTCCATGCACCTTTAACATCTGCTCATGTTCAATACCTTCTTGCACATATATACTTCTTGTGCAAACGAATCAATCCCCTAGCTGTATCCTTAAACTCTTTTTTAGGACTTACTAGATTCCGTATTTCCAGTTTCTATGATTCTTGGTTTAGTTCACAGCTAATATGAAACTGAGGATTCTCAGTTATCTATGCATTATACAATAAGTAAATCTGTACACTTGTGTTCGCATTTATGCTCTGATTCAAGAAAACAATTTTAAAAAAGTAAAAAAAATTTACTTCAAGCTCATGAATACCTTCTATTGGCTATAAAGAGGCTTAAGCACATGCATTAGCACTTTGCTGAGAAGAGGTCATTTCCTGAAAGGAATATATATACACTTGGGATTTACTTATGTAAATATGATTTCACACACATACTCTCCACCTAGGGAACAGGCATCCAATAATTGGTATGTAAAACATGTGCTTGTACCTAAATGCAAGAGCACTTTTGCACACTGACTTTTTATACATCCTGGTCTGACTAGAGGCATGGCTTAAATTAAATGCCAAGCTTCTTTCTTGAGATTGAATGAATTAACATTATTAGCCAGATAATAACCACAGCATAATGGCACACTGAAGCCTAAGGCAACATTTCAGGAGAATTTTCTTAGAAATTCAGGCCTGACAGGAGATGCTAATGAGTTTAGAGAAGTAAATATAGCTCTTTAAATAGCAAATGACAACTTGTCTATAATAGTAAGTTTCTCAGCACATTTACAAATGTTTTCGCTTGTGAGCTATAAAGTGACTTTCATTTAGTTGGACTTTAGCTCTCAAGAACAATCACTATCCTAACATGCCAACAAAAAGAGTGCAAATACACAAGGGGAGCGCAAATGAAACGCTTGTTAAGGCCTCACAAGGAAACTATACAAACACCTTACTTAATAAGTTTAATTAACCGGCTTTTTTCTAAATCATACTGTGCCCAGCAATGCTGAGAGGCAAACTCCCTGCTCAGAAGCTGTGCTTTTCTTCCCTGAAGGAAAGTAATATTTTCTCTTTCATTCTCAAAGAGCACAGCCCAGAAATCCCCAGCAGCTGCTGCTAGCCGTGGCTAGCCGTGGCACCACTACTGACTTTTTTACAGCATGGCTGAGTCAACGCTGACCCAGGTTCCAGCAGAGAGAAACGGCTTAACAAGGTTGGGCTGTTTATAACCTCTCACTGTAGCACTTTCTCCCACCCTTAAGAAGCAGCATAACCTACATATTTCTCTTACAAAAATATTTTCAGACAGAAAATGCCCATATATCGGTGCCTAACTCAATATATTAAGTCTAATGCAAACGCTTATTGGAGAAGATGCATTTGTGACTGTCAAAGCTGCATGGCAGAAGAGACACACCGCCCCAGAAAAATGCCAGACCCTCTTTACAAGTCTTAATCTCATGCAGTCTTTGAAGGTGAGCACAAGGCTAATATAACTCTCACCCCCAGGCTGCAGCAATCAAAACAGAAACCTGTATTTTAGATTCTTCACATCAGCACTTTCAGAGCATGTCAAGTCACTGGGATGTCCATTAATTTTAATGTACTATATTAAAATGACCGGCATTAAGAGGCCACGCAATTTTCTGCCAAGTACTTTGTTTTCCCTACCAACCAGGGTGGGAAAAGTCCCTTTGTGAACTGCTACTGATTCCACGCTTGCTTCACTCTTGAGATACTTCTGTATATCTCACAGCTGCCTCTACAATCAACTACCCTGGGAGAGGGGTTGGCACGACTGGACCAAACTAAACAGTGAAGAGTCTTTTATTAGTAATCTCCTCGTGTCAGTCGAACAGCACCACTAATACCAACAGGATAAAAGGCAAAATTATTTTTTTTTATTCCTAGGGATGGCAACAACAGCAGGAATTGCAGAGAGCTTAACAAGTTTCCATCCCCCCAATGGGGGAGAAGGATATGTTTTTAGAAAATATCCACAACTATCATGGTCTGAGCAAGAAAACAAGTAGTATTGAGACATGGCAGTCACCTACTATTCTGCACAGAAACCCCTGTTTGGATCATGCACAATTTGCATTCCTGAATCACTTTAGAGAAGATTTGCCTTTGTCAAAGGGACTCTGTGTCACAGAAGTTCAGCGATGAGAAAAAACAGCAGATCATTCAAATGACCTCTCTGCTAAGACAAACCTGTTCCTCAGCTGTCCCTTTAATCAAGATAACAAGCATCTTGTCCAGTCCAGGTAACAGAGCTTCTATCCAGTCTCTAGAGCTACCACTGCACAACTCCAATATAATTTAAAGGACGCTATTCCTAAACACTGTCATTGTACTCCTGGTGCCTTTTTATAGCTTTCACCACTCCCCATGTTCCGTTCCAAGCTGGGACCGGGACACTCTGTCCCACAGAGGGGATACCTTTAACACAACACAATAATTAAGATGCATTTGTAAATACCATCATCGTTGAGGCAGAAAGAAAGGAAACTTTCCCTTTTTCTCATTTTAGTCAAATGCAAGCTTGCAAAGTTTCCTACCATTCAAATAAACAAGCGAGGAAAAAAGGGGGAGGCGAAATTTTAAAACAGCAGAGACAGAGGCAGGATTTAAAGGAGAAGAAGAGACCAGGAGAAAAGAAGGAGGAAGGAGTAATTTAGTCCACACGCCGCTACAGTGGAAAACAAGACGCTTGCTTAGGAAGGAGTTCAAGTCGCTGCCTGAGTAGCTGCAAACCAGCCCAGCACAGTCTGTACGCGATCAACTGGTGACTCCACTCGCTCCAACAGAAGCACCAGCCAGCTCCCCCCGCTCCGCACCCCGCCAGCGCCCGGCGACAAGTGCCTCCCCGCTTACCTCCGCAGAGCAGGGCTCCGAGGAGCAGGCTGACAGCCGGGCAGCGGGGCCCGCCGCCCCCGGCAGCCCCCGCCATGCCGAGAAGACGGGGACACATCCCGGGCGCGGCTCCGGGGGGCTCCGCCGACGCCGCTAGCTCTCCCCGCCCGCCGCCCGCTGCGGGGGCGCCATCGCCGAGCTTCGCACGCACACCTCGCTCCGGAGCGCAGCTCAGCCCCGCGGCGGGCTCCTGCCCATGCCGCCTCCCGCGCCTTCCCCTCAGCCCCGCGCCTTCCTTCTCCCCTCCGCGCCCTGCCCTAGCGCCGGTGGGGTCGGGCCGGGGGGTCAGCGCCCATGGCGGGCTGAGACTGACGGGCGCCCCAGCACCGCCGCGCTCCCCAGGCAAAACTTTTCAAGCGGGCGAGCAAAGGGCAGGGAAGGTCCCGGACCCGGCGGGGCTGGGTCGTCCCCCGCTAAACCCGAGAGCCCTCCGCTGCGGCTCCAGCCGGCTCCGCTTGCCGTGCCTTTATCTCGGGGCCGCCGGCAGACGCGCGCACACACACTTTTCCCTCAGAGGAGGGAGAGAGGGGAGGGGGGAGGGGGGACCGTTGGCGCTCGCGGCGGGGGAGGGGGGCGGGGGGAGCCCTACCTACGGCCGCCCTCAGCGCGGGGCGGGAGGCGCTGAGGGGAAGGACGCCCTCGGGCAGCGGCTGAGGGGAGGGCTGCCCGGCACCGAGGTGGGGAGCAGGACCCGCTGTCGGTCCCCTGGTGCTGAGCCCCCCGCAGGAGGAGGCTGACGAGGTGAGACGCTCGCTCAGAGCGCCCGGGCTGCGAAGGGAGGAAGGACTTTCGCCAAGCCGACATGGCAGGGGAGGGGGGAGCCCTGCCCTGGGGTGCGAGCTGGCCAGGTTGGGGGCCGCGGGTGGCGATCAGGAGAGGGGCGCGGGAATGAAGAGGCAGCCGGCCCTGGGGAGTACAGAAATTCCTCTCCGACACGAGGGACCATCACTGACACCTCACCACCCCATTGCTGCACTCCTGCTTTCCCAAGTCTGCTGTAAAGCAACATATATTAAAAATAGAAAACCAAAAGCAAAGAGCCTTACAAAACAGGAGAGAGGGAAGCCCACTGCAAGCCCTAAAACAAAGAGAACAGCTTGACCCACCTGCATGTCACCCAGCTCCAGCCCTGTCATTGCCTCCTCATCCTCTTGTTTTTTCTTTTCCTTTTGCACACTTCCTCAGTTCCATCTTCTAAACATAACTCACAGGCCATATTTTTATTCCTATTCCTTTAATTTGATGCTTTCACTTGGGTATCCTGGATAACTTCAGCTGGCATCTCCTTCTTGTGGCAAAAAATGTAAATATGTGTGGCCCAACAGTAACCATACTTTTAATAATCTTTGCTACAGCTGTAGCATACAGTAAGCAAGGTGCAGTTTAGTAAGAAGGATTGAGTATTTGAAGTATTTTAGTGCAAGAAGTATCAAGTGCAGAAATCACCTAAGCAGGGAAACAAACACCCCCACCCCTCCTGCTCTATGACAAAGCAATGGCTTAAATAGTGACTTCTTTTCCAACCTGCTGCTTTTATGGTGAGAAATTAGGCTCTGATCCTTCAGGCAAATACTCACAGCCAGTCCTCTATGGCTGGCTAATCAACCAAAATCAGTGAGGTTCTCTCCATCTGTGGTCAGTTACTGAAACAGGTGTCAAAGTTTATCATTAGATATTACCCTAAATAAAATAAGTAAAATATATTTTGGCTGATTCTAAAAAGTCTATTGTTTGTGCAAGACATTGTTCCCAGTTTGATAAGCTAAGTGAAGAAAGGCTACCTTACCATCATGATTTCTGATGAGGAACTGCAGAGAACTTTGTCAGGAGTATGCTTTGTACTGTCATGGTTTACATTATTTTATTGTCAGTAGGAGCTAATTCAGATTGGAAAAAGCAGAAAGAGGATATCATATGGATGCAATTTTAACATAATTTTTCTCACAAGAATGTAAAGAAGCATTTCTCAGTGAAAAACTCATTCAAAAATATTTAACAGCTTTAGCCTCTTCTGCTTCATTGCAAATTCTGCTAGATGCTACAAATACTTGTTAGAGGAGTTTAAATATAAAAATCCAGCAGTCAATGGTAAAACACAGCCGCTAACAAACATTTATGTCCTGCACTTGAATTTGGAGATAATGTGTGTATACAATCCATCTGATTTATACAAGAAAGCTGATACAGTGAAGACAAATGCTATTTCTTTCCAAGGCAACTTTTACTAAGGGACCAAAAACCAATCCTATCATCATTCATAAACTAGCAACATTTGTCTTCTTAGAATTGTGAAGAAAATTTCAATATGATGTAAATTAGGTGGAACATGAGATATTTGGAAGTACTGACAAGTAGGATATGTCCTATTTATCAAATCCGAACTGGAGCGTATGTGTTATTTGCGTAACATGCTCTGAAGAAAGTTTTGGAAGTTGCACATAGAACCCATTGGCAGAGACTTTCATGGATAAGAAGTAGAAGTCAGATAAGAAGGTGATAAATATGATAAAAGAAGTCTGGACAGAATAGGTTTTGCTACAGCTATTATTATTCTTTTGAAATTTGATTTCTTGTCATTGTAGGTACAATATTTCAGTATGAGAATTTTCAATAGAAGCTATGCCTAAGATGATTTGTTTAGGCTAGCATTTTCAAAGAAAACCAAAGGAGTTAAATACACAAATTACACTCAAATTCAAAGAACTTGGCTTAATTTATTTCTTAATGCATATATAATGAAATTATGGGTTGCTGTGAACAATTTATAACAACAGTACAATTAACATCAAGCACAAAAACGGAGAAGGGGTGTGTTTGAAGGCAAGGAAAAGTATATACGGAGTCCTGAAAAAGGAAACCGTAACGAGATTAAAAAATATGAAACATATCATTACCTACCTTTGATACAGTCCAAATTATGTCTCTAAACATGTAAGCAAAGGCATTCTGTATGTGTTAAATTTTATGTAATCCTGAATCTGTTTGGATTTTTGTGATGTTGTATTGCTCCAGAGTGGTTTTTTATGTGCAAAGTTAGATTCTGATATTTTATTCACGTTGATTATTATGCGACTCCTCAGATTATCCAGTTGAAGTTAAGAAGGTTAGTTGCAGAAACTATATAACATGAATTTAGCCCTAAGAGTTCAATTCTGTTCCCACTAAACTTTATGGAAATTTTATCCCCAAGTCCAGGTCTTACGTTGTCAAAGGGTTACTCAAGTGAGCGAGGAGAATTGGTTAGCTATTTTACCACTAGCTTAGCCCTAGACTTCAGCACATCCTAGTAATGATGTGTCAAGGTATTTGTCTTGAATATAGGGAATGAATAGTATGAACTTCATTTTGAATAGTATGTAACTTAGTTTTGTCATAATTAAATTTGTCACAACAAAGATTTTGTCACAATTTTTTTGTTTTCTACTTGTAGTAAATATTTCATCAACAGATACTTCTAACATTGTTACACAGCTTTGTTTCTCTGAAGGAACCTCAGGAGTTAAAGTTTTGAAGTCTTTATGGGCTCTTGTGACTTGTAATAGGCAAAACTGAAATTTTCAGTCTTATATGTAGCGTATTCCCTGCAGTAAGTGTAAGGAAATAAGGAACATGCTCAGAAACAAATAGGCAACAGTGGGCCAAAGCTGACTTCTTAGGGTCAGTCAGCCTCCTAAAATTTTCAAAAGTACCATACAGTATACATTAGGCTGAAAATGCAACCTACATTGAGGTCTCACACAACCCCCTCTTTATATTTTGCCAGCTGCAATGTTGAAATCATATGCCGATTCACTGACCCAATGCTAAAAAAAATGAAAGCAGAAAAAAAATCCATCAAATTAAAGCTCATATTGCCATGTGCAGATAGCATTTGATAGCGAAACTCTCCAACCTGTATATAGGCACTGAGGTACAATTTGTACAATTTGTATTTTGTCGATGCACCTATTGCATCCGTGCAGAAGTTCTGTATGGTGAATATATCTCACCAACATTTCTCAGGTGAAAACATGATCATATATTTTGAGGAGTAACATATTGTGTAGGTGATTGAGTGTTACAATAACTACTTACAGCTATCCAAGTTGCTATTTTTTGTTAGAGAATGAAAAAGCTATCAAGTTGTCTTATACTGAGCATGGGCATGTGCAACTTTCATCATAAAATGGAAAACAGTTGAAGTACAAGATTTTACACATTTTTTTCTTAATGTGAAAATGTGGGGTTTTTAAGGAAAAAAAACAACCAAATTTTGTGCTGTGTAGACTTTCAATGACAAAAGAAAATCAAAAACCTGTCAACCAACCCTAAGACTGGACTGGAAGCAAAAGTGTGTCAGAAGGAATAATCTGATAGAACTTTAGAAAACAGATATTGGGGTTGTGATGTTGCTGGCAGTTTAGCACTCATAACACAAATGAGTATAATAGACATTATAGCCTGTAATCTTGATTTTAATCATTCTGTAATGAAAACTAGTCTTTGACCATTACCTGGTAATTTAGCCAAAAGCATAGATTGTCCGTGATACATGTAAGTGGTTTTGGATGTGATCATTTAGCACTGACTATGTCTACTACTCGAAGGCCCATTTAACTTGTTCTCTGTTTTAGCTTGCCATGTATTGTTATCCTTGGCACTATATCATACAAATGACTCTGTCTTTCAGTGTGACCTTAAACAAGTCACCTACTCTATCCCTCGATGTCCTTATATATATAATGGGATAATGACACCAAATAGTTTCATCAAGTGCATGGACACATAGAGGAAAAAAGCTACATATATATTCTACCATTCTTTAAAATTAATAGGACTAGGTGAATAAATAGGTTTCTCATTTAATGTATGCCTCTGCTCACTTATTTGTAATTATTCAGAATTATACTTTTCTAAACTCGTTTTCTTTAAATATAGAATTTTAAACCCTTGGAATGTGATCGTGACCAGTTCACTGCAAGTGACCATATCGAAATTGCATTCTGTATTGTTCAATTTATACAAGATTCCAACAGAAAGGAAGGGAGAGTGGCGCACCCCAAATTCTGCCAGAGATCTGAAGCCACATAAAGGAATAGAGTGAAAAAATGTTCAGCATACAGTTTTATCCCATCCTTGTACCTGAGTGCATTATTATCTCTCTTCTGTCTTCTATGCTTTGTTTTCCAGTTAGGAGTATTGCCATTTAAAGTGATTTTATTATACTTCAGTGTCAGCATTTATCCTTGGAATAGGGATAGAACTTGTATCTCTTACAGTTATTCATTTGTGCTGCATGCAGACAGCATGGCCTGGGTTTATATTCAGTACATCTGAAATGTATTTTTCTACCATAGTGTCTGGCATTGTCATCTTTTTGGTTGACAGATGTTTTTAACAAGGACTTAGGATCACAAGATACCATTATTTGCAAAAGGAGCCAGCTCACCTAGTCACTGTGATCTTTCCTAGTTGTTATACTCATGACTGTAAGCAATGTACACAATATGTATCTATTGCATGGATCAAAAATTTGGGGTGCATACGCTTCAGTTTTAGATCTGTTTTATATACAACTTAGTATATAAAAAAAACAGTAGATACTCAAATCACTGATATCAAAGGGATTAAATATGGGGCTTTCCCTCCTATCATTCAACATTGCTACCAAAATGAGCTAAATTTTGTTAAGAATGCAGACAAAATGCCATGTGGCTAACATGATTTTAGGTATTTATTGTCTAGTTCTATTCACAGATAGTTTAGTAAAATAGGGAAGTATCTTTCCTCTGACCTGGCAAAGGGATGCCAAATTTATCAATGAGAAGCTTCACAGAAACAGGTCCAGAAAGCAACTACAAGGTAAAGGGCATATCATTTAGAATGGAGCATTTGATAAAAACCATTTAGGGGTCTGTGAATCTTTTCAACATTTTAATTTCTGGCTGCAAAGGCTTCACCTGGCACATCAGCTTTAGAAAAGTCATGCCATTAGCTAGATGTAAATTTAATTTTCTATTCTTATATAAAAAAATTACTCTATGTGCATGCAAAAGCTCTTCCAAAATTTTCAATAACTGAAATTTTTGAAGAATCTGGTCTTCTTTCCTCAATGTGCTAAGAATCTCTATAATAATACTAGCTGTACTGAGTCAGACCAAAGATTCACCTAGCTTGTTTTTGACAGTGGCCAAAACCAGATGCCTTGGGAAGTGTACAAGAAGGCAAGTGTGCAGTGATAGTCCTTTCCCAGCCTCTGAAGATTTGCCGCTCAGAGAATTCCTGAGCCAACAATTGTATCTTTGTCTTTGATGGATTTCTCTCCCCTGAACTTTTCCAACTGTTTTTGAACCCATCTACGTTTTTGAGTGTCCACAAATCTGCTATCTATTCTAAGGCCAAATACCAGTGTTTTTATACACAAATAATGATGCCATGTTCCTTAATTTTTTTAGTTCCAAAACTGTGATAACTATATTATAAGGGTCAGATTTTTAAGATGTCCATACTTGTAGTAAATATTCAAATTACCAGTAATATTTGGGACTATTAGCTTCCAGAGACATAAAATGCAAATACAACTTCATCATTTGTGGAAAGAAACGTGAGCAGAATTTGAACAGAGCCAAGACTAAGTATTTGTTTTCATATAGCAAACACTTACTGAAATCTTTGACAGCTTTTTTTTTAACTGTAATGTTTCTTCTCTTTGTTTCTGTGTTTTATACAAGTATTATAACCTGAGACTACATACTCTTGGGAAGGAACATGATGGACTAATTATGATCTCTAGATTCTATTGCAATAGAAGTCTATAAACCAATAATGCTCGTGTCTTATATAGCATTTTTCATGTGTAGATATTGTAGCGTTCACATATATGAATAACCTTTTGAACAATTCATCCACAAGTGTTTCTGATCCTTCTTATTCCTTCTCTTATATTTGTATGCATAAACTAAAATAAATCGAGATATCTTGATAAGCTTTAAATATGTACACCATGAATCACTCTAGTATGTTTTCTGCAATGTGAATTAGTTGTCTTAATACGTATCTATTAACTTAAGAAACAGATATTCTGTCAGATATAATACATTTCAAAGGTGTTTGTCACTTTACTCCTGCATATTTTGATTTGCTTCAAGTTAAGGCTTTGAAAAACTCGAGACACATCTGTTGCAGGTTGCATTCTGAAAAAGGATAGCTACTTCAAAGTGCTGTGCCCAGGATAAATTGCTAATCCAGGTGAACCCCTTGACACTTAGCTTGAGTTCAACCATTACGTTAAACACGTGGTAGCAATTATTAGACTCTGAAGTTGTATTCAACATACCAGATCTGTTGTGACTGTACATGTGAATGGGCATATTAATACCATATTCTCGGACAATCGTAACCGAGGTGACAGCATCTGACCAGGAGTTAAGAGAAGTATCTTTTAAGGTGGATTTAAGCTCTAAGTTCTTCTGCGGGAGTTTTGTTCTAAGGTTTTGAATCACAGGGAGTTTTCCAGTCTGGCACTCGCTGTGCCAGAGGCGAGCGGTTGCGTTTGCAGTGCGAGCAGTGCCCCCTCGCGCATCAGCCGGGGCTTCCTGCACCGCGCCGGAGGGAGCAGCAGCAGCAGAAGGTGGGCTTGCTATTTTTTCCAATGCATCTGGTACTCAAGAGCAGTCTGAAAGCGCCAAGTCTCATTAATGTGGCATACAGATAAACAATATTCGGATCATTCTCTGATCATGATGGATTATTTGGTCATAACAAGCATATTATCCTTGCTTAATGAATGGAACACGCCATTTCTTCCTAGCCATTGTCAGTCTTTGATGCAGTACAATTAGCAGAGGTTCTCATTTAATTACCTAGCATAATAGGACCCGAAACGCTGAAATTCAATCTTTCATATAACTACTGCTTTTCAACAGTCCCCTAGGCTAATGAGGATAATGTTCCAACCTAATGCGTATTATTTATAAAGAAAACATGGCAAAACAAATACAGTCTTACAGGAGTATAATACTTCAAATTGCTTTACGAACTGTTTGATGACTGTGGCCAATAACTGTTGTAAATTGGTGAAGATGCAATTAAATAGTCCTAGTTAAAAATTAGTAATAATCTAGCGAGGAGTAGGAACTTTTAGATGTTACTTCTGCCTCTCGTTTTTTCCCAATCAAATGAAACAAACTGACAACAAATAGATTTGTAACGACATTTTAGATACAGCTGGCTTTTTAATAATAAGAATGCTGACTCTTGCCTGTGTAAGGACAGATTTAAAAAAAAAAAAAAAGCAGAAATAGGGAAGTATTTAAAAACTAGTTTAGGCATCTAATGGATTAAGATAGCCATCTAAACAGATTTTGAGGAACATATACACATGCTGCAGAAACTCTTGCAGCCCCTTGGCACTTCTGAAGATAACACAGACTTTCTTCTATATTTTGATTTGCATATTTACTTTCAAAAACCTCCTCCAAGTGCCTAAATCATATCGTAAGATGAAACATTTGTAGAACTAAGCCACACCTTATGACTGTCTCCAGAAAACGAAAAACTTTCAAAATTCACTTCACTATATAGTGTTCACTGTTCAGTCTTTTTACTATACATTAATTAATTAGTACGCATGAAACAGGCTATGAAGTTCTTCTTCTTCCAGGGCATTCCAGTTCTCTGTAGAAATACTGAAATCACCTCAGATATGAATCTTATGTCTCGGGGGCTTGTGTTAGATGGCCTCCAGAGGTCTCTTTCAATCTAAACTACTCTATGATTCTATCTATCTCATTATTTATGTGAACCTGAAAATCACCAAGTTAATGAGAAGAAGAAGAAAAAAAAAGAGTGATAACTGCCCATGCTGAGCTCTCAGTAAATATGTCTCCAGACTCATTTATATGGACATCGGGGCGAAAAAAGAAGGAACCTGGTTGTATTTTGATTTGCGAATGTCACCAATCCCATAAAAATCACTGGCATTGAGGGTAAGAGGTTAAAGTGAGGGAAGAACTTAACCCAAGAAGCTGTGGAGAAGCAGGTCGTTGGATCAATGGACTACAATCAGCCCTGAACATTTCTGGCAGAAACCACCATCACTGTCACCGTAATGAGACTTTTAATTAAAAAGGAAAGGCAATATGTCTCTGCAGATGAGCCACAGACTATTTATTATGTTCTCATTAAATATTTGTGGTATGAAGACCACAATTCAGCAGCCTCTGACATCCACAGAGTTAGGATGTATACTTCATAATATTCCCTGAGATCAGTAGGAACTCATGAGGGAGTGTGTAAGTCTGTCTGCACTTCCCTCCTTAGTAGCAGATACATCAGACTTTGTGGTTACAAAAAGCAGCTCAATTTCCTGAAGTGATGTGTTTTATTTAGATTGAGTAGATCAAGGCAGAAAGCTCTTCACATAACTCTTCTGTCAGTGCTCACTTCTTTTTTAAACATCTTTGCCAACAGGAGTTAGTAGAGAAGAAACTTAAAGATGTCCAAAGAGAAGTAGATTGAACTTCTAGCTCTATGGCTAATCTTTGATGTTCTAGGCTGCATCCATTCAGCAAATTGTAAGACTTCTAATTGACAGTTAGAAGCAGACTAGTTAGAAGGCCCATATGGGAAGCAGACATACTTGTTTAACCTTTGAATTTCAAAGATAAATCACACTACCAGAACAGGAGGACTTTTGTCTGTAGTACCAAGGTGGAAATTTGGCATTTTAGGCTGAGAATTGTCTTTCCATTGAACTATGGCTCACACGTTTAATTACAGAAATAGATTGTACGTGAAGTCATTTTTGTCTGCTAACCCAAAAAGCAGCTTTATAAAGACTCATGGATGAGCTTTTTTAAGCTTCCTTGATTTTACTGTCTGCTCAAAAAATCTAAACTTAAGGCTGACATAATGATTTCTATAATATCAGGAGTGTTGTTCTCCCTCCCACGCCCCCATTCACGAAGTAAAATGGTCCGAATTTCCACAACTGCGTTCAAGCAACATGTATAAACCTAAATTAAAACTGCTCAATGAGGCAACCTTACATTTTGCCTACATTGCCATCAGAAGTTGCTAAAGGGTAAGAACAGTTAACAGTTAAATTATGGTTTGCAACAGAGATGATTAAATGGCATAAATAATGAACAATAATGTAAAGGTAAATAAAAAATTTCATTAATTTCTTAATTAATGCAAGGCCAAAGAGATATTCAATACAATTGCAAGACAGTGATTTTAAAATTGCCCTTATAAATAGGGGCAATGTCTGTGGAACTCCTTACCACAGACACCATTAGGGAAAGAGATTAGTAATATTAAAAAAATAATGGAGATTTATGTTGACAACATCTGAAATTAGCATTTTCTGAAATTTTATAAGCTCTTATTCATCAGAGTATCAGCCACCTTTTAACCAAATAAATTAAGGAACTCTATTTTTTGGCAAATTATCTTGTATCCATATACAACTATTCCTCGTGCCTTACTTTGAAGCAGACACAAGATAGTGTATCAGAAGAACCTCTTTGCCAATGACTTCCTAGGTTCATAATAACTAAAAAAAAAAATTCATTAAAAATAACCAAAAAAAGATAATCTCCTGGCTTTTAATAGCTAATTTCATTTGTAAATCTAACATTTAATTGAATCAGTAGTCAACTGCATTAATCTGAATCCCTTGCTGCAGCTGCTTCTAAAAGAGTTGAACATACGAGAGCTTTTGCTACTCTTGCCTAATTTTATTATGAGCTTCATTTAAAACTACACATGACAGCATACTAGAACACTTTGGTTTTATTGTCAATACAATAGAAACATTTTTATTATTAACAGTTTATTTTTATTGTTATTTTTATTATCTGTTTTATAGTATCTATAATAATATGTATTATATATTATTATATTTTATATTAGTAGTATTTTATTATTAAATCTTTATATTGTATTGGCACCTACAGGTTGACGTACCCTGTTTGTCCTAGGCGGGGTACAAAACTGTATTCAATAAGTCTTGGACACAAAAGCTTGCAATCAGCAGCGTAGGAATTGGACTTCTCTGTAATTTTCTGCTAAGAAGGCATGTGTTGTACTTTCAAAACACTCAATCAGTGTTCTGATTTCAAATATCAACTGCATTTTCTTGTCCAAAACACAATAACTTTTATCCAGAGGAAGCAAAATCAACTGCATACTCGTAACTTGTCTATAAATAACATGCCCATATCTTTTGTGCAGGACTTTTTCCTCTGTTCTGTGGGATGTTTTTGCTTGGCAGACCAGACAGTAGAAAATTTTAATGCCCCTTTCTTTCTCCTTAGAAGGTACCAGTCTCAATCTTATTCTCCAAAAACATCTATAAAATTCACCTCCTGACTTACAAGGACAGTAGCAGATCTGAAGTGTTCACTGTCTTCTAGAATATCAGTTACCAGACATTTGTCATTTAATTCACAAAAGGTTACAGTGTTCTTTCCTTCTGATTGGTGACAATGATTTAAACATCATGTTCTGCTGAATTTCCTATGCTTACTGCTTGGATGAGCAAACCAAACCAGACATTGATCTTGGTTTATTGCTTTGTCCACCGTTGTTATCTACCCAAGTTCTGTTAATTTGAAAGGTTTGATTAAAAAAAAGCTTGAAAAAATATTTCAGCATCTCAGTTCCGTTTGGGTACCAAATTAAAAGAACCTGGACTTTAGTTTCTCTGTGAAACAGTTCTCTACATTATAGGAAGTAAGAGCTTTTCCTTATCCTATCAGGTACTGCAGAGATTCTGTTGCGAAGCTTGCAGGTACTATAGCGGTTTGGGCTAGTTATAAATTTCAGATGAAGAAACAGTGGGAAGAGAGCATGATTACCTCTAATCTTCTTGCAGTTTCTTTTCTCAGTCTTAGCAATTGTCAACACTAAAGAGATTCATTTCCAAATTCTGCACATGCGTTGTTCCAAGACCACAATTCAGTCATGTTATGAAGTAAGAGTTTAATGCAGATTGAATCTGAAGTGCTAGGAATATCAGAAATGTATTTCAGTAAGCAAATTGAATATATTTGATATTAACAGAAGAGAAAAAAAATCCACTGCGTAAGCTATCAGTATGTAGTTTGAGCATTTAGATAGCTGCTTAATATAAATAACACCAATCCCATAAAATAGCCATATGAGAGAAAGGAAAATTTATTTGGTTTAATTTATGATAGTGAAAAGTGCCTATACCTTTTAAGACATTCTGACTGAGGTTAATATTACCTACAGTGCCTTATTAAGAAGCTTAATGGCAATTCACAGTGAGAAGCTATTCAGACTCAATGGTAGTTAAGTACTTTCTTCTAGGTCAGACATTTAATTGGCTCTAACTGTGGAAAAAAAGGGTAGAAGAGCATAAAGAGAGAGGGAGAATTTTGGTGCATTGACTGAGTGACCAGCCAGAGCAATATTTTAAAGTGGAAAGAAAAAACCATGGGTTTACACTGGAGATTGTAGTAGGTGGTGAGGTATCTGCAGGGAAACAAGTTTCTCAGCTGTATACAAGCTGTATGAATAAAGGGAAGACTAATTAAGTCTGCAGCAAGTGATGTTTGTTCATAGCAGGAAGATTATGACAATCTCCTGAATTTCAGACCTGTAGAATTACTGTATTATCTAAGGCAAAAGATGCTTAGTCAAAGTATGTCTTTAGTTTGTCTGCATTAGAGGTTTTTAATGTGTACAGTACTAAGCCTTTCCTCTGTGAAACCCTGACACACACTGAAGCTGCTGCACATGGCTGGCTCTAAGCAACTGCCTCGAGCCACAGAGCAGGAACTGCCTTTAGCAACAGATTGTTGGTTGCTGGAGGTGCAGCAACAGACCCCAGCCCAGCCACCTGCTTTGGTTATGCCATATAGCTGTTGCTACAGCAGGAGGGAAGCTCAGGCTGGATGAGTGGTGGGAGCTAGTCCCAGGAAAGAAGACAGAAGGGTTGGCTTCTCCTTGCAGCTGCAACAGTCACTGTCTCTTCTCCTCACATCTTGCAGAACAGCAAGTGCTACACCCTACGGCTTTGTTTCCCACCATATTTCTGTACCAGCTTCACTGCTTTTCTTTACCTCCTCACTGCATGTCCCTTCTGGTTCCTTTCCACTCAGGTTGGTGTTCAGTGGCCCCCCACTAAAATGATTCCGCTCACATGAGCAGCAGAAAAAAAAAGCTGATAAAGAAAATGCAAATACTTTTCTGCTTGGCTGACAAATTCAGTTCAGTGAAGATTCCAAAAAAGCACCATAGCCAGTGCAAGGGAGGCACAGCTGCAAGCAGGCAGATGAGAGGGCAGCAGCAGTGAAGACGGGAAGAAGAAACAGGTCTGTCCCTTTCAGGTACAGCAAGTTGGTAGACTGCCTCAGCAGTTCTGTGGAACTGTACCCCAGGGCACAAGGAAAGGTCAAAGAAGTCCTTTCTGCAACTATTATAATGGACTAATATAACCGTTGGCAGCAGTGTATCAGCAGTTCACAAATACAGAAGGAGAGCAAATTAGTTAGAATATTAATAGCCAATTTTTTTTTGTAGTTCCTGTTCTTTTTCTAATTTCAGAGTTAAGTGAGATAAATGCTTTCACCTACCCTAATTGGATTCAGAACAGTAGCTGAAACGAGAGAAGTTTCCTCTTAGGAGGGATCTTTTTACTGTGCCTTCCAGATGCCTGTTCATTTCTCTTTTGATCATGTGAATGTTTTACTTCAACTTTCATAAACAAACATTTGCCTTAGATAATATAAAGAAGCCTTCGAGTATTATGAAAGCACATTCCAGCACTACAGAGTACTGTGAATGGTCATATTTACAAGGTCAAGCATTCTTGCCAAAAGACCAAAGAGACATATATTATTTAAACAGAGAAACAAAAGGTGAAAGGGCTCAGGCCATTGAAAAGGCTATTGTCTCTCTTTCAAGGGACTGTGGAGTTTAGTTTATGAAACAGAAATCAGATCAGGCTGAGATCGAGCCATCTGACAAGGTTAGGCGATCTGTCTGACCTTGTTAGGAACCCAGAGTGAGTGGTAAATAATGCCCACTTGCCACTTGCTCCTAAAAAGGTTTTTAAACAATAGTGAAAACCTAACCTGTCAATTATGCAGCTTACACCGCTAGAACTAATGGGAGGATAATTTTACTGACCTGCTATGTTTATTCCATTATTACCATGAATCGCACGGCAGAGGGCCCTGTAGTACAGCTGCAGATAAAGAATGTTGTTTTATAAAGCTCCATTCATTTTCTGATGCTAACTGAGATAGTTGTTTTAAGTAACTGGAGGCTTGCTTGTATTTGTCCATATGCAGTTGTTTTCTGTCATGTCGGAAACACCAGCCATTAGTAAGATGATGAGCAAATGCAGCTTTATTGTATTAAAATTCATTACTCTGTTGAACAAATAATATTTTCTGGCTGAGGGAATTCAAACTAGGAATGACTTCCCTAATAATTCATGTTATCTTTTACACCCCTGCAGAATACATAGTGTGTTACAAAATCAGAATAGTGATATTATTCCATCTTACCCCACAGTATAAAAAGATACAAAAAGGATAGGATTTTTGGAGTAACATAGTGACAAATCAAAAACGGGCTGGAACAGCTAGCAAAATATTTTTCAAAAAGCTGTGCAAACATATGAACTAATTTGTCAAATACTGTATCTGAAACAACTTGACTTGTGTCCCAAGACTGGAATTTTACAAAGCTCGTGACTAACCAGAGAGGTTACAAAATATTCTTTCTGGAAAAATGCAAAGAGACTAAAATGGTCCAAATCTGAGGTTTCAAAAGTTGTTTTGGAACACCGGTTCCCAAAGTTTCCGTGCTATGATCCTCACACTACAACCAAACTATGTTCAAGGACTGTTTTTGTTCAGCCACACAGAGCTGTTGTGGTCATGTGAGCTCTTGCTGTAATCTCAGGGGTGAAAGACTGTGGGTTTAGCCAATTAGAAGGTAAAGGACTTAAAGAAGGGAGATGTAAGTAGATGTGCCAAATGTCTGAACCATAACCTGGAGTATGAGAGTGTACTCCAGGCCAGTGAAGTTCCTGTTCAGACCATCACCCACAAGCAGAGATGAGAGTCTAATGCAGACGTTACTTATACATCTTCAAGATTTGGACAAGAAAAACTGTACTTTTTTTATAGAGAAGGGAAAGGAAAAAGGAGATGTGGGAGAAGGAGCTAGATGAAAAGAGTTAATGCTCCTCCTACCTACCTGGGGTAACAGTTTAGACTTACTCTTATCTGGACTTTAAAGGTTCTGGGTGTATTTTTAACCTGAACACCTGGGAAACAACCTCATACTATCCCAGTTAACCCTTGGTACATGCAAGTGGATTCAAAGGTAGTGTGTAGAGTTCTGATAGCCAGTTGCACCTCAATGAATGAGCATTATTAATCTGTGACTCTCTCTTTTTCTTCCTTGCAATTTTCTTTTTTTGTTGTTGCACAATCAGAAATTTTTCTTTCAGATTTCTTTTCCAGATCTTCCTTTCCAGCTGTAGATAGCTACCACATTCCAGACTTCTTGTTTGTGTTAGCATCTAAGTTTGCAGTTTATCTCCTAACTATGATGCATTATTTTGATGCACTCAACACCCCAGAGTCTGATTCACTGCATGTAATTGCATCCATAGGCTTAGCTCTAATGCCTTTAGTGTCATCATACTGTCATCTCTATGGGTTTGTATTAAAGAAACACAGAAAACTTCCATATGCAGCTGGCAACAGAAAAGAAATGTATGACAGTAGTAAATACTGACATGATCTTGCATCCTAACAAAGTTTGTAAAGGTGCATTAAGAAAAAAGCTATTAACTAAAAGTCAACATTACGTTGTATCCAAAGAGCTCTTGCACACAGAGTATGTCAAACAATCTGAAAATACTGGTGCTGATATTCTGCTACTATGGGACAAAGTAAAAATGAAGCTTCCACTGCAATATTGAATATCTTTTTGATACGGTAAGTGTTAGACTTCATTAACAATGACGTGAATCATTACAGTCTTTGGATAGTGGGGAAAAGGACAAAAACAATTTCATCATTGCATTACCAAATTATTTAAAATCTTTGTACTGATACATTTCCACTCTTAAAGATGCTGGTTTGGGATCTAAGAAAATGAGATTACTGACAGGTTAGGATCTATACTGTTTGAGCAGGTATGGTAGAAATGTTATTAAATTTTACTAACATCTCTTATTTTCTTATACTATGATTAATGGTCCTGATGAAGACTGAGGTCCCACTTTAGCTGGCAGTTGGCAAGTTGAGTTTACAGCCTAATTAAAAAATGTAAAAAGTAGAGGGAAACAGGGAAGTAAAGTACCTTCTACAAGATCACATAGTATGTCAAATAAAACTAGTGAGAAACCTGATCCTGTTTCTAAGTGCAAGGATGCAGCCAAAAGCCTGCCTTGCCTCCTTGGAGCTAAGATGAATGGAAGTCTGGAAATACGTAGTGTTGTTCTTGCGGAATGTGAGATTATGATTATTTACTAGTTTTGGACTGGAAATGGCTTTTTGTATGCTATTCTTTTCACTACTGGATAACAGATTGTTTGCTCAGACCTTTTAGAAAAGTAGTGGTTGCTGAAGAAAAGTCTTCAAATAATGAATTGTGGAATTTTGTTTGATAAGGACTGAAAAACCCTAAAAGGTTGGGACAGAGTCCACTTAATGGATGGAAGACTTTTCATTGACTTTCAAAAACAGTAGATTAGGTCTGTAACTGAGGCATCAGAATTCGTCCCTTCAATAGAGTGAATGCATATCTAAGTTGATGTGCATCTGGATTCTAATATACTTTTCATTATGCAAATTTGAATAGCAAGATGTATAAATTTGCAGATGGAAATAAATAGATTCTAGGCTATTATTTGTTAAACCTTTGCTCATAACACTGCAGCTTAGCTGCTTTTATACAGAACTACAGCTGCAGAGAGGCCAGAAGAATTCAGCAATCAGATAACATAAGAACAGTGATTTCCAAAACATCACTGTAGATGCCCATTTTACTAATTTTCTTCCCTTGTTTCTTCCACTAGCAAGAGCAGCAGTAGGCTCGGATTGGAATTCCTCTCCCCATCTCCAGAGAAAGTGGGACTGGTAAAAACAGTATGACCAAGCCTTCCCATTTTTCAAAAGCTAAAGTTGTCATTGATTTGTGGAGAACAAATACAAAGAAACACCCCTTTGCTTGCCTAGGGCCATTGCTGTTCCCTTTCTTTCCAAGTTTCAATACTGGGTATGGGAAGCTGGTGGGTGGAGTTGTCCACTTCATATTGGTAAAGCAGCATGTTTGGCAGAAGTATTCCTCTGTGCTTTTATCAACATGTCAGCTCTTCTAGAATCGGAAGGATCTTTTCCAAATGAAACAAGAAAATACACTCTTCCTTCAGTTCTTGCTTTTTAAGCCTGGTACCTTTATTATCTTTTCCTAAATGTGATTTTTTCTGATGTGGACACCCTTTATAGGTCAGCAGTATTTGCCCAAAGTACATCATAGTAAAAAAAAACTTTTTTTCATTGTACTACATGGACCTTGGATGAGTTTCCTGGAAAATGTTGCTGACCTCTGTATTATCTTTGTGTCATCTCTGGAAGCCTTTCTGCAAGTGGTTTTGCACTAAGAAATGCTTTGCAGATATTGCAGTATTGGCATTACCTGAAGCTTCTAGTCACTCTAGAAAAGACATCTAATTTTGTAATACAGAAATTACTTTTTTAAAAAGTCAGTAATTGCCAGAGACATGGATAATGTCTGAGATACCACTGTCATCGGTTATTCTGAGCACAGTGTTATTTAGTTCATAGCATACTGAGAGCTTACAAGTTAACAGCTCAAGCAAATCACTGAAAGTACAAGCTTAAAGATCTCCCTTGCC
Organism: Calonectris borealis; assembly: GCF_964195595.1. Lineage (NCBI taxonomy): Eukaryota > Metazoa > Chordata > Aves > Procellariiformes > Procellariidae > Calonectris > Calonectris borealis. The sequence goes on from NC_134329.1 coordinate 16,631,051, forward strand.
TGCTGATCCTATCCTACAGCTGTCCATAGATGGTAAGCACTGGTAAATTATTGTGTGCAGAGTACAATGACATTGGTGGTGTGTGAACAAGAAAAGAAATACTTAAAAAATGTGCACTGACTTGAAAAATATATCTTAGCCATCAGGAAAGAGGCTTGTGATCCTTTGTACTTCAAAGACATGATGATAAATCTCACTCTTTAAGGATTACACATAAGTATCTTATGGATACCAGGGACAATAGGTCAGGGAATTAAAAAAAAAAAAAAAAAAGGCAGCAAAATAAAGAATTACTGTTATGAGTCATTAAACAAAATTCTAGTTATGTTTTATGTACTGTTGAATAAAGAGCTCATTGTTATTTATTAAAGTATCATCATTACCTGATAAACCATGTTAGAAGAGGATGGATTTATTATTGTTCCCATACAACTAAAAGGTTAACACTCTTCTGACTGCAAAATAATACACTTTCAGCTAATGGAAGCATTTAGCATTTAACAGAGCTGTGAAAAAATGTCCTTGATATTTATTAATAGACCAATACCATTTTCTAGGGCCAGGTCCTAAAATCTTCAGACACTGATATGAGATTTAAAGCTTTTCTCAATGAGTTTCTCTTGAGTATTCTACTTGCAAATATTAATATATTAAAAGATCAAACAAAAAGTATGGGCTTATATTGTTTCAAAATTTCTTTTGGTGGAATTATAAACAACAGCTCAAGTTGAAAAACTCACTCTCTGTTCCTACAGTTTTTTCTATTACTACTTTTTAAACTAACAAATGGTATGTGAGGTGTCATGGCAATGATGCAACTACTAGTGTTACTCTTCAGAGAATCACTGAGTGTAGCAGTTTTTTTATTTACTGTGAATGTAATTCTACTCAAAAAAAGGCTGATGAAGAGGTGAATAAGCCATTTTCAAAATGTTCACCTGTCTGTCAGTCAGTGGGAACTCTTAGTTAAATCCAACAGCATCATCTTGTACTACTGTTATAGGCATAATGCAGTGATCTTGGTGAATAGACGATGGGGACTGAGTTTTATCATAAGCAAGATATAAAAATTCCTGTGATAGCAACTGTAAAGAGTAAAAGAAAATATTCATGACATAGCTATTTTATTTACATCCTTTGGGTAATAACACTGAGATACCCAGATCTGTCCAGGGCAGTAAGACTTCGTGTTCTTATTAATTCAATAACAATAGGTGTACCTATATGGTCCTGAAATCCTCAGCCTGAAATTATTCATCCTTAGATCAGAATTCAGTTATCAGAAGTGATCAGTATCACTTCTGCTGCACTGTCTTGGCCAATCAGTGTTGTCCACTGTTACATAGCAGCCTGTGAGGTACATCAAGTAGGTCTCAAAAATTCTGTTTCTTTCCTCGTGTAAAACTGTCAATAGATTTCCTACATAGGTGATGGATGTAAGTAGCTCTTCTGCAAAATGAGTTCACGTGCAGAACAATGCAAATACAATTCTAAATGTGAAATGCTTGAACAGTTCCCAAATCAGTATTTATTTTCTTCGTGTCCTGGTTTTGGCTGGGATAGAATTAATTTTCTTCCTAGTAGTTGGTATAGTGCTGTGTTTTGTATTTAGTATGAGAATAATGTTGATAACACACTGATGTTTTAGTTGTTGCTAAGTAACGTTTACAATAGTTAAGGACTTTTCAGCTTCCCATGCTCTGACAGGTGCACAAGAAGCTGGGAGGGAGCATAGTCAGGAGAGCTGACCCAACTGGCCAATGGGGTATTCCATACCGTATGATGTCATGCTCAGCGTATAAAGCTGGGGGAAGAAGAAGGAAGGGGGGGACGTTTGGAGTGATGGCGTTTGTCTTCCCAAATAACTGTTACACGTGATGGAGCCCTGCTTTCCTGGAGATGACTGAATATCTGCCTGCTGATGGGAAGCAGTGAATGAATTCCTTGTTTTGCTTTGCTTGTGTGCGCGGCTTTTGCTTTACCTGTTAAACTGTCTTTATCTCAACCCACGAGTTTTCTCATTTTTACCCTTTCGATTCTCTCTCCCATCCCACCTCAGGGGACTGAGCGAGCAGCTGTGTGGGGCTTAGTTTCTGGCTGGGGTTAAACCATGATACTTTGTTTCTTTGTTATGGAAATTAGTTAGATATAGGGAATATTTTTCAGTCAGTAGACCACATGTTGATGGAGTACAGACATCATCTGGTAGGTGTGAAAGAGTTTAAGAAGAAAATATGATGAAATATGCATATTCTTTCTGTAGAAGAAAGAACGGAAAGAAGCTCTGCCTGGAAGGATTTTTACTGTCCTTCAAGTTAAAGAAAAGGAAAGGTACATTACTTGAGCCTTTTCTCCCACAGCCTTCTTTAGAGACTTAGAAGATGAAAGTAGGATCTCTTTGAACATGAAAACCTTCAAGTTAAACACGATTGTTTGGTATTTAGTAAAATAATTTAATGAACTCTTACTAGTATGTTCCTCTATCTTCATTTGAAGCACTTGCAATATAGCCTAATATATCCAGAAAAAGTACTACATGTGTTCAAAGGAAACTGCTTTCCACTTTGTACTTTTGCATGGAAATTAAATTGCCTGAGCCATTAACATATTGGAGAAAACACTGGAGAAGATAGTTTTAAGTTGCAAATATTACTTTATTCCCGTAGGCATTTCACTGAAGCCTTTTAGTCATTTTAAACTAGAGGTTTGGATACTGTGTATTTCTGTCCTTGTGTTTAAAATTCTATTCTCAATTATGAAAAAGTGTGTTTCCTAGGGACTTTACATTCTTCTATTACTGCAACAGTATTTTCCATAAATAAAACAAGTATATATTTGCTGGAGGTAGAGCTAACATCTGATACAGATCATGCGTTAAGTATGACATGATATGATATCCAGTTGGAGGGAGCTAATTAAGTGTGGGAGAACCATAACTGAAGCAAGGAGGCAAGAAAACACTACAAACTAAACAGAAGCTACTGTTTAAATGTTTGCACTTTAGAAATGGTTGTATGCCTCATGTTCTATTTTCTTTTTTGTAGGACCTTATATAACTACCAGCATGACAATAGTTAGGTATATTCTTATAGTGTATCAAGTGAAATAACGGAATGTCACATGTAAGCTATTCTAGCCCTCTTCCTTTCCAGTCATGGACCATGGAAATCTGTGAAAAAATTTTGGTTTATATCAGCTGACTGGACCCAGTATGTATTTACATACCATTAATGTAAAGTTATCTGTAGATATTACGTGGAAATGGAAATTAGTCCTGTAAACAAAATTTACACTTGCCCCAAAACAGGGGGAGAGTACAGCAAAAGTTATTTAGGTGCCTAGAGAAATCAATGAGTTGAGACATTTTATCTACATACTGTAAGAAAGTTTGGCCCTGTGATTTGCTAATTCATCATTGGTTTCTGATACAGTCTCAGAACAAAGATACTACATTACATGGAAGCCCTTCTGAGAAGAGATGTCAATTAGGTGTAGGGGGACCAACACCAGTGAGACTAAAAAAACTATTTTGGAGAAGAAAGAAGAAAGCTTGCCAAGTAGTTATCTTCTTTTGGAGAGGTATGAAGCCCAGGATGAATTAAGAGTGTTCTATACAATTGCGATAGTTCTTTGGTTAAAATCCTGGTGATTTCCCTTTCCTTAGACGGTAAAATACATTACTTTTTTCTGAAGCTATCTCTATAAGAGAGACATTCTGCTTGAGTTATTCCCTGTGGAAAGTCGATATTCTGTCGTCTTTACCTAGCCTCAGAGAGCGTCTTGAATCTTGAACTCAACCACTGTAGAAGTTTCAGACAGTTGTTGCATAACTAATGTGCTTAATCCATAGAGGGAAGAAAACATGTCAGAACTAAGATGGTGTGATAAACTAAAACTGTCATTTGGAAAAGTAAATTAGTGAAATCAGAAAGCCATTTTCTTCATGACTAGCCACCATGATGATGACAGTAATTTGCCATTCACTCAGCCCTCTGTCCAAGCCTGAGGTACAAGGAAGGACACATTCATCAAAAAAGGAGCATGTTTAATCAATTCATGCTATGTTCCACACTTTACTTGATGTAATGTTTTAACATTATGGTGCAACATAGTCACACTCACCCATATAATAATTAGTGAATAATTTATTTTCCACAGTGGCAGCCATAAAAAGCCAATGGGCCTCGATGTGCAATTAAAGCAGATGCATAAAAAGATATATAAAATTTCCCAGAAAGGTGTCTGATCCTGAATTTGTTCAAACTACTGGCAAAATTACCTTGCTTTAAAGTAAAACAGTGTTTAATATTTGGTTGTAATGGAGAAAATATTTATGCCTATTCATAGCATAAATATGACCCCAAAATGCGTTACAAAGATTACTAAAAATTGTTATTTTCTAGATGGGAAATCCCTTTCACAAGCGGTGTTGTAATTCCATCTCTGTTTATTTTTCTGCAGGAATGAAGCTGTGGATATCTATAGCTAAAACGATGACGTAGAAAGAGAACTCTCGGATTTGGAGTAGAAGACTCAACCTTCTGTCTAGTGAAGACACAGGTATTCCATTATATTATGTATACCTTTTAGCTACTGTGTCACAGCAGTATATCAGCCCCATCACAACAAGCAGCAGCTAATCAGGGTTTTCAGTCCTGCACTAATCACTGGAATGAGAGATAGGAAAAGTGAGAATCAGGAGTCCACAACAGGTCTTTGGTTGGACTTTGAATTTTTACTGCCAAGTAAACAGCTCACAAATCCTCAAAGACAACTTTAGGAAAAGACATTAAGGCAGAAGTTTTAGAACTGAATTGCTAACTCCTTTGAAGCTGATGTCTCCTGAGATAATAACATAGGAAACTTTTTAAAAACACTTTTTATAAGAACATTTTAAAACTTGTTTTGATGCTATACATATATTTTTAAAAAATGTTTACTTCCAACTTAATGCAAGTGCTTCTGCAATTATTGTCACATACACTGCATCCTGCTTCACCCTTGGAACAATAATCCTGTAGGTATTTCACATACAGCTCAATGCATAATACAGTGGGAAATATCTATCTATACAGGTTTAAATACAAATTTTAATTTCTCCATTTTTCTTTTGCCATTATGTCTTTCTGTATTCATTCTCTTGGCTAAGAAATCCCTTGTCTTTTATGAGTGCAAATATTCACAAAGACTCAATCATTCATTCTCCCACAGGTGAAATTCACTTGAGGTGTGGGGGAAAGTACAAAAGGGCTAAATCTCTCCTGCATTAAGACTAATGTTATTACTCAAACAATAAAATATAAATGAAAAAGGTATTCAGGCATCTCTACTCATTGCCAATTTTCAGATTTTCTTGTGAGATCTAGTCCGTATATATATTAGTTAAAGAGATTTAAGTATTTCTGTTATTCTGGTCTTACATTTGTTAGGGTTGCCTGTTATAGATTACTGTGGTTTTTTGGTTATGGTACTCAGGATTTTATCTTGCATTTGCAATTTTTTTAGGTCTAGCTAAACCTCTGTTCCCTTTCTGGTTTCACATGGTCTGTCTTTATCTTTTCTGGAGTGAAAATACCAAAATTTTTCACATTTCTAGATCTTAGGCTACAATAGCAAGATATCAAGCATCCCTATGAAATATGTGGCTAGATTCAACACTTCTGGTTCTTCCATTTTGGGGCTTGTCATCAGTGGTTATTAATTCTTTTCTGGACTGTGGGTTAGATGTCCCCTGCAAGAAGCTCCACAGTACCAGATGTCGAATTCCCCAAATAAGGAGATCTGCTGAAGGACCCCATGGCTCATTTCTGGCCCACATGCTCAAGTTTCCTTTCCAAAAACTTGCACTGTGGGAGCTAGAGGTAGTGTTTGCCCAGGTCTCATACTGCCATGGAGTTGGGATGTTGCTGGTATATTTGCGCAGTCCAGGCTGCTATTCCAAAGTAGAGGCATAGCCATTGTGACCATTTGAAAATCAAAGTCTTCATTTTACTAACAGGAATAAACCATGCAAGGAAAACTTTATTTTCAGCCAGCAGTCTATGTTCATAATTATTGTGTAGAAATTTAGTATAGTGCATTGACCTAGGTTCTTCAGACATTTCATTGCTTTCCTCTGTTAATCCGAGCTGCTGAAATAGCTTCTCTACTGCTGTTCCTCAGTGAAAAAGACAGGGAGAAGGAAAGAACTGAAACCAGTTAGAATCCCTTAGTTCTTGTTAACTCCAGGAATTTTTCCTCACTATGTCCAAAAAAATGAAATCGCCTCAGCAATGTACTGAGTTAGACTTCAGAGCAAGTTCTGCTGCAGTCTTGTAAGCCTCAGCAGTTTGCTTAGGAATGCTTTGTTTAGAGCCATTTTCCTTCACCTCCTTTCAATTGTTTCTCTTGGTTCCTCACCTTTAAGTGGATTAATATACGTTCTAAGAGCAAAGCTGATATGTGATATTAAAAGCGAACACATGAAAGTTTCTCTGGTGATTTTACATGCAAATTGAGATTGGGTCTTTAGAGATGACACATAGATTTTTCCTTTTCCATTCCTACATGCCTAAATTGTTTACAAACAAAGGAAAGTGTCATTCTGATAGTTGAAAAAATAACTTGCCCAAGACCAGTATCCAGAAATAATATTATTGTCAGTGCCAATTTTACTTACCTACCTATTTTATTGCACTTTAGCTTTCTTGTCTCACCAAATATCAATAAAATATCTTTTCAGTCTCTTCTATGAGCTTTCTACATGCTACTCTTTCTGGAATGATCTGTTGATAAAGCACTGTACCCAATACCAACTTGACACACTTTGGAGCGTAGCATATAAACTGCACTGCCAGTTGTCTAAATTAGTCATGATCATAAGGCATTGTTCATTTAAACTTCTGCCACAAAGAACACCTCATTACAAAACTCTCACAGTATCCTGTCTCAAACTTCATTACATAGGGAGCACTGCCTACCTGCGACTTTTGCACTTTTTTAAGTCAATAACCTACACTTCCAAAATGTTTACAAACCATCCAGCTCATATTTAATTTTAATTAGACTGCATCTGTGAAAATAACTCATGTGTCTTGTAATTAAATTATCTAGAACAACAGTGACAAAATATCAGATCTTGTTATAGATATACTAATGCCTTCTTCACACCTAAAGATAACATTGCAAATTGCTGTAGTTGCTTAGAGATTTTGGATGGTGTTTTCAGAATACCTTAACATTGTCTTAAATTTTCTTCCATGGACTTGCTACGGTTGATTTTAAGTGGAGTGGAAGGAAAGCAGGTGATGCTCAGATCTTTTAAAACTCAGACATTATCCCCCTCCTTTCTGAGTCAAATAGGTGTTTCCTGTGGCTGTTTTGCTGACCTGCTTGGGTTTTTCAGTATGAGAAGGTTGCCTGAGAAAGGACTGCATGCAATCTTCACAGTTGAATCCAAGAAAAGGACTCACTAGAATTCCTGATCCTGATTTAACAGAAATGTTGGGATTTTTGGAGGAAATTTACAAATTGATGATTTGTATATAATTATGGCTTTATGAGAATCTTAAAATGTTTTAAGACATATAGAGAAAACAAAAGGGTCTTACTCTGGTCTTCTAGCTCATATGCATGCATCTGTCTAATCTCAGACCTAGTCCAATTTAATGGAAGTCATTAAGCATTCCCACTTACCTATCTGATTTCATCATTTCAGAGGGAAGATGAAACAGGTGTTGGAAAAAAAGAAAATATGTTTTTCTCATCAAGAATACATTTTGTGTGTTAAGCTGGTTCATTCGTGTTATAAATGTTTCCCTATTCAATTCAATATTGCTTCCTGCCTGCATGGAGAGAGTTAAATCAAAGCAAACTATAAAGGGGTTGTTAAAGGACCAAAGAGGAAATGTAAAACAATGACACAGATAAGAATAGCTTCAGATACATGGCTTCAAAGTAGTTAAGATAATAACGGTTGGGTCATCACTGGGAGAAAAGCTAATGAGCTGGCTCCATCCAGGCTAGAATGGGTACTCTTCCCAAGGCTAAGTGGGGGATCAAAGAAGCCTAAAACCTCAAAGAACTAGAAAAGGGAGGGAGCTTTGGGTGAGCCAAGAGAGGTTTCCCAGAATGTGTCAATTATAGAGCTGACAGGCTGGGAAGACTCACAGGCAGAAAGAATGTGCTGCAAGCAATGTAGGCTGTTCCTCCCGAGAGGGAGACTAATCTGGATTTATATAAGTTATTGAGTGTGGAAGTTTAGACTGGGAACATACATATAAAAGAAAAACATTATTTTTTTCGTTAACACCTGGGCCTGCAATCTTTGTTTCTTTGAATTAGTGAACAAATAATATTTTGCCATTAAATAAGTGTGGTTTGGATCTTTCTAATTAGCCTCTCTAGCAAAACTCCTTCAGTAACTAAACCTCAACTGAACATACTGAAGTAATCCAGGAACTGTTACCCAGCTACAAAAGGGCATACTGCCAAATTTCTGCTTAGGAAAGTAAGTACCCTGAGCCTGACACTACTGTAAGGACATAACCTTGAGAAGGGACAACATTCAATAACCGTGAGGCTTTCTAACAGTAATAGACCAAAATGTGCTATGAATTTTTAAGCAGATCTTCTATGAATGAGAAACAGTTTTATAGTAAGGGCTCGTGATAGCCCAACACTGATGTACGGATATGTATTGTTACGCACACGCACTTAATTTGTTCAAGAACCTTAACATTTTTCGCGGGGATTTTTATTTCACATTCACCGCATCTTTGAAAGTAACTAAGACATAGGTGAAGATAAAAGATTATTGTGAACTTCTCCGCGAATGCTAGACGATGACCATGGAAGGATCAGTGAATATAGCAAGAATGTGGGTATTCAATGGGCCATTTTGGCAAAGCATTGTTAACTTAATTTCACAAATACCTTCAACTAGAAAGGGGCAAATAGTGTTATTTGAAGAGAAGAAATCTCTCTGGAGAATTGTTTATTTTATCGGACTACAGAGAACTGGGGCACTTTGAAGATCTCTGTGTGGTAAAAATCCCTCACTTTGTGCTACCATCATACCTTACAGGGGATCAACAAAGTTCTTTCCAGTTTAGCACTGACAGCAACGCATAATAAACTACAGTTTTACAGTGCCGAAATGCGATAATGCCATGACAATGCCAGATGAAATATGCAGCTGCTCTCTCCATGTTCTCTTTTTAAGAATCCAGTACAGTCTGTTGATACAAACTAGCACTTGGATGGAGACTTGCCAACACAGCACATGGCTCAAGTGAAACAAATGAGCATTGAAGGACATCAAAATGCAGAAAATTACTTTTTTAGACTTGTTATGCTATTGCTTGTATGCTTTTAGGCTTTGCTCATAAGTAACCTATTTAGAGAATTCCAAGTATGACTATTATAATTATACAGCCAATCTGAGATCAGATAAAACAAACATCAGTGATTTAGTTATTATTACATGATTTTTTTAAGTTGTCATCAAATCTACTGAATTATGCCATTATAGAAGCATCTGTTTTCCTGGATATAAGACCTTCCTTCTATAGATCACTCTCTCTCACTGGAAGCTTTTCATGAGTGGCAGTGACTGACTTAATATATCTTTTTTCAAAATGCGTTCTTCTCTACCATGGAAATTTTTTAGTATTATTATTATAAGCTTCCGCAGAGATAACATTTTTAATAGCCTATTCTATTTTAGCTACGTAGCCCATGCCTCAATTCTATTAGAAAATGGTCTGCAGAGTCACCAGGGTATAAGAATCTGATTAGAAAACTTGGTGCACTGTCTTTTTAGAAAGTATCTTTGTGTTATCCATAGGAGAGGAAAATGAACTATCCAGTGAAGTTATAATACACAAAACTAATTCAAAATTTCAATGACTACTCACTTATTCAAATGGCTATCCCTAGAGAGAAGAATTGAGCAAACTGGTTATAGGTAGTCTTATGATAATATCCTTACATTCCTGTAATGCCTTTCTTACCAAGATATTTTACGAGTAGATACAACCCAAGGGTTGTAGAAATAAAAATTATTTTAGCCCAAATAACACTGCTTTCAGTGGAGCAAGCAACACTAAAGGAAGACAGGGAGAAAAGATTATCTTTATTTTGTGAACCTGCAGTACGAGTTAGACAGAGAAGGTAAGGAAATTGGAAAGGAAATTGGAAGGAAAGGAATTGGAAGGAAAGCAGTAAGGTTTCCACATCTTCCTTAACAAAGTGCTATGAAGAATTTGTTGATCATAAATGATAAGGGTTTTGTTCTATGGCTCATCCAGAAGACTTCTTATTGCAGCACAGTACCCACAACAACTTGAAGGCCTTGCAATGACTGTACTAGTCTGGCCCCCTCTAGCCTAAGGGATGTTCTTACAGGGAAACCATGCAAATCAGGAGCAAGGCAACCAGGGCTTGTAAGTTAGACTTCAAGAGATGGTGTGAGGAAGACAAGTGTCTCACTGTCTTTTATGGGCGGGAAGATTTTGATGTATGGCTGCTTGACCCTGGGTGTATAGAGGACGCTGGTGCTCACTTGCATTTTGTATTTTACAAAAATTTTCAGAAAATCCAGACCATCTGAGCTTTCTGATTAACTGATGCATAATTAAGGTATGAATCTATCACTGGTTGCTGCAAAATAATAGCCCAATATAGTCTTAGCCTAATATAACATAACAGTTCTACTAAGACTTGTGACAGGGTGACCATCAGAACACAGTACAGCAAACAGGAAGAAAACTGTGTACCAGAATCTTTTGTCCTCAATGTTTAAATTTATCAAGTGACAAGCAAGTTAGATCAAAATATATATTCCCCCAGAGCAGTATCATTTTCGTGTAACTCACTCCTCCTAGAAAGAGAAGCTACACACTATTTACAGTGTTACCCTCTTGCTTGCTAGAGCAATTTTTTGAATGTTTCTTTCTGCCACCTTTCCTTCCACAGTTCCATTTGTTCCTTCCCATATTCCTGAGCATGAAATATCTTCTGTCTGGGAAGCCAGGATTTAATTTTTCCTTCTGATTTTTTTTTCAGACTTTAGCATAGACTTGACATTGCGTATCCTAAAGTCACATTTCTGATTGACTGACAAGTATAGCTATAAAGAGATTGATTAACTCAATTCTTTGCTCTTGGAAATAATGCCTATTGTCTTGGATTCTGACCTTCTATGCTAATTTCTGAGATGAATGAAATAAAAGGTTTACAATTCTGCGTGCTAATCACACCTTATACAATCTTAGGAAGATCTAATTATAGTGGAATTACCATTGATTTACTAAAAAAACCCAATCTATTGCAATATCGTACTGTCAAAAATGTATTAAAAAGCTGGCCACTGTATTACAACACTTATAACTGCTGGCTTGTTAACCTTCATCACTACATACACAAGCTATTGGCTGAGCGAGTCAGTGACTGAATAATAACTTGTTTAATAATCTTTTGTCAACTGTAGTATCTCATCTGGAGGGTTATCATAATAAAGACACTAATTGTTTCTTCAAAGTAGCCATTAGAGAATTCTGTAACTGCTACCATTCTAATTAGAGCATTCAAGATTAATTTCAAGAATAGCATTCCCTAAGAGTTCAGTCACAGGAGACACTCATTTAGAAAGAAGTAAAGTTGTTGTTCATATTTATAAAGGCTGGTCCCCGTTAGATGGGATGCTACACACACTTAATAAAGCAGAATCCTATAGCAAGTAGAGACGAATAAAATACTGAACTCACTTTTCCAAGGTCATTGGTCTGCCTGGGAACTGAAGAATTATTTCCTTAGCATTGTCTAATGTCCAGTTCACTAAGTTCTGCTGCATTTCAGTGTGCATCCTTTGCGGAAAATACTTCTTTATATTCTGAGAGTGCAAGGACTGCAGGTGTACCTCTGGGAAAGAGCCAAGCATGAGAGTGGGTGACAGGCAACTTTTCCAGATGTACCTGGTATAGGCTGATCAAAAACCTGCTTAACATATTAAGACTGATTAGCACAGGCAGTTTCCTGATTTTTCTCATTCAGCCCAAGTTTGATTGCAGGCAAAAAGATATAAATCAGCCTCCTTTTGAAAACAAAGCAAACCCTAAATTCATCAGATGTGGACAACTGTGAGAATCACACGGAAAGAAGCAAATGGCATCATTTGTTCATTGTGAAAAGCTGGGACAGAGTAGTGGAAATGACAGGACATGACTATTTCATACTGTGTTAATTTCTGTGTGCTAACTTCTTTAATCTACTACATTTACCATAACTATAAAATCACTGAGAGACACCAGATGGTGCTATTGTAAATGGTCTTGCTACTTTTGATGACCTGCTGATATGGCAGTTTGCTTTTGGAGAAATGCGTATGGTCAGCTGCGATGCATTCATTTTTGGAAGCTGAATGTACTACAACAATAGTCTGGTTTGTACTAATCGGCGACAGAACACTTCTTAACTGAAGCAATGGCCTAGGAGCCCAAATGAAATTCCTGACTTCAGATTCCAATGAATTTAGGGGAAGCTGAGATCCATGTTTGGATCTGAAGCTTACCGAAAGAGACCTTTCTGCTTACCCAGAAATATACCACCTGGTATGATTCAGGATAATGTAGTATGTCCAGAAACCGAAGTGAATTCCAAAAGCTGCAAAACTGGTTGCCTTCTACTAGTTGAGCAAGTAGTCTAGATGCTTTTATTGTTTTAGGTCTGTGAAGACATTGTATAAAACATAATTTTAAAGTCAACATGCAAAGCATTTGAGCAACTTGTGACTGCACATATGATCTGGTGTGCTGCTGTCACACTACGAATCACTGGAATACAATAAATACTATCCACTGAGAAATAAATATTTTTATATCAGCTAGTGTACAAGCTAAATTCATAGTGATCCTCTTCAGAGTGATGGCAAATTGTGCTTTCTCATGCATGAAGGTGTTCATATTACTACTCACTGTATAGCACATTTAAAACAGCCTTGTTCTCGATAGCTCTCAATTTTCGTTTTAAATGCAGAAGACATGCACACTAGTACTACATTAAATTTTCTACATGTGCTGTGCTGATGTGCTGTCAGGTCCCATTGCCTGAATATTAATCCCTCTTTTGATGTGTGAAATTTTACATTTCAATCAGAGGGTCTTATTTTTGATTGCCAAACTCCTCTATGACCAAAGTTCTCACACTATTCTCTTCTCCTTGTGACATGGTGTTGATTCTTCCAGTTTTTGGTGGATCCATTAAACTCATACTTTACCTTGTTTCTTGCTTACTCTCCCACACCCCTGCAACCAGGTACAATTCTAGTACATTCAGTGAGAGAATTTATCAGCTGAAAAGGACAGTGGCGAAAGTACCACATTGTACCTCTCTAGAATTATCACCTTCGGATAGGTGAGCCATTTCAGCTGACTTATTATCAATGGGAAAGGAAGAATCTCCACAGCATATGTTTTTATTTCAATTTCTTCCTATTCTAGCAATGCAAATATCCTCTCTCTGGGACCTTTTTTTTTTTAAACCATGAAAAGAGCCATTAGTCAGAAAAAATCTAAAATTTCAAAAGTACTTAAAAACAACACAATCATAGTGTTATGTAACTTCTTTCAGCGTCTGATCTCACAGGATAGCAGGAAATAGGAAATATAGTTGAAGGTAATTCATCACATGCCCAAAACAGATGTTCTTCAATTTGAAACGTATCATCTCAGCCAGGCAAATAGAACTATGGTAGATGTCAGATGCAGTTACATTTGCCTGACAGATATGCCACGCTTTGGAATAACATTACTGCTAATGATAGCCTACTGTTGATGTCTAGTTCTTTGTTTTGTTGTTGATGTAGAGCAGTCAGGTCTGCTTGGTGCATCCATTAGCAATAAAGCTTTGTGTGTGTGTGTGGTATTGCTAAATTGAATTATAATGCAAAACACAGACGGCATCCTCACTTCATTTTTCAAGCGTTGCCTGTGCAGTCTCAAAAACAACAGTTAATAAATCAGGTTACTCTCCTCCATAGAGTTAAACCACCTGATTTATTTCCCTTTAGGATAGCAACTTCCTGTGATTGACCTTTGAGCAGAGCTGAAGTTACATCCCCATGCAACAGGGCAGCCTTTGTGTGTGGCTACATCCCTGTCTGATGGCTGGTGCCAATACTAACTGTACTAGGGCCAGCAGCCACTGTCATCTCTCAAAGCTGTAAAGATTTCTTGCTCAGGATACGAAATGATAAAATGCCAATCTTCGCGTGCTCCTTAACAAAATGCTAGTGTAGCTTTGCATATTTCCTCAATGGGATTTTATTTCTGCTCTAAAATAAAAAGCTTTTATCATTAAGATAAGGTACCTCTTTTCACAGCAAGCAACAGAGTAGATGCAAAAGCCTGGATGCTGGACAGCTACATGGATGCTAAGATTCACCAGGACAGCTGTTCAAAACCAGAGGGAGTTTAAACCCAAGATTGAAGATTTATACTGGAAAATGCTTAATAGGGATTTTATGAGGATAAAAGACAAGGAGCACACAGGAGCTTGTCCTTCTTCTTCCTTACTTATGGGCCAAGTTTGGTCAACACCTTTTTTCCTGTTGGCTATTAGATTCTCAGGCTGACTTGCATGAAAGCCCTGTAAGTAGACATAGTTCTCTACTCCTTATTGACTATGAGTTATAGACCAAAATTACAGCTTTGCCATTGCTCTCCACGTTAACAAATTCTGTAGGAGTGCACACAGCTGAAGTTAGAGAAATGGCAAATTAGGATATTTTGGCTTTATTTAGGATTATTTACCTTGCAAGGCAATATTAAAAGGGTTTTTTTTGTAGTGGTTCTCTATAGGAATACTTGCAAATCTTCCTGGGAGATGCCTTTAAAGAATTTCTACTGTTTGCTGCGGGAGGTAAAAAGGTGGGAATGCAATTAAAAAAGAAACATGCTATTCCATTTTTTAATAACTTATGTAGTTAAACATCAAATGTTGAACATTGTCTGTCATCATACAGTCATTCGCCATTGAAGAAAATGCATA
The DNA here is from genome assembly GCF_964195595.1 of Calonectris borealis. Taxonomy (NCBI): domain Eukaryota; kingdom Metazoa; phylum Chordata; class Aves; order Procellariiformes; family Procellariidae; genus Calonectris; species Calonectris borealis. Next base: position 16,646,078 of record NC_134329.1, read on the forward strand.
TTTATACTGGCTAGCTAAATTGACTTTTACTGTGGATAAGCAGTATGTAGAATATAAACGTAACTGACAGCCAGAGAAAATTAAAAGGACACATATATTGTCAGACTGCTTTCTTTAGCAACAGATAATAGCATTAAGAGTAGGCTAAAGGCATGGGTTGGCTTGTTTTGATTAGGCATAGCAATTTGCTATCTATCTTACATAGGGCTCTAATCACTTGTAACTGCAAATAGACTGATTTGCTAAACATACTGATGGCAACAGCCAAAGTGAATGTTGGGGGACTGTCAGCTTCAAAATCAGCTTCTGGAGGTAGAGAAGTTGCCCCTTGTAAGTTGTACATTCTCTCTTGCGTGCACACATACATGTGCCTTCCAGCTAATATAATGAATGAATTAAAGCAGAACGGAGAAACTTGAATAGCATTGTGTTTCTCATGGGAGAACCTATATGTTCAGTTCTTCATAACATCTGAAGTGAAAATGACTCAATGTTCCTGTAAACTTAAAAGTCTCATGAAAGACTTTAAACAGGGTTAAAATGAAGCTGAGGGGGAAAAAAATTAAATCCTTTTTTGTTTTTCTAACCATAAAAGGAACTTCAACACATCGAGGAATAAAATTTGAAAACGGCTGCTTGACAGTTTAACATAAACAATTCCAGTGATGAAAGCACAATATGGGGATAATTATCTGTTCAAATAAATCTGCTTGATGCTAATGAGCATTTGAACAATCCATTAAGCAGCCAGTTTTTTTCTGTGCAATTTTCTTTGGTAAGCAAAAATGACACATCCAAAACTTTTATTAAGTATACAATTTTCTCTCTGTATCTTCCCATCTTCCCATCCCAGAGATCCCCTTTCCAAGAAGGCGCTGCATCTCCAGCAGAAAGGACACAGAACTTATTCCCACATAACAGCTTGACACAGTAACAGCTGCTGGAGCTAAAAGTCAGTTCAGAAATGACCCAGTGCTTCACTCCGGTGTTGCAGTTTGCAGATGTAGTAGTGGGAGAGAGACTGCAGAGCCCTTCTGTGGAGTTTTTATCCTGCTGAATGAAGCATTCCTGTATGACTGTACAGTAATTTAACTAGCTAGCAGGAATCTCACAATCAATGGATCTCTGTCTCTTCCTTCATCCAGTCCTGCTCTACTCTGTTTTTTACTAACTTGCCCTCTTACACATGGTCAGTGAATTCTTTCTCAGAAAATGTCCACAGCCACAATAGTAAAAGCTGGATTTGCCCTCAAATCCAAAAAGTATTCACAAGTTCAACCACTGGCTGTGAAACATGAGGGTGAGAGCTGAGAAGAAAATAATTTTTCATGGGAGTGTACTCCTAATATCTGTTATTAAAATACAGCAACCAAAAAAATCCAGAATTCATAGGATATCAATCAGATTTAAATGGTGTTTAACTACATATTGCAAATATTAGGCTATTTCATTCAGTTTGTCCATCTTCTGATAAATTGTCTTTCAAACCCTCAGTTTCAAAACTTGTGGCAATAGCGATTGATTGCTCAGAAATTTGTGCCCAAAGGTTTTTTTCTTTCCTCTTTTCTTCAGACAAAACAGAAATTTTAACTAAGCAGTCAAAGACAGAGAAACAATAACACATTATTCAAGGAACCAGTTGCATAGGGATATGATAGAAAGTGTGGCAAGAATTCATATAATATCCAAACTCCCTAATAAATTGCTATGAATATTAAGCATACAGTACTTAGGACTGGACTACACATGATTTCTTAGTCAGGAGAGGGCTGAATTCACAGTTGTGCCTTACTAGCTCTAGTGACGGCATTTCATCCTCACTCAGATTAGGGATTTGCTTACCATATGCATACTGTACAGTATCACCTTGCTTACCTCCAAAATTGTATGCAGGCTGGGTTCCTGCATTGAAGGGTACAAGTTTTTCTGCAGTGTCTCTATACATACTGTCACCAGCTAGTCCTTTGTAAGGCAAGGGTTTTATTTTCGGTATAAAAAGAATTGGTTCCATAGTAAAGCAACTTTCAAAAATAACGTTAATGTCCTTATTTTGGAAAAGCCCTTTTCTTATGCAAATCCAAGTGCTGTGGTGCTAAATGCTTGCTTTGGCCCTTGCCTGTTTCTAAAATTGTATGTTATTCCACACATAAACACTGCTGCAGTACCTGCTGTTGAATTAGGAGATGGTGAACTATTGATTAGTCAGTCCTCCTTCTTTCTGGACACCTGAAACTTTTGTTGTAAGAACCTTTGGAAAATGAGTTGTTAATTCACCATATGTGACTTCAAAAGAATGGAAAAATCCATTGCAAAATTATCAGTACAATTAATACACTTTCCATGAGCACTAGATGTAGAAAGGAAAGTAAAAACCCTAGCATGAGAGCATCTCGTAACTAATCCTTTGGGACAGTAAGAGAAGTTATGAGGCCAAAGATCATAAAAGCAGCTATATACATGTTGGAGGACAAACGGAAGAGGCATGGATTTTAGTCAGTTGAGGATTGTAAAGGGGATGGTGTTAATTGGAACATGATAAAGCATCAAAATGGAAAGGGGTGGGGGGAAGCATTCTGTGTCTATTTTTATACGCAAGTGACAAAACAATGCCAGGGCTGTTATGTTCCCTTCAAGAGCAGAGGGGTTATCGGTTCCTTTAGAGAGGCTGATTGCCACAGGCAGTTATGCAGCTGGCTGACGAGAGAGTTGGCAAGCAGGGATGGTGGCATCTTACCCTAAGTGTTTATTTTTCCAAATAATGTTCTAACTTAGAGGCAGTATTCAGACACTGATACTAAGCATGCAGTAGCATAATCAACAGGGTGGCTCCCCTGACTTCAGTTAAGTTCTACCAGTAGACAGAATAGAGGGCAAGGAGAATCGAGCATGCAGTATTATTCTCAGTTAAAAAAAATAGGCTGGTTTGTCATCTGTAGATGAAAAACTGTATTTTGTCAATCAGCCCCAGAAGCTAAAACTTGCCTTGGGTTCACATGTGGTCACTGCCCCACTGCTGCATCCCTCTATTGAGGTCAAGGGATCCAAGGTCCTTGCCTCAAGTGTGCTTGTGACTTTTCAAATGAGCCAAACATTCAGGCCACCTTCACAAAGACCAAGGGTTTTTAAATGACTAATGATTTAAAATGTCCCAATCTGTGAATGGCTAGCTCAAGACATTAATAAAGATTTTTAGTTTGTGGTTAGAATGAGTCACAGGAAGTTTTTACAGTCCTAAGTAAAACCATATTTTTTGAAGGTATCTGATTTTGGAACCCAAGACCACTGCCCAGCATTAGCAGATGAAATCTGAAATAATCAACTGAAAACTAATGTTTCTGATGATATCTGAAAGGTGAAAACGTTAGATTGTGTTGGACTTTCCCTTCATTTTCTTATTGTCTGCTCACATTTCTTCTCCATTATACATGTATTATAAAAAAAAGTTTGAATCATAGAAGTATTTCCCTTTTTCTCTACCATCATGATTTCAATTTAAGTTTTTACTGGAGCAGAAGACACTGTACAGCAAACTATGGAAGAAGTTCTTTGACCAGAGGGAATTTCTTGCATATCATATGAAATGTAGATAATTTCATTTCTCTGTGCCATAGTTTCTCCATTAGTAAAAAGGCCAGAATATTTCATGTTTCCGTGTTAATGGACAACTATAAGGTTTGATTTAAGTTTTTAGAAGGCACGCTGGGCATCTTATGATTGCATACACTTCTTACTTCACTAAATTGAAACACTAATATAAATATTCCTCTTAGGAAAATAGGCTTCTTAGGAAAATCCCAAACTTGTTTAGGCTTGTTAAATAACTTAGCACAAGTATTTTGGGGGCCATATTCCATTACTCCTACTGGTCTTGGGCAATATCCATATTTGGTATATTGTTCCCTAGTATTTCACTGTCCTTCACAGAACGTTTATGTCTCATTTTTTGTTCTAAGATGCCTAATATGCTCAAAATTTCTTAGAAAAGAATGCCTCCAGCATGCATGTGTCTTTCTGAATACTAATGCATTTTCTGACATGTGTCCTTCAAGTTAAGGGGTAATTTTAGTCATTTTGATAAACACTATTTAGTTGAGTAGGTAAAAAAATTCTTTCCAGAAAATTATTCAATTAACTCATGTGTCCACTCCTGCTTATTGGTCTGTAGTAAATAAACAAGGATGTTTTATTTGAATGAATGTTTGTAACTACTGCCAGTATAAATCCATTTATGTTCCAATACCTGGACACATACTTAAGAAGTCATATATTTAGACTGCATGGAGCCTTCTTTAAAATGTGCTCTTTCCGGGACCAACACAATTCAGCACTTCCCTGAATAGTATGTGACATCTTCCAAGTGAATTCAGATGAGATTATGGTAGCAAAATCACCCCTTTGATGCTCAAGAGGAGTAGATAGGACTGTCAGCTCTGGCCTGGAAGCTGTAGAATGACGTTTGTGCAGTGCTGTTCCTGGCTGATGAGCAGTGCTGAGAGGCTGGGTGTATGATCTTAGGCGGAATGGTAATCCATCCAGTGTACAACCTGCACAGCTGACACTATTATCTGTACCTTTCTCCCCTGAATTATCCCTTCTCTTGTTTCTGTGTTTCTGTAGGCAAAGTCATGGCTTCTTCTCATCTTTTCAGCCTTGCTGAAGAAGTGGAGAGGCCACAAGACACTGGTAAAAGTGTCTGTGTAGTAAAAGGGTAGTGTGTGCCTCCTCATGTCCATACTTCCCCACCAAAGGTCTGCCAGTAGTGTAACGAACAGAGGGGTTTGTAACAAAATTACAAGGGCTTGGGTTTAGTCCCTCAAGTCACACTGGATTGGAGTGACATGTCTTGCCTGATTTCTGTACTATCAGCTTGGGATACAAGTAGAAGAATTCATGTGTGTTATATAGACGCATAGAGATGTTTTTTCACTCCATTTTGGAAGATATTGTAGGACATAAATACATAGTCCTTGCAGAGGGGTGTATTTCACTGTGTACAGTTTTGGTTTTTATTAGCTACTGCAAAGGGATATATTAAGAACCTTAAAACTATATCCAGCTTCATCTGATTTCCAAAGAGAGAAAGTTAAAAGCTTTTATAGCTCGGCAGATGAGGCTTTTTCCCCTTTCTGGTAAGCCAGGACAGGGCTCCAGAGGTCTAATGTATTTAGAATTGGATATAGATTTTTAAGAATTGGATACAGATTTTTAAAAGAAGCCCAGAAGATTTAATTCTTGTCATCTACTTGGTCATAAGGAGCTATTTATTACAAAATGGAAGTTTTTAAATTGAACTCTCAATAAATTTCAAAATGCATGTTTTTCCTTACATGAGAAAAAAAATTTTGTGTTTGCTTGTTTCACACTTGCATTCAAGAAAACTGGCTTTCACGGAGACTCAGACATTGAAATTGCCTATGCTGTAATGATTTTTGGTTACATAGAAACCTCACGTGCTGTAACAAATAATGAACGCATATAACGGAAAAATGCTTTAAAGCCATTTCTTTAAAAAGCCAACAAAAGCTTAATAACAACTTAAAAATCCGTTAAGGTAAGTTTTTCAGATCTGGAAGTGCATGCTGTAAACAATTTTTCTCAATATCTTGCCCTGGAGACCTAATTTGCTATTATTAAACATAGTGAGATATGCTTGTTAAAAATAGGACTAAAAATAGCCTTTCAGTATGCTGTTGCACTGGTATTTTTAAGTCTAAAAAGTATTTATTCCTCCTACCAATTGCTGCTTTGTATTAATTAATTTTCAGTGACAACTTCATTTTATCTTTTGTGGCTTGATTCCAAAAGCATTCTATTTTGACAGATTTGGGGTGTTCTTTTCTCAATTGTTACAGTATGGAAAAAAATAAAGTTCTGCTATAAAAAGAACAATACATTTGTTGATCAGCTGTTCCTCATTTGTCAGAAAAAAAAAATCCAAATAACTGAGGCCAACGTTTTATTAGGAAGGTAGACATACTCCAAGCACAGTCAGTGCTTTTTATTGCCTTTTTATGGCAGAATAAATGACCAGGTGAGAGTCAATGTGATCATACTATTGTAAATCCCAGTTTTATTTGGACTGTGTTTGCATGGTTAAAAGCTAATAATAATATTAACTTGATCATTGGCTTATTTAATGAATACACTTGAGCCTAATCATTTCTGAGAAAGCCCATTTGAAGGGAAAAAATTGTGGCTATTGTGTAGGACCCTGAGCATTAACATTGTGAATCCATCTAGTTTGATTCTAATAGCCAGGCAAAGTCTGCTGATATGACTAAGTGAAATTGCTCAACTCATTTACAACAGGACAGATTCAAACCTATTATTTGAAAACAGACAAACTACAGGCATCACTGAATACTGACATCAGTGGGTATAGTTCTGTTCATTTCAGTAGCAGAGGATAGTAGTAAGAGATGTTGTGGTAATGAATGTCAGGTGTTGAAAGGTGTGTAAGGATATTTAGTATTTTAGCCTGAATAAAACCTCTTCCCATTCACAGTCATCGAAACCTACATCGATGTGTAGGTTTCTGTTGCCATCTTATCCTAGCTGATTTAACCTCAAATTTTATTTGTATTTACATTTTAATGCTTTCATACCTATATCATTTGCATTTACAGCACTCAAGCATTGGTGAATATAATGCTGATAAAACAGAATAAATAATTAATACTTTTTATATTGCACTGTAATATAGGGGCCCAGTAAATGGCCGAATCTGCACTGTGATTGGGTAAGAACTGCTCAAATAACAGTTCAAAAACTGTCCTTATTCTGGAAGGTTTCACGTTAAGGTAGAGTTTCAGATCAATAAGGATAAGAAATGTTGGTCTCTTAATTCCTGAATCTGGCTGTAAGCATAGCCTATTACTCAAAAACTGGTGCTATTCCCTGTGATAGTTATTGCTTTATTTGTGGTATTATTGGTGGTATTGGGCTGCACGGAGTAAAGATAGGTTCAGATGGGATTTACTGTTGTCTCTTCCTTCTCTTGGGCTGCATTTGAAGTATCCATCTCATTTCAAAGCAGCTGCCTCAAAGTTAGTCCCTTTGAATCCTCAGTGCGTGTGAAGTGTATTAAAAGTAGTATGTTTTACATGATCGCTGGAGGTAGTGTGAAGGCATGGAGAAGGAGGACAAGTGGTTATCCTGAGGGTCCTAGGTGACATTGAGTTCTTTCCTGGTGTCCATGGAATTCATGGAAGGCTTTTTGAAAATGAGGGAGGAAATCGTATGCTAGCACGTTCTTTTCATGAAGGAGAGCATTACAATAGCAAATCATGATGCAGTCAAAGGCTGGGGAAAATCTTAGAAGAATTTGCTCTGAAGTGTTCACAGCGAAATGTAATAATAAAGGACTAGACTGAAATGCATCACAGCCTTCTGCCTCCCATTGCTGTTATGTGGGAGGCTGGAGCACTTTATGATTTGGTGGCCTATAGTCTACATTTCATCTAATGACTGGAAAGAAGAACCTTTTTTTGCAATTGCCTTTGTCAAGCTGTCAGTGGATCTAACACCAGCTGCTAACAGGGACAGCTCACTAGAATGTCTTAGGTGCAAGGGGTGAAGTTATTTCTCACATCTAGGGTTGCAGAGCCACACTTAATTCCCCTTCTCCCAACCTCCAGAAGCTATAATCCTCAGATTTTTGATCAGATGGCTCTTGAGAAGTTGTCAGTAATTCTGTCAGTCAGAGGAGGTCAAGGAGGATACATGAGGAATGGAGAAGCGTTAGTGATACTACATGTGTCAAAGTCTTACTCTAGGGCCTGTACTCAGTGAACAAGTCTTCTGGTTTTTTTTTAAATATTCCTCCCTGCAGGGAGCTGTATTCTCTAGTCTAGGAGTTTGAGAACAAGAGAGAGAATTTAATAGCTCCTGGCTTCTAATCTCAGGGCTGACACAGACTTGCAATGTGACCTCAAGCAAATTATTTAAACTCTCAACATCAAATTCACCTCTATTCATGCTCTCTGCAATGTCAGTGTCATTATATCGAGAACATAATTTGTTCTTAATTCCCTAACATGTAATTCTAAGATCAGTGTTTGTCTTCCTTGTAAGTATTTTGCAAGGAAAGATCCCTTTTCTGGTTTTGCTAGAAGTCTATATTTCAAAGTATTACCAGTGGGCAAGTACTACAGACTAGATCCATCTTAAGGCTTTGGCCTTCAGTATTTCTGGTGGGACCCCAGAAGGAAATAAATATAATAATTATAGACTTATAGGGAAAGAGATTCCCTGTAGTCTGTATGTTCTATATGGGAAGAAAAAGGCCTGCTGCCTTGATACAGGCGTTCTGCTTTTCCTTGAATTTCTTGCTGTCATAGGTTTCTTCATTTTCCAGGCATCAGATGCCTTCTTGAATCTCTCATTCTCCTGGACAAGGGCAATGGTGACAGATCTTGTCTCCAACAGAGAGAGGAGGAGCAAGGGAGAGGCAGTTTCCTTCTGGTGAGTTATAAGGCTGCTTTGTCATCTTCTTTGTTTTTAAGCATTTAATTCTAAAGGTGAAGGATCTGCCCCTGTGTTTGAGAGACACACTTTTCATCTCCTGTTACAAGTCCTATTGCTCTATCAGAATGTCACAGCTCAACAGCCCCACAGCATAATGTATGGGAAGAAGCAGATCATGCTACAGCAACTGCAGGGTTAACTGTGATGCCCATGTTTTCAGGCTGCCAGTTGCAGTTGCTGCTATCTTGAAGATAGCCTCTTGTTCTGCTGCCAATTGCAAGAAACTTACAGACCAAGAATAGTGGATATAGGCCACTTGCCTCTAATGCTTGCCCGTACACGACCATAAGATCCTTTAAAAAATACAAATTGTGCTTCCAAGCACAATTACATGCCTCCAAGATCTAGGATGTAAGTGCTTTAGGCCTTAATTGTTTCTGGAAATAAAAGGTGCAAGAAAGACATTTTTGTTTTATGAATGGATGCTCATGGATAAGTCATGGCTCAAGGGGTCACTGAAAAGTGAGGGTCATGGGGACTGTTATCAGCTTGCGCCAGTAAGCAACTTGAAACACTCAGGACAGTGCAATATCCTAGTGCACAGAGGAGAAACAAATGACAGACAGCAATATATTTATTGAATTTCATTTCAAATTAAAAAAAGGAGATATAACTGGAGACCATGGGTTGAATGGTCTATGTTAGTATATCTGCCATTGTAGATTAATAAACTGTTACAGTTTGTGCTGCACTAGCATCTCTCCAGAGATTATGGCATACCTCAAGAGGGGAATACAAATAGCACAAAGAAACACAAGCTGGAGTATGGAGCAGCAGCCTACCATAGCAATAAGCAGTAATCTCAAGCAGACCAAGCTGGGCTCCCAGTCCAGTCAAGAGAGTTCTAGCTTGGAGGATAATTGGAACTGAATGTGGTCCAAGGTCCATATTGATTATCTCTTACCTGAAAGTGCATATGTAAAAGAGCTATGGTCTCTGTAAGAAGAAGCTGTTGCTTTCTGCTAGAGTATGTGTGAACTGTCACATCATTCTTGTGGAACTGCTGGGTTCAGTAAGACTGGTTTCAATAGACAGGGCCATGAAATTGAGGGCAAGCATTAAGGGAAGTGGGATGGAGACTTAGCCTGCTAGCTACTTGGTGCCTGCCAGTGGCTACGCCACCTGTCAGACATCTGGCACAACAGAGCAGCATGCCTCCATACAGCCAGTTTGATTATGTGTGGGTCCTGGCCATGAAGATCTTGAAAGGTGCTGTCAGAGAGATTAGCTTGAACACAGCGCAGTGAATACTTGACAACTTTTTCAAATGGCCCCAGTGTATTTTAAATTAAGCTTTCTGAAACTTTTCTGAAATCCACAATCATCAAGTTACTCCAAAGAAGCTTTAGCCCCCATTGAATAGAAGTATGCACATAAAAGCTGGGAAAGACATGGCTAGAGCTGACTTTCTAAATGTCAGTGCTGTGTTCAGGACGCTAGACCTGTTCAAGCATCAAAACACTAACATTGCTGGTTTTGTCATTACACTTAAATGGGTTTTGATCAGTTGCCTGGGAAATGCTTGGGTTAAATGAACATGCAGTGTTTAGCACATGACTGATGCTTGAGACTTGTGGGAGCAACAATTTCCAATATGTGGTTGTCTGGCTTGAGTGCTGCATGCAAGGGCACCTGTGCATTAAGACTTCACACAATCATTCTTTTGTGTCTAACCAGGCTTGATTTAAAAAATAGTCAAGATCAGCTATCCTGAACCACAGCAAATGGGGATTCTCCTTAGGATCTTGTTCAAAGTAGGGAGATCAAAACACTGTAGTGGTTAAATGGAAGGTTGTTATGCTGATGACTTTTGCTAAATCATATTTCTTCTTCTTCTGAATAAATTGACAGCAACTTGAGAAATTCTATTAGGACTCCAGTTGCATTTCTGAAGTACCTCCTAAAAATCCTGAAGAAGCTCAGGCTTTCTTTTTTTATGCTTTTCCCAGAAGAAAAATGATAATGTCTGCAGCCTGTTTTTTTCGTGAAGTATCATTTTCTCTCACTCTTTCATTGCATGCTGCTATTTAAGTCTCCCATCCTATGTTTCTCTTGCAGAGGACTTTAGGACTAACACTTGCTCCTACTCTTAGGCAAATATGAGTTTTCCCAGCTGAAACATTTTAATAATGTCACGAAGTTGGGGATTTTTAATAGTATATTCACTTGCAGGTTAAGTAGCTTAAGAAATGGATAATACCAGAGCCTCTTACTGCTCAGGAGGAATTTTTTTTGCTCTCCTGGTTCTAGTAGCCTTGAAGATTATATTTTTGACCCTTGTTATCCCCTATAATTATCTTCTCTTTTTCTAGTTCATTGATAGAGGATTTAGCCATTGCATTTTTTTTTCCTCAGAATATCTTTGAAAGAATACCACTAGGGATACTCCATTTTTTTTTCAACACTTCTGACTATAGCCTACTTCCAAATTACTAATTTGTTTGCAGTATCTAATCTGTTGACATGGTATCTTGTTGTACTTTAAAATCTTTTACTGGTATGAATGGGAACACTGCTCATGACAGGGGCTCTTGGCTTTGTTTGGGAACATTTGTGCTGCAGCTGCAATGGCCTAGGTCCATTTCATTCTTCTATTTGTTCTAGCTGAAAGTTGTTTAGCGTACTAGACCCCTTTGGAGCAACGAACTCTGTGTTGAGTGACCAGAGAGCTGGCAGAGAGATCGTAACTGACAGCCTTCCAATCAGTGCAAATCATTCAACAGTGACTGAAATTTGCTGTTCTTTGTCATACACATGCTGACTTCAATAAGCTTCAAAACTGCATATTTTGCTGCCAAAGAAACTATCCATTCTTTCTCCAAAAGGAACTTATTTAATGTACACAGAAGCTTGAAAGGAGAGGGATGAGCTCATATAGATGAGCACAGATTCTTAATACCATCCAGGGATGGGTATTGAACAGTGGGTTAGCTGTAGGAAGACAAAGCAAAGTTACGAGAGAGATTGTTCCACCCTGTGCTCAGTACATACCAGTTGTTTGTGCTAAGGTAAGCACTGAGTGATTAAAGACCAAAATGTTAGCTGATTACCCATTGAAAAACTAGGATTGATCCATAATACTAGTGTTAGAACTAGAATTGGTCAATAATCTCAGGACATAACTTTTTCAGTGTAACTTCACATTACATTTGATTGACACGATTTATGAATTCATGCTGAGTTTGTCAAATTGCCTCAGCTAAAAGATTCATCAAGTCAAATAATTTTCATTTTGAAAGTTTTGATACAAAACAGATTTATATATTTCCCCACATTTTTAAGCAACCTTTTTCTTTTTTTTCCAGATGCATCTAAATATTTTAAAACTGGTTAATGCCTTACCAGGACATTTTTTAATGTCCCCTTTTTTAGAGGTTTCTTTCTGAAGAAGAAAGTACTCTAAGGTATACTCTCTCCCTTTGCCCTCCACCTGTCTTACCTGTCTCTTTAAATGTCCCTGTACTCCTTAAATACCCCTATAACCTCTCGTTTCAGTGAAAAAGGATTGGAAAAGTTTCTCTTCTCCTGTGGCTGGCATGTATGGGGCACCTCAATATTGCTTATGGCTCTGCCCAGCTTTCAGAAGAGCAGTGCATTTTGCAGTATATCTGTTTAGGCAGGGAAACAGAAAACCAAACCAAAATAAAACAAGTTATTCACACAACTTGGCTTACTGACTTGTAAAGACATGTAGGTGGAGCTTACACTGCAGCCAGCAGGAGCTGAGGGTTTGAAATACCTCTATAAAATCTTTCCCAGAATTTCCAAATACTATGTACATAATTTAGTATGTCTAAGAGAAAGCCCCTGTTTTGAGATACTTTCAGTCTAAATGGACAAGGTAAACAATGAAATGGAGACATTGAGAAGATGTGATTTATGGACAACAGGAGAGGAATGACAGAAAAGGGCAAGGAGCAAACAGAAAAGCTCATTTAGTTGAATCACATAACATGCTATAGATATTGCTGAAATGCATTGTAGAGGAAGAGATACAGCCCTTCATTTCCCCTCTCTGCCACCTATGAAAAACCATGTGGTTGGGAATGGTACTCCTGGCACCTTAGAACAGATAAAAAATGCAGAAAGGTCATAAGAAAATATGTGGAAAGGAAAGTAAAAGACTTTCTCCCTTGAAAGATGTCAAGCAACTGAGGACAATCCTGGAATTTTTTCTCGTGGTGTTTTATGATGGGAGCAGGGTGTAAATTCAAGCTTGCCTGCCACATACTTGCTACACCTGCTCCCTTTTTTTCAGCCTTTTAGACCTAAATATTAACAACTTGGTAGGTCAGGTGCTTCCAGGTGCCTCTACTGTAACAATGAATTCAACCTCAGGTGAAAGCAACCATGTTGCCTCAATCAGGACAAATATTGAATGGAATAACCATCTAGGATATGCAATTGCCTGTGAGGAAGAATTGCCTGTCATCATAATCAACAAATGGCTAAAATGTTCCTTTGCTGTTCATTTGGGGGTTGTTTTGTTGTTGTTGCTGTTGTTACTGTTGTAAGAGAAATCACTTTTAGTTTTCCAAGTATCAAATCAGAGACCTGAGGCTCCCATAACTCTTCTCAGCTGAGTGAGCATTCACTACAACTTCCCTTTAACAGGGGTTTCATGGTAACTCCTATTTTAGATGTGGATTGGAGGGAGGAGGTTGTAAGGGGTTTTAACCCCATGTAGTATCTCTAGCCAATGCAGGCTTTTAATATGGCTGTATAACCACTTGCCCTCTCCCTCAAAAAAAATCAAATCTATGTCTCCCAGTGCCCTTTGCAGTGGAGAACATGGTGAGACAGGGAGTATAAGGCATTTCCTCAAGCTCCCATGGCTGGAAGCACATCTTGAGGTTCTGGCTCCATAGCATGCTGAAGATACTTGACTCTCCTTGCAGAATCGGTGCAATGCACTGCTCTTCTGAAAGCTGGGCAGAGCCATAAGCAATATTGAGGTGCCCCATACATGCCAGCCACAGGAGAAGAGAAACTTTTCCAATCCTTTTTCACTGAAACGAGAGGTTATAGGGGTATTTAAGGAGTACAGGGACATTTAAAGAGACAGGTAAGACAGGTGGAGGGCAAAGGGAGAGAGTATATCTTAGAGTACTTTCTTGTTCAGATACCTTTAAAAAAGGGGACAAAAAGAGAAGATTGACAGATTGATTCACCTATGTTTAGCAAAGTGGCACAGTGCTCCTGCGATAGCCAAGTTTGCTATTTCAATGCTTCCACTGCTAGATCAGGAGAAGAATAATTACCTCTACATGTTGTACGTGTCTTGATCTGGCAAGCAGGAAACAGAATCCTCAGAGCATTTATCCCCAAGGGAAGATATGAATTAAAAAACAACTGCAATTGGTTCAGTTTCCTTTTGCATTTTGTTTCAGACTCCTTGCTGCACCAGCAAGTGTCACTATGGTCTTTGCTATATAGCAGCAGAGATGAGAATGTGAGTTTTGGAGCAGGAAAGGAAAAAAAACCTCACCCTAATCATGATTATGAGTGTGGTTTTGCCACACCTCTACCTGGAGTTAGTAACCCTGAGTTACAATCTCCCTATGTTTTCAATAGCAAAGTGACCTGAAATGATTTGTTAAATCTTTCACTCTGAAGACATTTTAATGGTAGGATCATGTGACAAAATCTAATTGTTTTTCTTTCTTTTGTACTTGTGGGGATGATTGCTGCTTGTAATAATCTTGGTTTCATTTTCAAGATCGCCTATTTGCTAAACCAAATTTTCAAGTTCAACTTGTCAGATTTTCATATTTGAGAGTGGAAGTTCATTGGGGTATATTGCTAGTTCTCTAGATAAGAATTAGAAAATGAAATATTGATTAATTTAGAAAAAGAAGTGAAATGAAATCTGTGACTATAATTTTATTTCTCCTCTGCTCTTTCAATGTTGTTGAATATTTTGGCACCATTTTCAATATATTTGATGTTAGATGGGGAAGTGTGAAAATGGAAATGCATTGGGGAAATGGAAAAACACCAACATTCCTGTTACTGAAACAAAACTAAATTATTATGACAAATATTATCATGAATATGGAAAGGAAACAAAATTGTGTTTTCTTCTCCAACTGCCTAGCCGCAATTTCATGTTCCATAAAAAGGAAATTCAGCAGCATGCCCGTGACATTGAAATGTTAAGCTCTGAAACCAACTTTATCTTCAGGAAACATACAGCTCATTAAAAATATTAAAATACATTTCTCCCTTCCCTACCTAAATATTTATTTTTAACCCTTTGTACCTAGCTGGTTTAGGTCATCACAAAATCTTAGAAATTACAGCTAAAATGCCTATTCATTCCTATATTCTTAGCTTGCTGAAGTGAAGGTGATAGCTCCCCATGGTTTCTCACTGAGCAGGGATTCCACAGTTTATTTCTTAGTCATGTGCCCTGTACCTTTTTCTAAATCTTCTTGAGTGTTGTACGAAGTGTGGGAGGGTAGGTACAAAGGAAGGAAGAGTTGTCAGCCAGGGTCATACTGTATGCAGTGGCTTTGCAAGAGGAATGAATAGCTCAGAGCAGTCACCCACTCCCAAGTGAAGTTTTGCATGTAGAAACCATGAAACTGATCTCCCTCCCACATTCAGAATTTCCATAGCATTTCTTTCTCAAGAGAAGTCTGACTTGGGCATGAGGTTTGGCTTTCAGACTATCAGCATTTCAGGAAAATGGAAAATGGAAATGGAAATGCACAAATGCATCCATTTCTCTTTTTAATTCATTCTTGCTTGCTATCGCCATGAACTGATGCAATCTTGCCTTTGCTAAGTAGACTACAGAGTAACATTGACAACAGGAAGAATGACTAACTTCAAGGAGGAGAATTAGAATTGTTTGACCTTTCATAGTCTCTTTTCATCAGCTATACAGAAAAGAATATCATAGCTCAAAGCTCTTGTTCCCTCAGGTTTCTTCACTTTAATAACATTCCTGCATGGATGTAATAAAAGCCTCTTTTTTGGTGATCTCGTTTTTCTCCCTTTGTTTCTACTTGCCATTCTTGACTTCGGAGATCATGATCAGGACAACTAATAAAAAACTCAGAGTATGTTGGAGGAGGCAGTATTTTTTTCTTAGCCACAAAGTTTCCCATTTCCATCGTATTCATAATAATGTGTCAAATAAGACATCTGATCTGATTTTATAGATTCAGAAGTTCAGCTAGTTAGGTAGCTTTGGAGAAACATCTGGAATAATCCTCTATATTTCCAAACCCTGCTCATTACTACCCTAAACTTACAAGCTTTGCTAAGCCATGGAGTCATGGCTAAGCCAATGAAATACCAAAAGGTAAATATTGGCATTAATTTCTCCTGCATAAAAGTGTTTCATTGTGGTACTTATTCTGCTTGCTAAGCAGCTTATTATTGTTCATCAGTCAATGTGCCATCAAAACCTACACAATTCAAAGTCACGAAGAATATTACTAATAATTTATTTGATTTTAAACGGCTTCCTCTTAGAGTTAGAAAAGTATAGCACTGTCAGCTGGAGCAGAATAAGGGAAAGTAAGTTTCCTACACATTTTCAGGGAAGTTCATTTCAGTTTCAGACATCCACTTTTGTAGATGGTGGCTGTCATTTTAAAGTGTCACAACAATATGGACTACCTGAACTGTAAGCACTGTGAGAAAACTCTTGATTTTTCTTTTCAGGAGTGTTTACTGGTTCAAAACAGGAATTAGAGACAGGAATAATTATGTTCTCCAATGGTTTGTGAAGGTAACTGATCTTCAATTAAAAAAAAAAGTTGTCTGTGATATAATTATGAAGTCTCTATACTTCACCAATATTTGCAAGATAAAGAATACCAGGGTCAGCTGCTGGTTTTGAAAATCAAGCCCCAGATCAGCATTTGGGATTCTGGACATGGAAATTGCATTTCTTAAGCCAAGGCAATAGTTTAATGTTTTATGTCCTCCACATTGACAGTGACTTCTTAGGGTGGTTCTCCTTATATATATACACATATATATACACACACACTTGTTAGTTCATACCTTTTTTCCTTTATTTCAAATGTACCTCGTTCTCACTGCTCATGAAGAAAATTAAGGCTGTTCTTTGATACCTGCTTTGTGACAGAGAGATGTAGAGATAAACTTAAGGAAAAATTCGAAGATGACATATGAAATGTTCTCTTACATGGTGGAGGAGTTAATCTGAAATAAAATTTTCTTTCTGCCCTTTTTATAAGCTTGCTTCTCTTGTAATAGAATGGATTGTTGTTATAAAAAGCTGTTCATGTAAAACAAGCATAAAGAAGCATGAATTCGTTGACTTTATGGTCAGTTTATGGAATTCATTTACTCAGGGGGTCATCAAATTTTGTCTACTTGTCCTACTAAGAAAAAACTTGGTAAAATTAAAAGTGTTAACAGAGAAGATGTCAAAATGGATTCGTTGTTTTAGTCTTCCCCCCCTCCTCTATAGGTAGACATTTGCTCACTGCCCTCTGCAACTTTGCACGCTTCAGTACTATTTGTGCTTGTGCTTTGAAAGAGAGGAGATAAAATGATTAGGCTCTGTCTAACCCCTGAAATTGCAGTGATTTTGACCTGGTTTCTTTTAGAGCAATTCTAAATTGATATGAGCTAAGCTGAAGGACCTGACCTTTTGGATTGGTGTAACTAAATGTGTTTAAAAACCCAACTCAGGCTACACTGGCACTTTTCTTTTCCCTCAGGAACAAGACACAATGTCAGTACTCCTAGGTATAGCGTGACTTCTGGATCACATAGTTTATATGACTACCCTGTTCCTGATATGGCATATTTTTCTTTGTTAAAGGCTTGCTGTCCATGATAGGTTGCAGGTCAAAGGAGTGTAGGAGCATTTCTGATTTTTTTACCATCATATTTTCATAATGTATGGCATGTGACCTTTAAAAAGCTGCAGAAAATGAAGCAGTGTTCATCAACTATTCTGTGCTCATTGTACAGTCTGGGTAACTGCTTAGTGACTTATCCTGCGCCTCCTGGGACCCCAAAGCTCCTTGCCAGCGGTGATGGGTGTGAAGTATATATTTCCCATCATGCCACACTCCCATGGTGAAGTCTTAAGGTGAAGATGGCAAAGAGAGAAAAGGGAGATTAGTGATCCTTTCTCTTTGTGAAATAACTCTGAGATTGGCTGCAAAAATCTGGTTAGCTGGCAAGGACAAAGTCGAACATGCTGCCTGCAGATACGTCCAGCTGTATGTGTGCCACCGGCTGATCCATGTGCCGTACAGGCAGGCTGCCATTTGCATTGCCGATAGTGTGTTGAGAAGCATAATAGGGTATAGCGGCCAGCCACAACGTTAGGAAACCTCTCTCCTCTAGTCACAGACTTTCCTTTTGGTTGACTTCTTTGCTTTGTTTGTGGTCTTTTTTTCTTTCTTTTCAAAACCCTCACTTTACAGCACCAAAAGCCAGCTATTTATGGGACTATTTGGAAGTCTTTAGAGGTTTCAGAGCATACCAGAATGGTTTCCTAAAATCTTGCTTCATGTATCTGGAGGAGGGGGACAGTTTTGACACATCTGTCTTGCACATGTTCATCATAGACTAACATACAAAAGGCACCAGCACTCAAAAAAGCAAAGATGTTAACACAGCTGATTGATAGTTCCCTTGACTCACATAGTGAGCAAATGCTGCTCAACAGACAGAACCTGTGAAAACTAACCAAATCTCATAGGGGCCTGGAGTGCTTAAATCCTTATTACTGGTAAACTGTGGTGATAAAGAAACATCGTACTAAAATTAAAGAAGTATTCTTAGGAAATATAAACATTATAGCATGTCCTCCAGAGTGTAATAGCAAATGTGGTTTCATAGCTGGAACCCTTTTTACTTACAAATTGATACTTCATAAGATGTTTTAATCATTTTTCATATATGAAGCAATATTATGCCATTTGGTTCTTAGACATCTCTGTAATAAACATACTAGCAGCTCATTAAGTCTCACTAAACACTTCTGTATTAGATAAGAATTATTTCATATTTTAAATAATAGATAAATGGGCACAGCATGACTTGTGTAAGAAAACACATCATATCAGCTGCTTCTGAAGCAAGTAAGCACAGTGGCAAGTCTTCTCTTTGCAAAACAGAGGACACTGATAGATTTTCATAACATTCTTTTTTTTAACCCCAAGCCCAAGGAGTGTAGAGTAAATCTACTGTTTAACTGTGTTGATTCCTCTTGACTAATGCCCAGAGGACTATGTCACATACAGTAAATTACTGGAAGAAGAAATCTCCACCAAGGTAACAGGTGCCAAATAAAATATATTAGTCAATAAAAAAACTATTAGAAAGCAAGTCTTTTAATGTGATTTACAGTAGGCTGAAGTTACAAAACAGCAAATGGAAGGAAAGAAAATTACACCATGCGTGGTAAAGAGGACCACTATTTTTACAGTATATATTGGAAAATGAAGGCAAAACTATAAGTAGGTGTTGGCCATGGCCTGTTAACATTCATTCCCAGAGGAAATAGTCCAGCATTTGAAAAGGTAAACATCAATGAGGCAAGGAGACTTATTTATTCTGGTCAAAGGCTCAAGTATAGAGGCCATTTTCTCATTACCTTGCTCTGCTTTCCACTGCACTGTGTCATCAGAAGGATTTTTTGTGGAGTAAGTTACCGTTTGATGTGTATAAGAACATGGGGATTAAGGAGACGAGGTGTGATCAATTAATAACAATTCTCAACAGGACAAATTAACAATGCCTAAGAGATGACTGCTGTTTAGAAGTTGCTGCTTGTATTGAGGGAGCTAAACTCGATACAGTGTGGTCGCTTGCTGAAGCAGAAGACCACCATTAAGAAAATAGGAGTTCTGTTCACACCTGGGCTGATGAAGTCAATGAAAAAAGTTATGTAATGGGTAGGTATCTTTAAAGAAGGGAAACGTGATTGTTATTTTCAGGATTTGTAATAAATCCAAACACAAAATGCTAATGTTGACAAAGGAGATTTCTACTGCTATGAAACAAAGGCTATTTGCACAGTAGCTTAGAAGCAGGAAACCTCCCGGAGGTGATGCTGATAAAGCATGTGCAAGTAGCATGTTACTTTAGTTTCTGGTGTGTGGCTGATCTTAGTCCCTTCATAGATTCACCAAAAAAAAAACAGAAATGAGAAGGCTGGTTTGAAAAAAAATATCTAAACTATGTTATGTGGTTATGTGTGGAGGCTGAAGGGTGGCGGGAGAAAAGGAGGGCAAAAACCTTGTCAGATTTAAACAGCCCACTTTGTACTCTGGGAAAGGCAAGTGTCTTGCATTTTGAATTAGTGCCATGCTACTTGAATAAGAAGATAGCATAGTTTGCTGCGAAGGAAGGCAGCACAAAATAAGTAATCTATATGTTGAGCTGCTTTTCTGTTTACATGCTCTGTCATTTTATAACGTGGCAAGAGCTACAGCTTTGTAACTGGGATAAGTGATTATTTTACACACATCTGCATTACAGCATCTGTATTACATTACATGACTGATATTCTGGTGGCTTGAATGTATATTAAAATATTTTAGTGACAGATTGGTGTTAGTATATTAGAGGTTTGGAGATAAAAATTGTTCTCATGCATGTTTCTTTTAAAATCTGCTAAACCCAATCAGTTTTTTCTTGAGAAGAGCTGTCACCTGGCACTAAAAAAAAAGAAAAAAAATATATTTCCTATTGAAATATATGGATACTGGAACAATACTTCATCTGCGATTTGATGTTTTCTCTCCTGGCTGTTGCCTTAGCTGAGTTTCACACTGCTCTTCATGAGCCAGTGGGACTTAGAAGGAACCTGGAACGGTTGCCTCAGCTGCTGAGCAGAGAGGATGTTCTAAGAACCAAAGTCTGCTGCAAAGCTAAAGTTAAACAGTTCTAGGATGGCAGAGTGCCAGCTCCTCTGGTCCAGCAGGGATTGCCTGCATGGGGTGGAGGAGGAACTGCCACCTGAGCTGAGTGTGGTAATGCAGGTCCTGGAAAACAGGGTGACAATGGCAGATGGCAGTTTTTTAGAGGCACTTACTTAGTAATAGCTGATTCTATGGAGCTGCATGCATCACAGCCTTCATCAAGAGAAATTCAGGACAGCAATTGTGCCTGTCAGGGTTCCAGTCTTTCTTTATAGGATGAAGTAGTGGAAGAAGGAGAGGAAGAAGAACGTAGAGGAGAAAGGAGTCTGGGGATAAAGTATGGAATGGGGAAGACAAGGTAATTGGTGATCAACACTGCAATTCTGTCTCGATACCTCAGTCTGCTTAATGCCTGGTTCTGCATGACTGTCAACCTTCCTTGGGAGATACTGAGGGTTCTTAGGTCTCATTGAAGGTATTAAAGTCTGTCCCAGAAAGCCATTTGCTTCATTCCCAGATCAGGGACTCCAGACACTGAGGTATTAAAACATGTCCCTTCTTAACATCAATATCATCTTATTACAAAATCATCGATAAATTCCCTTGGCATTCTTACATAGAGGAGAAGCTCTTTAGAAGTTTCAAGTATTCTCTAAGCAACCTCTTTTTTCTCCGGAAAGGATCTTGTACATGCCTTTCAGTATTTTACTTATTTCAGTCTGTAAATCTTTGACATTTTTACTTCTAAGGTACAGAAATATAAATTGTGGTAAAAAAAAATAATTACCCTTTCCTTAAATGTCACTACCTTCCAAGGCATATGTCTGTTTGCCAAGGGACTGAGCGCTATTCTTGATAGCATTAGAGATGTTTTTCAAATACCAGGTTGAACTGGCTGTATCAGGTCTTGTGCCCCTTCTTTCATACAAAAAGAAATCTTGTTGTCTATGCATAGAATAAGAGGGTATTATAAGCCACTCACCATTCTCAAGATATTTGCCTTTGTCATAAGAACTTAAAGTTGCCATCACACTTTAAAGTGGACAGTGTATGATGTTTTGTTTTTTTTCATATTTGGGCTACTTCTGTACCATGAGAGACAAATCCCAGAATAACAGCGTAGTAGCTGAACAGAGTTGGAAGGTGGGATGAGAGGTGATTTTACCACAATCTCTCTGATTAATGTCACATAAATAAAGCTAAAACCTTCATCTCCCCTGTATTAGACTTATGTCCTTACTTGAGCTTTTAATCATGCTGGTGTCACAACTGCGTATGTTTTGACTAGCAATTTCATCCTGGATCTGAGAAAGTTAAAATTGTGGTGCGTCCAGTGAAAGGTGCAGATTTAGTGAAATCTCTGTGGTTCAAAAAATTCTGTCTTGCTCTAATAACAATGCTATAGGGTATTATTTGGTGCATGGAGTCTTTGACTCCATGAATATAAGCTTATACATTCTGAAAATGCATTAATGGATCTTACCTCACCAAAAGAAAAGCCAGATCTCCTCTGTGACTGCTAATGAAATTTGCAGACTATATTGTCATGTAAAAAGTGACTGGAGTGAGTGAAAGAGAGTGAGAGCTGGCAACTGGTCTTCCTATCATCCCCAAGAGTAGCAAGGTGCAGGGAGTTCACTCATTAACTTCAAGAGAATGTATCAAAAGTATGTGGAAGACAGGTTATTGAAGTGGAAGAGGTTGTACCCATTAGGATGTTTTTGCTCTGAAACTAAATGATGAATTTAAAAGTCTGACAAGCAAAGTGAGTATAATATCTGAAATATTTTTAGACCAAAAGTGACTTGGGAAACCAATTTTGAAAAGTGGAATAATCTGCCTCCTAGAAAGTTCAATTAAAGTCATAACATTTAGCATCATGAACTACTTATTCCCTATAGTTCAAATTTCTTCTATTGCACCAATTTGCAAAGTTATGTCTCTGGATACAGTGGGAAAACAATATGCAAAATATTTTATGATTGTGAAGGAAGCTTGAGATGATGTTAAAAAACCATGTAAATGGAGTGAAAGAGATTGTTACCAGATGATTTTTTTACCTAGTCACAAATCCCAGTAGAGGAGGCAGACCTGAATACCAAAGTACCATTTAATTTCATGGAAGCATTTGCTTCAACTTGCTTCAACTTTTCTTAGTGATTTCTTAGTGCTGTACCCATTTCCTGATCCCAAAGGAGTGGAGTTAGTTTTGTGGATAAATCTGCTAACCCAATTTGAGAATGGGAATTTGATACCTACCTCTTGTTCAAATTCAGTTTTCTTGCCCTAATAAGATATGCAGAATTGACATCTGTAATAATATCTGGTTAGGTAGAATCATAAGAGATTATGAGATGACAACATTGTAGGTTTAGGTGTGACAGGCGCTTTTCCAGAACTGCTTCAAACCCAAGACAAAATGTTTTGTTGTCTTGGTATTTTTGCATGTGCCCAAACAAGGATAATAAATGACAGCAAGTCAGCAGGCAGAGTTGCCTGTATATCTCCAGCTGGGAAGGACCTTTTAGAAAACCCAGAAGAGCCACAGGCAGGGATTCAACAGTGAAGAGGTGAGTCTGTATGTCTGTAATTCATTTGGCTGGCCAGGGTGCAAAGTCACTGTGAATATGACTCAGTAATTCTGAAGAAAAGTCAGGATGAAGCATAGGAACATGGGGAGTACTGGAAAAGTTTGAGATGCTGCAGAGCGGATAAGGAATGAAATAAATCATGTGGCAGGGCAATTGCTTTGGTTTTGCCATTGATGGAATAAAGAATTTATATCTAGTAAATCCAATACATTGCACAAAGCATGAACTGTGAAACTTGCTGTCTCAAACAGCTAATTGATGTGAAAATTACAGCTGGATTTTGTCAAGCACTACTGCCTTGGGTTTGATACAGGGATAATAATTTTCATGTATCTGAGGAAGCAAATGAATACAGAAAGGACATTTGGGCAACTAAAGAGTGGTAAAACAACGAGACTATCAGGACAATTTGGAGTTCAGTCTGGATCTTCTCAAAAATGTTGTGAAGATTGTGGGCCAGATCTTCATCTGCTTGAAAATTAATCAAAGAGGTTATGCAAGCTGATTATCAGCAAAGCATCTAACTTGTCTTTCCTTGCTTATCTGACCTAGAGCCACAAAGTGATTATATAAACGCATGTGACAAAGTATAATATTTGCAAATAATTCTTTGGAGTTCTGTGTTGGTAATTTTGGCAATTTGTTGACTGCCGTGATAAAGAAAACCCAGCAACCACCCTCACCTCCAGCTTTGATACACTCCGTTCATCTTTGGATAGAAGAAAGTGTGATGTAGCAAGTGTTTATACACTGCTGGCATTTGCCATTAGAAATGATAAAAGAAGGATTGAAAAATATTGTGGTGTCTTATTGGAGCTGCTACCAGTGTTTGGCCAGATGAGAAATTGGGTAGCAACTCTGCTTGACAAGGAGGAATCAAATTCCCTTGGACTATTACTGTCAGAGGGTGTCCAGTCTAAGCATTGCCATTCATTTTGTTCTGTGCTGCATTAGGTGTTACATTTCTGCTCTGTGTCACACCAGTCTGTTGGTTATTCTTGGGTCTTACACTCTAAAGAGTAGTCTTTATGAGGTCTTACACTGTATAAATAGGCTGGTTACCTCAGTCTTCTCATAGCCAAGTCTAGCATAAACCTAGTGGATGTCATCGCCAGCAGTACAACATTAGGTAGGTTACACCTGAAAATACAGCAGGATCCCAGAAAGTATGAAGGTGCAACTGGTATGTGATGCATTTAGTAATAATCCAAATTATATGTTGATGTACAAATGCAGGATAGAACTGGAAGGAAATAGAACTCCATGGCAAAAATTAGTCTTTAACTGCCCTGTGTTATGCTATGAAAAATCCAGCCTTGCAGCCAAATTGGATACAATTCAAAGATAGTTAAATGAGCCAGCTCTCTGTTGGTGCTGGCTGAGAAAACTATTGAAGTATTATCTATATCGGCAGTGTAGCAAGAACAAAAAAAAAAAAAAATTGCATTTGCAAGCTGTGATAACCTTAGTGGTGCATGACAACATTGCCTTACGGCAAAAAAACATAGAAAACACAATAAAATAGTATAACCTTAGAATGATTAACTTTGAAAATAAAGGAAGATCCTTTTGAGTATGCCAAAGTACATTTTTCTGAGGGAATTGAAGGGATCAATATTGTTCCTTTGAAAACCTTTTCATTGCACGGGGAAGAAAAATTAACTATAGATGGTTTTGAATTCACCATAGCTGTAGTTGAAGGTAGGTTTAATATTACAGCTGCATTCTCGATCCTGGAACAGCAAAAATGGTTATAAGTAAGCTATTACTGTACTAGACATACACAAGTGGAATGACTGGGGGATTTTGGAGCTGTAGGCAATGCAAGCTGTAGGTAGTGGGCCTTATTGTATGTCTTCTGCTGATTCTCAGATTTACTTGCCATCACCAAAATACTTCTATTGAAAGAGAAAAACATTCTAAACTCCCTTTTAAGAACGCTATGAGACTTAAATAACATTCATGGACATGTTGTGAAGATTATCTGTTTTCAAATTTCCTTTGAAAAAAATCTACATGTGAATTGCTAAGTAGGCTAACATGATATATTTAATATTTACGATGATCTTCAATAGGAAAATACATAAAATATGTTTAAGAGAGATTTACTTTCCAGTTTCATTGTTTAGGAAATATTGGGTACATTGTATTTTCATTTCTGACAAAATTCAGATGTGTGATTTTGATACACTTAGAAAGGAATTAAAAATTTCAGGCAAGTGTACCAGACCTTCGAGAATTCATAATATTAATTCATGAATTAAGATGACAAGGGATTAAGCAGGTTATCCAGATTAGATTTGTAATACAAAGCCATTTCATTAATATAAAAGCTTCTTTCAACTCTAAAATGATTTACTAACACTTTTGCATAGCAAGCTGCTGATTCTTTCTCAGTCAGTCTGTTTTAGCAATGTCATCACATGTTGTAAAAGCCTGGGTGAAAGGCAGGTCAGTTAAACATAGAATGTGTAACAGGTAGGTGCATTAATAATGTAACTCTTGCAGTACTACCCACAAAACTGCAACGTTTTGTGGCGTTCTCCCTCGCTGTCCACTGACCTCTCCTGTGCATTGCAGACACTTCAGAGCATCCCATCAGTATGGAGTTCACATCTGGCTGGAGGGTGAAGGCACTTGAGTTTCATCTGAATTTCTGCTGGCAATGGTGTAAGGGCACACACCACTGCATGGTTATTTTCCTGTCTCTAGAGGACAGTGACATACACATGTACTCTCCAGGAGGGCAGATATCACAGGCATGTTAATGTAATCCCTGTTTACAGAGCAGAGTATGTGCTTTAAAGGAGTCTATACAGCACATTGAGGTTGTGCTAAGAATAAGAATGATTGTTATTAATTTTCTATTGTTTAGCTTTAAAGTTGTTCTCTTACCTAACTTGCATTCTGCAGGTTTAGGGACAGCAATGTTGCAGTATCTATTACCACAAAATACTACAAAATAAATTTGCAATCCAAGCACATGAAATCAATTTTCAAACCAGCTGGAAGCAGGGATAAGTGATTGTCACCCAGGGACCCCTATCTTAAAGGCAGGTTGTTTTGTCATACATAAACAATCCTTTCCACCTCCTACTTATGTCCCCAAAATGATGACACCTCAAAGCTCAGTGAGTGGCTCTCTTCCATTCTTATTTTGTAGCACCCTATCTGACCATGCTGGAGTGTTCTTCATTTCAAACTGCTCCAGAGGTGAAAGCATTCTAAAATGGCATTTATAAAAGTCTTTCAAAAATTGCCATTTGATGTATCTACAGTACATAGCAACTGCAGTAAATTCCGACAAATGTTTAGCAGGGATTATACATAACTACTTGAAATCAGTTTTCATTGCCATCTGTTCTTTGAACAAGAGGAACTGAGATGACTAAGGTGGATGCTACAATATGCATAGAGCTGCTTACTGCTTGGAACTCTGCACGGTTTACTAGGTTACTTTAGCTGGTATCTGAGAAGTACCACAGAGCTGTCAGGAGCTGATATTGCAATCAATGGTAAATGTTTTCACTCTTATTACATACTGCCTTTATGGTAGATTGGATCCCGACATTAATAAAACATGGAATCTAAGTGCAAGAATTAATTCAGTGCAAGAGCTATTTGAAGATGTCAGGCAATTAGTCACCCTTCTCTTCAGCCGAAAAGATTCAACTCAATTTCCTATTGATAGATTGCTGCCAGGAATGCCAAATCAATAATGTAAAGCATTATGGGATTATAACAAAAGGCACAGTGCTTAATAAACGCAAGCATCATTGTGGGTTTTGTTATAATCCCCCTCTGTGGACTTGGTCTTCTGAGATGGGACATCCTGTTTGTACGTAACCAAAGGCAGAATAGCCTGTGCTGACTGACAGCATAGATGGTTGCTCTTTCAGATTGCTCAGCTAGAGAGAAAACAATTGATTCAGATCACCCAGAAACAACCTCAAGTTTCCCGTGCACCTCAGTTAGTT
Organism: Calonectris borealis; assembly: GCF_964195595.1. NCBI lineage: Eukaryota > Metazoa > Chordata > Aves > Procellariiformes > Procellariidae > Calonectris > Calonectris borealis. The sequence continues at coordinate 16,673,042 of NC_134329.1, forward strand.
TAAGAGCTATACAAAACAGGACATTTAAACTGGGCATGAAGCAAATGTTATCATTCTCAGTACGTATTTCTAGCATGATAGTACCCAGGCATCCAAACAAACAGGAAGACAGAATCCCCTGCCCCAAAGAGTACATTGGAGTTTTGTACCACTAGCCTTCACATAAAGATTGTCAAAATCAATCCAATTTAATTAACAGGTCTGCATGCAATATAATGCTAGATGCAATGATGTCCAGAAGCCCAATATATATTATTATGTATACTCCAAAAAGTTCATTTGTTGGCTGATCTCCAGTATTGTCCTTTCAGAGGAAGTTCCACACCATGGATAGGAACAGCAAAACTGGCTGAAGCCAGAAGGTTCTTTGGATCAGGTTTTCTGATCAACTCACATCAGATGTAATCCAGCCAACTGAGCTATTCTAGATCTGCATGAAGATCCAGCTTTGTATCTTAGATTATACGTCAGTTTAAAATGTTGAAGTGGCCAGTGGTTACTTCAGAGGATGATGTCAAGTATGCCATATTGGAATTTTTCCTACCATACTGCAGTAAAACAGCTGTTACCTAATGTGACATTATGAGTGTTACAAAGGTGCTTAGTGATGTACATGAATGTGATGTATGTGCATAACTCCATTAGCACTAATGGGAGTTAATGGGTATAGCCTACTAGAAAAGAAGAGGCTATTTCTCTAAGCGTCAGAGACTAATAAAAATGACATTTCAATTTGGATGTCCAACCTTCAATTTAGGCAGCAAGTGCTTCAGATGAATCCTTTGACAGCTACAGTGCCATAATTAACTTCAGGCTCAAATGGAATTGTTTATGCTATTTCAATAGCTTATTCATATGATTTAAGACCTCCCTTCCCTTCTGTGACTTTAGGGGGAGCATATTCACTTGCATTTAGAAGTTTTGGTTTGTTGGTCTACTGCATTACAGTCTCGTATACGTATCAACACAAAGGCTTGATCCTTGTAACTCACATATGTACCTAATTTCTTGGTTGTTTTTGGTTTTTTTTAAACAAAATATTTTAGTCACGATAGATGGATTAGTTTTCTTGCCACTTGGTAGAACAAGCTGGGTTCAGTTCATGGACATTGTCAATCCTGTGCATAACCAACAGAGTTGTTAACCAAATGCAGTGTCTACTGAAAGCAGTGCTCAGCCACTGAGAGCTCTGAGGGCTGTAAGAAGACCCAAATTATTTGATGGCAGCAGAGCTAGACGAATGTTACTGAGGGCAAGAATTGATTTGCATAAACTTGACTTTCAGATGCCAAAGTGTAGAGCTAGCAGTTTCAATCAAACCAAACTGGAAGCTGCTGGTGGGTGCCAAAGATGGCAAGGCACCGTCCCAAACCCACAGGAGATACTGAAGAGTTGGGTGTTCTTCCCTGCTGTCATACTGCTTGCCGAGGAGACTCAGGATAATGTTAATCATTGGAACACAAATCTACCACGTCAATATTCAACACTACCACTTCTCAAACCTGTCCATTCAGCTTAATGGAGGAGCAATCATTAATTCATGAAAACTCTTTGAATTTCATCTTGGTCACTGTGGTCTGTTTACCCTGTGGCATACTTAAGAGTCTTGGGTTCGCATGTATGCATCCTGCCTATATCCTGACTGGAAGGCAAGGTGCTCTGGATGTGCCCCACATCCTGGTTCCAGATTTATTCGAACCTTAATGGAGTACACCACAGCCTTCTCTCTGTCTGCATGCCGGGCTCACCTTTCAAAGGAGTCCAGGGCAAGGAGGAAGGTAGTGCACATCTGGATCTCAGGGTTCTGTACAATCCAACTAAATAACTGATTTAGTGCTTGAGAGTTTTACACTGAAATACTTCTCAGGTAATTTATTTTTTTAAAATTCCTGAGCAGTCCTCTTAAAGAATATTGCCAGTTCAGAAAAAAATGAAGATTTATTAACAATCAGAGAGGATCGTACATATCCTATTTAATTCTCCTTGATGTTTCTCGGACCGTTGCTGATTTTGTTTACCTAACAGATTTCTGTGAAATGCCAGTTCTTACAGTTAACTCCATTTGTATTAGCCATTCAGCTAATGAGAGTGCTTGGTGTGTGATTGTATTGTTGAATCACAGCTGCCATTCAAACAACAGAAATATTGTTTCCCAAACTGGATATGTAGCGTGAAGTAGCTAATAGATTTTGTGGTGCACTTTATGGATTTGATTATTTTAGCATTCATGACAGTAATTTTTAATCACTTTGATTATGATTATTTCAGCACTTGTGACAGTAATTTTTCAGAGCATCCTCAGCAAAACATATCAGGGTAACTATTCTAAGTTTCTAAATGTGGCCACTTCTATACGAGAGAACAGCTCTTGGAATATCGGTTCTGCCTTTGTGATTCCCCTTCAGGAATTTGGACAGGTCTTGGACTTATAGAGGATTATCTTGGAATAGTTGTTGAGATTTTTGTTCTTTGTGTCCAGCTATGAGTGTGTCCCTGATACCCTCATTGCCTGCTCATGCTGAGTACTGCTATGATCTCTGGATAGTTCCAATGAATATCAGTGAGACTTCTTGAGGAGTAAGACATTATTTAACATTACAGCGGCAGAGTAATCAGGCCTGCAGGAAGTTAATCAATCAGCATTACAATATACCTGGAGAACTGCCTTAATTAGACAGTCTCTCTCTTAGTTAGACAATTCTGTTTAAATTTGACTTTTTTTTTTAAATGCAGAATGCTCTTGGTTGAGGAGACAGTGCTTTGCAGGCAGATGCCTTATATCTGTTAGTTTGATGGAGGAACTTACATGGATGAATGTTTGACTCTGAGGTAGTGTTCATGAAATTTATGGTTATGTATGGAGATTTGGGCTCAGTTAACTTCTACGTCCTAATTGGAAGTGACTGGGGATGTTTCAAGCTGGGGCTATATACTAGGATTTTGCTGTGTCATAAATTCACCATCATGATGCAGCTTCTGGAATAGCTGTGAGAGAGAGAAGGCAGGACTGAAATGAAAGAGAACATGTTCAAGAGTTGCCTGTGTGGTGCATGCAGTTCCTACCATTGTTCTCAGCCTATGTCCATTTCATTGAATATGTTAGGGGGCTAAAGTATTTCTCAGAGTGAATAAAGGGGATATAATCTAATCCTTAAAAGTTTTTCTGTGTCTGGATGTATTTGAACAAGATATTCAATTATGATATCAGATATATAGGGCTAGAGCAGTGGTTGATGTAAACCAGTGTAGTTCCATTAATTATGGAAGGAATGAAATTTTATTTTAACTTAGCACCACACTTTGTATAAGGGAGTGAATCCAGCTGTGAGATAAGTCAAATTCAGTCAAGCAATAAGGATGCTGTTTCTCCAGTCTAAGTAAAAAGAAAAAAAAAAGTAATCTAAATATTCAGCTGTAGTTGATCATGATGGCGTGCATTATGAAGACATTGTGCCTTTCATTGTGCCTTAGTCTGTGTTAATATATATGCAGAAATCAATCAACTTAAACATGATTTACTGTTGTTTTTAGAACAAACAGTTAAAGGTCTCTCTCTTTTTTTCTTCTGGTAGGTAATGTAAATGAGCAGAATATTAAATCCTACACTATATCCATTAGGAAATCAAGCAGTTAAACAAGTATGAGTGGTTTAATCCTCAGAGCAGTTTAAAAGCTTTTCCATTATGTTATTAACTACACATTAGCAAAGAATAATGCTTAATGAAAGAAGCCTTCAGTATCCCAAAATACACAAATCTGAGTAACATAAAAATGTTGGCATGGCTTCAAAATATCATTGAGTGATAGCTGCATTACCAAATTTATATAGGACTTCATTAATGAAACAGTCAGAAGCTATGAGATCTTCTATGACATGAGGTTGGCAAGGTGGAAGGAATAGCTAATTGTGGCCAAATAACAGCAGTAATACTAACTTTTTTTTTTTTTTGTAAAAACCATGGTGATTTTTTAATACACCCCTACACATACATATCCATTAAAAGACCACTCTGCTTACTGCTGTAGGAGAAGGCTTGGTTGCAGTTCTCTGTTTGAAATGAATGTGTGCAGAAACTTGAATCTGAATTTTCCCGTGTTATGGGTACATGTCTTAATCAGCCTGTCCATTGTAGAATGAGATTTTCCAGACCACCTAAACAAGTAGCCTAACTTTTACTATCTCCAACAGCAAATGTGTAGGACTTCAGGGGAAAAAAACCAGTTTAGAAACAGTCTTCCTCTCAATTCAGTTTTTCAGTAGTCAGCTTTTTAGACATGGTAGAAGTTGAACATTCTGTAAGAACCATGATTCTTAATGGCCATGTATGGCCCAACCCATCATTAACTTACAACTGGAATGCAGTAGTATGTATTATATTTATTCTCCGAATAGGGGAAAACCCCTAATTTATTCTCTGAAGGGGAAAAACTCTTCAAAATTTTCCGTAGAAACCTGATGAGAACTTTGTGAAATGTAATATTCTAGGAAAAGACAGAATTTCATTCTTCCCTCCTTCATTACGTGTGTTGGTTAAAGTAGTGATTGGTATTTTATACTTTTGAAATTATTGGATTCAATGTAGTAGTCTTATTAGGAAGAAATACTAACTTTTTCTTCAGGAAAAATTAGCAAAAAAAGTCAAAGTGTGTACACACCCACCCACCCATAAGCATACACATGCTTTATTTTATATATATCAATCCAGTGTACATGGCCACTTATAAATCATAGAACCACGCAGAACAGTTGAGGTTGGAAGGGACCTGTGGAGGTTGTCTAGTCCAACTTCCCTGCTCAAAACAGTTGACAAGGTTCTGAGCAACCTGCTCCAGTTGGATTTGCATATCTCCAAGGAAGGAGACTCTGCAAACTCTTCGAGCAATCTATTCCAGTGTTTGATCACCCTTAAGGTAAAAAAAGGTTTTTCTATGTTTAAATGGAATTTCCTGTATTTCAGTTTGCCCATTGCCTTTTGTCTTTCCACTGGGCACCGCTGAGAAGAGTCTGGCTCCATCTTCTTTACAGACTTCCATCATATGTTTATACACATTGAAAAGATCCCCCAAGCCTTCCTTTCTCCAGGCTATGAATAAGGTGGAAAACTCAGGTACTGTTGAACGGGCCAAATTTGGGCACTTGCACAAGTCACAGTGGGATCATTTTTTCTATCCATGAAAAGCAGACTGGCTGCTCAGCCTTTTGCAAAGAATGGAGCTTGGGGAGGTAGATATACTGCCTAATTACTGATTTAGCCCTTAGAAACCCAGCAACACCTTTTATACTAGGAAAATGGTAAGCTGCTGTTGGCCTATGGTGATGTATAATCAACAATATATTCTTGGTTCATCTGAGCAGTACGTAGCACAGGAAGTGGGGAGCCCCAAACTGATTTTGTGGATAGTGCTTTCATGCGAGAGTGGAAGTTCACCATCCATAGATCTCAATTAAGGGAATAAATCGACTTAAGCATATCTTAATATTTTTTTCTCATAAACAGGCTTGTTGCTTGAGGTGTTCATTGCTGGGCTTTCTCCAGTGTTTCTTACAAGATGTTTGGAATAAGAGGTTGAAATCAGCATGTCAGTATAACAAAAAAAAAAAAAGGTGGTTACCTCAAAATTGAAAGAAAACACTCTTCCACCTGTATACCTACCTTTCCTACTCCTGAAGCAAATAGTACTCACAAAATTAGTACATGAAAGGAGTGAATGCCTCAGACATCCCACTCTTTTGAATTGCTCGCTCTATAACAATGTCTTAGTAGGACTGGTGTAGTTTGGTGTTTTCATGCTTGTCTCTCCCGAGTTCCTTATTCCCCAGCTCGAAATTTTCCAAAAGATGGCATCCTTATGCATACAAATGTTTTATTCTCTGCTTAATTAGAAGAATGCAATTAGATCCTTTACTCTTCTGAAGAAGAGAGTGCAATTAGTGTCACAGTGCAACGGGTACTCAGCAATTGTGCAGGGCCAAGCTCTGCAAGTTTCATGTATGGCTTCCAACTATGGGCCTTTCTGGTTGCCTCTGAAGTCTTTGTGTCCCTTAAATATTACATTTGTGTTCAGTTTCATTTGTTGATCCCTATGGTGTTTAGTGTGGTACAGATAGGTCATGTTCATAGGTCACGGAAGTCAATAGAGGTTTTGCTGCTGGCTCAACAAGCTTTGGTCTGTACTAAAGGTCCATATTAAACAGTATTATAAAGCTGTTTAAATAATGCACCTGACAAGCTCTTAGAGGCAATCCTTTGGCAGAAGTAAAAATAGTATTCTACACAGATTAAAATAACATATTTGAAAAATTAAGATCACAAAAAATAAATACATCTGGGGTATTTCTCTTCTTTCTGCTCGTTAAACTACACAGTTCTCTCCTGATATGTATATTTTTTCAATTCCAGGTAAATTCTTTTCTAAAAGGAAATTACTGTCCCTGACTCTTATTTTGAAAAGTTATTGTTTAGATTTTATGCTCACACAAGTGACTGCTATTACCAAGCAGACTTTCTGCACCTCATTCATCAATCTTAATCCTCCATTGCATATCCTACATCCACTTCTTCCCTCCACCTACTTCTCACTTCAGCAGCTGGCACGAGAAAATAGTGTTTCATTTTAAAAATACCATCCCTGTGGAGAAATGCTTGAATGTACTCCTAGACATGTGCTTTTTTTTTTTTTTGCAGAATTAGGGCATGAAAAAGGATAATGATTGTTAAGCAAAGTTAAAAACAGATTTAGAGAGAATTAAAAGACAGAAATGTAAGATTAGGTTGAACTCACACTTAGAGGGATTAAGAGACTTTCATTTGTCCTTTGATCTCATTTGTGTTGCTGTAAAGATCTTTAGGGTCAATGCTATGGAGGATTATCTAAATTATTGTTCGGATTTGCAGTAATGGATTACATGCAGAAAAATGGTGTACTATGCAAATTACAAAGATACCCTACTCATTTCAGCCTCCCATTTTAAACTGAGGCTACAAATCCCAGCAAATGCTCTCCACTTAATTAGCCTGGAAGAGAAAGCTACCGCACTATGTGAACAGAAGTAATTGTTTTCTGCTTTGTTTACATGGTGGGTGAAAGCTATGAGAAGTTATCTGGTTTCATTGCAAGTGGATAGAGCATAAACCAAGATTTACAGTGGAGGAATAAAATTTCTGGATAAACACAACCAGTGTATCTGTCTCCTTTTTATGACCATTGCCCTGGCGAATTTCACCTGTAAGAGATGGAAGAACTTCAACATGTTTCTCACAGGAAAAAAGCTGACAGTGGGCTGTGTCTGACCTGCTGTGAATTGGCAAAATGTCTCTAAATGGAGTCACTTACAACAGCTTTCCATCTGGTCCAGCTTTGACGGCCACAGTTTACTATAGAGGTACTCCATTATTTACAGAAGTGACTTCTAGGCACACAGGACAAATGAGTATAGGAAGAAGTCATCTTTTTCAGTCGTCTTCTATCACTCTGCTGATTTCTTCCCCTTTCTTTTTTTTTTTTTAAAGATATTCTGCCAAAATTTTCCTCATCTTTTCACTTAAATGCCTGTGTCTGCAATATGTAGTGCTAATTATCTAGCCTTTACCTCTTTTTTATGATTGTATTCCCACCTCCTCTTTTTTTTTTTGATAATAGCGCAGAAAACCATGTGGTATTATCTAGCAGGCTTTTTTAATGGTATACATTTCACATTTTGAGGCCATGAAGCCATAAATTTAAATCCCTGGCAGAATCAACTTGCCCTTCATCTTTCAGAGGTAGAGAAATTGAATTCCATGCAGTTTAGTGTGCAAGTCATTTGGATGAGACCTTATTAAGCTAAGGTCCTGCTGGTTTTCTATAGATATTACAGATTCCATAACACTTTCCATCAAGGTGGAGGTTTGCTTTAGAGCCCTCAGTCAAGTATTCACTCCTTGTCATAGAGAGTGCCATGTCAAATGGTTACTTTCCTTTCACCCTAAAAGTGGTGTAATTTATAATGCCTGAATAATGATGTGGGTTTCTTTTAGAGGAAAGCTCCTATAACTCTATCATCCCTGCAAAGACTTAGTGACCTGCTTAATTTTATACATTGCCAGCACTCCCAAAGTGAGCAGTCTCACTGATTTCTGGATGAAAAACTCATGTTCTCTCTGAACCAGTGCAAAGAATTAAAATTGGTAGTGGCTGTGGTTGCAGTATCAATATGTAACTTAATTGCAGTAAAATACAGGAAGGTGCACTGACTGAAGGAAAACTGTAGGAGAGTAATCCTATGATTCTGTAAGTACAGGGCAGACCAGCAGGAACTAAAATTAATAAGTGAAAACAAAGGTGACATCAGGTTGGCAGGCTGAATGCTTGCAACTGGGAGCCGTCACACTCAGTGGGATTACTTGACAATAGCTAAAGCTTGTATTTCTGTTGGCAGGATCATGACGACTCAGTACAGCATAGCCTAATAGGAGTCATAGATTTTTTTTTTTTTCCAAAGAAGTGGGTGGAATAAACCATATAGGAAAAAATTAGACACCTGTTTCTAAAATGGTCAGATAATACTTGTACATGGTGACACAAACCAACCATATAGTGTTGTTTTATCTACAAAAGCTGAAATAGGATATTCTCTGAACAGCTAGTTGGGGCTTTAATACCTGTTGTTTGAATTGAGATAAGCAGGTGTAGTGTCTACCGATCATCTCATGAGTCAACAGAAATAAAGGGAGCTCTGTAACTCGTTCTGGGTGCTTAGCACATTTGGGAAAATGTAGCATATTTCTAATGAGTTTAATGTAATTAACAACCGGTATAAAATAAGAAAATCTTATATGTCCTCTGTTTTTAATACAAATGAAGCTGTATTTTATATGTGAGCCACAAAGGCACAGGGATGACTAAAATTATTGCCAGTCTTTGGAGTAAGTAATAAATTTTATTCTCTGAGCACAGTGGTGTGTTTATGAAGATGTATAAGTTTTTTTTAAATACACCATGAAAAGTTTTATAAAATAAACTATATCCTATAAAGCCCTGTCCTTTAGTACTTACTGTCACAACTAATGCCATGGAAGTCAATATTTTGTCACAAGGACATAGTAAGTGATAGTGTATTGCTCAACCATTCCCTGGAGTATCTATCTGAGGAATCATGGTGTAGGGAGATACAATTCTCTGCCTTTCCTTCCCATTGTTTCTAGGAAGTTATAATTTGCAGTCTGTGACAGTGTCCCAGGCTTAGGTTGAGTCAGATGAGCTGGTACCCTGTAGATCTAGATTCCAAATTCTCCATGCAGTTAAGAGATGTGGGGGGGATTTGTGGGGGTTTATTCCTTTGCAGAAACAAGCAGGCCAGATCACACTGTAGCCCAGATGAACTAGTGTCACTGAAATCAGTGAATCCCTTTCCCTCTGTAAGGAATACTCCTGAGAATTAGCCATGGTAAGATCACAGCCTGCTATCTTTTTCTTCCAAATAATTCTGAATATCGATGTTTTCTTTAGTAAAAGATTCTGGCTGAAATGAATTAAAATTCCTACCATGTGCTATTTAAAATAGTTTTGATTTAAAAGCAGCAACTGATTGGATCCTGCTAGATTTTCTAAGCAATCAGCCTTATACTTAGTCATAGTCTCTTTCCTCTGCTCCCACCCCGCCCCTTAAAGCAAGGACAACCAGTGAGTGTGCAAGTCAGTCACTGTCTCTTAACAGCACTATGCCTAATAGCGATTGCAGTCTATAGAATTCATATCACAAGCAAAGGCACGGAACAGATTGGCATAATCCAACTTTGAAAGGAGCTGGAAAGTTTCCAGATAATATGGAATTTTTGTGGACGCAAAGTTTGTCAAGATAATATTTTGAAGTCTCTCAGGGAGTTAGAAGCTAATTAGACAATGCGCTGAGAAAATACTGATCCCCTGTCTTACCATTCTTTGATCTCAATCTCTGGCTGAATTACTCAAAGCATTAAAAAGCTGATAGGTAGACGTGTGATTTCTTTTTTCTTCAAACATTTAAATTAAGAAGCAGAATATGGACAATTAATTTGCCTGTATACACTTCTGTCTGGATCATTATTGGAGACTGAACTGGAGATTTCTCCTTTCCACTTCAAGGTCCTTCCTAGCTGTACTGCAAGAATATAGCTGCTAGTTGAATCACTGAAAATGTCTAAACTCTAAACTGCAGCAAAATGTGAATGCAAGGGTGGTGGCGGGGTGTGAACTACAAGTCTTCTGAACATTATAGGTCTTCACTTTGTGATATAAGGAGTTGGTTAATATCAGTTCAGCTGTTAGCAGAATGTGAATTAGATGTATTTGTGTTTTCTTTCCTGTTGAATTATAAGACTAGCTTGTATCAGTTACCTTGCAGTTGTCCGTTATACATATAGAAGTGTAAAATGGATTGAAAAATTACTAAACCAACGCAGAGGACAAAGTTAATGGTGCCTAGCCTTTATAAATGGGAGTCACAGACTATCAAAGTTTAGCAAAAAATGCCTCATGGTAGCATCATATAGTTGTATTGCAGGGCAGTATAGTACAAGCTTTCTTTGATCTTACCAGCATCAGACAAATTCCATTACATTTCTCTTTTTTGTTTCAAGACCAACCTTTCATAACAAACCAAACCAGGAAAGCAGTGTTTATTCATAATTCCAGCCTGCTCAGAGGTTTGTGGTAAATAACTTCTTCAGTTACCAGGAGATGTTGATATGCTGCTGCTTCTAAGCCAGCTTTTGGGGATAACTTGGAAACTCAGCCTCAAACTATGTAATTTATTGTTTATCTTCTGTTTGTTAAAAAAAAAAAACTCACCAACACATCCACACCACAGAATAAACACGCCAGACTTATAAAAAGGTCATTAAGCTTTTCCTGCCCTTTAAAAGCTTTCATGTTTTAAGTGTTTGCCTTTCTCCTTGCCTGTTACTCAGGAAAGTGCTGAGCCTAATGAAGAGCTTACTGAAGCTTTTCAAGTTGTCCCTTCCAGGTTGCTGTCAAATCACCTGCTCCACCTTCAGTAACAGGGAAGCTGCTAAAAAAACAAACAACCTAAGGTAACGATTGCAGAACTGAAAGGAAATGGTCAAGATTTTATTTTATCTGATGGTCTGGAGATTTGGGCAGTCTCCTGCCAAATACCTTTTTTTTCTTTACTGCCATTGTCCTGTTGTAAAACGGCTGCTTATGATTCTTTTCTTTACTTATTTTTCAACTTAAACCACAAAATCCACTGGAGATCTTATTGTGTACTTAATATACCAAGTATGATGGATCTCCAGCTGAGAGCCTCTTAATTGTACCATAATATAAATAGCAATTGTTCAGTGTCTATCCAGGAAAACATTGCTTGCAAATTTATCCTGATAGGTTCATAGAACAGCCTTCTAGGAATCAAATCTTTACCCATATCTAATGTTTGCAGCATGGATATAAATGCAATGAAATGCATTTTCTCAGAAGAAAGGGGAAAATAAATATTTTCCTAATGAGGAACTGGTATTTGAAAAACTCCTTCTTCTCCTGCATGAAGAAATACCTCATTGTTAGTGTAAAGCTCTACCAGGGAGACAGAGATGTCTTTCAAAGATGAGAGTTCGCTGACTTCAAGGTACTGTTTATTTGTTTGGAAGATTTTTAAAAAGCAGTATTGTAATTTAAAAAATGAACCAGACGCATTTTCTATTTCTAGTGGTTTCTATTGCTCATACAAGTTGGTCCTTCTTTTTCCTTTGCTTTTATCAACAATAATTGGAAAAATACTTCATTCTGCCACTTGTCAAGATTTGTGGCAAATGATTGAGGGAAGAGGAAGGAGATTACTAACACATAAGTGATTCGGCTGATTTTCCTTCTCGTAATTAAGCCATGCTGCACTTGGTAGAGCAGGTGATATTTTTCTGGTTATGTTTTTTCGTCAAGTTTTCAGGAAGGGGTTTTTCAGTGTTAGCTAAGAGAGAGAGGTGCCCTCTTTCTCAAATTTAGAAAATCTCAGAGGGAAACTCTGTTTAAAGAAACAGACTGCAGAAGAATGGGGAAAGGAAAGATCACACTAAACACAGATTTAGATGGTGGCTACTTTATCTATTTCTAGGTAGTCATGTCAAGTTTTACACCATTCACACTAGAAACAGAAGGAGTAAATAGCATATATTATAGTAAGAAACATAGATTTCTAAACATTATTTTTGTTATACTTGCAGGTTCAAGTTGGAGGCCAATTCAAAAAATCTTTCCCTCCTTTTGTGCAAAACACTAGATTTTGGGGAAAATATGGGTAGTACTTTCTAAAGGGGACCTGAAGAACAAAGGAATATAACTTACTTTATATTCCTTTCATGCCTTCACTAAAATATTACCTTAAGCTGGTTTTGCCCACAGTGTGGTAGACAATTAGAGGTATTAGAGGCATCCAAAGCATGAAGTCATTATTGAATTTAGGGTCAGTGGTACCCCTCTGACTAGTAATGAACTGCCTTTACCAAATACATTGGCTTTTGCAGCTTCCTCATTTAAAAATGTACAGGAGCGTCTGTACTTTTCCTGCTCCCTTCTCACAGAAGGGGCCTGTGCCTCCTCAGGAAATGCAATAATTGTCTGAGGAAAACCAGTGATGCAGTCATTCATCCTTTACAAATGCAGTGTATGACTTACTTGTCATCTTCAATAACAGCAGATCTGCAAAGGGTACTGAATGGATTTTTGAATTTTCAGGCTACAGTAGTTGTTTGTTTGCTTTTATCATTTAATCTCTTCATGGTAGTTCTTGTCCACTGTATTCCTAAGATATAAATAATTCAGTTGTATTGATATGAATTAGTGTGAATTTTTTTTTTCAAACCCAATGAAATGTGAAACAAAGAAACAGTTAATCCAACACAACACTGTGCTGCTTCATAAAAAATGAAGGTGGTATTATGAATGCCTGCCATAGAACATAGGAAATATCTGAAGACTTATGTTCTGATCTGCAGAAATCAAATTGTGGAAACAAGAAAAAGTCCCAAAGGTTACGTGAAATTAGAGTTAGGCTGGTGATGTATTAATGCACAGATATATATAGATTCATAATTACCTTATCTTGGGGAGCAGGGTGCAGCTAAGTCAAGACTATATAGTTTATGGGCATAGTCTTCAGACATCAATGGGCTTATCCTCATTTATGCCACTGAAGGACCAGGTCCGGTTTGGGTGAGAAGAGATCTCATGTTGCTGGGTGTCTGTCTTACTGCAGTACTGTTTGTTTTCTTACAGCACTTGAAGTCATTTAGGACCAAATTCCATTTTCATTTACACTAACGTAGCCTGAAAGATGCAGGGATGCAATGGTAAAAATGAGCAGATATTGATTAAAAATTTCTTTGGGTCTCACTGAAATGTAAGTAGGAGCTGAAACAGAAGCATTTGTTTAAAAAATGTAAAAAAAAAAGAAAAAAAAAAAAAGGCCTGTGCATTGAAAGAAGTAACTTGTAAAACAGTTACGAGCACTGTCTGATACTGGGAAACAGATAGTTTCAACTCCAAATTACTGTCTTGAATCCTGTTCATGTTTATAGTTACTGTAGGATGTCATCCTCTCTGGTGGTCAGCTGGAAATAACCAGCTGCTATACAAGTGGTCAAACATTACCAAAATTGTGTTGTTCTTACCAGTGCTAGAAGTAACAAGGAGAGGGCAAGAAAGCTAAAGTCTTATGCCTAGCCAAGGATCCTGAGGGTCAGTGCTGGTGGGTCAGGGTGGGAAAACTGCCCTGATCTGCCTGGTGCTCAGGGAGAAGACAAATATAGAAGATCAGCATTCAAGACTGTCATTGTCACACTTCCCACCAACACAAAAGGAAAAAAGGCAAAAGGAGCAACTGCAAACTCTATTGAAGAATTTACACTTTTACATGTTGCATCCTGTTCTTGTTTTTCTGTCTACTTCATTTTTGCTTTGTAACACTGGCATAGCATCCCACACAGTAGGATTAGGGCTTGTGAAATGGTCAGTTTGGTATGCAGGGGTGCTCTGTGATGGGAATGAATGTGGGTGCAAGTAACGAAATGTGTTACTATTTGTCACTACCCCACTTTATCTTAGTAGACTAATTCTTCAGTCCCCTGCTTGCGCCTGCCTGCAGGCAGCACTTCCCCCTTCCCGCACCAGCGCCGGCCTGCCAGTGGCATTTCCCCCTTCCGGCGCCTGCCATCCGGCAGCATTTCCCCTTCTGGCGTCTGCCTGCTGGCGGCATTTCCACTTCCTGCATCTGCCTGCCGGCGGCATTTCCACTTCCTGCGTCTGCCTGCCGGCGGTATTTCCACTTCCTGCGTCTGCCTGCCGGCGGCATTTCCACTTCCTGCATCTGCCTGCCGGCGGCATTTCCACTTCCTGCGTCTGCCTGCCGGCGGCATTTCCACTTCCTGCGTCTGCCTGCTGGCGGCATTTCCACTTCCTGCATCTGCCTGCCGGCAGCATTTCCACTTCCTGCGTCTGCCTGCCGGCGGCATTTCCACTTCCTGCATCTGCCTGCCGGCGGCATTTCCACTTCCTGCGTCTGCCTGCCAGCGGCACTTAATTCAAACACCTGAACTTTTTTGGTGCCAAGTGGAAGCAGTAGAAAACAATGTATACTGTCTCTCGAGATTACTGTCTTTGTGGCTGGGTCTCTATTTTAGGTGCTGTTATTCAAGGTTCTCATGCATCACAGTTAAGCAAATGAGAAATTCCCAAAGACCACCTACGTCCGAAAGTAGACAACCAGCTTACATAACCCCTTTATCAAAAATGCAAGTCAACACTGAGCACTTCTATCACATATTCCCAATCTGAATATGCTTTGATAAGCCACATCTTTGATCCCTATGTCAAACTGTAGAATTTACAGGTGTAAATATTTTAGAATTCCTATTAGATTATCAAAACAAAATTTGTGACAGTCTGTGGAGATAGCAAGGCAAATTATTATTGTTGACCCGCTCTGCTGGTTTCATTACATATATATATATATATTTAGACCTGATTTAAAGTCCTTAAAATGAAGGAAAGTAATGATGAGAAAATATGAAACAGCTGGTAAGCTCCTTATGCATCAGCTGGATAGTTACAGCATTGTGTATGCAGGTTTTGAATACAGAATGATAGTAATAGGTTTTTCATTTTACTTCACAGTTAAAAAAAATACCCTGGTGGAAATGAATTGAAAAGATACATTAAAAATAAAATAACTCCCACATTTTGACTTAAACTGACAAAAGCAGGCAGAATCAAAGACTGGCCCCCACTACTTTTTCACCTCATTGTGAGCATTCATTTCACAATACATTACAGTGCATAGGATTGTGCTTTGCTCTAAGATCTTTTTCAATAGTTTAATACACTAGGATAAGTTAATATAGATGGAGTGACAACTTAAATTCAGAAGTTCCTTTTTAGTGATTATTTAAAACTATCACATTTCTAACACTTATTGCAGAGTTTGATATATATTTAACTCTTCCATAGTACTTACGGTCCACAGCTATCAAAGATCTTTGGAAAGAATAGTAAGTGACATTGGGTTACATTTTTGAAATGTGGTGAGATGAATTAGGAGGCCCAGTAGCATTGACTTTCAGTAAGACATGGATTCCTAAATCACCAGATGCTTTTGAAAGATAAAGCCTTTTTATTTATGTAGAAGCCAAAGAACTACTGAAGTGACTTGCAGAAGGTTACACAAAAGAAATGAAACCACATCCCTGTTGTCTTGACTCTGAACCCAGGATTCCAGCAAGATGCTAACAATGCCTCTCTGCTGGTAAATGAAATCATGTCACGCAGTCTGTAACTTTGCTTTAGGCAGCTGGACTCTCTATTTGTAGAATAGTCATGGAAAAGAAAATCAAATTTCTTCCATTAGAGCCTGCTTGTATGAGATTCTGAGCACTTCATCTATTCTCTGAAGTCAATGGTAATTCTGTCGTACCCTCCTTTCATATTGGTAACTGAAGTTTTGGTATAAGGCTAGTTAAAGAGAGACGCCTGTTGATGGTCACCTTGAATCAGGCCTTATAATAACTAGGACTATTAAAGCAGTAGAAATTAAAGATTCCTCAAGTTAACTATGACAGCTACAGAACATTTTTGCCAGCATACACATATTATTGAATATGCATAACAGAAGATACGGTGGAAAGAACTAAGATTAATTAGATTCTACTGAGCCAAATGGCATTTGACACACATTATACAATATCTGCATATGTTATTAAAGCTATGAGTAAGTAAAGGCCATTTCTCATTTCCATTTGCAGCATAGTCCATTTTGAAGCACAATAATTACATAGACATGACATCTGTGGGTTTTTTCAAAATGTCAGGGGATGCAGATTTTTATTTACTTGTGTTTTTAATCGCTTCTTGTCCACCCTGTTGGTTACATGCCCTTGTGATTGAAGGAGCAGTGTGAAGTGAGGTCTGCATGCAAATTTTGTATTGCACAAAATTATCAAGCTGTTTTCTTTCCCTTTATCTTTACATTTGTCTGATAAATCTGTCAATTCGTAACAGGTACTAAATTATGACCAGCTTCCTTCCTCTTTTGCAGTCTTCTAGCCTATTCTCTCTCTTCCTTTTTATTTGTTGGTATACTCCTCAAAAAACAATTTTGGCATAACTTTGAATCCAACAGTACTTAAATGTGCGAACCAGCCAGGTACTTTGAAAAATATGCTAAAGAGCATGCTATATAATAATATTTTCCTCTTCTTGAGAGCTCATTAACATTGATGTAATACCACACTTTTGATGAAACTCTTCTGGCCTGAGAGAGAAACTACATTTCCTTTCTGGGAATATTGGACCATTGTTTGCTGTGCTCATCCACTTGGAGCAGAAGCAAATTCTACTTCCCTATCTTCTTTGCACAGCATTGTTCAGCTTAAAATCAACACATTTCTGTTCTTAAAGCATGGTGCTTATGGGATCTCCCAAAATGGCAAAGCACATTCAGTCTCTGATTTAACCTATGATATTTCCTAGGTATGCATTTACTCTTCTGCTTCAAATTCTACTTACCTTAATGTGCACAAAAGCCACCTAATTTGTACTATGCTTGCCAGCTATGAAGGTGAAATACCAAATTTAAGGGACCTCTTAGAGAACTCTGCTTTCTCTTAAATATCACAGAGGGAGGTCCATCTCAAAGCCCATAGGATCCATGTATCTCATATGAAAATTTCAGGAGTTGCCTCCGAAGATCAAAAGAAATTAGACATGCCCAAGCAATGTGAATTAAACAACTAGTAAGAAAATCAAGCAAACTTCAATAGAGTTCTCCACCTCATCCAAAGAACATATGATCCTCAATGTGGACCTGACAAAAATGGGAAGATGTCCACAAAGAAGGCAAATAATTCTTGTTAACTGTACAGTTAGAAAAATGAAAAAAAAAGGCCAACCAATCTGCAATAGGCAGTGTGCTGGATCCTTGTAGCCAAGGGATAAGCTGTGCTTCTACTGTTAGTTCTTAAAATTAACAAAAGAGGATACATTGGTAAGGATGAGCATGCAATTTAATGACATTGCAAGATGCCTCGTAGGGTATCAACAGAGGACACAGAACAGTGCTGGAGGAGAGGATTGTGTAGATTTCCTTGTGAGAATTTGCAGGAGGTCAAGTGACCCGCAGAAAAGAAAGGAGTATACACATCACATGGCCTTCATCTCTGTCAATGGAGGACTGCCATTCTAGACATTTGGCTGGCTAGCGGTCAACACTACCTTGATACTACAATACTACACTTGATAACAAAGTGAAAATGGTGAAAAGCAAGTGCGCATTTTGCACAAAATCAGGATGTTGGGAACAAAAAAATGATATATTAGAGGACTGAAAAATTGTGGTATTTTAGGAGTACATTATTATAGCTAGATTATATTTGTAATATGCAAACAGAATAAAGTCTAAATCTGTCATGCATGTATAGCAGTGCTTTTAAAAGAGCTAATTTCATAAAGCTTAAAATAATTATGAGTCACATTGATTTAGACAAAGAATTAAGACTGAAAAATTTGAATAATTGGAAACTGTGTAAGAATATTTTACTAGATGCTATGCAGAAATAGCTCCACAGATGAGAAATTCTCATATAATGATAAAATATTTTCCTATAATGGTGATAATTATGGCAGATGCTAAACAGCAGGCACTAAACTGTCATATTTAAATTGGCAAATCAGATTAGGCTGCATCCTGGATTTCTAAGGGGTTGGCCAAGAAACTCTGGGCCATTACTATTGATTTTCAGTAAGCCTTAGAATACGAGGAAAGGTTTAGAGAAATGAAAGCAAACTGATATCATCTCAGTATTTAGTAAGTTTAGGGGGACAGCAGAATGAGGTATATGTTTCTCTTTCTGATACTGAGAGAAAAATAATGGAACTGACATAATATTTTATTAATAAATTTTATTAGTATGATTAATAAGTTAAATGAGAGTAATTAATGTCACTGAACAAAGGTTTGTGGAAAGTAAATCTCATCAAATTAATTTGATACATCTCTTTTTTCACAGTGTTTTACATGTTTGACTGATAAAGCTACCCCCTTTCCTCTGCAAGTCATTAAAAGAATTTACCAAGGACTGTGGTTCATTCTCCACCAGTCAAATGAAGGTGGTTTTAGATTTGGGTTTGGTTTTGGGGGGTTTTTTTGGTAGAAGGCTTGGTGTAGTAAAAAAGCCACACAAACAAACAAACAAACAAAAATCAAACAAAAAACCCTAAAGGAAGCCCTGCAGATTCCATTCCATTTTTAACAACATAAATGGTCACACTGGTTTCTTCTAGCTTTCTGATCTGTGAAAGCATGGTAAAATTCTATACTTGTGAATAAAAATAGTGGCCCTTCTGATGCCTTGTGGTCATGCTGTCTTTTCTTCCTTCTTTCATCAACATATTCCTGAACTTCAGGCTGCGGCACAGCAGGAAGTTCATACAATTCCAATAGTCCTTGTGCAGCAAAGATGCATAAATTCACATGAGTTGTAACTAAGTCATCAAATTGTTGGCTATATTGGTATTTGTTACCTATGCTGTGTGAGCTGCTGAAATAGCTTAGCTTTTTTGTTTAGTCCTTACCTATTTGTAATATTCATGCTGTTCAATAAAGATCAAAGGTGCTTTTTGTGATTGGATATCAACACTGCTGCAGAGCTTTGGGCTGTATTTTCTGTTCTGTCATAGCTTCAGGCTATTCTTAAGCCTCTTTAGCTATGACCATCCCCTTTGATCAGATCAGGTTATCAAAGAGTCTACATATGGCAAGGTTTAAGGCTGGGCTGGACTCTCAAAAGTCTGCACACATCTTTTACCCTCTGCCCTTCCACTATGTAAACCTATATGGCATTCATTTTGTACAAAATATAGATAATTCACCAGATAAGGCAGGTTGAAGAAAGGTGGAGGAAACATTAACTTTTAAATTAATATATTTTTCCTGTAGTTTCACAGGCAACAACTGTGGTCAGAACTAACTAGAGACAGGCCAGAAGAGAAGTCAAAGCCTAGAAGGACTGGAACACTGAGCTTTGTATGTTAATTTATGCTATTAGAGGACAGGATAGTCAACCAGAGAGTCAGACTGATGTAATAATTGGTTATCACTTAACATTATCGCTTGACACACACAGGGTGTGATAACAATACTGTAAGTATGTAATATAAAAACCATACATAATATATAGTGTATATAGTACATCTACTGAAAAATGGCATTTACTTCCAGGAGAAAAGTCTCCTTTTTAAAAGCAAAAGAGTCTAGTTCTTACTTACATGGATAATTTTTAAAAAATATTTAACTGGATTGAAGCGTTTAGAAAAATTTCACGGCAATCAGTCTGAAACAGAAATTTCCATTTCTACTGACAGCATAAGTACCCGGGGTGCAGATGTCTAGGCTCTCTGGTTGTTCTGGAGATGGGAGATCCAGCTACTAGTCACTCAGAGATCCGAGGGAGTTCAGCCTGATAGGAAGCCAGCAGACTGATTTGACTGTCTGTTCATGTGGTCTCCACTCTGTCTTTCAAATAAATTGGCACATTATCAGAGCAGTCTCACAACTTCTGACCAACCATTTTTTCTTAGAGATAGGCAGCATACATTTTTCATTTGGAAAAAACAGTTCAGTCTCTTCCTCTTTTCTTTGAAAATAGTTGAGTTTGAGCCCTACACAATACATTTGCCAGACATTCTGTCCTTTATTCAATAAGATAGATCAATCCCTGATGATGCTATAAAATACCAGATTCCAAATAATAAAAATGTATTTATATTTTGAAAAGTTTAATTTTGAGTGTTTAGATGGAGATAGGCAATCAGAATTAGGAATCTGAATGCAAGGCAGAAATACAATATAATTTAATTCTTTCCCCTTTTTTATCATTTTGTCTGAATAATATTTAATAAATAATATTTAATATGTAGCTGGAACATTAGTTCTATTTAAAAATTGGCTGTAGAAATAAATCTTGCATTGGTTTAATTTGTAATGTCTGAAAACAGATCCTGACAAAGGCCGTGACTCCAGTTTTGTAGCTCAAATATGAAATATCTTGTCCATCACTCTTCTTCCCACTCCTCTACCAGCTTTCCCTGAAAAACAAAGAGCCCTTGGAAACTTGAAGACAGTAAATGCTTTTCACATTAATCAATGATTGCTACTAGCAATATACACTATGCTAGAAGCTAGAAGCTGATGAATGTTTTCTAACGGTGTTTACATCGCATGTCAAATTCGTCTGAAATTGCCATAGAATCAGGTTATAGTCTGTGAGATTTGCTGTTCTGAAAATCATTGTATTGCTATGTGTGTTGGAGTTTGATTCTTTAGTTTCAGAGTAATTGCAAGAATGACTGCTTTCTTGTTTATCTGGGAAAAAAAACCCTGTGACTACTGGGAAAAAACATCTGGGAAAAATCTGTGCCTCAGATGAGTTCTGATATAACCACTGTGCCATCATCACCTAAATGTCAGCTACTATGTGGCATTTGCTGAGGAATATACTATTTCAGCACATGCTGATATATATATAGGTATCTATAAGACTGTAGAGACCCTGCCAACTTCCTGTCTCATTCCATCTCAGAGCTGACTTTGATTTCTGTTCTTTATAGAGTACGTGTCTGTGCTCTATAGCTCCACCTACTTGTGTGGGGTTAGCTGAAAATCACACAGTTAATACAAGTATATAACCACAGATACTATCGTCTGCAGCCCTGGGGTACACTGGTTAGTGGTTAGGCAGCAATAGTATTAATAGCACATTGTGGATATTGCTGACATGCTATGTTTCCTTACAGCAAGACCTTTCAGACAAGGGAATTAGTAGCAATACTGGGACAATGGGTTGCCTGGTAATTGATGTAAATAGCTTGGTTAATGATTCTGCTAAACCAACGTGGCATGTGATTGTAATGGAAATGCTACACTGGTTGGAAAACAAGATATTAATTTAGAACATAAGGACAAGAAGAAATAATGTTTGGGGATTGAGTAAAGGGCATTCAGCTTCTCAAGGCTCATTTCCTTTTTCTGTAGTATTCCATTAACCACAAGATGCTATCATGATTTTTAATGACCCTGATGTTTTTGCCTCAACAACTTTGTCTGGTAGATAATTCCAGACACCTGTGACGGTTCACATGATTGATAGCATGTTTCTTTGTGCCTGCTTGGATTTCATTCTTTAATTTCACAGAAGAACCTCATTGGGAATCATCACTACAAAGGAAAAATTAATTATCTTCTGTTGTTCTCATCATAGTAGCAAGTGGCTGGAATCGAGACATTTACACTAATGCTCTACATTTAATGACATTGTATAATTTCATTTCTTTTTTATTGAGTAATACTCTAAATCAATTTTTAAAGAATATCTCCATACATTTTAAGGAACTTATTAGTGCTGGAGTTCCTAGTTTTTTGGATGAGATATTTCAGTCTGAGGGTAATTAAATCTCCCATGACAATTTAAACTGCCTTAGGAATGTCATTTTCCTAAGAGGTGCCAATAGGCCTGAGATGCGAGTAGTAATATATTAGTAAAGGAGCTTCTCCTCTTGCTATTATATATTGTTTACTTCTGTTTTCTAAACTGTAGCACATGGTGGTTTTGTATGATGGAAAACTACTGCCTTACTTTATGCAGATATTGGAAAAGATGTCCCTAGAAGTCCTGTTTTTGCACCATTATGATGGAAAAATAAATGTACTTATATTTACATATTTATGATGCAGTACTGTCCAGAAGTGCCAATCAGGTGTCACAAAAATCCTGTCAATGGAAATGTCTCTGTGTCCTTGCAAAAGTCTGCTGCTGTTGTTAATGAGTTGTCTGGGAAAAAAATCCACCCATTGGGCATAATGACTCAAATATGTCAACTTTTAAACATTTACTGATGGCCAGTTACCATAAGTTTCAAACCTGACCTTAAGAAATCCTTATACGTCAGCTGTTGCAAGCAAGTTTTAGGCTTTCCCTTACATAAATAGGGCTTTGATTGACAATCCCTTGTACAAACTTGCACATCCCTTGCACATTCTTGCTTTATTTAGATTTGCAATAATTTTAAAATATACTTTAATGTGATCTTAGGCAAGCAAGACTGTCGTAATTAATTACATTTTGTCAGAAAACTCATAGCATATTTCATTCTTTAGTGGATGATTCTGCTCATACTTAAAAATGTAGTGACCTGTACTAAGCATCTGCTGATGAATGTTTATCCGTTCCTTTAGAGTCAGAGGGAGAAAGAGAAAGGCTTGGAAGGAAAGCTCGAATTTTCAGCCTGAAAATACGTAGTGTAGGGTGATTCTGGCTCCTCCAAATGTCTGGAAGCTATTCCGTTGTTACCATGGGATGGAAGTATATTTAGAAACAGCAAGAAGTTGCTGAGAAATTGAATTGTTGTTCTCTGGACTTAGCTATGGAAAACAAAAAAAATGCATGCATTTTGAAATATACGCTGTAGATATATAAAGGTGCTTTGTTTCCACTGTACTTTGACATGCATATAAGAACGGAGTCCTGTGAATGAAACTCAAGCATATGCACAAGTTTGAGGTTAATGCTTTTTTATTAGGACAGCTCTTGTGGTTTGCTCCACACTTGAATGGTTAATTCACTCCCTTAGTTCAGCTACAGGCACACCCTACTGTGACCTGAAAAGGATATTATAATTGCAGGATGCATAGATACAAAAGGGCCATGTTTAAAGAATAAAACAAATTACCAAAACCCCCAAAACACACTTCCCATTCCTGAACAAGGAACATTTTGTAAAATGAACTGAAGCTGATACTATAAACAAGCATGGGACCTTCACATAACAGATTGGTTTAGTACTAAATGAAGATCAGAAAATGGCGAACCCAATTTATTATCCTCAGTATGCATTATACAAACCATTTGGGTATTGACCCAAGGGTGAAGGTAGTTATATCTCATAAAAAAGCAAAGGATTATCAAGCATACCGAAAAACACTGATAGTGGAAATTGCTTTTTTATTAATCCATGCTTAAATTCCCTGTCTATAATTCTTGTGACCTAAATAGCTGTTCAATGGGAAATCTCAGTGCTCTAGAAACTGTGTGTATGAGATCCTTGTTTACTTTCTTCTTTTAGAAAGGCTACACCACCTACTACTTATACACCATTAAAAATGTATATCAAGTGTAGCATAAATTGTCCACCATTAAGTTGCCAGTGTTCTTAAACTGCTGTCATCAACAGACTTTGCATGCAACAATCCTATCTGTGGTTCTGTTCTGCCATTGGCAGCTGTGGGTGCTCAATAATGAGTCCTTTGGGGTGAATGGAGCAACCACTGGCTAAAAAAGTAGATTCAAGTATTATGTGATAAAAAGAAAAAAGTAAAAGCAGAAAGAGCTATCTCTCTTTCAACAGACTTGAAAAAGAAAACAACACATGGCCCAAAGCCAATGAAGTCAGTGGAAGCCTTTTGGCTGTCTGCAGTGAATTTTGGATAAGGCCAAAGTGTGTGAACAGGTGAATGTTATTACATATGGCTATTATTTAGCACCCATTTTATTAGCATGAAGATTACTGAGAAAATGTTGGTCACCTGCTGTTTCAGCAGTGAATTGATGATTAATGTTTTTGGTGGGGTTGTGATCACTTATATTTCCATGACTCTTAGGTTACCTGAACTATTTTGGAATTTATTGCAAAAGAAAAGGATGGTGGGGATTAGCTGCCTGGATAAGTCAGCTGAATTTTTTTTTTCAAAATCTTTTGAGTATATGAAACTGGGGATTTGTAATGGAGAAGTGCCTCTCAGATATGTGCAGGTGGGTTCCTCTGCATGGGTGGAGGACTGTGGTGTGGTGTACTGCTGGAAGAATCAATTCTGAGCAAGTGGGGACATTTCCAAGATCATTGTTGTGCCTTAAGGCATCTTAAAAATAGAAATTGTGTGTCCTGCTGAGCTTCTGTAAATTATATACCAGAAGCAGTAGAGGGAGGTTCAGGGACTTAGAAACCATGTGGTAGTTCTTGGGAAAAGTATGTTTGCTGCAATACCTTGGAAAAGTTTTGATGCCCTTATTGGGAGTATATTCTAATCCCACCTGTGGTTTCTGCTGGCTCTGGTGTTCTTCGCTGCCTGCTTTAAACTCTTATGGAGCATTTCTGTGCATGCTGCTAAACAGGTGCCATCTATCACTTCAGAGGTGGGTGACGTTATTCCTGTGTAGAGATATATCTTGTAAAGCACTTTAGGATCCTTTGGGATGAAAGGCACTATTTAAATCTGAGACTTTATTATTGTCTGTCCCCCTCTACAAATAAATCATCTCGCAAAATGACTGTGGAAGAAATTACTCTTGCATAAATGAATTCATCCTGTTCTCCCACAGAGAGACGAGAAAAACTTTATAATAACTATCAAATTGTTTTACAACCAAAATATTGCAATGGTTGAGTAGTTTCCTACTTGTGACATTGATAATGAGTTTTTGAAAAGTAACAGAAAATGTTTCCAGAAATTGGAAAATAAGATTAGCATATCTGTTATGTAGGATTCTTTGTTAAGTCAAGATATTTCTTGTTTGGGTGATAATAGCTGTGCCTTTGTTAATTATTATTTCATATTGTCATTATTAGGTTATTAATAATTTATAGTAAGCTGCTTCTTTTTGCTATGTAAATGTTTTCATTCTTATTCATCAATTCCTTACTCAATTATTAATGTGATTCATAAACACATTACATTTAGATCCTCTTATAAGAGAAGAGATATTTGCTACTATATTTTCCCTTCCATTTGGATGTGAGGTAAAACAAGCGTAAAGGCAAGGGAAGAGGTACAGAGAATTTTTAGGGGATGTACCCGCATCTCTGAAACAAAGCAGAGGTATGATAATAGCTGAATAACTCTTATGTTCTCTTTGGTAAATTTTTATTTGTATTTCATGATTTATCAGTCTGTCATATTTGCCCTTTAGGTATAATGGCTCATAGGTTTCTGGATGCATATTATAGACAGCAGGACTGTAATGTGGCTTTGCTATATTCAGAAAACCTTGCTGAGAGATTCTGTCTCTGGCTTTCCCAGTTGTTCAGTGCTTTTTCAAGTTACCATAACCTGTATTCTGGATAACTGTACCCGAGGAGTTTACAGGAAATCTTCTTAATATAATTTCATTCTACAATTGGAAAAAAAAACGCCCAACCAACCAAAAAAAAACCTCTCAGAAGAGTTCAGGGGTTACACAGTTAAAATGCAGTGGGCCTCTAACAGAACAGAGGCTTTTGTCTGTAGACTATTTTCTTCATGTCTACCCCAGGTTGCCTATAAGTAAAATTTTGTGGCCATCTAGCTTTCCAGTGATGTACATGAGATGAAAAATGGAAACGTGAGGAGGAAAAGGGACTTCAAATCTCAGCACCTTTTGTGGCAACACAGGCAGGCCTGGCACATTGATATTCTTAAAAATGCCATTCTGAGGTTATTTTCAGATTCATACTTGTAGATTAACAAGAACTGTGAAAGTATTGAGCACTGAGGCCAGGCTCCAACCATTATGGTCACCTGCACCACCCCTTTTAAGTTGTATTGAAACTAGTCAGGATGTGTGGACTCTGCATCCTTTTGGAGGACTATTTCCAAACTTCATTTCTCTCACGCACAGTTATCTTTTATTATGAAGTGTAAAAATATGCATAGTCACTTTAACTAACTACTTGTGTTTGCACCAAAATTGCTGTTACCTTAAATAGCTCATTTATGGATATTTACATGTTTTTATGTTTCATATTTTATGTGATTTTTAGATAACATTTGTATTGTATAGGTGATCATGCCCCTGTACTCGGCAGTGGTGAGGCCGCACCTCAAATACTGTGTTCAGTTTTGGGCCCCTCACTACAAGAAGGACATTGAGGTGCTGGAGCATGTCCAGAGAAGGGCAAGTGTTATGAGGAGCAGCTGAGGGAACTGGGGTTGCTTAGCCTGGAGAAAAGGTGGCTGAGGGGAGACCTTATTGCTCTCTACAACTACCTGAAAGGAGGTTGTAGTGAGGTGGGTGTTGGTCTCTTCTCCCAAGTAACAAGCAATAGGACAAGAGGAAATGGCCTCAAGCTGTGCCAGAGGAGGTTTACACTGGATATTAGGAAAAATTTCTTCACCGAAAGGGTTGTCAAGCATTGAAACAGGGAAGTGGTTGAGTCACCATCCCTGGAGGTATTTAAAAGACGTGTAGATGTGGTGCTTAGGGACATGGTTTAGTGGTGGTCTTGGCAGTGCTAGGTTAATGGTTGGACTCAATGATCTTAAAGGTCTTTTCCAACCTAAATGGTTCTATGATTCTATCTCCTGTCTTCAGCTGGAGAGATACCAATTCACTGGAAATTCATATCATTCATCTTCCTAGTTGCCAAGTTGTACCATTACTTGTGCCCCCATTATTTGAGCCCCAGCTTTGCTGTGGCAATGACTGCTTCCATGAAGAGGGACTAGGGATCACAGCCACAGCGCCTAATGTGCACGTTTGCATTCTGTCTTATTAAATGTCATAACATTATTCCAGTCCTAAAATTTACTACATGTTCATGCAAGGCTTTAATCCTACTTCATCCAGGCAATTCCCTTGGATTTTGTGGCAGCAGCAGATTGTGTCAGCCCATTCCTACATTTTGTGTTAGTAATTTGAGAAGAGAAAACCTGGGGTGTGAAAGGCACTTTTTGTATCATGGTGAATGTTAGTGTTCAGGAATTGCTTATAATAATCATTCTATCATCCCCTACGTAACAAAAATGAACATCCAGTAGAATGATAATTAGATTAATATAATTTAGGTCTTATGTAAGGGAAACGTAACAACGATCTTCTTTAAAAAATAAACAAAATCCCACTTCTCTACCAAATACTTTTTTTTTTGATTACAGGTTATAAAGAAGCAAAACACTGCTCTCAAATTCTGTGTTCTTGATAATTTAGGTGTTTGTAAGTCCAAGAGCAATAAATGTAAAACTTAAGGCAAACAGAAATTAGTTTTATGTCAGCTTAATCTGTACCATGATACAATGCAAACAGTCCCTTATCTTTTCACTGATTATTTAAAACTGCTTCACAAAAGATAAGTTTCACTCAAAGCATGAAACAATCAAGAATAGTCAGATTATTTACTATGGTTCTGTTACAGGCATCAGCACTTCCAACCCCAAGCACTTGAATTTCATGTCCACAATAAATCACGTACATGGCTTAATAATCACATTTTAGGACAGTGTGTTTTCATGTGTTTTTTACATTTTGTGTTTGGGAGCAAACAGCAAATCCTGTTTTCAGAGGATTTTTTTCCATCTTCTCTCTTCTAAACCCCTGTTCTCTTTTCTTCTTCTCCTTCCCCTTTCCAGATTCTCATGTGATCATGTTGGATCACCAGGATAACGGCTAAGCAGGCCTGGAAAAGGCAAGACTATAGCACTTGGGAGATGATTTAGCAACTTCCCTGAGGTTTTAATTCTCTGATGAAGACCTGATTGCAAAGCAGCCCTCCCACCTCCTTCGCTTTTATGCTGTTCTGTGCACTTTTCAGTAACTTCTGCTGGAGTGACACAAAGAATGGAGCTGTATTTGAGGTCCCCTTTGGGGGGGAAGTGATGAGGTCTGTAGCCCAATGTCATCTCTCTCCTGTGAAAATACCCATAAGAGAAGACATTTGGGGGAAAGGCGGGGGGGTGAGGGGTGGGGGAGAGTTCAAAGCTCCCTTTGGAGGTTTGGTTTGTTTGCCTCAGGAAAAAAAAAAGGGGGGGGGGGGGGACACAGACATTGTGGGAGCTGAGTTCTCTCTAGAGAATCCACCACACAGCGATAGATTTTGATCTGAGCAGTGAATGAAACACTATCATATGCCATGATGTGGATCTAGCTGAGTGGGTTAAAAATGGGATGTGTGTGTGTGTATTTGTTTTTCAGCTGCATTACTATGGTTTTTGTGTGACTCTAAAACACATGGCTGTCAGAGAAAGAAACCTAGCAATCAGCTTAGTTAAAGACACTCAATTTAAAGTGCCTTTAGATTTTGGAAATGCTCTGAAACTTGGTTGCCTTCGTTAAGGCTTTGACCTGTGTTGGTTTCAATTGCTGGGACAGGAATGTATATGTTATGAGGCTTATCATAACAGTAGTTGAAATGCCAATATGTGAGGGAAAAGTCAACTGGAGTATTATCGTATTATAGCTTATTACTGACACGACAAGGTTATTTGTCCTTTTATATGTAAACAACATGACACACTACTTTCTCTATTAGCATCTCTGTTCATGAAAACTGGCTTAGCATTGTGAAGCAAATGCAATATCAGTGGCCCTCATCTGGTAATACTATGATAACTTGTAGTTTGCTATTTTAATACTTATTGGTAAAAGCTGTACAGATTTAATTGTTCCCTTTCACATCCATTCCTGTAGCACAACTAACTAATGCCATCCAGTGGTAATGGTACAGCATAAATTGAATGTGTCAGGCTTGCTTACCTAGGCTTCAGCAGTGTTGTTCATTGTTCCGGCTATTGCAAAACTTAATTAACCTGAAAAATACACTAATGAGTGGTAAGTTGTTCATTCAGGCAGATGGCAAAAGCGGGGAATATATTTTATAATAAGTAAATGACTGTAAGACCGCTCTCCTAGTTATATAAAACCAACTAGACAAGCTGGGCAAGATTGCCTAGTTAAGAGGGGTGTGGGTGTTGAATTTTGAAACAAAATTATTTGTCACCTAGGTTTCTACTTTACTGCACAGAACTTAGATTTTATTGAAATTTTGACAAGATGTTTCGCTCCAGGTGAAAGCCCAAGGTGTGGGTTGGTTTGGGTCTTTTTTTTTTTTTTGCATGACAGAACATTCCTAATATGAAAAAATTGACTGAGATTTGGTTATTTCTGCCTAAAATGTGCTCATATATGCAAGAAAAACAGATCTGTTTTCTATTAACAAACTTTTGGGTGTCTCCAAGACTTCACTGTCTATCTTTTGTGTTTTCTACATGGAAAAATGGTCCCACTCTACATTCTTAATGAATGCAAAGTACTTTGAATTTTGAGTAATTCTCTGATTTGCTGCCATCTCTAGCAGGCACTAATTGCTGCTGCTGTTGTATTCCTTGCAATTTCCACAACCCTTGTGTACACTGTGAAAATTATCCATTGCTGACACCAGTGGTATAACGGAACTAAGGATGAACGTGTTTTAACTGCAAAAGCAGCCAGCAGAAAATAGTTGTGATGCTGAACCTTGGGTTTCTGAACTGATGGTAATCCTGACTTGTTCTTGACCACACATGCTGAAAAATAACATTTCTTAACAGCTCTGTTCTGTTCTTGTTAACACATGATGTCAGCAAAAAAGACACATTTTTTCCTCCTGTAAATGTTAGCTTTTGCTTACTTTGCCAAATGTTAACTTGGACAAAGCAATTAACTTGGACAAAATTCCCAAATTTAAGTATATCTAACCCCAAAACTTTATATAAAATTAATTTTAACCTTTATTTTCAACTTTATCCATATCTCTAAGCAGTATAATAACCAATGAATGTTCACTACAGTAAATATTTTGGAAATTACACTTCAAATTTTATCAGGAATAACCAAGAATGGCAGCAAATGCCACTCACATTTCATAGCCTCCATATTGATTGAACAGAGCGTCTTCAGAGTGTCTGAAGCTAACTATGGAGTAAAAACCTTTTATTTAGTGCCGTCCTTATGGATGTTGATCATTCAGTATTCGGTTAAGCAGCAAGCCAACTTTGCATGCTAATATATCAAGGTGTGTAACTAGCTGCTGAGTCAGTATTTTAGACTCTGACCTATTTCAGACTTCGTATGTGAACATACATACAAAATTGAGGATGTAAAACAATGTTTTTTCAGGCCTGGCTCCAGTGACAGAAGAGATTACTGCCTGAATCTGTTTGCCTTTTACTTTCTGTGCAGAAGTTTACTCTCTCCAATAATTTAGCAAATCTTTGCAAGGTTTTAGTTTAGATAGTTTAAATAGGTGATCTGAGACAGCCGGTTAATTTTTGCCTTAAACAAATGAAGTGATTCATACAAACTCCACTCCCAGCAGATCAGGAGGGTCATTAGTGAGCACTTAGGGGCAGTAACCTCTTCCACAGGCACATCTGGATCTTGAAGGGAACATCTGCTCTCCGTCTCTGGCTCACTGGTATTAAACAGCTTGAGATCTACTGCATCAGAAACAGAGATTGAACTATAAACCAGAATTTCTGAGACTGGCTCCTCTGCTCTTAATCTTTCTCCCAAACTGCTTATACAGAACCCTACAAAATCCAGACAGGCAATTCCACAGTACAATATTATGGCACAAAGATGTGTCTGGTAGTAACATTAATCAGTATTTCTCCTTGCTCCTGTCCATGCCTCGTGAGGGACAAAATATACACAACACAACTGCTGCACGTTAGAACCTGGCTGTTTATAATATTTTGGCAGAAATGCTCAGAATCTAATAAGAGTATCCCAAATATTATGAGTACCAATGGCACACATGCTGCCTAATAATTTGCATGGTTTAATAATGAAATTCTGTTTCTCTTGGACTATAGCCCTAAAAAAATAAAGAGCGCATATTGTTTTTTTTCTGCATGAAAACAACCACCCAGCACTGAATGCTAAACCAGAATTATTTCCATTATGTTTTGCCACTTATTGTGGAAGATGCAGCATGCAGACTTTTTAAAAAAAAAAAAAAAAGCCTGAATTATTTGTATAAGCTAAAAGGTCATGAGTGATTTTTCCTGCCAACTAATATCTATTGCCAAAAAAAAATTCTATTCAGACTGAAGTATATTAAAAAATTTTGACAGCACAGAAGACCTTTATCTGGGAGGGAACAGTGTTAATTATGCCACATTGATTTAATCTCACAGAGACCTGGTGCATAATTTAAAATTCATACTATTATTAAATTGCCAGGTATGTTTTACAGCCATCACATTTAAGAAAATGCAAGTACTGCCATTGCCAATGAATCGCTCTCCTTAAACATTTTGCAGAGTTGGGGAGTGTGTGTGTTTGGTTTGTTGTTGTTTGTTTGGGTTTTTTTAAAATCTTTTCCAAGTAATATTGAAGAGACCTTTGGCACAACAGGGAGCTGGGAATTGCTGATGGCTGGCTGGAATACAGTGTAGGGCTCTGTGCTGCACGTAATTCCCTTAGCTCCTTTGCTAGGTTACAGAAACATTGTATGGGAAATACATGAACAACAACAGCTGTAAGGCAGCTTATTTAGTACTCTGTGATAGCATGTAGGCAACTTTTAAGTGGTAAAACTTTGTTATTCTAGAGAAGCCTGTCACAGTGTGATACCAAAGGCTGAATTAAGTTTTTTTTTATGTAAAGCAGAGATGTAATCACTTTATTAAAAAAGTATACTTGAAATTATGACACTTGCTTCTGGAGTATATTATCAAATAAATGCCATAATTACTTCAGGAATTAAAGCACTATTTTAATTAATATGAAAACGAGAAATGTTTTCTGTTCCTAAAGATCTCAGTTCAGGCACTTTATCATGGCACATAACTTGACAAGGATATAAAATTTGGCTAGCTGGTGCAATGTATAGTTTAAAAAAATGGTGTTATTAGTGGAAAAAGAGCTCAGTTGAGACAGTAAAATGCACAAACTAGAAAAAGTTCTCATTCTATGCAGGGTACAAAATACTACCAATAAAAAGCACTAAGCTCCCACCAAAGAATGTGAATAAGCGTATTATTAATGTACAGGATAAGTTCAGGGTAATGCACCTTGGCAAAAATAATTAGGAACATAAATACAGATAGGAAGGAAGTGAGTAGGTTGTGGGGGCTTACGGGATGACCAGCTGAAAAGGAGACTGCGATGTCATGTTGCTCCAGAAAGGGCAGCACGGCAGTGGAGCACACAAGCACCAGTAAGACTTGCAAGATGTAAGAAATCATCAGTTTGGCACTGGTTTAGGTGTCTAGTGTTGGGCTCCCTAACTCTTTGCCTCTTCCATGTTTTCATCTGCCATGTGTTGACCTTTCTGTGGAGGTCATTGTTTTCCACAGATACACTCAGAGGAGGAAAAATCATTACAAGTTCTGGATCTTCACAGTTTTTATTGTAGGTTTTTGGGCTAAGTTGTGCTTTGGGAGTTTTGGGGGGGGGGTTGGAGTTGTGTGGGGTTTTTTTTGTTTGGTTGGTTTGATTTGGTTTTTTTGCTAACCTGATTGAGGAGATTAATGCACTAGGTTGTTGTGGTCTGCTTCACTGCAGTGAGTGCCATTAGCTCCATAATTTGAATGACTATTTTTTGAACATCAAAATTAAAAAAAAACCCAAATCGTATGCAGTTAGAAATGTATTCTAATAGTGGAATGTGAAGGTTGAAGGTATTAAATGTGAATGCACCTGCATAAATATGAACTAAGAGCTAAGCGAGCTTTTTAAGACTGATTATTAATGTTTCTGATTACCAAGGAGGAGTTATAGATAGTGGAACTTGGCCATCAACAGACATACCAAGCAATGCAAATTCTCTTTTCTTTTTAAATAGAACAGGATAGACTCTGCAGAATAGTGTTAATATGAAGATAAGGCTCTCTTGGGCAATATCCCTGTACCCAATATCAATTTTTTCATATTTTTAATATATTGATAGGGCAATATTTCCATTACTTGATCTCTTTTTCGCATCTTGTACCACTCTGGAAATGCATGTCTGTTCTATGATCAGTATTCTCTCTCCTATTTCTAGAACTTGGCTGCATCAGGAGAGACCATACATACATATATACATACTGGGAATTGAATGTATGTTGTATAAGTGGAGGATAAGTTCTGCCCTTTAGCATAGATGGTCTACCTGGTGATCTATAGACCATGGTCCTGTGACTTCTAAGGAGGTAGAGAGCTAATGCTAAGAACTACACAAAGCTCAGTGATTTTTTTGATGTGTCTATCCCTTTTCTGCAAAAGGGAACATCATGCAGTTCAGTTGGAACAGCTGAAATAGCATCAAAAGAAGGGAGCTTTCAGCTGGGGCACAGCTGGTGGCTCACGATGTTGTTTCCAACCTGGCCCCACCACAAGGGCATAACCAGAGCATGTGGTGGTGAGAAAATCTTT
This sequence comes from Calonectris borealis, assembly GCF_964195595.1. NCBI lineage: Eukaryota > Metazoa > Chordata > Aves > Procellariiformes > Procellariidae > Calonectris > Calonectris borealis. The sequence continues at coordinate 16,706,707 of NC_134329.1, forward strand.
TGGATCAGTCAACTTCTCTTGAGAAGGTCCTAGGTTTTATTGACCTACAGTGGAGCTAACATGGAATCATCACAATGATCAGGACATATAACAAACTTATCATTATTCATGTGCCAAGAAGATCTTAGCACAGCAGGGAGTTCGGGCTTTTCAGATGCTAAACAATGTAAACACTGACAAATAATTTACTGTGAACAGCTCATCCAATTCTATTTGGGCCTGGGGAAAGGACAGTCTGTGCACTGGTCATTCACATTCCTGACACGATGAGAGTTTCGCAGAGGTAATGTTTAAAAATTAAGAATATGAATATAATTCCTAGCTTCATCCTTAGAATAGGACAGCACTATCTATGTCTGCCTGGTTCCCCATTCTATCAACTCCACAAAGGTTTCATGAGTAGGTGAGAAATGTGTCGTTTTCATTAGAAGAAAGCACAGTGCGCAGAATACAGGTGCATGCTCATGACAACAAATGAGGACTCAAATTCATGACATGAGAGTCAAAAATAACCACACCGATGCACTTTATCATTTACTGCCCTACTTAATCATTAGGATGTACAGCCACAGAGTTCTATAATTTGTAACATAGTAATGAATTAATTGCAGTCATCAGGCGTTTATTCCCATTTATTTAAACAGTATGAAATTGCTCGCTGCTATTTATATTATCATTCTTCTTTACATTTCTCTATCCTCTATGTAGTAATATTGATAAAAATAATTCCTTTTGCCTGAAATATGCATCTCTCAAGCCAAACCACCATTAATGCTCCTATTGTACAGCTGTTAAGTAAGCAGCCCAAAGCCCTACATTTACTTGATTTACATATATAAAAATGCACAAAGGTATTCTTTAAGCTTTTGTCATATTAGTTCTGGCTTCTGAAAATAAAGATTTAGGTGTCATTTTTTTCTTTTTCTTCTGCTATCCTAAGCCGGGATTTTTTATAGTTGATTTGACATATAAAGGCAATTTTGTCTTTTCTTTTTCCTTCTCAAATGTTCTCTGCTGAATCAGTAAACATCTATAATTTCTGACAAGGTCACTTAATTATCAGTGGTGCTGGCTGAAAAAGAGCTGCCTTATCTCTGTTGCTTCTGTTTCTTTTGTGGAGCTGAGCATTACTGAAAAGCCTCATGTGTGTTCATTAATTACTATTCAGAAGCCAGCCTTAGTGCATGCAAGCATTTTGCCTTCCTTAAGATTTGTTTGTCATTATGAGTGGATTATCTCTGTGTTAAACATCTATCTCTCCAGTGTGCCAGTCCCCTAAAGATACCAACTTTGAAAAAGGAGGATAAGCAAACAGTTTTAAAACCCCCAAATAACAGGAGTAGATGGACAGAGGAGAATGAAACAATGTACAAGAAAATTAAGGGAGGTTGGTTTCTCTTAGCTTGTCTTTTCTTTCTCTAAGGAATAAGGCAGAGGAGTGGTTTGTGTTTAAAGTTCCAGACTGTGGCTTGGGAACTTCAGATGCAATTTCCACCTTCATAACGAATGCCTTATGAGACTCTGGGTAAAACATTAATTCTTCCTGTGTCTCATTGCCTCATCTGTACAGCAGGGATAATAATCTTTTTTATCCACACTACTCATGTTACCAGCTTTATGTAGCTGAGGCATCTATGTTAAGTGCACCTTATGCGAGTTAAGATGGGGGCTCTGGATGTCATCAAAATAAAATATAACTTGATCTATTATTAAGATTCAACTGCTGGTATAAAGCACTAGAGAACGGAAGCATTGCCAGCCATTTACATGTCTTAAAATAAATAGCCACATGTGATCTCTCCCTCCTCCCCTATCCATCTTCTGTTCCTTGCCAAGCACATTTCAAGCAGTGAAATCAGCAACAGAAATCAGCCCGGAGATTGTCTCTCCAAGAGCTTTCTGCTTGGGCATGGTGTTGGTGTCCAAATTATTTGGAACCAGGTCACAAAAAGACTTGGGAATTGTTTTGGATAGTTGCAGGAAGCCTTCTGCTCAGTGTACAGCTGTGGTTCAAAAAAAAGGACAAAAAATACTAGCTAATATGTAGAAGAGGACAGAAAATTATATGGGGCCATTACAGACACAGACAGAGCAGAGAGACAAGCCTTACACATTAGGAAATGCTGATTTCAATAGAATTATACTTGCGTAAAATTACAGTTCTGGTGAATCAAATGATATATTTCAGATCTCATAATTTCATTCCCTTCTCCATCCAAAGGGAAAAAAGGTCCTACTTAAACAAACAGTTTCCATATGAAATGAGGTTGAAAAGGATTAAGAATGTTATCCTAGTGGAGAACCTCATAAAATAAGAATGTATAAGAGGCATGCAAAATAATACACAGCATGCAGAAGGAAACTCCTATTTACCCTTTCACATAATACAAGGACAAGTGAGATGGATCACTTACAGATTTTAAAAAGGCTAAAAGGAATCAGATTTTTTACACAAAGAAAATTTACCCTGTGGGACAGATAAGGGCTTAGTAGGATTCAAAAGGGATTAGACAGTTGTATGGATAATAAGAACATCCACAGCTATGTTAGATAAGATTACAGAAGGGGAAAAAAGATATAAGCACTCCTGCTTCAGGGCATCAGCCAATTACTGATAGAGGTAGACAGAAATTTTCCAGTGGAATATTTTTCCCCTGGAAAATGTGTTTTTGTAAAGTGCAAGTATCGTGCAGTGATGTGTTAATGTCAGTGAATCTTCTAATGGATTCTGCTTCAAAACTTGCTTCTCTGGTTTCTTGGCAACTTACTCAGGACTGGGAGTCAGAAAACTTGGGGGATATGTTGTAGAATGGTGTATTGGCTAATCTGTTCGAGGTGATAAACCTCATTCATATTGCTACATGCAATGACTAGGAAAACATTCTACACCATTCGAGATGTTAAAAATGTCTCCTTGTCTTCCCAACATGGAATTGCAGAATTTTTGCAATTTTTAGATTTTGCTTGGAAGATAAACTTTGTCTTTCAGCCTCAGAATCTGAGTTGGAAACTTCCTCAGGCTGGTTGTTCCGTATTTTTCTGTTACGTGTTACTGAACTTCTTGACATAAGGACCTGGTAGTGAGCAGTGGACCTGGAGACATGCTTAGTTTAATGGGGTGGTTCTTCTGTTAAGAGATATTCTGTCTGAAGATTGGCTACAGACAGCTGGGGATTTTTGTTATAGGTGAGTGATTGCCGGTGGAGGAGAGAACTTCACCTTGAATTCAGATTACTACATTATTGAAGACAATAAGTAATGATATTTTACAACTATATAACTTATCTCATCCCTGTGCATTTAAAAATTGTTCACAGAATTTCTGAAAATATCACCAAGGAAAGGTTTCTATTCCGGAAGATGGCCCTTCTCAGTTTGCACTGTCTAACATGGGTAGGGTAGTGATTTTGGGCAAATCCCTATGCTTTCTGTTCTTTCTGTTCATTTGCTGCTTTCATTTTTCTTGTTCATTTTCATCTAGTCTTGTAACCTCCCGCGTGATGTTCAGTTGATTCTGTGAAGTCAAACTTTTGTTTTTCAGACCTTTGTAACACTCAGCAATGATAAATGGATACTAGTGTAATCTCTCTCCTGGCTTAAGCAGGAAAAGATATGGCTGCAGGTACAAGTCTTAATTTTTAGTGTATGGTCTTTTATATACTACAAAATTATTCATTGTAAATAATTAATGCCTGACCAACATCTGACCAAAATCTGTTGATTTTGGGTGGGGTTTTTTTGTTGAGGTTTTTTTAATATTAAAAGGAAGTCAGAGAAATGGAGGAAGATAATTACATATGATAATTGCTTTAAATGCTTTTAGATCTAAGCTGCTAAAAGGCTAGCTGTATAAAAGGAAAGTAACCATGATAAATATGGCATGAAACAATAGAGAACTCAGGAGGAAGAAGAATCTGGTACAGTTGCACAAGACATTTTTGGCAACAATTCCATGTAAATCTCTCAAATGAGTACAGGTACTTAATAAGCAATTAAAAAGACAGCCAACGTAAATGAATTAATAGCTGACTCTTAAAATGCATTAGCTGCTCTGTAATTAATAGAAAATTATAAAGGAAATAAATGCTTGCTTACAGCCTTATTAATATCTGAACATTACATCCTAGTCTGAATTGATTGGGATGATAAAAAATTCAGGGGAAAATATGGAAAGCGCAGTTAAATACTTGTCAAATCTCAGCAAAATTTCAATAATGTGCAATCACTGTTCTATATTTCAGAATACTTATGCAAGATGACATTCAGAATGTTTGAATGTAGGTACTAGGAGAGGGTTATTGCAGTCCTGCGGGAACTGGGATGGCAATCATAAATGAAGTTCAGTAGTCTAAGGTGGAAGATCTCATGCATTATTCAATTAGCCCAGTAATAAATTAACTGCTACATAAACTCAGAATCAGTCTTTGGTGCCCTAATACTGTATAGCTCCATGCCCATCCATATACCAAATTCAACTTCATTTTTAATTTCCATGCTTAGTTCTGGGCTTACTTGTAACACTTAAGTAGATAGATTGTTTGGCTTTCAAACCGGTATTCTGGCTCAAAGTTTAATACAACTTCTTGTACAGTAGTTGCTCAGGTATCAGATGTCAGGGTTTTATAACACTTTCTATAAATATTCTGTCCTTTGTCAAATTTTGAGTATGAACTCTTGGAGCAACAACTATCCATCACTGAGTGTAAGTGCGTGCAATGGGGTTCTGATATGAGCTGGCAGCTGTAATACAAATAGTGTCATAATGGCAAAGTAACTTCCATAGCTGTCAGTGTGTACATATCATTCACGTCATCCAAGTGGATTGCATGATGGCTGACATTGTTATGCTTATATTACTAAAGCAAAAAAACCCACAAAACCCCCAACAAAAACAAACAAACAAACACAAAAAAAAGCAGATTATTTTTAGCTGGGAGTTCTGGGAGAAATATTTGAAGGCTCTTGGGTGCTAAGAGGGCTTGGATCCCGCTTTAAATTTAGTTCTTTTGACAGCAATAATGCACATTTTGTATAGAATCGTAATCGCCTGTATGGGAACAGAGCACTCTGCAGATGCTTCATGACCTAAGACACAGAAAGTGAATGCTAATTGAATAGGCTTTTAAATGGCATTCTGGCCTCAGAGCTGCTGTTTATAGATGTTAGTTGCCCATCTGACCTGTGTAAAGTTGTTGATGTTTCCCTTGCAAACAGCTTGATGCAGCTAAATTAAAGGTAACTTAGTTCATATCCAGCATTCAGATCAGGAATAATAAGAAAGAATGGCAGGCAAATAGCAAAAATCGCTTTCAGAGTAAAGGAGAGAATAAGGAACATTCATTTCAAGGGAAATACCTGTGTGACTTCTGAAATGATCTGCAATGTTTATCTTGTGCATTACATCGGAGCAGAGGCACGTATGTGTAGGCTTGAGTTCAAGCATGGTTCTAAATGTATCCTGAGAAGTTCCAGGACTTTCAGAATGGGACGAACTTAAAACTGAATAAATGTTTGAGTCTTTCAAGTCCAAATCTATTTTAAGCGCTGTGATACCATATTGCAGCACTGCAGTATTGCACCCAAAATTTAGGATGCAGATAAGATGTAGAAGAATTTTCAGTTACTCCATTCCTGGAACAGAATGTACAATAATATCAGTATCAGGAATTTTTGAACATGCAAACAGTAGCAGCTCCTTACCAGGTATGTTTGCATGTATCCAACAGGTACATTTTCAAAGAGATTTGAAATGAGATTCTCCTTGGAGAATGGCAATCAGATTTTTAGGACTTCAGAATCGGGCAACTTTCCTTCCATCTTCAAGTATTTAAACCTGTGCCTGCTTTGTCAGTGTTCGTAATCATGTAGTTCGAAATTACATTTTGATATTGCAGTTTCAGATTTGCAATGCGTTGATTGAAAGGTATGCATTACATCTGCAAAGGAAAACTGAATCTATGCGTTCACTTATCTGTTTAAATTGATAGTATTCTATTACAGTTAGAGATTGAAATCAGCCTTTGCCAATTTATTAGTATTGCAAATTCATTACTAATATTACAGTAGTATCTGGTAGTAATGTTACCTCTTTCAGATTGACCACAAACATTTCTCTGAAAGGAAAAGTACTAACTCCACACAGTCTTATACAATCTTTGCTAAAGCCCCCATCTTCTTTTTTAAAATAATAAATTGCCACATTCAAAATCGATCAGAATAGGAAGGCTTTCTGGTACTGATCACTCAGCATGTGTGTAAGAAAGACGTTTTTTCTAGCATCACTCAAAATTAAATGCTATGTTAAATTACCATAATAATCTCTTTTCAGCACTTATTTGCTTCCCTCAAGGCTACACAAATGGTTTCAAAAGAAGCAAAAATGTCTTACTGAAAAAATAGCACCTTTTCATATTTCTCTTTTTTTCTTTTCCTGACTTATTTTCAGATAATGAGTGAAGAGCAAATGCATACAAACACACTGTTCTCTGCCTATTTTGAAACAAACCTTTTTCTTTTTTTTTCCAGAAAGCAGCTTTTAATGCAGTGGAAACAATAAGATGATGGTTTTTTCCTAGAGCTACTTTGACAAACTAGTGGAATATATTTAAGGATGTGGAAGCTTATAAGAAAAGAAAAGGGGGGGGGGGGGGAAGGCTGAGAGCTGAGTGGTTTGGGATTTTTTTTGTTTGTTTGTTTGTTTTGTTTTTTGCAAGTGGAGATGTTAGAAAACTGTACTTACACTTAGTATTTCCACCTTATCCTTTTATATTCATTTTCAAGTCACAAAGTTTCTTCAAGGATGACTGACCTTATAAGAGACTTTTTTGAAATGAAACATTTTGGTTAGAAGCTGTGAATGTTTTAACAATCAACAACAGACCAACACAAAGATCCTCTTGTCATCTTCATAAGCTCTCTTTTCTAATATTACTTAGTCTTCTTGGTGTTATACAGATGTAAAATTCTTAGATATAAGGTGCAAGATTGAACTACGATTTTTCAGTCATCACTAGCTGAGAAAGCTGCAGTTTTCTGTATCCAAAACTTTTGAAAGTTTTGCTGACCTTCTCTGTATCTCTTAAGTATCTCTAAGTATCTCTTAACCTGATCTGAGGGATGTTACGTTCTTCTTTTAGATCCTCTGTTCTTCCATAAACTGTACTCTATCTCTGTTCAGTCTCTGTAAAACTGTACAAAACAATATGGATTCAATTTTATAGTAAATTAATTGTTTTTCTACTTTTAGTAATTGTTAGTGATTGTTAATTGAAGTCTAACTTTTTCACAGCCTCCATAAATTTATCCAGAGCAGGCTAGCAGCCGGTAACAAAGGGCTGAAGTCCCAATGAGCTAGGGTAGGTCACCATATAAGCTACCCAAGTTACAAACAAAAGAGAGAAAAACCTGTACCTTGGAGTTAGAAATAGAAAGATTAAAAAGTGTGTAAAAAATATTATAGGTCAACATGGATAATGTGGGGGTTGAGAGACTTACAGACCTGTGTGGGAAAAGGGTTGGAATCTATGGTTGGAATCTCTTCTGAAAACTTCCAATTCCATGGCTCTCAAGCCATAGCCTTTCGGGTAGGTACTTCCAGCACATAAATATTGTAAGTTCTGTTGGGTTTTATGGCTACAGGTTACACACAGACTCTCTAGGTGGAAAAAGAATAAAGGCAAGAAAAATTGAAAGGATGAGGACAGTGGTGGTAGAAAGAACATATGAACAGAAGGAAGTGTTGCAAAGTTAAAAGGATGCAAAGAATTTTAGCTGCATCTGAACTACTTTCTGTTGTTGAATGTGAAAGGCAAGGCCCTGGCAGGTTTAGATGTGGCAAAGTGAACGTTGCCTTAAAGTCCGTCCTGAACAAGCTGGATATTCTTGTTTGTCTTGGGTCTCATTCTCTTGCCACATGTTTGAAAGAGTCCTAATCCTGCAGCCCACATGATTTCTGTGCTCCACTGTAGTCCTTCATTTTTGCATGCTTTCTTTCATGGATTTACATGAAGTTTCAAAGCAGCAAGGGCTTTACACAAATAATCTGTCAACTCAACAGATTCACCTATTGAGTAGCAATACTGGGAGTAGCTCTGCTGATTTCAGCTGGACTATTTATGTTTTGAATTGCTCAAATCAGTCAAAACTATACAGGCAGCAGAACTTTATCAATGTAGCAGTTGACTTGCAATGCATGCTTACAGGGGTAGTTAAAAAGAAAAATTGACCTCAAATTATGAGGTGCTGACATGAAAACAGAGGCACCGGTCAATTTTTTATTGGGTAAGTTTCCCCTGCCTTCTGAAACTGTGGCTGAATGTGATCTGTGTTTAGTTCTGTGTTTCCTATGCCTTTGGGAAATTCATATCTACAATTTATATAGCCTCTATCTAGCCTGGAGAAGCTCGTAACTTAATAATAATAGTGTGAGAGAGATGGTAGAGTGCCGGTGGCATGTTACATTGGTGAGCACTCTAGGAGCGCTACAAACAGAGTAGATAGCTCTTTTAGAAGTTGCTGGCAGTCTTGTATCACACACATTTCAATAAACATTGTCCCAGATGCTTGTACAAATCTCTGGTGCACAGCTCTGGTATAAATGGCACAGTAATTAGAAACCTGTCTTAAAAAATATCAAGCCTGGATGATGGGCATTAATCTAAACAACTCTGGGGACTTCATTTTATGCCTTGCTAGTTCTTTACAGTGTTAACCCTTGTCTCAGCTTCTGAAACTTCAAAATAAATCTTCTGCATGGCCAAATCATCAAAGGTTGTGTTACAAAGTGTGTACTGAGACCTTTGTGGGAAGTTTGCAATTAAACTCAAAATAAAACAAAACCCCCTTGGCTTTTGAAGTTTGTTGCCAACCGGAGTGAATGACAGTGATTAAAAGGATCTTAACAGTCATGTATTTTTGCTCAAACATCCCAAATGATTAGCTGGAGTTTATGGAAGGTCTCAACCTCATGTATAGTCCTGCATTAAAATCATGATGCTATATTGTAAAGCAAAGCAATAAAAATACATGTCTCTTAACAAAACTTTTGAGTTTGTGAAAATAATATGAATGGGCATAATAATATAAACATTTGCAATTTCCCCCCCCATCAATCAACTACAAATATTTGCCTTTTTAACCACAAAAGTTAACTGAAATAAGTTGAATGACCAGACTAAAAGCCACAACTGTAGTTACTTAAGTAGTCACTAAAGTCCCAAGTGAACACCAGAGAAAATAATGCTCCTAGATTTGTCAAAAGCAAAATATAGTTAATAAAGAATAGAGATCAAGATTATTTTCTTTGTCAAAGAAAATACTGATCAGACTGCGTAAAAAAAAAAAACACCAAAACCAACAACAACAAAAAACCCCCCACAAAACCAAAAACCAAATCACTGGATTTACTGATAATCTTATAGCCATACATCTGAGGGCAGGAAATCGATCACTCTGTGTGAACTTCAGAAAAGGTCATTAGGCAGAATCGTTTTCATGCAAGAAAAGCCCATATTTAAAACAAGAAAGATTTAGGCTTTCCCCTGCTTGGAAACACATGTTCATACTTGCACCCTAATATTTAAATACTTAAACCTATGTGAGTTAATAGATAAGCTGCAGGTAGCACACCACCAGTGGAGAGAAAATGTATTTTGTAACTTAGAGTTAAAAGATCAAATGAGGGTTTTCTGTATCCTTCCTTAGTCACCCATACTGAGTCATTTCAAAGTAACAGAATAACCACAAGACAATTTGGTGGTCTGGAATGCTGATTAAAAGGAGCCCTGAGCTTCCACAAGGCATAACTCAGAGTGTGCAGAGAAAACAATTGCTTCTCATTACCAGAAAAACAAGTTAATTTCAATATTTTTAACCAAACACTGTATGGATTATCCAGTGATAACTGTCTACATAACAGAACTGGAGAAAGAAGCCATTGAAGAAACCGTAAAATATTTTTCAAAGCCTCTCAGATTATGTCATCAAGGCAGCAGAGGAATGAATGTTTTTGCTAGAAGGTCAAATGTAAGGTGCTCACCTATGGATTATGTTTACCTTGGATTTTGTACTGGTGAACAAACCCTGACCTTTTCCTTTTAATTTTTTAATTCTCATATCTTCTTACAGAAACAGTTCTGTTTTCTCTCTGTTCTACTTGCCAGTCTGCTTCAGTTCCACAGCTTCCCACTCTTAGAGGTGGTGAGCATCCGTATAGAAAAGAGCAGATACAGTTTCAAAGGAAGCTTTGTTAAGGCATCTTTGAAAGCAACAGGGATAACCAGCCACAAGGTTGCCAGCTCCTACATGGCAGTGACACTGAGTAACGAAATACGCCAAGCCAATTTTTCTGGTCAAGTGCCTTTTTCTCAATCTATAGTCTTGGATTTAGCCGAAAAAACAGGCACAGTTCTGTCTGTCTGGAGCTATGCTGATTTACAATAGCCACTCTCATAAAGGAGCATAAATATGGAAAAACAAGTTTATCCTCTTGTAACTTGAGCAATATAGATTTTGGCCACCTCTCACTGCCCATCTGCATTTGAGTCTTCCCAGGACACCCCTCATACCAGCTGAGAGACTACTGCTCTGCTTGTCTCTGGTGTGAAACATGTTTATTCTTGGCTACTTTACATTTCTATTGTAAGTTGGTATGAAGCTTAGCTTCCTAAGGCTGTGAGAGAGTTTTTTTTCCATAGAGCTAAACTGCAGCTGAAGTTAACATTTGCTCAGCATGCTGTTCTCCACTCAGATGTTGGGATACTTATGGCACCTAATTTAGTCTGAAGTTCTAGACTGATGTGTTTATATGTTATAAAACTTGAAAAAAGACTTCATTCTTTTTCTCCCTTTAATTTTCCTGCAAGTGTTTTGCATCATGACAAGACTGGCATCAGGATGTCTAAACTTAGATGTCTGTGTGATAGGGTCTAAATTCATCCTCTAGAGACAGGCTGGGTTCAGATACTATATAAGGGTGGATGCAAGCTGATCATGAGGTACAGGGATCTGTGTGCTGCATCAGACAGCAGTTGGGTGTAGGAAGAAGAGCCACCTCCTTGTCTACACCTGCAGATATCCTATGCAAGCCAAACATACCAGAATTTCTATGTTTCTACAGCTTTCCACTTTCCCCTTTTGAGCTCACACTATTATACAGTCATCCTACTGCAGTGCCGTCCATGCTAGAATTCTGCTAGTCACAGTGCACTTGTTCACTTGTATAAACAAGACAATATCTCTCCTTTGTTGCACAAAGGTGTTAATAAATGCCTGGATTTGAATTGAAAGGTGATAATGGAAAACAGAGACCCCAATGTGTCAGTCCTTCTGATGCCTACGAAACGCCATCTCAAACATCCCAAAACAGCTGTCCGTGAGCTAACCAAAAAAAAAAAGCTTACTGGGGAGGAGAAGTCTGTGGCAGGTGGATAAGGAGGAAATAACAACAAAAGCTTGAAATAAACATGGGAAACAATTTTGAAAGGCTGCACCAAAAGACTAAACCAGGACTGCAAGTGAAGTCTGGCTATTAGAAAGAAAATAAAGTTGGAAGGTTTATTCTTCATTGTTTTTCTGCATTTAATCAGGAAACATTGAACATTGTAAGTGAAACTTTGCCATCCCTCTCCTTCCCCTCAGAATGATCCTACCTGTAGTTCACACAGTGCAAAAGATTTTTCAGTGGTTCTTAATTCAGATTTTGCAGTAGTTGAAAGGACTGAATATTGCAAATGCTCCAAAATTCTTGCATTTCAAAAATCTTGATCATGAATCTTTGCTTGCTGACACTCGTAGAAGCCTGTTAATATCATTGGAGTAGCTTTTGTTTGGCAGTGATGATAGGAAAATCCACGCCAAGGTGTATCTGATTGAATAACTATTCAGACATGATTAATTATGCCAGGTATCCCAGCTTCGTGAAGATCTACAAAGCTAATTTTCAGCTGAAACAAACACTGTGGCCCCTAACACATCCCATCTCTGGTGTGGTGATCACTAGCTCACTGTCTTGTGTCTAGAGCTCTTGTGTGGGTTGTCTAACATAACACGTAGGACAGCCTCAGGCTCCTACCACAGCCCTCTCTCCTTCCCTCCCTGCTGATGTACAGCATTCCCTCACCCATTTCACCCACCTCAGACTGGAGTTAAAATAATCTGCACAGGTGAGATGACTTACTTTCTTGCACGTTTCTACATTATTTTTCCTTTGGCAACCAAGAGTCTCGCTGCTGAAAAACCTTGCAAAGCAAAGTGAGTTTTAACCCAAAGTGATTCCAGGCAAGATGCTAATTCTTCCATTAAATTCAATAAAGTTTTTCTTTTAATTAACTGAAGCAAGACTGAAGAGTTGGGGGATGAAAAATGCTATTAATCCTAAAAATGCTATGATGAACCTAAATTCTAACCTTCAGACATTGAGAAATTGAATCACAAGCACAGTGTCAGCTGTAATTACCAGCACCCATTACAAGGCCCAGGGAGAGTCGCCACTTAAGGAGATTGCTGTGGAGTTGGAGCTGGTCACTAAGAGCACTTCTTGTTGCCCTTGCTGCAGCTCACTGCAAAGCTCATCACTCCATGGGTCATAACAGAACTTCCTCAGGCTGGAGTCTTGAAAAAAACCAAATGTAAGTGTTATCACTAGACTGTGCTGCTCATCTCTAGAATAGTTAGAGTTGGTTTTACTTCTTCCTTTCATTATTTCCTTGCAGTTTGTCTATCTACAGCATTTCTGAAATTTTCTGAAAACTCACCCTTCCTGCTGTGCTCCAAGTTAACCATATGGTTACGTATCATGCTGTGTTACACTGAGGAAGTATGGTGGGATTAAGTTTCTGTCCTGCAACTCTAAACAAGCAGGGTTCAGTCTCTGAACTTCTCTTTCATGCTTCCTTTGTGATTTTGGGAATTTCATTCTGCTCTGGTTGAGTATTTGTTAGGCAGGATTAATAGTCCAAGCAGGTTAAAAATTGTGTGATGGATTGTTGTTTCCATCAGAAATCTTAACTTTAGAGGGGAAAAAAGAAGACTGTAGACTCTGACTGACTGCATCCATGTCAGATAACTTCACTGTAAAATAAAATGAAGTATTTTATTCTATATTGACCTTTTTCTTAATGGGATATTTTAATATTTGGTTTAATTATGCTTTTCATTTTTAGATTATTTTAATTAAACTTTAGTGTTACAAATAATCAAAATACGTGCACAAGGTTAATTGTGTTTTTACATTAGGTTTTCCAGGAAATATTTAATTTTTTTTTTTTAATCAGATGGAAATAGGATAATAACATTATTGCTGTTTCCTACAGTATTATTGTTTTCAACAGGAATTTTGGCTGTCATCCAACTCCCATAATACTGCTTTTATCTCCCATGATTTGTACCCTTGTTGTTCACTCGCATAGTAAGGTCTTCAAGGCAAAGATTATGTGGACAGTAACCATGGTAGTCTAATACTATTTGGGAACTGTAGATATTATCATAAATATAATTATTTAAATGCCTCCGCCAATATAATTAGACTCTTAACACTAGCAAGAGGCTATAAATCTAGTCAGTAAGTGATGCTAACTTTATATTTATGGCATTCAGGCATTTATTTGCTTTGTTTCAGTATTTTCTAGGTCAGAAATTTTAATCTGAATTGATTTCACATAATGACAAATCACCAGTGTCACAGCTGATTTCCCTGTGATGTGTTCAATTCTCTTTCAAGATTAAGATGTGCCTGGATGCCGAAATAGTACACCATGTACCTCAGTGAATAGTGGAATATATTCCATATGTTGGTATGCTCATGATTTATCATAGCTTTGTGAGCCCTAGTGACCCCTATGCTTTTTATTACAGTCTTGTGGATAATTTTACCTTAGGTATGTAAAATTAATCCACTTGTTGTCATCACATATTCTGAGTCAAATCAGAAGCCAGACAAACCTAAACTTTAATTCTTAATTTCTATATACATACATACATAAACACAAAAACTTACCAATGCATGAATTTCATTAAATCACACAGAACTAACTGGCTTTGTTTTAAAAGGAAGGATATTTGCTCTGAGACTCACTTAATATCAGGGCTGTTCAGCGAGTTGAATAAACCTTGCCTGCTTTTCAGCTTTCTGCAATCATATTAAATATGAAACTGACTTCAGAATTTGTTCTTTCAGATTTTTATCTGGGAAATCTTGTCCATAGAGAAAAATAGAATAGATAGGGATAACACTGGCGACTATTATAATGTTTGCCAAGAGCCTTCAATTGTGAGATCTTTTTTCAGTTCTTTAAATTTTAAGTGAATTTGAACCAATTGGTCAGAAAGTTCACGTGCTTGGTGTCTGATGGGGCAATTTTCTACAGGCAGTTACTATAGCAATTACCAGACTTTTCTGGGCTTTACAGTGCTCTGTTAACAGAGCTTTGGAAAAGAGCAGAATGTGCGGCGATTTCTTGATGTTTCTATTTTGTATAATATTTTTGTACTGAGTGTATTGGCTGTATTGCACTTTTGTTTGAAGCCACATTACATATTTGGTCAAAATGTCAATTAGTTGTAATAAGCCATTATATACTAGTTATGGTATGTATTCATCCTTTCAATAAGGAGATGCAATATCATGCATTTTTATTCTTAGTACAAAATGATAGGGCTTAATTGCTATTTTGTAGATAGCTGTACATCAGAAGCCACCCCCATGTTGTAAAATCAAGAAAATTGAATTGCGTAAATAGTGTGAGCAACATCATGTTACATGAAACCGAAATGTAAGAGTAGTTTAAATTTTCACTTGTTCATGTTTAACAGTGAGGAGATAGTCCTGCAATAAAAGCATCTCATCCCAGAGGGCAGGGAAGTGCTTTCTAGAAGAGGTTCTTCTAACTGCATTTATGGTCCTACTTGCTCATTTGATAATCTGAATTTCTATGATGTTAAGACAGAATCCCTCTGAAGAAAGATGTGCCTATAGAAAGTAAGACAATTCTTAGAAATATCCGAGCTGCCTTTATTTCAAGACTCTGAACTTTCAGAGCCTGAAAACCTTTCTGTGGCTGCGATTCTGCCAGCTTTTTTCTCAAAAAATAAAGTATTGTGAATTAAAACTGCTGCAGGTTGAGCTACGGACCTGATAATACATTGAAAGACCTCAGTCACTGTGAGTGACTTTATACTTCAGAGATAGCAAGGGATAGAAAAGATGAACATAAGATTCAACTGACTGACCACAGCCTTGTAACATAGGTGTCTGATACTGAACTCGGAAAAGGCAGCATGACCTCACCAACCGCTGCATTAAGCGGGAGAAACAAAATTTTATACAGACCGTCTATAACTTAACATTGCACTTTTCATTTTTAAAAGCAACCTGGAGTGTGTAGAACTCAGTATTCTAAAGACTTACCCCTGAGCTCCTAAGGCACTCTTAAAACCATCTCTTGCTCTGTTTGTGCTACCTACACGTTGCTTCTGGCTGTAGTCCAAAAATCATTTTAGCAGACGAGCTTGGGCAGAGGTGGAAGAACTGGTTCACACTTAAATCTCTTCCTCCAAACTGTACAGTTTCACCTAGTTTGAGTTCTTCATATAAGACACAAGGACAGCAATGCAGATAAGCATGTAAGGAAATGCAGAACCTTCATGTTAGGATCAGCCGCTCCACGTATTCCTTTAGCACAGAAAATGGGCCTCTTCTAATATTCATGTGTAGGAGGGAACTCCAGCAACTAGTTCCCAGTAAGCCTACGTCTGCTGAGCAGAGTCTGGATAATAAAGCACCGAAAGTTGTGACCTGTAAAAGAAGTAAATTAATGTAGCCATCACAACTGCAGGCATCTGTCTGTAATTTCATGTCTGCATCATTGCTTCAAGCTCCGGAAGGTACCCTGGCAACCTATTGTAGCGTGAAACCTGTAATTACTTCATGTACAACATTGAAGAAAAGACAGGCCGCTACGAGGTTAACAAATCAAGCTCTGCTAGACAAATAGGAATGGTGAATTGTAAGCCCCTGGGCCCTTGTGACAAACATGCCACTACAGAGTGCTTTCATTTATTATGGAGGGAGTTCCAGCACCTGTTAGCATACAGGCGCCTTCGGGCTGTCGCCAATTCCATGCCTTGCGTTTAAATCAGCTGTGCTTAACATTCAGCTCCAGACTGAAATGGTCTGCGAGATGCCACTTTGCGTATTTCTTAGGTCTTCCAACTACTTACAGAGGTATTTTCTAAAATATCACACAATTTGGATCCAACGTAGTGTAACGGTAAACCTTTGTGTCTCCTTTTTCCTATCTGTAGCTGCTAGATAATTTTCAGATTGTGTAAATCATTTATGCGCTTTTTGTTTACATGATTACAAGATACAGTCTGTTTCTTCCTTGCTTGTATGAGCATTAAAGTGGCAAATTTTATTGAGTTCAGTGAAACTTTTCCTGATCTACGTCAGTATAGTTGAGAAGCAAATTGGAACCTCCATGAAGTAAAAAAATCCCAGGATAAGTATCTTCTACTTCAGTCACTGTTCTTGCTGTTAATATATTTTCCATTATCTGAGCAGCAAAATGATACCTTTTCATTTAAAATTGCAGGTCCTGACAGAAATGACTATCATTGGGCTTTAAGAGATGTTTTAAGATCTGTACTTGCAAAACTAGTATTCGTATCTATTTTACCATCACAAACTTTAGGTTCACTTAAGAAATCAATACTTCTTTATTTCATAGACTTTTGTACTTGGCTCTCAGAATAACTGCTGTAAGATACTTTTTTGCTTTAAAACTTTTTTTGTTTTCTCCCTGTAATTCTGATTGCTTCTCATACAGCAATTTCATCAGCCTTGCCCTTCTAATCAGTTCAAGTATTTACTGACTAAATAATTAGTACTACTACTTGCTATCTCAAGGTTCACAACAGAACTAGTGTTTCCCTCACCACTTAAAAAGATAGATTTACATTTTTTATTTTTTTTTTTTTAAAAAAAGGCTCTGAGATATGATATGTTTAAGTTGTAAGAATTTGTGAAGTGAGAGTTTAATTGTGGGAAAATGAACCTGGACTTTGTTTTCCAGCCTTCAAAATCCTCTGCATCTCCAGGAACAATACCATGTCAGATATCTGTCAAAGGCTGAGGTTCAGTTATAGGTCAGGGCTCAAAACACAGCACCCCGATGCCCGGCTAACAGCATGCGCTCCCATAGCCATCTATCAGCATAAATGTAGATATCCCTAATATCGCCAACCTGTTTTGAATCATTTTAAGTTGTGGCAATATTAATATCCTATGGCAAAGAGCTCTACTGATTATTTCCCATTGAGCAATTTTAAGTTTTTAGTCCTAAAAGCTGCATGACAGTGACTTGTGTAGACCACTGACAGACATTTTAAATGTGTTTACTTCAATTTAATCAGTTTTCCCATTCTTGGAAAAGATTAATAGGAACTCTTGGTACATTTTATGAGACTCATTAATTTCCTTTTAAAATAAAACAAAGCCAAATAACATAGTCCAATATTTTCCTGCAGAAATCTTCTTGTGTTTTTTTTTTTTACAATATTTTCATTGTTTTTCCTTGGACTCTTTCAGCTCTACATTTTTTGACCAGAGGTATGAGAACTGTAATGATTGAGGTTTTTAATATTCATTACTATCAGTTATTTTACAGTTACATGCTCAGAATAATTTGCCTGAAACTGAGAAAATAATTAATACTGAGGCTGGAAAGAGCAACAAAAAATGTGTCATCATGTCCCTTGGGCAGTAAAAGGGGTTAATGTCCTGAAGACCAAACCACCATCACAGTAGGAAAGCCTTTCCATTTTCATTTAATAATTAACTTGCAGTCACATGCCAAATGCTTGTCTTGTTTTCATACTGCTGAAAAGGAGATGCAACATCTTTAAAGCTTCCCCAAATATTTGAAAACCTACATCTTTGTGATCACAAAGAATTGCTTGGGACTGACAGCTCTGGGCAAACATGAAAAGACAGAAATTACAAAGCAGCTTGGCAAAAAATGGAACTATGAACAATTATTTGTCTGTCTGACAGAGAGATTTAAAGGCCCAGTTTTCCAGTGAGTTATGCTCGCTTCTAATCATTCTAATTACATAAAAGGTAAGATACTGATGTATTAGTAGGCTGTTCCTACTGCGGACAGAGCTGGACAATCAATCAGGTGATCTGGATTTAGTTTCCAGCTCTTCTACTGATGTGCTGCATCATCTCAGGCAGCTCATTTTGTTATTTCCGTGTCTCAGTTCCCTGGTATATAAATCACATGGTGATGCCTTATTTTATCAAGCCCTTTTAGTCGTTAAATGAAAAAAATATGATACACTGGTTTTAAACAAACAAAAAACCGCACACACCTTAAAATCACCAGGATTTTGTGAAACTCAGTGGCAGGGGGGGACACACCAAATAAAGTGCAGGTGATAATATTTTCATTGCTGATTAATGAATTAACTTTTGTTTGTCCGTTTGAATTTGCACAGATCATCCTACATTGTTATCACTGTGGTGTTTAATGTGGACTTGGGTTAATGGACAGTGATTGGAAACTCTAAAGTGATTTCACCTGTTCTTGCCTTGAAATAGCTACCCCAAAAAAATAATATTGGACCTACTTTCATGGTGTAAGGGATCTCCTTTTTTTGTTGATTAGTTCCTGTTCTCTAAAATAATTAATTTTCTTTTAATTGTCTTGCTATTTAAATTGGAGCAGATGACAAACTGTCTAAGAGATGATTACAAGATGGACGAGGGTATGGAAAACGGATCATATTTCTGGCTGTGCCATGGACCTCTGTGAGTGCTGGGGAAGTTGCTTTTGTCTTCAAGGTAGTGACTCTTGTTACTGTGCACCAGCTGAGCCATAATAATTCACTGAAAGTGTGCATAGGCTTAGCCTGTTGCAAACGTAAAATAAAACATATTAGACCTCATTATTTACTTTGAGACATAAGCTAGCGTATTAGCCCTCTGTTTACTGCAGGGTAGGAGTTCACGTGGTCTCCTGACAGTCTGCAGGCTGGCTTGCTGAGCTGCTGGATCTTGTCCTTGCAGTAAAGAACATTGACTGCATCGTTTCCTTGCAGCAAAATGTTTTGCTGTGGTGCCTGTGAGATCTGTTGAAGTTTTTGCTGGCAGCCTCAGGGACCTCCAGCCACCGGACTGTTGCTGGAGAGTCTCTGGGAGTTGCATCAAGTCTTCATTTTGAGGAATGCAATTTTCAGCTCAATTAGAGGCCAGCAATCACTAATTTGTATTCAGGAGGAGAAGTGTAACCTGGGATTTCCATTCATATAAAACCTTTAGTACTTTACAGCATATGTTCAAGTAGTCATGTTACATGGCCACACATAATGTAGTAATGAAAATCTGAATTTTTAAAAGCTGTACTTTCATTTCAAGGTTCATTTCAAAGCTATAGTAAAGTACGTTCAAATGGAGCTGGATGAACAGTGCATTTTTGAGTTTGTCTGAACTGAAAAATTGTATTAAAATAAATTGGCTTTTATTAATCCAAAATA
Organism: Calonectris borealis; assembly: GCF_964195595.1. Classification (NCBI taxonomy): domain Eukaryota; kingdom Metazoa; phylum Chordata; class Aves; order Procellariiformes; family Procellariidae; genus Calonectris; species Calonectris borealis. The sequence goes on from NC_134329.1 coordinate 16,726,240, forward strand.
GAAAAGATTTTGGTTTATTGGTGAAATATAAATCCCACCCATTTAATTTTGAGTCAACCTAAAATACTTATTTTATACAATTAGCATTTTTTTTCTTGCTTTATATTAACCTTTTCTTAGCCTCTTCCTATAATCTCTCCATCCTCTGTCATATAACCCCATTTAAAAAATGCATTACTGAAACCTAATGGTGAAAAATTGTATTCTAAAAATTGTTAAAATGAAATATTTTGACATTTCCTAAATAAAATATTTAATTCTGAAGATGTCAGAATACTCTTTTCCCTTCTCAGTGTTTTACTTGCTAACAAAATACACTAACTTCTGTTGCCCTGTTACTAAATTGTTTTTGTTATTTTATTCTAAAGAAATGCCCAGGTCTAATTATAACTATTGTGAAGAAATATTCTGAACTGCTAAACTATACTCTCCTGATAGGTTCTTCAGAGCCTATTTCTCCTGAAGTTTGTTGCACAAAATGTTTTTTTCTTAAGTGCTGCTTACTATAACTCTACAAATTAAATATAAGGTGAAGCAGAAGTGAACCATTGAATGCCATGTTGTTTTGTTTATGGCATTAGCCTTCAAAAGGATCGGATTATTTTCATTGCCGGATTAGTCTCTAATACCAAGTCAATAAAATAAAAGGAAATGCCTGTTTATACATAAAACAATTAATCTGCAGACTTCTTACTACTTTCATAGTAAACCAAGCTATTTCCCTATAGGGAGACAAATACTTCTGTGAATAATAAGAACATGCAAAGTTATTTGGGGGGCGGGGGGGAAGTAACAAATTGAGGATTTTGAAAAGCAAATGCATCTGCTCCTAAGACAGCTAGTGAGGAACTTTCCATATGACAGAGGATTTCATGTTTTTCCCCTTCAGGATTTTTTTCAATACTCCTCTCAGCTGGATGGTAGATGGAAGGACACAGTTACATTAATTGGGTGCCACTGGCATAAATTCCAGACAGGATATCAATGTCAAAGTTGCATCCTTTGTTTCCATTCTTTACCTGATAAGGCCTAACCAAGAGCTCAGGAAGTCAATGGGAGTTGACTCACCTTTGTTAGTCTAGTTATGAGTTATCACAGAACTCAATAGCCTATTGCAATTGCTTACAAAAGCTTCTCTTGATGATGTATGAATCAGTTGAATTTATTTAAAATAGTACTAGAACATGTGTTGTAGAAAATGAACGTGCATAATCTATCTTACATCTGAGGACAAGAGTGCAATGAGGTACTGACCTTGAAAATATCTCTTCCTCATCAAGAACCTTTCATTTCATCTCTCCTGCAAGCAAAATACAACTGCAAAGTAATAAAAATCATTCTTATGTCAATCATCATACGGTGTAAGTCCTAAAAGACAGTGATATTCACTTGTACCTATGGACCAGCAGAAGCCATCAGGCAAGTTATTAAATAAGAAATCCATGATTTCTTGTTTTGCAAAGAGAAGTGATAAAGTTTGGTTCTTTTAGACTTCCTTGGACAGCATTAAGCTATCGTACTAGAGTACCTTACTCCATCAAACTCTTCTGCGCTTATTTTTATAGCTGTTTGCCTTTATTTTTCATGTAATGCACCTTTAAACTCTGCAAGGCTGCGCTCTGCAGAGATGCATGGGTGTTTCAGTTCAGCGTAGGCTGAGTCAGAGACAGCAACCTGCAGACAATGCTTTCACGAAAATCTCATTTTTGTTCCATCTTTTTTTTTCTTCTTGTTCACGTCAAAGTCATTCAAACTGAAAATAGCTGTTGATCTTTGATTCTGTAGAAATCTAGTACAGAGAAATCAGCAGAGACTTTTTCACATTTTACTGAATTGTTTTCTTCCAACACTACAATATTCAGGAGTAGCATTCTGCATATAATAAATTTGATGGCATTAGCTAAATTTACCCCTTCATAATGGAACTCATTAATAAGCCATTGTGTTTTCTTTATGATAGTTAGTGGTGATTAGTACCTGGATTTTCTTCTGCATTCTACCTAAGAATCAATTGTGACATTGGTTTAATGGATTAGTGTGTATTTATCAGACACGTGCCAATAAAGCAATTGGTTTGCTACCAAATACTATCAATCTCTACTGTAATTGCCAAGCCCAGTAAGTAGCTGCAGTGGTGATAACAGCATTGTGAGCTAACTCCTTCTCATATCACAAGCCATTCAGCAGAAACTGCCTCTTTATTATTCTTCCTCCATGTGTTGAGCCTATTGACTGTTAATCTGGATTAACAATGCTGAGTGGTGACAATAAATACTAATAATTTTGCTTTTTAACATTCCATTAGATGACGTTGATTGTCTGAGTACGTTCCCCCTTCACAATACAATGCTGAAGTTACTATTGTTCTGGTCCTTTTACAAATTACATTCTTTAGGGCAAAAAGAAAATTATTTGTATATAGGTAGTTTGTGCTACTAGAGATTTAAGGAATGTTGAAATAATGGAAAAGAATAGAGTTTTTAAAGAGCATGGTTGCTGGGTTTATTTCTAAATAGGCTGTTCCACATGTAAACATCTCTTCTAAGAAACTGGAAGGAGAGGGAGAGGAAACAAACCACAAATATATATAAAATCCAAACTTACTTATTTGGAATACCAAAACAGTACACAGGGAAGTAGTAGGTAATTCAAAGGCATTTAGAGAAGGAAATTCAAATTTTGTGAGCCCTGACCTGGAGAGCAAAACAAAAAAAAGAACAACAACAAGAAGGAAAAACAACCTTCTGAACATATATGTGGGGCCAAATTTAGAAACAATGAGACGTCTTCTTATGTACCAATAAATAAAGACAATACGTTTTGATTGTGTTCATCTGGCATGGGCTAGATGAAAAGTTCAAATGCTGGCTAAGGGGAGAGCATAAAAATGTTTTTTTTATGAATCAGAAATGCAGAAACCTTATTATAATTCACAACTCCATGCTGGTTTTATTGTTTTCGAATCACACACCAGTGCTTGTGCAACAGAATTCTCAGTTTAATATGTAATGAGTATGCTATTCAGTAGCATATTTTATTAGGCATTAGGAAGAGTTATGGAGCCATCCATATGATGTGCATTACAGAACGTGTCAAGAAATCAAGGATGATTTTTGCTTCTCTACTAAACAAAATATACTTTAAGTAATTACTATTAACTGATATTACTTACCAGGAGGCCTATTTTCATATAACAGAACAAAATGGAAAAGAAAAGGGGGGAAAAAAAAAAAGAAAGTAAACAGAGTTGGATTTCATAGAAAAAGGAGTAGTTTTATTTATTTTGACTAACATGCAGTCTTAAATTTGATCTTGTGTAGAGAAATCAAAAGATGGAGCCTTAATGTTAGTTAATACTTAGTTTTCAACAAAAATGTCACCAAAAACTAAATGTCCTCTAAATGTTTTTGGATGACCTCTATGATTAGAAAAAAATTTTGTAGTTTAAAGTAATAAAGTTGGGCAGAACAAAAAAAGTAACAGATTGGTGAAATTTTGTTTGCATTTTGAGACAGGAGGTTCTTTAAGGACTGAGATAATAGGACTACAGAGCTCTGAATTTAAATGCTTGTTCCAGTCGCAGACGTTCTGAATGTCCTTGGATAAATCAGCTGATAAATCATAAAGCACACCCCCCCCTCTTTTTTTGTTTCCCCCCGATGTAATTTCCTTGTTTGGTTGCTTTTATTAGAACTGACTACTTACTTGATCTTTGTGCAGCACCTAGCACAGCAAGAGTTGCTTTAAATTGTAACGGATGACGATTGGAGCCTCTAGGCTCTGCTATAGTAATAAAAACCACTTGTTAAATTTTGCAAACATTTGGCATAACCCTTGCTCAGTGTAAATAGGAGAACCCACTGAAGCTTCTGTGTGTTACAATTTGGTTGCCTGCTGTATTTTTTCATTGTATTTGAACACTGTGTGCCAGAACCCACTCAGTTCTCAAACACAGCTTTAATGTCTATTTTCTTACCCTAGAAAGAAAAAGCATCTTCAAAATGAAATGAGTCACGAGAAAGGAAACCAAGATAATTTTAAAAATTTTTTTAATGCTTTATCAGCTTATTCTATACCGAGTTACGGTACTTCAACCAAAACACAGCTTTGCCATTGTTCTTGCTGGCATATAAGAAAGGGAGCTATATTTGTGTGCATTGCTTGACCATTACGTTCAGTGGTACTATGTCTCCTACCATACCCACAATTTCAGAGAATACCATCGTTTCATACATGGTGCGACCAATCATTTTCAGAAAGCATGTTAGAAGGTGCTTACTGGCATGTCCATGGGACATTACCTTTCCAGAAACAGTACATGTTTAGCCAAGGATTCAATATGATGTTCTATGTGATACTGCTTAAATCAGAATTTCTGTTCTGCAAGGTTTTGAAGACTCTTGCAAAGGACCTATATATATTTGATCTTTAAGGGCATGCAAGAGTTCAAATAAAGGGTTCATATTTAGAATACAGCCAAGAAACACTGTATTTAGCTTCTTCATATAAAACAAAACAGTACCTTCATGACTTTAAAAAAATCAATCTCATCCTGCAAGACTTCCACTGATAGAATAGATATTAGGGAAGGGGATTTGTGTATTGAAAACAAATTGAACTTCAACCTATATTATTCTTCCTCAAGCAAAAAAAAATCCTTCAACAAAGTAGTCTGCTCTATGTAGTGTAAACTAGCGAGCAGGTTTGTTAACTACCAAAGTGCTTTATTTTATCGCTTCCCTCATATCCACAAAGAGAGTCATAATTAACCTACAAGTTCTTTAAAGCTATAAGCACCAATTCTTTTAATTGGTTAAATGTTAGAAACTTACACTATGTAAATGCAAAGAGGGTTTACTGAAATTTGTTCTAGTGATAATCCATCTGTCTTGGATAAAGGCCAATGTACAAGCAATTGTGCCCCTTTCAAAGAGCAGTAGAAGAAAGATTTCTTTTTCTTGTTCCACATGACTCAACATGATCTCTGTATACTTTTATATTCCTAGCAACAGTCACAATAGCTTTTCTGAATAGAATGCCAGATAGTCTTTAACATGAACAGCTTACATTCACGTTGCTATACCATACTTCAGCAAGACTGTTTATCACTGCTTGGAAATTGCACTATAAAAATGAATATGTTTTATTCTTTTAAAACATGCATAGTATCAACTCTTTGTAGCAGCAATTTTCAAGCAGAGAAAGCTCTACCCAGTTACTCTAAAAAAGCAGCATGACAGAAATATGTATTTTCCACCAACATTCAAATGTTAAAGTAGCCAAGATAGAAAGACAAATCCCTTACTGCTGCCCTGCAGCAAGAGAATAGAACAGTTAAATTTTTTTTAACTGCTCTGCTTGCTGCTTACATCTAATATGTTTTAAAATGGCATGATAATACCTTAAATTAGATGGGTACATGCACAATTTCATTTCATTGGAAACATACATGCAATACGCTTTCTCAGTCCTTTATAAACATTTCTACAGCACATTTTAAGTATTAGGAAGCTACAATGATAATTTCATTTATTCTGCTTTAGAAGACAAATAAATGTTGCTGTGTGCAGAGCCTGGCTTTTGTATGGCATTTGTATTGAATTTTATGTGAGCTGTGTCCTAAGAGACACTGTAAAGTGCTCGACAGCTGTACGGAGCCTTCCTGGCCAGACAGCCTCACTGACAGCACTGGGATTCTCAACACCTACTCTTCCAGAGTTAGCTCAGGCCTCCAAATCTGCAAACCGCAGTCCTGTAAAAATATCTTGAGTTTTGTGAACAACTCCTTACGGTTCTAAGTAGCAAACACCACATGAATTAAGTTTAATCTCATAAGGGCTGAAGAATCAAGTGTTTCCATGCAGGAAAGAAGCACTTTAACACCAAAGCATGGTTAGCTTTGGGGGCTGGAGGAGCAGTGCAGTGGTTCACACAATCGGATCATATATGTGTTTCCATTCCAGGTGGCATTGAGTGACTGAGAATGAGAAAAATCACACATTGGAGTGTCCCAGTTTGCTATCAGAAACACTGAAAGTGCAGAAGATTGTTTTCTAAATTGTTTCTGAGATGTTATTACCTTTCTCCTCTTCAAGTGAATCTTGCAGCAGCCAAATGCTCTGTGCTGTTAAAATGCTTCAGATGCTGCCTGTAGTTTATTGTTCCCTTGAAGCAATTTATTTCATTATAATGTACTCATGAAAGAACATTAGTGTTTAATTATCAGGAGAACTATTCTTAGCAAGGTTCAGACTGAAGTATGAAGTCCTTGACTGTTGCTGCTCATCTACAAACTGATGGTTGACAGAGCAAATGTCATGCAGGTTAGTTCAATGATCTCATGCCAATAATATCTGTTGTGAACTTTATAATTTTTCCATTAAAAATCTTTTTGGGAATAAATCTTGCCAATTCGACATACTCTGACTGACAAAGTGAAAACTCATGTGAAAGTAGCTTCGCACTGCTGCA